>NC_079192.1:5848511-6479511 GCF_029499605.1 Hyla sarda
CATCAGTAACCCATATATTGCCTGAATGACACAGCCTGGAGTTGGCTGATGCACGAGTACACACCAGGGCTTCACAATCCCACCCAAAAAACAACACAATTTTTGAAATTTTTGAAAAAGATTTTGGATAGCGGGTCCTACCTATGAGAAAATTTGAAATTCCTAGACCCAGGCCCAGCAGCGCCATCATTTTTTGATTTCAAATTTAAAACAAACTGTCAGTGTCCCAGAACCCAGCCTGTGGGTACGAAGGACCAAATCCAACAAGCCTCCACAGGGCTCATGTGGCCGTGAGATGTAGGCGCAACATCTCCATTGCCCTGACCGGCCATTGCTTCCAAGACTTTTCGACAAGGCAAACCATGTGAAGAACAGCGTGACACCGCCGTGCCCTGCACACATGGTATGCTGAAGGGCCACTGAGACTTGTCCGGGCTTAAGACACAGTGGAGGATGTGGAGGCGGAGTAGCACACTGTCACAGGACCAACGGGCTGACAGAGTGTAGCAGGAAGCAGCATTGAGTACACACCTGGGCTTCAGAATCCCCCAAAAAGCAACCATTTTTTTAAAAAAAGTTTAAGAATATTTAGGACAGCGGGTGCTACCTATATATTGCCTGAATTACACAGCCTGGAGTTGGCTGATGCATGAGTACACACTAGGGCTTCACAATTCCCCCCCAAAAAACACAACAATTGTAGAAATTTATGAAGAAGACTTTTGGATAGCGGGTGCTACCTATGAGAAAATTTGAAATTCCCAGAACCAGGTCCAGCAGCGGCATCAGTAAACCATATATTGCCTGAATGACACAGGCTGGAGTTGGCTGATGCATGAGTACGCACCAAAGCTTCACAATCCCTAATAAAAAAGACAAACATTTTTGACGAAAATTTTTTATGAAAATTTAGGACAACGAGTGCTCTCTATATATTACCAGAAGGATGCAGCCTGGAGTTGGCTGCAGCATGAGGAGACCATTGAAATGTCTGATTTTTTTATTTGAAATTTAAATCAAAATTTGTGTCCCGGACCCCGCCGTGTGGGTTAAAAGGACCTAATCTCACAAGCACCCACAGGGCTCATGTGGCCGTAAGATGTAGGCGCAACGTCTCCATAGCCCTGACCGGCCATTTTTGGTTTTTGTACCTTTGTTTAAGAACAAGTGCATATCCAAGAGTCCAGAAGACCTATAATGCAGGATGGTGGACCACGTAAAGACATTCTTCTATAAAATATTTTTTTATGCAGAGTTCATCCCTCTAAGTATTTTTTATTTTTTTTATTTTACCTAAGAAATCACACGCAACAAGAATTCAATGGTGTAATGGTTATTATTCTGGAAAATTCAAGTTTATTACTGTGATAATTATCAAAAAATTTGAAAAAAAAACACTACCCAACAGTGTTAAATAACCCCATACATTGCACCATAAATGTTGAAATTTAAATTAAGCATGTATGTATGTATTTCAAAAATCCTAAAATTAAAGTTCCAAGCCCAGAAGCATCATGAAGTCAAGTAGTTCCTGAAAGACACAGAAGCAGTGAGGAGTAGGCATCAGCAGTACCCAAGAGGCTTTAATAACCCCTTACATTGCAAGATCACGAGAGATCGAGCAATAACAGGTGTGTTATGCCCTCAGATGTCCGGGGCTACACGCGCGCTACATTGAACTGACCAGCGTGTGTCTATCTTCCACTGACAGGTGCGGGTAACGCGCTGAACCCCGTTCGCGATAGGGAACAGGGATTGAAATGATTTGCCAGGAAAGAAAAATCCCAACTAAGTGCGGGTCATAAGCTCTGGTTCATTAAGTCCCTGTACACACCGCATGTCTCTACTACCGATTGGATGGTTTAGTGAGAACAAGATCATTGTTGAAATTTGCATTAAGCATGTATTAGCTACTGCTAAACTTTCAAAAATTGAAGGTCCAAGGCCAGAAGCATCATTGAGGCAAGTAGTTCCTGAAAGACACAGAATGAGTCAGGAGCAGTCATTCACAGTACCCAAGAGGGTTTCATAACCCCTTACATTTAAAGATCAATGTTGACATTTGCATTAAGCATGTATTTAGCTACTGCTAAACTTTCAAAAATTAAAGGCCCAAGGCCAGAAGCATCAGTGAGGCAAGTAGTTCCTGAAAGACACAGGATGAGTCAGGAGCAGGCAATCGCAGTACCAAAGAGGGTTTCATAACCCTAATTGATAACACAAGAGTGTTTCATAACCAACCATAATTGGGAAATGTTGGTGTAGCAGCATGGTCAATCTACTCTGAGCCATCTGGCATTGGTGGCTGGAAATCCTGGCTGATCCATACCTGATTCATCTTGACAAACGTCAGTCTCTCCACATTTTTAGTGGACAGACGAGTTCGCCTTGGGGTGACTATGGCCCCGGCCGCACTAAACACCCGCTCTGATGGCTCACTACTGGCCGGGCAGGACAGCTTTTCCAGGGCAAACTCTGCTAGTTGCCATAAATCAAGTTTGGCTGCCCAGAAGTCCAACATATCTTCAATGGTTGTCGGCATGGGCATGTCAATGTATGCCACCACCTGCTTTTTCAGGTCCAGCTCCATGTCTACCTGCTGCTGATGAGTTGCTTCACTATGCGGGTGAAGAAAGCTACTCATCAGCGACTGTAGACTCAGGCTGCTGCTGATTGAGCTGGTACAGCTCCTGCCACCCCTCCCCTCCCCAGCAGCCATGGCAGTGGAAGGTGAGTGCAGAGGGCCCCCCGAGTCAGACCTGCGAGTGGATGGACCAGGTGGCCGATAGGCATCGGCCAACTGACTACGTAGAATCTCACTGTAGTAGGTCAGTCTGTCCTCCCTCTCAGTGGGTGTAAAAAAGGCCCCCATTTTGGGACGGTAGCGAGGGTCTAATAAGGTGGAGATCCAGAAGTCATCCCGCTGACGAATTTTGACAATTCGTGTTTCACTACGCAAGCAACTGAGCATGCATCGTGCCATTTGCGTCAGTGACTTGGAGGGACTACCTGCCTCCATCTCCACTGCATACTGCCACGGTGTGTCTGGGTCCTCTGTCTCGCCTTCCTCATAACCCTCCAGCTCCTCTGGCTGCTCCTCCTCTCCTGTCCAATGACTAGAAACACCGGCCATCTCATCCAAGCTAAGCTGTGCTCCCCTCTGCCGCTCATCATCCTCCTACTCCAGTTCAGCCCCCACAGGGCTCATGTAGCCTTAAGACGTAGTCGCAACGTTTCCATTGCCGTGACCAGCCATGGTTTCAATCATTTGTTGTAGGAAATGTAGGAGTGGAATTATGTCGTTCATGGCGTAATCCAGGCGACTCACAAATAATGTGGCTTCCTCAAGGGCCTCAGCAAACGGCAGGTGTCACGTATGAGCTGCCACTGGTTCACATTGAAGTTACACAGGGGAGTACTCCTATCTGCTTGGATCATCAAGAAATCGGTGATGGCTTTTCTTTGTTCGTATAGTCTGTCCAACATATGGAGGGTGGAATTCCAACGTGTGGCAACGTCACAAATAGGACTATGTTGTGGGATGCTGTTCTGACGCTGCAGCTCAAGGAAGGTGTGCTTGGTGGTGTACGAGTGGCTGAAGAGCATGCACAGTTCCTTGCCATTTTCAAGAAGTTTTGCAAATGGGGTGAAGACTTGAGGAAATGCTTTACAACCAAATTCAACACGTGTGCCATGCATTGCGCATGTTTCACACTTCCTTATCGCAGCGTGGACACAATGTTCTTCCCACTGTCGGTCACCATGGTTCCCATTTCCAGATTTCGTGGAGTAAGCCATACTCGGATGCACGTCCTGGCTCTTCTCTGCCTGACATACTTAGTGCGTTTATGAGGGTATTACAATACGCTACACTACTCTTTAAACAGTATTTGTCTAGAACAGCAGCAGGTGATTACTTATGGCTGTCCTTTCACAGTATGTAGGCCCTTTACAGATTAACAGGTACAAGATGGTACACTACTTGAATGTACCTATGCGGTATGCACTGATGAGGGCAGTAATATGCGCAACTATACTCAGAAAAAACTCTATATTTTTGTAAAACATCAGCCGGTGAATACTATTGTTTGGACTTTGACACTATGGAGCACCTTGACAGATTTACAGGTACTAAATGGTACAATACTTGGATGTACCTATGCGATATGCACTGATGAGGGCAGTAATATGCACAACTATTGGCAGAAAAAACTCTGTATTTCTTAAAAACACCAGCCGTTGAATACTATTGTTTGGACTTTGACAGTATGGAGCACCTTGACAGATTAAAAGGTACTAAATGGTACAATACTTGGATGTACCTATGCGGTATGCACTGATGAGGGCAGTAATATGCGCAACTATACAGAGAAAAACTCTGTATTTTTGTAAAACACCAGCCGGTAAATACTATTGTTTGGACTCTAACAGTATGGAGCACCTTGACAGCTTAACAGGTACATGGTACAATACTAGGATGTGCCTATGCGGTATGCACAGATGAAGGCAGTAATATGCGCAACTATACAGAGAAAAAACTCTGTATTTTTGTAAAACACCAGCCGGTGAATACTATTGTTTGGACTTTGACAGTATGGAGCACCTTGACAGATTATCAGGTACTAAACGGTACAATACTTGTATGTACCTATGCGGTATGCACTGATGAGGGCAGTAATATGCGCAACTATAGGCAGAAAAAACTCTGTATTTCTTAAAAACACCAGCCAGTGAATACTATCGTTTGGACTTTGACGGTATGGAGCACCTTGACAGATTAACAGGTACTAAATGGTACAATACTTGGATGTGCCTATGCAGAATGCACTGATGAGGGCAGTAATATGCGCAACTATACGCAGAAAAATCTCTGTAATTTTTAAAAACACCAGCCGGTGAATACTATTGTTTGGACTTTGACAGTATGGAGCACCTTGACAGATTAACATTTACTAAATGGTAAAATACTTTGATGTACGTAAGCGGTATGCACTGATGAGGGCAATAATATGCGCAACTATACGCAGAAAAAACTCTGTATTTTTGTAAAACACCAGCCCGTGAAAACTATTGTGTGGACTTTAACATTATGGAGCACCTTGACTGATTAACAGGTACTAAATGGTACAATACTTGGATGTACCTATGCGGTATGCACTGATGAGGGCAATAATATGCGCAACTATACGTAGAAAAAATAAGTATTTTTTAAAAACACCAGCAGGTGATTACTTTTGCCAGGAGTCAGGACTTTCCCTGTATCTAGACTTGTTACAGATACAGAATAGTAGACTGCTCTGATGTAGGCATGTGTTATGCACGTATGAGGGCAGACAAATGCACTACAGTCCGCTGAAAAATAACGTATTTGTGAACAGCAGCAGGACCCAACAGTGCAGCACCACAATAAAATAAAAATATACAGGGATTGAGCCCTAAATTGTCTCTGTCAGTGAAAAATTAGGTGGTAAGATGGTTGATAAAGTTGAGGCAGCTTGGAGATCTGTATGAGGCAGCTGACAGCTATCTGCCCCTCTCTGCTGCAATGCTCAATAACGTGAATAGGAGGTTTAGCAATCAATGATCCTTCTCAGAGTAACAGCACAGCACTCTGCACTCCTGCCTTTCCCTAATGCTGATGTGACTAGCAGTTGCAGTGTAACGCTGTGGTATGAGCTATTCACACACACACAGTCCCGTTCTCTCTGTCACTGAGTGCATAGATGAAATGAAGAGAGGCAAGATGGCCGCCGATTATATAGGGCTGTGACATCACAGGGATCAATGAATGCTGATAGGCTGCATCTCACATGTGATTCAGGGTCATCCCGCCTACCTTCATTCCCGCCGCTGTTTCCTGCCCTCCCATAATCCCCTGCCCCATGTACTCACATGTGAATCCGCCATTTTAGGTCTCCAATAGCCTGGAACGCTGTAAAATGAAGTTTAATGAAGCGATTCGTGCGATCAAATCGCTGCGATATTCGCATTCGTTGCAAATCAAATTTTTCATGAAATTTGTAACGAATTTGGGTTCGTCAACTTCGATTCGCTCATCTCTAGTCACCACCCATCTTGAAAAGTTTCCCCCCTCACATATACTAATGTGCCACAAACAGGAAGTTAATATCACCAACCATTCCCATTTTATTAAGGTTCCCATATAAATGGACCACCCTGTATAGCCCTATGCATAGAGCTCATCTATGAGTAGTGTTGCTCGCGAATATTCACAATGCAAATTTTATTCGAGAATATTGCATATTCGCGAATTGGCGAATATTTGCGAATATAGCACTATATATTCGTAATTACGAATATTCTTTTTTTTTATTTATTTTTTTTTTTTTTCACAGTACACATCACAGTGATCATCCCTCTCTGCTTCCAGCTTGTGTGGTGTAAAGAAGGCTCTAATACTATTGTGTGAAACTGGCGTGCAAATTTTTATCTTATGTTAATTTTTGTATATGCTAATTTTTGCATATGCAAATTTTCACATATGCAAATTTTCACATACGCACATTTTCGCATATGCGAAAATAAAACGCGAATATTACGAATATGCGAATTTAGCGAATATATGACGAAATATTCATCCATATATTTGCGAAATATTGCAAATTTGAATATACCCTATGCCGCTCAACACTATCTATAAGAGGAGACTAAAGCCTTGCAATGTGACATTCTATGGGGGAGATTTATCAAAGGATTTAGACTGGTTTTTCTTGTCTAAATTTGTCGCACAGAAAGTCGCAGTCTAAATCTGTGCGACTTTTCTGCGACTTTTGCTCTAGAGGATTTTTAGAACATGATGCATGCAAGTCTATTTTAGACTGAAATGCATTGAAAAATGCATTGGTGCTGAATTTATCAAGTGCGACTTTTCAGCGACAAGTCGCATAGGCTGAAAGTACGCCGAAATGTCAGACCATGTTGGAGCAGGTTTAAATATAGATTAAAGCATAGATCATGCAGTCTGTGCACAGAATTTATCAAGAGCTGTGCGCCATTTGATAAATTAGGTGCACAATAGACCAGACTAACCCTCTGTAGTTTGGTCAATATTGATACGGGACATAGACAACTTTGATAAATCTCCCCCTATGTGTTCAAGAGACGCATTTGCTGCCCAATGATGCTTTTAGGCTGAAACATAGAGCGTTCCCGCACATTTTTCATTCTCATTTTCATAGTAAGGCTAGAGGGATCTCCATAGCTATTAAAAATACGGTAGCTTTTTCTCTTATTGATAGTTGATCTGAATCGCTAGGACATTATATAATCTTAGTTTGTGAGCCTAATAATGAAATATATACAGATGTATCCTCCTATGCTCCTAATAGAGGCCGTTGGGGTTTTTTGGTAGCTTGCTGCGTAAAGTGCATAGTAGAAAACGGGGGAAATAGTTGCTTTTTGGGGACTATAATATTACTGTGGACCCTTCTGTGTACACTACTCCCTCGCAGAACAGGTCACCTGCATCTCTGATGGACTTGTGGAGGGAGGAGCTCTATGATGTTTAGAACATCCAGCATGTGTCGGAGCGTGATTGCACCTTTCACTCAGGGGTACATAATACAGTATATACTCCAATATAGACATGTTTCTAATGGAAAGGAGTCTCCTACCCCACATTCAATCCTCTTTTATAGAAAGTATAAAGTGGTCTGACCATGCGGCCATCACACAGTCAATAACTGAACAAATTACTTCTGGGGAGGAGTAACTTCTTTCTCCTGTTGCACTCCCATCATAGATGATGTATAGAAAAGGATTTAAGGGAATTATTTCACTGCAACACCTCTTCCACCACTGAAGCGACAACTTTTTGGAATGCACATAAAGCTTGCCTTAGAGGCTCCTTTATTAAACAGGGTGCGATCTCCTTGCCCGTATCCAGGCCACTGAATCTCAAAATAAATCTACTCCCTCTCCTACTTTAGCCAAACCTCTTAAAAACCTGAGATAAGTTTAATGAGAACCTCCTATAAGAAGGCTTTTCAGAAAACCAAAGCCACTTACTATTCCCAGAACAATAAAGCAGGTAAACTTTTAGTGGTCTGACTGAAAGCTCAACATGTTAAAATCAGAATCCCTTACCTCATCCATTCCTTCTCTAAAACCAAATTATATGCGCCCAATGATATAGCCAACGGCTTTCAGGCATGTTAGGCCACGCTGTGTAATTTAAAAGATTCCATTCCTTCCCCTAGCACATTGGATATCGATATACAGGCCTTTCTGGACGGGCTGGACCTGCCCAGGCTATCTGAGTCTCAACTGGCCTCATTGAATGTTTCCATCACCGTAGCGGAAGTGGAAGATGTTATTAAATCTTTTCCGGGAGATAAGTCCCACGGCACTGATGGCTTCGCTGATCACTATTATAGAGAAATCCATCAAATCTGCTCGCCTCATATGAGGGACTTCTTCCAATCTGCAATGGGGAGTTGAAACTTTCCTGAAGAAAATACCTAATGTAACTTCAGTATGTAAATTCCCCGAGGAAGCTTGATGGGAAACATGGGCGTAAAATGTCCACATGATGCACGTTGATATGACGGGGGTCTTGATTGATGTTTGAGGCTTCACAGTGTAGGATCTGCTGAACTTTGTTGCCTATATGGCTCAACTTGATCCAGGATTCCTACTGCCTATCTTTTCATGTTAGACCCACCAGCATCTTCAAACTGTGCTTACTCCCTGGTATATCTTGCGGTCTTCTTTTTGGGCTAATGTGCAATATACTATCTATTATCTGCGTGTATACCCAGACATATGTAGTTATATGAATTCAGGTAGAAGAAACAGACATGGTCGCACATCTACAATCTTGTATAATGATCTAATTGCTTCTCAGCATAATATCAAAAACTAACAGGTTGTTAATATACATTTTTGATCAAAAAGTACAAGCCCACTTGCCACGTCAAGGCCACCTATTTAGAGTGGGTCCCTAACGTCCCTAGCATAAAATGGCGTAGCACTGGGCGGCGACCACCACCACTGCGGCACCAGTGCCCACGGGGGGAACGACCCACCGGCAGAGGGGCCCCAATGCCACTCAAGCCAGTCTATGGGCCGCACCTCCCCACAGACACGGCGCCACGGCGGCAATGGACGCCACACAGCACCACACCACTGTGAACAAGGTGTAATAGCTCACTTACCATGCTCTCCCAGTCAGACAGGGAGGCTGCTAGGAAAGAAATGGCCCTTGTGTAGCTAACTACTACTTATATAGGGTTGGGCTGAGGGGGTGGGGAAAAGTGCAGCACATGTTCAAACAAAAAAAAAGGGGATAGAAAACACAATGTGAATTCAGGTAGGAGAAACAGACATGGTCGCACATCTACAATCTTGTATAATGATCTAATTGCTTCTCAGCACAATATCAAAAACTAACAGGTTGTTAGTATACATAGGTGGCCTTGACTTGGCGAGTGGGCTTGTACTTTTTGATCAAAAATGTATACTAACTACCTGTTAGTTTTTGATATTATGCTGAGAAGCAGTCAGATCATTATACAAGATTGTAGATGTGCGACCATGCCTGTTTTTTCTACCTGAATTCACATATGTAGTTATATGCTTGCTAGTATATTTTTACACAGTCATTACCGGTCTATGTGTGAATATTTGTTGCATGCACAAGATATCCACCTTAAGAGGTAACTCCAAAGGATAGGGGCTAAGATGCCTGATCGCAGGGTTCCTGCCGCTGGGGACCCCCGTGATCTTGCACGCAGCACCCCGTTACCATCAGTCACCGAAGCATGTTCACTCTGGTTCTGATGATTGGCGATCACAGGGCCAGAGCATTGTGACATCACGGCTCCGCCCCCGTTTGACATAACACTTCGCCCCCTCAATGCAAGCCTATGGGGCTTGCCTTGATGGGGCAGAGCGTGACGTCAAACGGGGGCGGAGCCATGACTTCACAATGCTCCGGCCCTGAGATCACCAGTTATCAGACCCGGAGCGAACATGCTCCGGGGACTGATTGTAACAGGGTGCTGCGTGCAAGATAGCAGGGGTCCCCAGCGGTTGGATCCCCACAAACAGGCATCTTATCCCCTATCCTTTGGATAGGGGATAAAATGTCTTAGCGCCAGAGTACCCCTTTAATTCCCATGGAATAGACGCCTTTGTAGTCTGTCTGTTACTGTTCCTTTTAATTTATTTTTTATTAATATTCAACTTTTGCTAATAAAGATTATACACATTTTTGCATTATTTTGTCTCATTGCGACTTTATGGGTATTCTAATTTACAAATCTGTTTAACTTACTAAAACATTGTTTGACCACCTGAAATCACCAAGCAAGGAGCTGATGTCCGATAGGTTGTCCATTAAGGAGCTTCCTGGGTCACTTAGAAAGAGGAAGAGGAACGCCCCGTGTCACATTTGGGCAACTTTTTAGGTCATTCCTGTGACATTTCTGCCTTTCAAAGCAAGCTTTGTAAGTATACTTGTTTTCCCGTTCCTACACAAACTTAAACAATCCCAAAATAGACTGTGATAAATTTGGCACATGTAGGCAATCACCAAGGTAAAAAAAAAAAAAAAGTAACTTAAAAGAAGCTTACCTAAGTCACACATTAAAAAATCCCCTCCTTATGGGGGACCAATACTTCAGGGTCCAATACTCATCTTCTATGTACTGCTCCAGTTTTAGTATATGTGCTGCCAAAGTTATTTTCTGTCTGACAATATTGCTCTCTGCTGACACCTCTGTCCATGTCAGGAACTGTCCTGCTCTGGACAGTTCCTGACATGGACAGAGGTGGCAGCAGAGAGCACTATGGTCAGACTGGAAAGAACAACTCAACTTCCTGTGTAGCATACAACAGCTGATAAGTACTGGGAGGATTACAATTTTCAAATAGAAATAATTCACAAATCTTAAAAGTTGATTTAAAAAAAAAAAAATCCAACAGAGTACCCCTTTAGGTCCAACTTCATAGTTCATACACCTTTCATGGAATGTTTTACACTTTTAGCTTTACAAGAAGCTGGAACATCCCTTGGTTAGTTTCTATGGTGCCATACACTACTTACATAGAATACCAAGGAAAGTAGTGCAGGGACAGTAAGTTAGGAATACTTTATACATAAAAGGGAATACATTCCCTGTTCTGGGGGAACCTGATGCAGGGAATATATGCCTCCAAACACATTAAGCCAACATTTATCTATTTCTGTTCAATGCCATGGGGTTTCTAGGGGAAAAAAAAGTATAAGGATCACCAGATTTTGGTCAAAGACTCTCATAATGGAGATAGTCCCCCAGATTCTTGAGCATCTTCTGATTTTTCCCAGGAAACTGTCTAGCAGGTAAGTAGGGAAAAGTAGAGCAAAGACATCTAGAAAATCTGTAATAACTATAGAGAGTCATAGTCTATTGGAGAGGTACAAAGTCACTATATCCATTAGCTGGTATTTTATATGACAAAACCTCCATATCTTAGTGCAGCAGGCCAGCACACCTTTAGTATTTTACCTTCCCATACATGGATGGATGGAAAGACGATCCACAAGCAATATGTCTGCAGGAGAAAAAAATGTCTATGGCTAGATGCTTTACCAGATCCTTTGTTTCTGAAGTGTTTCTTGTCCGGCTTTCTTAATGTCCTTATTCCTCAGACTGTATATAATGGGGTTGACCAATGGAGTAAACACAGTATATAGCAGGGAGAGGATCTTACTCATGGTCAGTGTTCGGCCTTTTGTTGGGACAATATATACACCGAACAAAGTCCCATAGAATATGGAGACCACAATGAGGTGGGAGCTACAGGTGGAGAAGGCTTTCTGTCTACCAGTATTGGATGGGATCCTTAGGATTGATAAAATAATAAAAGTATAAGACACGACAATGATGGTGGTTGGGATTAGGACAACTGGAATGCCTGTTACATAACTCTCCAATTGTACAATGATGGTGTCAGAACAGGAAAGTTCAAGTAAGGAAATAAAGTCACAAAATATATGGTCAATGATATTGGAACCACAGAAGTTTAGTGTTGTTATTGTTATGGCAAGAATAAAAGTTACAGAAAATCCAGACAACCAAGAGATGACGGTCAGTATAACACAATGTCCACTTGTCATGATAGAGGAGTAACGGAGAGGATTACAGATGGCCACATATCTGTCATAAGACATCACAGCGAGGAGAAGACACTCAAATACTTCTAAGGTGCATAAGAAATAAAACTGAGTCATACAACCAATAAAAGTCATGGTTGCCCCATTATTCAGTAGGATGTGGAGAAGGTTGGGGACAATATCTGAGCTCACCGAGATGTCACTGATGGACAGATGTGAGATGAAGAAGTACATTGGGGTGTGGAGGTTCTTGCTGGCGGACACCAGAGTGATGATCAGGAGATTCCCACATATTATCAGACAATAAACCACAAGGAACAGACAGAACAGGAAAAGTCTTAAACCTCGACTGACCTGAAATCCTAAGAGAAGGAACTCTGTGACCTCGGTCCGGTTGTTCTCCTGTATGTAGATCTATGCAGTAGGTATAATGTTTTATAAATCCAAAATAAATGATTCTTATCATAAGACACAAGACTTAGAGTGACCTCAATATATGACCCATGGAGAAATGTTATAACATATATTGTCTACTATACTGTAACTTTATATCATGACTTTATTTTACAGTGAAATTACTTCCCATACAGAATAGTGAATACATTAGTAACATATAAGTGATGGGAAATACAGATGTGCCCGCTGTAACGATTCGGCTAGCTGGATGTGGATCCTCTGTGTCAGCGAGGGATTGGCGTGGACCGCACCGGTGGACCAGTTCTAAGTTGCTACTGGTTTTCACCAGAGCCCGCCGCAAAGCGGAATGGTCTTGCTGCGGCGGTAGCAACCAGGTCGTATCCACCGGCAACGGCTCAACCTCGCTGACTGCTGAGAAGGCGTGGGACAGAAGGACTAGACAGAGGCAAGGTCAGACGTAGCAGAAGGTCGGGGCAGGCGGCAAGGTTCATAGTCAATGTGGATAGCAGAAGATCTGGAACACAGGCTTTGGACAACACTAAACGCTTTCACTGGCACAAGACAACAAGATCCGGCAAGGAAGTGCAGGGGAAGTGAGTGTCACGATGCCGGCTGGCAGGTAGTGGATCCTCTGTGCCAGAGAGGGATTGGTAAGGACCGTGCTAGTGGACCGGTTCTAAGCCACTACTGGTTTTCACCAGAGCCCGCCGCAAAGCGGGATGGTCTTGCTGCGGCGGTAGTGACCAGGTCGTATCCACTAGCAACGGCTCACCTCTCTGGCTGCTGAAGATAGGCGCGGTACAAGGGAGTAGGCAAAAGCAAGGTCGGACGTAGCAGAAGGTCGGGGCAGGCAGCAAGGATCGTAGTCAGGGGCAACGGCAGAAGGTCTGGAAACACAGGCAAGGAACACACAAGGAACGCTTTCACTGGCACTAAGGCAACAAGATCCGGCAAGGGAGTGCAGGGGAAGTGAGGTGATATAGGGAAGTGCACAGGTGAACACACTAATTGGAACCACTGCGCCAATCAGCGGCGCAGTGGCCCTTTAAATCGCAGAGACCCGGCGCGCGCGCGCCCTAGGGAGCGGGGCCGCGCGCGCCGGGACAGAACAGACGGAGAGCGAGTCAGGTAGGGGAGCCGGGGTGCGCATCGCGAGCGGGCGCTACCCGCATCGCGAATCGCATCCCGGCTGGCAGTGGAATCGCAGCGCCCCGGGTCAGAGGACGTGACCGGAGCGCTGCCGCGGGGAGAGTGAAGCGAGCGCTCCGGGGAGGAGCGGGGACCCGGAGCGCTCGGCGTAACAGTACCTTGGGTCTCCCCCTCTTCTTAGAGCCTGAGAACCTGAGGAGCAGACTTTTGTCTAGGATGTTGTCCTCAGGTTCCCAGGATCTCTCTTCAGGACCACAACCCTCCCAGTCCACTAAAAAAAAATTTTTCCCTCTGACCTTTTTGGCAGCTAAAATTTCTTTGACCGAGAAGATGTCCGAGGAGCCGGAAACAGGAGTGGGAGGAACAGATTTGGGAGAAAAACGGTTGAGGATGAGTGGTTTGAGAAGAGAGACGTGAAAGGCATTAGGGATACGAAGAGAGGGAGGAAGAAGAAGTTTATAAGAGACAGGATTAATTTGACACAAAATTTTGAAAGGACCAAGATAGCGTGGTCCCAACTTGTAGCTAGGGACACGGAAGCGGACATATTTAGCGGAGAGCCATACCTTGTCTCCAGGGGAAAAAACAGGGGGAGCTCTTCTTTTCTTATCCGCGAACTTCTTCATGCGTGATGAAGCCTGTAAGAGAGAATTTTGGGTCTCTCTCCATATGATGGAAAGGTCACGAGAAATTTCATCCACAGCGGGCAGACCAGAGGGCAAGGGAGTAGGGAGGGGGGGAAGAGGGTGACGGCCGTACACCACGAAAAATGGGGATTTGGAGGAAGACTCAGAGACCCTGAAGTTATACGAGAATTCGGCCCATGGGAGGAGATCTGCCCAGTCATCCTGGCGGGAGGAAACAAAATGTCGCAAATAATCACCCAAGATCTGGTTAATCCTTTCTACTTGTCCATTGGACTGGGGATGATATGCAGAAGAAAAATTTAATTTAATCTTGAGTTGTTTACAGAGAGCCCTCCAGAATTTAGACACGAATTGGACGCCTCTATCCGAGACAATCTGCGTAGGCAACCCGTGAAGACGAAAAATGTGTACAAAAAATTGTTTAGCCAACTGAGGCGCAGAAGGAAGACCAGGAAGAGGGATGAAATGTGCCATTTTGGAGAATCGATCAACGACCACCCAAATAACAGTGTTGCCACGGGAAGGGGGTAAATCAGTAATAAAATCCATACCAATCAGCGACCAAGGCTGTTCGGGGACAGGCAGAGGATGAAGAAAACCAGCGGGCTTCTGGCGAGGAGTCTTATCCCGGGCACAGATAGTGCAGGCTCGCACAAAGTCCACAACATCCGTCTCCAGAGTCGGCCACCAATAGAAGCGGGAGATGAGTTGCACAGATTTCTTGATACCCGCATGACCTGCGAGATGGGAGGAGTGACCCCATTTGAGGATTCCGAGACGTTGGCGAGGAGAAACAAAGGTCTTTCCTGGAGGAGTCTGCCTGATGGAGGCAGGAGAAGTGGAGATCAGGCAGTCAGGTGGAATGATGTGTTGCGGAGAGAGTTCAACTTCTGAGGCATCCGAGGAACGAGAGAGAGCATCGGCCCTAATGTTCTTATCGGCAGGACGAAAGTGAATCTCAAAATTAAATCGGGCAAAGAACAGAGACCACCGGGCCTGGCGAGGATTCAGCCGTTGGGCAGACTGGAGGTAGGAGAGGTTCTTGTGGTCGGTGTAGATAATAACAGGAGAACTTGATCCCTCCAGCAGATGCCTCCATTCCTCAAGTGCTAATTTAATGGCTAGAAGCTCTCGATCCCCGATGGAGTAGTTCCTCTCCGCTGGAGAGAAGGTCCTAGAGAAAAAACCACAAGTGACAGCATGCCCGGAAGAATTTTTTTGTAGAAGAACAGCTCCAGCTCCCACTGAGGAGGCATCAACCTCCAATAGGAAGGGTTTGGAAGGGTCAGGTCTGGAGAGGACGGGAGCCGAAGAAAAGGCAGACTTGAGTCGTTTAAAGGCGTCTTCTGCTTGAGGAGGCCAGGACTTGGGATCAGCATTTTTTTTGGTTAAAGCCACGATAGGAGCCACAATGGTAGAAAAATGTGGAATAAATTGCCTGTAATAATTGGCGAACCCCAAAAAGCGTTGGATAGCACGGAGTCCGGAGGGGCGTGGCCAATCTAAGACGGCAGAGAGTTTGTCTGGATCCATCTGTAGTCCCTGGCCAGAGACCAAATATCCTAGAAAAGGAAGAGATTGGCATTCAAACAGACATTTCTCAATTTTGGCATAGAGTTGGTTGTCACGAAGTCTCTGAAGAACCATACGGACATGCTGGCGGTGTTCTTCTAGATTGGCAGAAAAAATTAGGATATCGTCCAGATATACAACAACACAGGAGTATAACAGATCACGAAAAATTTCATTGACAAAGTCTTGGAAGACGGCAGGGGCGTTGCACAGTCCAAAGGGCATGACCAGATACTCAAAGTGTCCATCTCTGGTGTTAAATGCCGTTTTCCACTCGTCCCCCTCTCTGATGCGGATGAGGTTATAGGCGCCTCTTAAGTCCAATTTAGTGAAGATGTGGGCACCTTGGAGGCGATCAAAGAGTTCAGAGATGAGGGGTAAGGGGTAGCGGTTCTTAACCGTGATTTTATTAAGACCGCGGTAGTCAATGCAAGGACGTAGGGAGCCATCTTTTTTGGACACAAAGAAAAATCCGGCTCCGGCAGGAGAGGAGGATTTACGGATAAAGCCCTTTTTTAGATTCTCCTGGACGTATTCGGACATGGCAAGAGTCTCTGGGGCAGAGAGAGGATAAATTCTGCCCCGGGGTGGAGTAGTGCCCGGGAGGAGGTCGATAGGGCAATCATAAGGCCTGTGAGGAGGTAGAGTCTCAGCTTGTTTTTTGCAGAAAACATCCGCGAAGTCCATATAGGCCTTAGGGAGACCGGTTACTGGAGGAACCACAGAGTTACGGCAAGGGTTACTGGGAACCGGTTTTAGACAGTTCTTGGAACAAGAGGACCCCCAACTCTTGATCTCCCCAGTGGACCAATCCAGGGTAGGGGAATGAAGTTGAAGCCAGGGAAGTCCAAGGAGAATTTCCGAGGTGCAATTGGGGAGGACCAAAAGTTCAATCCTCTCATGATGAGATCCGATGCTCATAAGAAGGGGCTCCGTGCGGAAACGTATGGAACAGTCCAATCTTTCATTATTTACACAATTGATGTAGAGGGGTCTGGCGAGACTGGTCACCGGGATGTTGAACCTGTTGACGAGAGAGGCCAAAATAAAATTTCCTGCAGATCCAGAGTCCAAGAAGGCCACTGTAGAGAAGGAGAAGGCAGAGGCAGACATCCGCACAGGCACAGTAAGACGTGGAGAAGCAGAGTAGACATCAAGGACTGTCTCACCTTTGTGCGGAGTCAGCGTACGTCTTTCCAGGCGGGGAGGACGGATAGGACAATCTCTCAGGAAGTGTTCGGTACTAGCACAGTACAGGCAGAGGTTCTCCATACGGCGTCGTGTCCTCTCTTGAGGTGTCAGGCGAGACCGGTCGACCTGCATAGCCTCCACGGCGGGAGGCACAGGAACAGATTGCAGGGGACCAGAGGAGAGAGGAGCCGAGGAGAAGAAACGCCTCGTGCGAACAGAGTCCATATCTTGGCGGAGTTCCTGACGCCTTTCGGAAAAACGCATGTCAATGCGAGTGGCTAGGTGAATAAGTTCATGTAGATTGGCAGGAATTTCTCGTGCGGCCAGAACATCTTTAATGTTGCTGGATAGGCCTTTTTTGAAGGTCGCGCAGAGGGCCTCATTATTCCAGGACAATTCTGAAGCAAGAGTACGGAATTGTACGGCATACTCGCCAACGGAAGAATTACCCTGGACCAGGTTCAACAGGGCAGTCTCAGCAGAAGAGGCTCGGGCAGGTTCCTCAAAGACACTTCGGATTTCCGAGAAGAAGGAGTGTACAGAGGCAGTGACGGGGTCATTGCGGTCCCAGAGCGGTGTGGCCCATGACAGGGCTTTTCCGGACAGAAGGCTGACTACGAAAGCCACCTTAGACCTTTCAGTGGGAAACAGGTCCGACATCATCTCCAGATGAAGGGAACATTGGGAAAGAAAGCCACGGCAAAACTTAGAGTCCCCATCAAATTTATCCGGCAAGGATAAGCGTATCCCAGGAGCGGCCACTCGCTGCGGAGGAGGTGCAGGAGCTGGCGGAGGAGATGACTGCTGAAGCTGTGGTAGTAACTGTTGTAGCAAAACGGTCAGTTGAGACAGCTGTTGGCCTTGTTGCGCTATCTGTTGTGACTGCTGGGCGACCACCGTGGTGAGGTCAGCGACAACTGGCAGAGGAACTTCAGCGGGATCCATGGCCGGATCTACTGTCACGATGCCGGCTGGCAGGTAGTGGATCCTCTGTGCCAGAGAGGGATTGGTAAGGACCGTGCTAGTGGACCGGTTCTAAGCCACTACTGGTTTTCACCAGAGCCCGCCGCAAAGCGGGATGGTCTTGCTGCGGCGGTAGTGACCAGGTCGTATCCACTAGCAACGGCTCACCTCTCTGGCTGCTGAAGATAGGCGCGGTACAAGGGAGTAGGCAAAAGCAAGGTCGGACGTAGCAGAAGGTCGGGGCAGGCAGCAAGGATCGTAGTCAGGGGCAACGGCAGAAGGTCTGGAAACACAGGCAAGGAACACACAAGGAACGCTTTCACTGGCACTAAGGCAACAAGATCCGGCAAGGGAGTGCAGGGGAAGTGAGGTGATATAGGGAAGTGCACAGGTGAACACACTAATTGGAACCACTGCGCCAATCAGCGGCGCAGTGGCCCTTTAAATCGCAGAGACCCGGCGCGCGCGCGCCCTAGGGAGCGGGGCCGCGCGCGCCGGGACAGAACAGACGGAGAGCGAGTCAGGTAGGGGAGCCGGGGTGCGCATCGCGAGCGGGCGCTACCCGCATCGCGAATCGCATCCCGGCTGGCAGCGGAATCGCAGCGCCCCGGGTCAGAGGACGTGACCGGAGCGCTGCCGCGGGGAGAGTGAAGCGAGCGCTCCGGGGAGGAGCGGGGACCCGGAGCGCTCGGCGTAACAGTGAGGTAATATAGCCCGGGAGCAGGTGGAAGCTAATTAGGCTAATTGGGCCAGGCACCAATCATTGGTGCACTGGCCCTTTAAATCTTAGAGAGCTGACGCGCGCGCGCCCTAAGGAGCGGGGCCGCACGCGCCAGTACATGACAGCCGGGGGCCGGGACAGGTGAGTGACTTGGGATGCGATTCGCGAGCGGACGCGTCCCGCTGTGCGAATCGCATTCCCGCCGGCAATGTCAGTGCAGCGCTTCCAGTCAGCGGGTCTGACCGGGGCGCTGCAGAGAGAGGAACGCCGCGAGCGCTCCGGGGAGGGGCAGGGACCCGGAGCGCTCGGCGTAACACCCGCGCTCAGCTTACTCTGTATCTAGATGTGGAGATGTCTATCAGGAGAGATGAGCTGCTGAGGAAATCATGTATCCAGGCCTGAGCTCCGGGTCATATGTGTACCATATGTTAGAAGTTAATTTGACTAGTGCAGAAGCCTTTATGCACTGTGGACAGAAGTGTTTTGTGTGTGGTTTCATTGGTGCACAACATTTCACCGGCTGTATTTTGTGACATTGGCTAAAGTCTCACACCTTTGTCCTGAGGCCACTCCAGCTGGGACCAAGCGCATGCTGGCTTTAGGCTGGACGTGGTATGTATCACTTCGTGGGTCAGGTGTAGCACACCTGGCTCAAGCATTGTTAGGGTACATGTACATAACATTTTGAGCCTTTGGCAGACAGTTTTTAAGGAGGGATTTGTAAACTTGCTGCCAGTTTTCAATTTCTTCTGCAATTTCTTCGGAGGCTCCAAACATTATGTGAATGTACCCAAAGATACATAGTGATGTATAGAATTACTACTTATATTTACAAAATCCATCTGTGTACAGGAGCCCTGATTTCCATCACTTTATTGACAGGAGTCCCTGCTCTGAGCTGTGTCGGTGGCTATATAGTCTGGGGTGCAGTTTGGGATTGGTAGTCAAGAGAGAAAATGCTTTTGAAGGGTCTATGGGAAACTGGATCCTCAAATATTTAATTGGTACAAATAAACAAAAAAGAACACAACAGGGTGCACCCCTAGTGAGGACCGCTAAAATGCGCAGGAAGATATAGAAAACTTGGGGTCCTTACCCTTAGGTGTTGCGCTGAGGGTACAACACCTACAGTAGCGTGTGGAAGAGAAAGTGCAGGGTAGCCGCCAAGGGGAATTCCCGTGGATGGAAACACAAGAACGAAGAACTGGTGGAAACACAAGAACGAAGAATTTGGAAAAAGATCCCCTGAATGAAGCCGCTTGATCTGATGGGTATGTTTATGAACTTTAATTGCAACGCGTTTCGATTCTGAACTAGGATCTTCATCAATTAAAATTCATAAACATGCTCATCGGGACAAGCGCCCTCATTCAGGGGATCTTTTTCCAAATTCTTTGTCCTCAAATATTTAATGCAATTCCATCACCAGAGAAACAGAAGGACAGATTACAGACGATTTGCTGCTGAGTCCGCCAGTTCCCTTTCTTCAATTTTTCGTATATTGACTTTAAAATTACTGACTGCAGATAACCCCTCAAATTCTTGCAGGATCACTGGCAAACTGACAATAGGGGAAAAACATGGACCAGGAGGTCGTTGACAAAGAGCGACACCTTGTGATCAGTTTGACCAGCGGTGACTCCACAAATTAAATGATTTTGCCAAAATACATTCACACACGACTCCGTAACTCTAAAAGATATAAATATACAGGGATAAAGTACATCCCTCTCTGGTCACATATAGGATAAAAAAAGGAGACTGAGAGAAATCCACTTACTTGGATATGACTATCCAGTATAATGTACAAGTGTGGGAGCTCTACGTAAAATATAAGAGACCTAAACCGAGGATACTGCGTTGCACATACCCATGTAATAAGGCAGAATAAATAGAGATAAATAAGAAAGAAAGGAAGTGTCTGATAAGATATAAAATATAATGACATTTATTGAATAATACTGTGAGGTCGCAGTTACGAGCCCACTGAATATACTTGTATGCACAGTAGCGCTGAAGATCTATCCTCTATACCCCGACGGCACGGGGACAAAGTACAAGAGGGAAAATAGATCAAAGTCAGATACTTAGGGGGAGATGTATCAATGTTGTTATTGTTGGTAGACGTTTTTTGTAGATCATTTTGGTTGGTCTAAATTTGGAGCAATTTCTCCAAATTTATCAAACTTGTGCAAGCCCCATGATAAATTTCGTGCAATGGTCTAAATCTCCACACAGTTCTATTTGTAGACCTGTTCTACACCTCACAGGAATAGTGGTGTATCCTGGACGCTCGGCTTTTGTTCTATTGTTTTTCAGGATTCCACTGAGGTTTTTTTTTGTCCACCAGCAAAAACGCCTGAAAAACGCTCCCAGCTTTTCCTGCATTTTGGTAATTTTTCTTGGGGGAGATTTATCAAAAACTGTACAGAGGAAGAGTAGTGCAGTTGCCCATGGCAACCAATCAGATTGCTTCTTTACAAAAATGAAAGGAGCAATCTGATAGGTTGCTATGGGCAACTGCACCGCTCTTCCTCTACATAGGTTTTGATTAATCTCTCCCCTTGTGTTTTTTCTTGCATTTTTGCTGGTGTGCGGAAACAAACATTTTTGTACCCTGTGTGCATTTTTTTCACTGCAGGTACTACTCCATGGGTCGGATGCAGAGCGCCCGCCCCACGGAGTGTAAGGAGGTAAGGAGTGATGTATAGCATATACATATACAGGGTGCAGAGCATCCATATAGTATACAGGGGGCATAGTGTATCCATGTATACTATACAGGAGCCCAGCAAGGAAAGAGTTAACCCACACTGCAGTTCTGAGTTAAATCTTTGTGCGCTCTCCTGTATATACAGCCATCTATAGATGACTGTATATACAGGATACAGTAGGCAGACAAGAACAATTGGAGGCTCCCTGTTACACACTGCAGTATGGGCGTACTCACCAGGTCCTAACCTTTTTTTTTCTCATTTCAGATACGTGAATGGGGAGGACTACGTCAGATTCAGTGTATTGCGATGATGACCAGCTTTTTTTAAATGTCAATAAAAGGTTTAATGAGGGCTGTGTGGGGAGTGTTTTTTTTTTTAACCCTTTTATTGACATTAAAAAAATTCTAGTCATCGTCACACTCCACCGAATCTCAAGTAGTCCTCTGCATTCACTTATCTGAAATGACAAGAAAATAAAAACACGAAAAATGGGTCAGTACATTTTTGGCGCTCTCCCCTGGGTAGAGCGCACATAATGCAGTGTGTTCCTAAAGAGGAAGCCTCCAATTGTTGCTAAACTACAACTCCCATCATGGGGGCTGTAGGTAAACAACAGCTCGAGTCTCCCTGTTTGGGAACACACTGCCAAAAAGGCTCTGTTTCCATTATGCAAAACGCATAATGAGAACAGAGCTATACTTACCACCCTGGCTTCAGGCCTGGACTGTGAAGCTCCGCCCCCTAATGATGTCATCACTAGGGGGCAGGGGCGGAGAAGTTGCAAGGGGTCTCAAGAGTGAGACCCCTGACATCCATCAGTCTGCCCTTGTACTACTACTCCCATCATGGGAAATTTTGTGTCCCATGATGGGAGTAGTTGTAGTACCGCAGTGCTGAGGGATGGCTGTTACACATCCCCCAGCTGCGAAACTGTATTGTGACTGTTAGGACTACTACTCCCATCATGGACAGACTCTGTCCATGATGGGAGTTGTAGTCCTCGGGCTGAAGGACAGATCGCAGCAGGTCATTCTCCAGAGACCCGCTGCGATCTGCATTTATTAACTTAAAAAGCCAGCGGCAACACTGCACTCCCCTCCCCCCCCCTCCTCCTGTATACAGATTTCACGATTCATAATCCCCGCCGCCGGGAGAGGGGAGCTCTGATTGGTGGAAAGCTATTCACCACTATACACCAATCAGAGCTCCTGTCTTCTGGTGGGGATTATGAATTGTGACAGGTCTATACAGGGGAGCGAGTGGAGCCGCTTCTACAGTATATAATTGTTATGTGTACTGTACCCCCCCCCCCAGACTAATACTGACCCCTTCTATAGTGAGCGCTGGGACCGCTGTGTGATTGACAGGTCCCCAGCGCAAGTGTCCGGCCCCACTGACCTTTATATGTTATAAATCTTTATGATACACACTGCCCGTCCTCCTCTTCATTCTTCTGATGCCGGAGACGTGCGGCTTCTGTATCATAGTCTATAGATAGAGCGCCCCCTCCCTGCCTCCACACTGCACAGGGCTGGGGCCAGACAACGGCAGGGGGCGCTCTGACTATAGTGAAAGCAGAAGACGCGCGATTACGGTATCAGAAGAATGAAGAGGAGGACGGGCAGTGTGTATCATAAAGATTTACAACATGTAAAGGTCAGTGGGGCGGACACTTGCGCTGGGGACCTGTCAATCACACAGCGGTCCCAGCGCTCACTATAGAAGGGGTCAGTATTAGTCTGGGGGGGGGGGGGACAGTACACATAACAATTATATACAGTACTGTAGAAGCGGCTCCACTCGCTCCCCTGTATAGACCTGTCACAATTCATAATCCCCGCCAGAAGACAGGATCGGAGGCGGGGATTATGAATCGTGACATCTGTATACGGGAGCCGGCGGCAGCGCAGTGGAGCCGCATGTACCGCCAGCTTTTTAAGTTAATAAATGCAGATCGCAGCGGGTCTCTGGAGAATGACCTGCTGTGATCTGTCCTTCAGCCCCAGGACTACAAGTCCCATCATGGACAGAGTCTGTCCATGATGGGAGTAGTAGTCCTAACAGTCACAATAGAGTCCCGCAGACGGGGGATGTGCGTCTCTCAGCGCTCCGGTACTACAACTACTCCCATTATGGGACAGATTCTGTCCCATGATGGGAGTAGTTGTAGTACTGCAGTGCTGAGAGACAGCTCCTGCATCCTCCACCTGCATCTTCCACCGTCTGCCATTTTCTACGAGTCCTTGCTAGCACTCTTAGGTTTAGACTACTTTTCTTGCAAAAAAGCGCAATTGCGCAAAAAAAACCATCTACTTTTTTTTTACGCAATTGATAAATACCAGTCCACTGGATTAGGTGGTGTACGGTAGACCAAACTGGTGACAACTTTAGAAAACTGTCCACCAAAAAAAAACGCAGCTCTATGCAAAAAAAGCGCAATTGCGCAAAATTTGTAGACGTGAAAAATGGTCTAAATGCAATGATACATATCCCCCTTAGTGCCTCTTACCGGCTCCGGCCAAAGCAGTCATATGCGCATAGTAGCGATTTACGGTGATCCGGATTGATGCCTCTCAGCCCCGGCCACACGGGGAAGATGTAGGAGAGGTGAAGATGTCCGGTGCAGATGGTTATTGCGTAATCTGCTGGAAAAGTTAGTTTGTAGCGTATGGCAGCGCTGGAGGTCTTTGGGGTGGGATCCCTCTCTACTCCGACGGCGCGGGGAGAAGCTGAGAGGGCAGTAAAAGACCAATAGTGGTGGACAAATAATCCAAATAATCCCGACTATTGTGCAAAGGCAGTCTTGGACCAGATGCGTCCCCTTTTTCATTGGTGGATATGCAAAAACTGTGTGGATATGCAAAGACACAGCCTTTGCATATCCACCATTGAAAAAGGGGACGCTGCTCCCAGAAACACGTCTTTGGATTATTTGTCCACCAGTTTTTTTCTTTTACTGCCCTCTCAGCTTCTCCCCGCGCCGTCGGGGTAGAGAGGGATCCCACACCAAAGACCTCCAGCGCTGCCATACGCTACAAACTAACTTTACCTTTTCCAGCGGACTACTCAATAACCATCTGTACCGGACATCTTCACCTCTCCTACATCTTCCCCGTGCTGCCGGGGCTGAGAGGCATCAATCCGAGATCACCGTTAAGCGCTGCTATGCGCATATGACTGCTTTGGCCGGAGCCGATAAGAGGCACTAAGTACCTGACTTTGATCTATTTTCCCTCTTGTACTTTGTCCCCGTGCCGTCGGGGTATAGAGGATAGATCTTCAGCGCTACTACACATACAAGTATATTCAGTGGGCTCGTAACTGCGAGCCTCCAGTGCTGCAAAAGCTTGTTATTGGACACATCCTATTACATACATTGGACTATAAACCCCACCATTGTCCCACCGTTTAAGTGCAATACTATTATAACGTCATGTTTTAAATGTTTATAACTAACTTTTACCGTTCTATTTTAGTGAGCTGTCTGCAGCCCTGCCCCCGACCTCACAGCATTATTCAATAAATGTCATTATATTTTATATCTTATCAGACACTTCCTTTCTTTCTTATTTATCTCTATTTATTCTGCCTTATTATAAATTTTCTTATTATACAGTATAATGTTTGACTAATTTTTGACAATTATGGCAATAAAATCTTGTAGGTAAAATTAACTGTTTTAAGATATATATATATATATATATATATATATATATATATATATATATATATATATATATGCATTTCAGTTGAGAGCTAAAAGTCTTTCTATGTTTTTCTTTTGTTCTATTAGATTAACAGTTCATTATATAATACATTATCTACACATATAAAATATCAGATACTGAATCGAAGGAGCTTACAAAGTAATCTGTTGGATAAAAGACAAATTCCTTTATTACTGTACTTTTCTTTGATATATTGGAAATGTCTATTTTGCACTTAAGGGGCATTTGCTTCTACTCTGGACAGTTCCAGAGACAGGTGTCATCAGAGAGGACTTAGACAGGAAAGAACAACTCAACTTCAGCAGCTCATAAGTACTGAAAGGATTAACATTTTTTAATAGAAGTAATTTACAAATCTGTTTAACTTTCTGGAGCCAGTTGATATATATAAAAAAAAGTTTTTTCCTGGATAACCCCTTTAATGTTTATGAATGTAATGTTTTCTTTTCTGAAAAATGTTATAAAACACTTTAGTCACTTATTTGGATATGGGCCATAGGGTTATCATAGAGTGATATGATCCCGGTCCTTGTGCCGCCAACTAGTCCAATCTATCTTACTATTGCCCCCAGGAATCTCAAGTGTTTCATGTGAAAAGTCTATTTTAGCATCAATTGTTTTATACTGATAGGGAAATGGGATGACATTGTCTACATAGGGACAGATCTTTCCCTTGTTTTGGGATAACCATGAAATGAACCAGTAGAGATTGGACAGGAAAGGATAGACCAGAAGGAATGTGTCTCCTGTAATGTTATATAAATGTCACTTACCTCAGATATTTCTCCTGTAATGTTCTATAAATGTCACTTACATCAGATATTTCTTTGTTCTCCATTTCCAGATGAATATTTCTTCTCTTTGCTCTCAGGTCTCTGGGGGGATGGAGCACAATGTTACACAGGAGCAGCATCAGCTTCTATGACCACCAGACCCCTGAATGTGAAGCATTACCTGCCGATATTTATCTACAAGATGAAGACAAGGGACCAGGTAGAAGAACCCACCGGAGATATCTCTGCTATCGTCTGAGGAGTCTACAGGGTCTCCTCAATGGAGAAATATATAACAAATTATTAAGAATATATAAAATTTTACTATACATAATATCATTGGAAAGAAGAAAATGCTTTATATAAAGTATTAGTAATTATTAGTCTAAAAATTAATTTTTCATATCATTGGGGGGGGGGGGGGGGAGGGGTGATACTCTGAAAAATTGAGCCGAGAAGCTGAAACTGCTGAACTGTTCTACCTATTCCCCCCAGGAAGTCAATGTCCTTGCCACTTCTGTCTTGTAGCTTCTTTTTTTTACGGCTTTTATTTGATTGAATGCACGGAATAGTTTTGTCAATAATCGGCTAGTACAGCCTGACCAAGCCAGACTGTAGAAGCAGATCTGTCATGGCAGACACCGAGACCTTGAGAGGCTTCGTACAAACCTACATGAAGGGCTACCACCTATTTAATGTTATAGCAGAAAAATATAAAGGGACAAACACTAAAAATTATACCTAATGTACTTGCAATCCAGATAATGTTAAATCACAAAAATATTTTAGTGGAATTAATTTAAAAAAAAACTAAATGAATCCATACCCATCCTTACCCATAAAAAAAGAAACGGTCATAAAAAAAGAAAGTTCTAAAAACAATAATGGTTGGAGGAGATCAATATAAATAATAAATAATACATAATCACATAAGGCGAAGATGTGGGTCAATATAACTTAGTAACCTCTTCATACATAGAAGAATTTTATAAAGATCAATATCTATGGCCTCTGTTGTTATGGCACACAGTGAAGTGATTGGAGGAGAGGGGGGCCCCGTCAGAGGAGGCCACCCGCAGTTAACCTTATAGACGCTGCAGTCACTGTGACCGCAGCATTTATTAGAGTTACAGAGGGTTACTCTGCAAAGTGAAAGTAGAGCGCAGATGGTTGGTATGGTAACCGGGGGCCTGATAATAGCCTCCATTCTAATGGCAACAGAAGCTGATGAGCCTCTACCTAAGATAAATCTTAATCCTTCCAGCACTTATCAGCTGTTGTATGCTTCACAGGAAGTTGAGTGGTTCTTTTCAGTCTGACCACAGTGTTCTCTGCTGAAACCTCTGTCCATGTCAGGAACTGTCCGGAGTAGGAGAGGTTTGCTATGGGGATTTACTTCCACTCTAGACAGTTCCTGATTCAGAAAGAGGTGTTAGCAGAGAGAAATGTGGTCAGAAAATAACTACAGCAGCTGATAAGTACTGGAAGGATTAAGATCTTTTAACCTCTTCATGACCCAGCCCATTTTCACCTTCATGACCTGGGCATTTTTTGAAAATCTGACCACTGTCACTTTAAACATTAATAACTCTGGAATGCTTTTACTTATCATTCTGATTCCAAGATTGTTTTTTCGTGACATATTCTACTTTATGTTATTGATAAAATTTCACTGATATTTGTATCCTTTCTTGGTAAAAAATCTAAAAATTTCATGAAAATTTTGAAAATTTAGCATTTTTCTAACTTTGAAAGTCTCTGCTTGAAAGGAAAATGGATATTCCAAATAAATTACATATTGATTCACATATACAATATGTCTACTTTGTGTTTGCATAAAAAAATTGACAAGTTTTTACTTTTGGAAGACACCAGAGGGCTTCAAAGTTCCGCAGCAATTTTCCAATTTTTCTCAAGATTTTCAAAATCGTAATTTTTCAGGGCCCAGTTCAGGTTAAAAGTGGATTTTAAGGGTCTTCATATTAGAAATACCCCATAAATGACCCCATTATAAAAACTGCACCCCCCAAAGTATTCAAAATGACATTCAGTAAGTGTTTTAACCCTTTAGGTGTTTCACAGGAATAGCAGCAAAGTGAAGGAGAAAATTCTAAATCTTCATTTTTTACACTCGCATTTTCTTGTAGACCCAATTTTTGAATTTTTACAAGGGGTAAAAGGAGAGAAATCACCGTAAAATTTGTAACCCATTTTCTCTCGAGTAAGGAAATACCTCAAATGCGTATGTAAAGTGTTAGGCGGGCGCAGTAGAGGGCTCAGAAGGGAAGGAGCGACAATGGGATTTTGGAGAGTGAGTTTTTCTGAAAGGGTTTTTGGGGGGCACGTCCCATTTAGGAAGCCCCTATGGTGCCAGAACAGTGGACCCCCGCCACATGTGACCCCATTTTGGAAACTATACCCCTCATGGAATTTAATAAGGGGTGCAGTGAGCATTTACACCCCACTGGCGTTTGACAGATATTTGAAACAGTGGACTGTGCAAATCAAAAATTTTATTTTTCATTTTCACAGACCACTGTTCCAAAAATCTGTCATACACCAGTGGGGTGTAAATGCTCACTGCACCCCTTATTAAATTCCGTGAGGGGTGTAGTTTCCAAAATGGGGTCACATATGGATATTTATTGTTTTGCGTTTGTCAGAACTGCTGTAACAATCAGCCACCCCTGTGCAAATCGCCTCAAATGTACATGGCGCACTCTCCCTTCTGGGCCTTGTTGTGAGCCCCCAGAGCACTTTGCGCCCACATATGGGGTATCTCCATAGTCGGGAGAAATTGCGTTACAAATTTTGGGGGTCTTTTTCCCTTTTACCTCTAGTGAAAATGAAAAGTATAGGGCAACACCAGCATGTCAGTGTAAAAATTTTTTTTTTTTAAACTAACATGCTGGTGTAGACCCCAACTTCACCTTTTCATAAGGGGTTAAAGAAGAAAAAGCCCCCCAAAATTTGTAAGGCAATTTCTACCGAGTACGGCGTTACCCCATATGTGTCCCAAAACTGTTGCCCTGAAATACGACAGGGCTCCAAAGTGAGAGAGTGCCATGCGCATTTGAGGCCTGAATTAGGGATTTGCATAGGGGTATTCTATGCCAATGATTCCCAAACAGGGTGCCTCCAGCTGTTGCAAAACTCCCAGCATGCCTGGACAGTCAATGGTTGTCCGGCAATACTGGGAGTTATTATTTTGCAACAGCTGGAGGCTCCGTTTTGGAAACAGTAGCGTACCAGACGTTTTTCATTTTTTGGGGGGAGGGGGGCTGTGTAGGGGTATGTGTATATGTAGTGTTTTTTACTTTTTATTTTAGGTTAGTGTTAGTGCAGTGTAGTGTTTTTAGGGTACAGTCACATGGGCAGAGGTTCACAGCAAGTTTGCCGCTGGAAGTTTGAGCTGCAGCGCAAAGTTTGCACCATCTCAAACTTGCAGCACTCACTGTAAACCTCCGCCCATGTGAGTGTACCCTGTACATTCACATTGGGGGGGGGGGGGGGGCAAACATCCAGCTGTTGCAAACTCCGAGCATGCCCTTTGGCTGTCCGTGCATGCTGGGAGTTGTAGTTTTGCAACAGCTGGAGGAACGCTGGTTTGGAAACACTAAGTTAAGTAATAAACTTTCAAGTGTTTTGCAACCAAACTTAGTGTTTCCAAACCAGTGTGCCTCCAGCTGTTGCAAAACTACAACTCCCAGCATGCATGGTCTGCCAGTGCATGCTGGGAGTTATAGTTTTGCAACAATTGCAACAGCTGGAGGCACTGAGGTAGGAAACGGACAATGTTTCCCAACTAGTGTGCCTCCAGTTGTTGCAAAACTACAACTCCCAGCATGCCCAGACTGCCCAGGCATGCTGGAAGTTGTAGTTCGGCAATATCTGAAGGATCAGATGTTGCCGAACTACAACTTCCAGCATGCTTGGGCAGTCTGGGCATGCTGGGAGTTGTAGTTTTGCAACATCTGGAGGTCCACAGTTTGGAGACCACTGTATAATGGTCTCCAATCTGTGCTCTTCCAGATGTTAGAGAACTACAACTCCCAGCATGCCTGGACAGACTGAGCATGCTGAGATTTGTAGTTTTGCAGCATCTGGAAGAGCACAGATTGGAGACCATTATACAGTGGTCTCCAAACTGAGGACCTCCAGATGTTGCAAAACTACAACTCCCAGCATGCCCAGAGAGCCAACGGCTGTCTGGGCATGCTGGGAGTTGCAGTTTTGAAACTCCCAGAGGCAGCAGTGAGATCGCTTTACGGCGATCTCACTGCTGCCAATGAAGATGCCGCACTGCTGCCGGAAACTCACCTCCGGGACGCAGCGCAGCCAGGACCGCATGGAGGACGCCGGGACCGCCGGGACCGCTCGGGACACCGCTCGGACGGGTAAGTGACGCCGGTGGACGGGTCAGGGACACTTAGCAGAGCGGTGTGTGTCCCGATCCCCGTGATCGGGACTCACACACCGCGCTGCTAAGTATTTTCATAGCGAAACGCTGCTATCAGCTAGTCAGATTTGACCAGCTGATAGCAGCGATCGCTGGGGGGGGGGGTGGGGGATGAAACCCCCCGTGGTCGCACGGTAAGATGGCTGGCTATCAGTGATAGCCACCATCTTTCCGGGCGCTGCGGGGTGCCGCGAGTAGCGGCAGTAATGTTCATGACGTACCTGTATGTCATGGGTCGGGAACACCTTGCCACCCATGACGTACAGGTATGTCATAGGTCGGGAAGGGGTTAATAGAAGTAAATCTCAAATCTGTATAACTTGCTGGCACCAGTTGATTTGAAAAAAAAATTCTACTAGAGTACCCCTTTAATTTAGGACAGCATGCCTATTTGTCATACAAGAAGAAAATGTCAAAATCTAGAAAAATGTTAATTTTTCATTTTTTCACAAACATTTTGAGTTTATCACACAAAACGCTCACAAAACTATGAAACTTTTTGATCTCTTTTGATAATTTTTTTTCATGGTATATGAAGTGACAAAAAATGCATTTTTGGACTTTGGTATGTACGCCATCTAATGTGCAGTTTAGCTTCCCTTATATTTTCATAGTTTGAACATTTACACAAGCGTCAGTACCGCATATGATTATTTTTATTGGGAAAAGGGGGGTGATTCAAACTTTTATTAGGAAGGGGTTAATTCCTTTTAATTAACTTTTTTAAAACACTTTATAGCCCCACAGGGGCTATAACATGGAATCTTTTGATTGCATATATTGTTCAATGCAATGGCTGGAGCAGCAAAAGACTGATCGGGTGGTGAGGAGGCAGGTAAGGGCTCCCGTCATCCTCTCAGCTGATCGGGTTTCACCGTGATGGTCCCGATCAGCTCTGCTGAGGTGCCGCGATCAACTTTCATCGTGGTGTCTAAAGGGTTAATGTCGGACATCGGCCCGATTGGCAGTGGCCGGCATTAACCCTGGGTCCTGGCTGCAGATAAAAGTCGGGACCCATGGGGTTTGAAGCATGCTTAGCTCGTGAGCATGTTTCAAACCCCGCTAATGGGACCAGGGCGTACTTGTACACCCTTGGTCCTCAAGTACCGGGATGCAAGGGCGTACCTGTACGGCCTTGGTCACCAAAAGGTTAAGATCAGCTTCCCACTGTAATATATATTTTTTTGGTCCTTGGATGGTGTATTATGTAAAGCATATAAATGAGATAACATCCCCTACTGAAAGAGGAGTAACGGGCAGTGTTCCCAAAAATGGTGAAAGAGGTTACCCTAGTGCCTTGGACTAAGGTGCAAAGAAAATAAAAACTGGTGGGAGAGGAAAAGTTCAGTAGACAGAGGAAGATAATGTTCCACAAATGTATCCATTGACATATATTTTTTTGTTAACCAAAGTCAACTAGAGTAGTAAGATGATGTGTCACCCACCAGGAAAAATTAGAAGTGTGTAAGCCCAGAGAGAAGGCAGGGCTCAAAAGTGAAGGAGTGAGAGGAGAAGGGGTAGACTGCAGAGTGAAGCTAAAGCGCACCTGTCCCCAAAGAGCGAGAACATGGAGGACCACAACAGCAGAAGAAGGAAGTAAATGGGCTATAGGTTCAGAGGACCACATGAGTGCAACTAAGGAATAGGGATGTGCTAAATCAGCTTCCAATTGGGTCCATAAAGGACCTCCCTGAGAGGCTTTAACTAAGGTATGTTAAACACCTCCTCGTTGTGTCATTCAACCACTATATGGTCTCCTCATGATTCCGCCACATACAAGCTGTGTCATTCAGCCACTATATGGTCTCCTTATGCTGCCAACACCTCCAGTCTGTGTCATTCAGCCAATATATGGTCTCCTCATGCTGCCAACACCTCCACGCTGTGTCATTCAGCCACTATATGGTCTCCTCATACTGATGCCACCCCCAGGCTATGTCATTGTGCTGCTCTGCGGCATTAATTCTAAAAGCGATGCCTGTAATCTGCATGTCATACTAAATAACAGTATTATTTCACTACCCCAGCATACTCCATATGCGTGTTAGATCAAAGCAAAGTGTTCTACACCCTGTGCGAAGGTGAAAGGCATCGTGTTGGATGGGCGATATGTGTCACCAAGGCTCCTGGCCTTGTAAGAGCCGGTATTTATTCAGTGTCAGCGCTGCAATGCAGACTGACACCATGGTCGTAGTATGGCTGGAAGGCCAATCCGGGAAGGCTCTTACTGGGAATGACCAAGTGCAGGGTGTAGGCCATTCCCCACAATCCAGGCCGACATTTGTTGGCCTTAAAGGCAGCCTGTTTCACCAGCTGAGGGGGATTTGCTAGTTACAACTCCCACTGCCAGAGAGAGCTGTATGTGGAGTTCTTCCCTGTGTTTGCTCCAAGGTTGGAAGCTGGTGAACAGCCTGCCTGGAGGCCTGGAAAAGACTTGCTTTATGCCACATGGCATGGACCAAGGTGTGAACAAAAACCTAAGGAATGTAGGTGGACTTTGTTACGTTTTCTTTGGTTCTGCATTTAAAGACTGTTTGATGTTTGCCAAGTCTGAATAAAACACTGAACTTTGATTTGAAAAGTACTTTTTCCTGTAAACCCCCCCCCCTATTTGCAAGAGCGAGTCATTTAGTGGAGGATGCAGGCAACGCAGTGAAGTAAGCGGTTGAGTTGCAGAACGCTGTTACCAAGAACCAAGCCTGGGAGAACCTGTTGGAGTTGTTGCTAGGGGCAACAAAATTGCTGACAAATGGCGGGAGTGTTTTTTACAGTAAGGCGAAGCACAGCAGTGTTCCAGTGACCGTAGTGTTGCCAAAATGGAGTTATAAAAGGACTCATAAAAGTACTCATGGAGGCCAACAAGCACCAACAGGAAACCAATCATATGTTACTGCAGCATGTAATGGCGCTACAAGCTGCAGTGATGACCCGGAACGTCCCTGACGCCCGGAAAGGTGTACGGTTGGCAATCCCCAAGATGACCCACTCGGATGACGTCGAGACCTACCTGGCGGTCTTCGAGAACGTGGCCATGAGGGAGAACTTACTCCGAGAACAGTGACCCGAGGTCATAGCTCAGTTCGTGTCATCGGTAGTGTTGCTCGCGAATATTCGCAATTCGAATTTTATTCGCGAATATCGCATATTCGCGAATTCGCGAATATTCGCGAATATAGCGCTATAAATTCGTAATTACGAATATTATTTTATTTTTTTTTTTCACAGTACACATCACAGTGATCACCCCTCTCTGCTTCCAGCTTATGTGGTGTAAGAAGGCTCTAATACTACTGTGTGAGACTGGTGTGCTAATTTTCGTATATGCAAATTTTCGCACATGCGAATATTCGCATATGCGAAAATAAAACGAGAATATTATGAATATGCGCGAATATGACGAATATTCGTCCATATATTCGCGAATATTCGCAAATTCGAATATGGCCTATGCCGCTCAACACTAGTCATCGGGACCCCAGCAGGCCTACTTCGACTTTCCCGACGACCAGGCTGTTCATTACAAAGCTGTCAAAGGTGAGATCTTGGCAAGACTGGGGGTGAATGTGTTGGTCCTGGTCCAGCGGGTTCATCAGTGGGAATACAAGTCGGCTGTGCCTGCCAGGCCACAGTATTATGACCTGTTGCACTGCCTGAAAAAATGGCTGCAGTCAGAGGTGCTAAGTCCCCACGATATGCTGGACCATCTCCTGGCAGAGGGGGGCTTTGCTACATTCCCTTCAAAGATTTATTGGCCAGGTAACCCCTTACAACACCCTTGGGATGGTGGACCTTGTGGAGAAGTTCAAGGCCACCATGAAACTGCGGGAGGGGGTAGTGAAACCCAGGAGGACCCCACCCTTGCCCAGGCAGCTAGAAAGCCCTAAAAGTCCCCGGGAGGGCCCCGCCCCCCGCCCCGTTGCTGTGTCAACAACCGGGACATGTTAGAACTAATTGTCCCCAGCGGGAAGAACTTATGGACACCAACTACACATTCCTCCTGTCCCTGTATGCCCAGAGACTGTGTGCCACAGGTTTTCCCAGGGCAGCGGACTCTGATCATCTCTGCCAGGTGACGGTGGGAAATACTGTTGTGGTGGCCCTGATTGATTCAAGTAGCATGGTGACTTTAGTGAGGTCCAACCTGGTGCCGCCCACGGAGTACACAGAACGACAGGCTGGAGTACTGTGTATACACGGGGACTTAAAAGACTATCCAACTGCCTTGGTGACTTTGTCAACAGCAGCTGGCTGCTGGACTCATGAGGTGGCTTTACAAAGTTGCCATATGAGATAATAGTTGGAAGAGACTTTCCAGGGTTCGTGTCTCTGTGGCCCCAGACAAGAGTTTCCCAGACCTGCAAGGCAGGGGTGTTCCCAATAGACTGGCCCTACTCAGGGGTGACCCCGGAAACCCTGGGAACCAGAGTCTGAAACAACAGCAGTTGGGATGACCACCATTAAGGTGGAGGAGGATGAGATGTCGTCTCCACTGAGGGTAATGGTAGGAGATGTGGAGAATCTGCCATCAGGGCCAGAGTTGGCAGACCTCAATGTTACAGTACCAGGACCCGACTCTATCTCGGGCCTGGGAAAATGCTTTAATTGTTGAAGGAACACCACAACAACAGGGAGCTGAGACTGGTGGGATGTTCTACCGGGTAAACCAAATTCGGGATGAGAATGTGGAACAATTGGTAGTGCCTAAAGCATATCGGAGGCTGGTGTTAGAGTTAGCCCATCAGCATGTTCTAAGGGGGGCATCTGGGCCAGCAGAAGACGCAGGAACGGATTTTGCAGCGCTTTTACTGGCCTAGTGTGTCTAAAGAGGTCGAAAGTTATTGTGAATCCTGCCTAACCTGCCAAATCACTAGCCCTCAGCTACATTACTGTAGTCCCCTGGTCCCTCTCCTGATTATCGAGGTCCCTTTGAGCGGATCACTATGGATCTGGTAGGCCCATTGCCAAAATCCGATAGGGGGCACCAACACATCCTGGAAGTCCTGGACTATGCGACTCGGTATCCCGAGGTGCTGCCTCTGCGACATACCTCGGCCAAACTTATAGCTAAGGAGCTAATGGAGTTGTTTTCCCGAGTGGGCTTACCTAAAGAGGTATTGACTGAGCAATGCACCCTTCATGTCAAAGGTAATGAAAGAGCTCAGTAAGTTACTGCAGGTAAAACAGCTACGGACCTCCGTCTACCACCCACAGACAGACAGCCTGGTAGAAAGGTTTAACTAAACGTTAAAAAATATGTTAAAGCTGGTGGTGGCTATAGATGGGAAACATTGGGATCTTTTGCTGCCCTATCTCATGTTTGCAGTGCGAGAAGTGCCCCAGGCTTCTACTGGGTTCTCGCCCTTTGAACTACTATATGGCAGACATCCACGTGGACTGTTAGCCATAGCCAAAGAGGCATGGGAACAACAGCCCACGCCATACAAAAGTGTAGTTGAGTATGTCACTCAGTTACAGGAGTGGATGGAAACAGTGTTGCCCTTGGTGAGGGAACATATGGAGGCAGCTCAGCGAGCACAGAGCAGAGTTTATAATCCCCAGGCACGAGTTCGGAATTTTAACCCGGGAGATCGGGTTCTGGTACCAATGGTCGACAGTAAATTCCTGGCTAGGTGGCATGGTCCCTACGAAGTGATTGAAAAGATAGGGGAGGTGACGTACAGGGTACACCAGCCCAGGCGGAAGAAGCCAGAGCAAGTGTAACCTTAGAAAGACAGGAAGACTGGTGTGGGTAACAGCCCCCGGCCAGGTTTGTTAGGGGTGGGGTTTCCCGTCCCTCAGTCTGGTGTGAGGGAAGCAGTTGCCACAGTGAAAATTGCTGACAGCCTTTCCTCTGCACATACTCACGAGACCAGGGAGCTTGTCAGTAGGAAAATCGATGTGTTCTCAGACCAGATGTACTTCTGTCATCTGCCATGACATTGTCACTGAACCCCAGGTAAAAATACGGTTGAAACCATACCGGGTACCTGAGTCGCGGCGACAAGCCATCTCGGAAGAAGTACAGCAGATGTTAAAACTGGATGTCATTGAGGAATCAAAGAGTGAGTGGGCCAGTCCAATAATCTTAATACCCAAGCCAGATGGTACGTTGCGTTTCTGTAATGATTTCTGCAAACTTAATGAGGTGTCCAAGTTTGATGCATATCCCATGCCCCAAGTTGACAAGCTTTTTTGAAAGGCTAGGACAGGCTCAGTATTTTTCTGTTTTGGACCTCACCAAAGGGTACTCGCAGGTGCCCTTGACGGAGGCTTCTAAAGAGAAAACAGCCTTTGTCACACCAGAAGGTTTGTATCCAATAGCAGATCGGGGAGGGGGGTTAAAGTTGGGTTCCTCCGCTCTGCCCACCCACGGTATATCGGGCAGAGCAGGGGAACCGTGATGCGAGCGGCGGCGGCGGTGGAGGTCCATTACTGGGTGGCGATAGGTGTCGGCGGGCGCCGATCCATGCTGGGAGTTGTAGTTTTGCAACAGCTGGAGGCATATTGGTTGGAAAATATTGAGTTGGGTAACATAACCTAACTGAAGATTTTCCAACCAGTGTGCCTCCAGCTGTTGCAAAAGTACAACTCCCAGCATGCACAGTCCGTCAGTACATGCTGGGAGTTGTAGTTTTGCAACAGCTAGAGGTTTGCCCCCAATGTGAATGTACAGGGTACATTCACACGGGTGGGGGTTTACAGTGAGTTTCCTGCTTCAAGTTTGAGCTGTGGCAAATGTCCCCCCAATAAAAATGAAAAACGTATCATATGGCAGTGTTTCCAAAATGAAGCATCCAGCTGTTGCAAAACAACAACTCCCAGTATTTCAGGCATGCTGGTAGTTTAGCAACAGCTGGAGGCACCCTGTTTGGGAATCAATGGTGCAGAATATTTTTGATAGCGAAGCCAATTGTAACACTTGCATCCGAGTCCACCCCTATGCAAATCCCTAACTTAGGCCTCAAATGCGCATGGGGCTCTCTCACTTCAGGGCCCTGTCGTATTTCAAGGAAGCCACATATGGGCTATTTCCATACTCGGGAGCAATTGCTTTACAAATTTTGGGAGGCTCTTACTCTTTTTACCCCATATGAAAAGGAAAAGTTGGGGTCTAAGTTTTTTTGCCATTATGGCACCATAGGGGCTTCCTAAATGTGACATGCCCCCAAAAACCATTTCAGCAAAATTTGCTTTCCTAAAGCCAAATGTGACTCCTTCCCTTCTGAGCATTGCAGTTCGCCAGCAGAGCACTTTACATCCACACATGGGGTATTTCCATATGCAGAAGAAATGGGGTTACAATTTTTTATTTTTTTTTTTGGGGGGGGGCATTTTCTCCTATTACCCCCTTTAAAAAATGTGAAATTTGGGGAAAAAACAGCATTTTAGTAATTTTTATTTCATTTACACATCCGACTTTAACAAAAAGTCATCAAACACCTGTGGGGTGTTAAGGCTCACTGTACCCCTTGTTACGTTCCTTGAGGGTTGTAGTAACTACAATAGTATGCCATGTGCGTTTTCTTTATTTATTTATTTTTTTTGCTGTTCGGGCACCATAGGGGCTTCCAAAATGTGACATGCCCCCCAAAAAAACATTTTTAGCAAGATTCACTCTCCAAAATCCCATTCGCTCCTACCCTTCTGAGCCCTTGGGTTACAAATTTTGGGGGGATTTCTCCTCTTTTATGTTTTTAAAAAATTGAACATGCGAGTGTAAAAAATAAAGATTTCGAATTTTCTCCTTCACTTTGCTGCTGTTCCTGTGAAACACCTAAAGGGTTAACAAACTTTCTGAATGTTATTGTGAATACTTTGGGGGGTGCAGTTTTATAATGGGGTCATTTATGGGGTATTTCTAACATGAAAGCCCCTCAAATCCACTTCAAAACTTAACTGGTCCCTGAAAAATTCTGATTTTGAAATTTTCATGAAAAATTGAAATATTGCTGCTGAACTTTGAAGCCTCTGATGTCTTCCAATGGTAAAAACATGTCAAATTATGATGTAAATATGAAGTGGACATATTGTATATGTATATTGTATACATATTGTATTGTATATTGTATATGTTTCAAAGTTCGAAAAATGCTACATTTGCTAAAATTTCATGAAAGTTTGGGATTTTTCACCAAGAAAGGATGGAAGTAACAATGAAAAATTACCCCTATGTTAAAGTAGAATATGTCATGAAAAAAACTATCTCTGAATCAGAATGAACGGTAAAAGCATCCCAGAGTTATGAATATATAAAATGACAGTGGTCAGATTTACGAAAAAAGGGCTACATCCTTAAGGTGAAAATGAGCTGCGTCCTTAAAGGGGTACTCCCGTGGTAAACTTTTTTTTTTTAATCAACTGGTGCCAGAAAATTAAACAGATTTGTAAATTACTTCTATTAATCTATATTAATTATTCTATAAATCTTAATTCTTCCAGTACTTTTTAGGGGCTGTACACTGACGCACAGTGCTCTCTGCTGATTTCTGCTGTCCATTTTAGGAACTGTCCAGAGCAGTATATGTTTGCTATGGGGATTTTCTCCTGCTCCTAAAATCCAGTTCCTAAAATGGACAGCAGAGGTAATATGTTTAACTTTCTGGCACTTGATAAATAATTTCCAGTGAAGTACCCCTTTAAGGAACCATAAAGTTGTTCTTTAGGTAACCCAGCGTGGGGAGCCTGTTTGGCCATTGCAAAATAAAAGTTGGGAAACTCTAGCTGCCTAATAGATTGGGGACAGACAAGCCATCTAAGGACTTGTGATAATGCATCATTGCCCGGGGATCCTAGGTCTGCATTTTCACCAGATAAAGTTAAAGATATCAGATTAAATTGAATGCTAAATAGAGAAAATAAATGAAAAAATATAATAATAATAATAATAATAATAATAATTTGTATTATTATTATTATTATTACATAAAATTAAATATGTGTTTGTAATAATAATATTAACAAATGAATAATAACAATAATGAATATTATTATTATTTATTATCATTGTTATTAACATAATTATTGTTTATATTGTAGTAGTAGTAATAATAATAATAATAATAATAATAATAATAACAATAATGAATATTAATATTATTATATAATTTTTAACTTAAATTTAATGTCAAAATTACATAAATATTTGTTTTATATATCTGTTTTATACACTTGATTTTAAATATTATTTTTACATTATATTTTAATGATTATTTTTTACTTTAATTCTGCATTTTAAACTTGTAATAAATATGTCAATGTATTTTTTATCTCATTTTATTTACAATTTATCTGAGATCTTATGAAAATATATAATAATTAGAGATGAGCGAACTTACAGTAAATTCGATTCGTCATGAACTTCTCGGCTCAGCAGTTGATGACTTATCCTGCGTAAATTAGTTCAGCCTTCAGGTGCTCTGGTGGGCTGGAAAAGGTGGATACAGTCCTAGGAAAGAGTCTCCTAGGACTGTATCCACCTTTTCCAGCCAACCGGAGCACCTGAAAGCTGAACTAATTTATGCAGGAAATGTCATCAACTGCCGAGCCGAGAAGTTCGTGATGAATCGAATAAAACTGTAAGTTCGCTCATCTCTAATTATTATTATTATTATTACATAAAATTAAATATGTAAGTATTTGTAATAATAATAATAATAATAATATTAATAAAATAATAATAACAATAATGAATATTATTCTTATTTATTATCATTGTTATTAACACAATTATTGTTTATATTGTAGTAGTAATAATAAAAATAATGAATATTATTTTTATTATTATATAATTTTTAACTTAATTTTAATGTCAAAATTTAATTAATATTGCTGTTTTATGTATCTGTTTTATACACTTGATTTTAAATATAATTTTTACATTATATTTATAATATTTATTTTTTATTTTTGTAATAATAATATTAATAAAAGAATAATAATAATGAATATTATTATTATTATTTATTATCATTGTTATTAACATAATTATTGTTTATATTGTAGTAGTAATAGTAATAATAACAATAATGAATATTATTATTATTATTATTATTATTATATAATTTTTAACTTAATTTTAATGTCAAAATTTAATTAATATTTATGTTTTATGTATCTGTTTTATACACTTGATTTTAAATATAATTTTTACATTATATTTATAATATTTATTTTTTATTTTAATTCTGCATTTTAAACTTGTAATTAATATGTTAATGTCTTTTTTTTATCTTATTTTATTTGCAATATATCTGAGATCACTTTTATATTGTCTTTGCCTTCACTGATATTAATAAACATTGGAAACACAAAGTTCTCATAGAAAACCAAGTATCTTGATACAGTAATAGAAGAAGCTGAGAGGGAATTCTCTGCGGAGGACGGATAATAGATTCTGTGACTTTCTATGTGTAATTCAGTCTCCACGTCTCACATTCCTCCTGGGGGCTGAACAGCTTCGGCTTATAGAGAAATAATGAACATGACGCCGGGGAATCCCAGAAGGTTCATTACACAACAAAGAATGAAGTCATTAGAAAGAAATTAATATCCAATGTAAAAGTGTAATAGAGGGAAATATTTCCATCAGATCAGACACAGAAGTGACTATTACAGTCTATTACATTGGATTATTAGGTCTTATTCACTTATTATTGTTATTATCAACATTCACCAACTTTATCCACAAACACTGACAATGTATTGTTGTATAGAAACTAACAATCCCATCAGGGCGGCTGACGCTGAATTCCCAGACCCCAGAACCACTTTGTTATTTTTTCATTTATCCTTAATGAAGAGATGAAGTAATTTCTATATTGTAACTTTATAACTAAACCGCAGGGAGCGTTCATAGTAGAGAGATAGAGAAAGACTGAGATTGACTGTTCACTGCCCGGACTGAGCCTGGAATATAATAATAATAATAGTAATATAAAAAATAATAATAAATATTATTATTATTGATAATAATTGTGTTATTAATAATAATAATGGTAATAATAATAATAAATATAATTACAACTACAAGTACTACTGTTTTTACCAATAGCAACAACAATAACATTCATTCATAAAAATTTGAGAAAGACTAAGATTGACTGTTCACTGCCCAGACTGAACCTGGAATATAATAATATTAATAATATAAATGAATAATAATAATACAAAAATGAATAATAATAATAATAATAATAAAAATATAAATAGTTATAATAATAATAATAATAATAATCTGAACATGTATAATAATAATAATTACAACAATAATAATAATAATAATAATAATAATAATAATAATAATGCATTATTCATATTATTATCATCATCATCATTATTATGATTAGTATAATTCAAAGGAATACTACCACTACTACTACTACTACTACTACTACTACTACTTCCAATTATTATTATTATTATTATTATTATTATTATTATTATTATTATTATTATTTCTATTAAATAAATACTAGTGCTGATACTACTAATAATTGAGCTACACTACTACTACTACCACAATTACTACTACTACTACTACTACTCCTATTGTTACTATTAATTATTATTATTATTATTATTATTATTATTATTAATAAGAGTAATAGTAGTGGCAGTAGTATTAGTAGTAGTAGTATTAGTGATATTTAAGAGGAGCAGTAGGTTTTGTTTTGGGGAAACAAAAAATGCTAATTAAAACAGGTTTTAGACGTGATCTCAATAGATAGTATATTCTATGGCCAGGGAGAGAGGAAAAGTTGAACACTGAAAAAGAAAATAAAGAAAAAAAATTGCAGCATTTTACTAATCTGCCTCCTGAAAAATTATTCAAAAAAGTGATAAAAAAAAAGTTGCATGTATGTAAAAATGATAGCAGTTTAATATTGCAATATGCTACACTTTTTTCTTTTTTTAGTAAAAAGTACTTCTTTTGTGCCAAACTACTAAAACAATTAAAAAAAAATTGGTATTGTTGTAATTGTAGTGACTAAAGTTGAGCGATCTTTTCAAAAGTTCGGCTCGCCAGGTTTGTGGAATTTTTAATTGAGATTTGGTTTGCAGCAAACAGGATATCTGCGAACCAACAATTATATAAGCCTTAACATTTGTGTAACTGCCTAAGACCTGTACAGCCCTTAATAACACTGCTAGGGTGACCTAGGAATGTATTCTAGTAGCTTTATAGTGATTTTAACCCCTTAAGGACGCAGGACGTAAATGTACGTCCTGGTGAGGTGGTACTTAACGCACCAGGACGTACATTTACGTCCTAAGCATAACCGCGGGCATCGGAGCGATGCCCGTGTCATGCGCGGCTGATCCCGGCTGCTGATCGCAGCCAGGGACCCGCCGGCAATGGCCAACGCCCGCGATCTCGCGGGCGTCCGCCATTAACCCCTCAGGTGCCGGGATCAATACAGATCCCGGCATCTGCGGGAGTTCGCGATTTAAATGAACGATCGGATCGCCCGCAGCGCTGCTGCGGGGATCCGATCATTCATAACGCCGCACGGAGGTCCCCTCACCTTCCTCCGTGCGGCTCCCGGCGTCTCCTGCTCTGGTCTGTGATCGAGCAGACCAGAGCAGGAGATGACCGATAATACTGATCTGTTCTATGTCCTATACATAGAACAGATCAGTATTAGCAATCATGGTATTGCTATGAATAGTCCCCTATGGGGACTATTCAAGTGTAAAAAAAAATGTAAAAAAATGTAAAAGTAAAAGTAAAAAAAAAGTGAAAAATCCCCTCCCCCAATAAAAAAGTAAAACGTCCGTTTTTTCCTATTTTACCCCCAAAAAGCGTAAAAAAACATTTTTTATAGACATATTTGGTATCGCCGCGTGCGTAAATGTCCGAACTATTAAAATAAAATGTTAATGATCCCGTACGGTGAACGGCGTGAACGAAAAAAAATTTAAAAAGTCCAAAATTCCTACTTTTTTAATACATTTTATTAAAAAAAAATTATAAAAAATGTATTAAAAGTTTTTTATATACAAATGTGGTATCAAAAAAAATTACAGATCATGGCGCAAAAAATGAGCCCCCATACCGCCGCTTATACGGAAAAATAAAAAAGTTATAGGTCATCAAAATAAAGGGATTATAAACGTACTAATTTGGTTAAAAAGTTTGTGATTTTTTTTAAGCGCAACAATAATATAAAAGTATATAATAATGGGTATCATTTTAATCGTATTGACCCTCAGAATAAAGAACACATGTCATTTTTACCAGAAATTGTACGGGGTGAAAACAAAACCTTCCAAAATTAGCAAAATTGCGTTTTTCGTTTTAATTTCCCCACAAAAATAGTGTTTTTTGGTTGCGCCATACATTTTATGATATAATGAGTGATGTCATTACAAAGGACAACTGGTCGCGCAAAAAACAAGCCCTCATACTAGTCTGTGGATGAAAATATAAAAGAGTTATGATTTTTAGAAGGCGAGGAGGAAAAAATGAAAACGTAAAAATTAAATTGTCTGAGTCCTTAAGGCCAAAATGGGCTGAGTCCTTAAGGGGTTAAAGCTAAGTTAAGTTATCCAGGAAAAAACTTTTTTTTTATATATCAACTGGCTCCAGAAAGTTAAACAGATTTGTAAATTACTTCTATTAAAAATCTTAATCCTTTCAGTAATTATGAGCTTCTGAAGTTAAGGTTGTTCTTTTCTTTCTAAAAGCTCTCTGATGACACCTGTCTCGGGAACCGCCCAGTTTAGAAGCAAATCCCCATAGCAAACCTCTTTTAAACTGGGCGGTTCCCGAGACAGATGTAATCAGAGATTACTTAGACAGAAAAGAACAACCTTAACTTCAGAAGCTCATAAGTACTGAAAGGATTAATATTTTTTAATAGAAGTAATTTACAAATCTGTTTAACTTTCTGGAGCCAGTTGATATATAAAAAAAAGTTTTTTCCTGGACAACCCCTTTAACCTCTTAACCCCTTAAGAACCAGGCCATTTTACACCTTAGGACCAGAGCGTTTTTTTAACATCTGACCACTGTCACTTTAAACATTAATAACTCTGGAATGCTTTTAGTTATCATTCTGATTCCGAGATTATTTTTTCGTGACATATTCTATTTTATGTTTTTTGTAAAATTTTGTCGATACTTGCATCGTTTCTTAGTGAAAAATTCAAAAATTTGATGAAAAAATTGAAAATTTAGCATTTTTCTAACTTTGAAGCTCTCTGCTTGTAAGGAAAATGGATATTCCAAATAAGTTTTTTTATTCACATATACAATATGTCCACTTTATGTTTGCATCATAAAATTGACAAGTTTTTACTTTTGGAAGACACCAGAGGGCTTCAAAGTTCAGCAGCAATTTTCCAACTTTTCACAAAATTTCCAAAATCACAATTTTTCAGGGACCAGTTCAGGTTTGAAGTGGATTTGAAGGGTCTTCATCTTAGAAATACCCCACAAATGACCCCATTATAAAAACTGCATACCCTCAAAGTATTCAAAATGACATTCAGTAAGTGTTTTAACCCTTTAGGTGTTTCACAGGAATAGCAGCAAAGTGAAGGAGAAAATTCACAATCTTCATTTTTTACACTCGCATGTTCTTGTAGACCCAATTTTTGAATTTTTACAAGGGGTAAAAGGAGAAAATGTATACTTATATTTGTAGCCCAATTTCTCTCGAGTAAGCACATACCCCATATGTTTATGTAAAGTGTTCGACGGGCACAGTAGAGGGCTCAGAAGCGAAGGAGCGACAAGGGGATTTTGGAGAGTAGGTTTTTTTGAAATGGTTTTTGGGGGGCATGTTGCATTTAGGAAGCCCCTATGGTGCCAGAACAGAAAAAAAACACATGGCATACCATTTTTGGAAACTAGACCCCTTGAGGAACGTAACAAGGAATAAAGTGAGCCTTAATACCCCACAGGTGTTTCACGACTTTTGCATATGTAAAAAAATGTAAAAAAAAAATTCACTAAAATGTGTGTTTCCCCCCAAATTTCAAATTTTTGCAAGGGGTAATAGCAGAAAATACCCCCAAAAATTTGTAACCCCATCTCTTCTTAGTATGGAGGTACCCCATTGTCACGATTCGGCTGGCTGGAGGTGGATCCTCTGTGCCAGAGAGGGATTGGCGTGGACCGTGCTGGTGGACCGGTTCTAAGTTGCTACTGGTATTCACCAGAGCCCGCCGCAAAGCGGGATGGTCTTACAGCGGCGGTAGCAACCAGGTCGTATCCACCAGCAACGGCTCAACCTCTCTGACTGCTGAAGATAGGCGCGGTACAAGGGAGTAGACAAGAGCAAGGTCGGACGTAGCAGAAGGTCAGGGCAGGCAGCAAGGATCGTAGTCAGGGGCAACGGCAGGAGGTCTGGAACACAGGCTAGGAACACACAAGGAAACGCTTTCACTGGCACAATGGCAACAAGATCCGGCGAGGGAGTGCAGGGGAAGTGAGGTATAAATAGGGAGTGCACAGGTGAACACACTAATTAAGCCAGCTGCGCCAATCAGTGGCGCAGTGGCCCTTTAAATTGCAGAGACCCGGCGCGCGCGCGCCCTAAGGAGCGGGGCCGCGCGCGCCGGGACAAGACCGACGGAGAGCGAGTCAGGTACGGGAGCCGGGATGCGCATCGCGAGCGGGCGCCTCCCGCATCGCGAATCGCATCCCGGCTGAGAGAGGTATTGCAGCGCACCCGGTCAGCAGGTCTGACCGGGGCGCTGCAAATGCGAGGATGTTGCGAGCGCTCCGGGGAGGAGCGGGGACCCGGAGCGCTCGGCGTAACACCCATAAGTGTACCTGAAGTGCACTACGGGCGAACTGCAATGCTCAGAAGAGAAGGAGTCATATTTGGCTTTTTGATAGCAAATTTTGCTCGAGGGCATGTCGCATTTAGGAAGCCCCTATGGTGCCAGAACAGCAAATAATACCCACATGGCATACCATTTTGGAAACTAGACCCCTTGAGGAACGTAACAAGGAATAAAGTGAGCCATAATACCCCACAGGGGTTTCACGACTTTTGCATACGTAAAAAAAATAAAAAAAATAACTAAAATGTGTGTTTCCCCCACAAATTTCATATTTTTTCAAGGGTTAATTGCAGAAAATACCCCCCAAATTTGTAACCCCATCTCTTCTGAGTATGGAGGTACCCCATAAGTTGACTTGAAGCGCACTAAGGGCGAACTACAATGCTCAGAAGAGAAGGACTCATATTTGGCTTTTTGAGAGCAAATTTTGCTCGGGGGGGGGGCATGTAACATTTAGGAAGCCCCTATGGTGCCAGGATAGCAACATAACCCCCACATGGCATACCATTTTGGAAACTAGACCCCTTGAGGAATGTAACAAGGGGTACAGTGAGCATTTACCCCACACTAGTGTCTGTCAGATCTCTGGAACAGTGGGCTGTAAAAAATTTTTTTATTTGCACAGCCCACTGTTCTTAAGATCTGTCAGACACCAGTGGGGTGTAAATTCTCACTGCACCCCTCATTACATTCCATGAGGGGTGTAGTTTCCGAAATGGGGTCACATGTGTGGTTTTGTTTTTTTTGCGTTTTTCAAAACCGCTGTAACAATCAGCCACCCCTGTGCAAATCACCTCAAATGTACATGGTGCCCTCTCCCTTCTGTGCCTTGTTGTGCGCCCCCAGAGCACTTTGCGCCCACATATGGGGTATCTCCGTAGTCGGGAGAAATTGCATTACAAATATTGGGGGGCTTTTTTCCCTTTTACCGCTTGTTAAAATGAAAAGTATAGGGTAACCCCATATGTGACCCTAAACTGTTGCCTTGAAATACGACAGGGCTCCAAAGTGAGAGTGCCATGCGCATTTGAGGCCTAAATTAGGGACTTGCATAGGGGTAGACATAGGGGTATTCTACGCCAGTGATTCCCAAACAGGGTGCCTCCAGCTGTTGCAAAACTCCCAGCATGCCTGGACAGTCAACGGCTGTCCGGCAATACTGGGAGTTGTTGTTTTGCAACAGCTGGAGGCTCCATTTTGAAAACAGTGCCCTACCAGACGTTTTTCATTTTTATTGGGGAGGGGAGGGGGCTGTGTAGGGGTATGTGTATATGTAGTGTTTTTTTTTTTTTTTTTGTTAGTGTAGTGTAGTGTTTTTAGGGTACAGTCACACGGGCGGGGGATTACAGCGAGTTTCCCGCTGCAAATTTGAGCTGCGCGCAAAATTTGCTGCATTGCAAACTTGCAGCCTGATACTCACTGTAAGCCCCCTGCCCATGTGAGTGTACCTTGTACATTCACAGGGGGGGGACCTCCAGCTGTTGCAAAACTACAACTCCCAGCATGCACAGTCTATCAGTGCATGCTGGTAATTATAGTTTTGCAACAGCTGGAGGCACACGGGTTGGGAAACACTGAGTTAGGAAACAGACAATGTTTCCCAACCAGTGTGCCTCCAGTTGATGCAAAACCACAACTCCCAAACATTCTCAGGCATGCTGGAAGTAGTAGTTCGGCAACATCTTTAGAGCCAGATGTTGCCGAACTACAGCTCCCAGCATGTTTGGAGTTGTAGTTTTGCAACATCTGGAGGATTGCAGTTTGCAGACCACTAATACAGTGGTTCCCAAACTGTGACGTTCCAGATGTTGCAAAACTACAACTCCCAGAATGCCAAAACTGTCCAGGCATGCTGGGAGTTGTAGTTCTGCAACATCTGAAGGGCCAGATGTTACAGAACTACAACTCCCAGCATGCCTGGACAGTAAGGGCATGCTGAGGATGTGTAGTTTTGCAACATCTGGAAGGGCACAGTGGTCCCAAAACTGCGGACCTCCAGATGTTGCAACACTGCAACTCCCGGCATGCCCAGACGCCAAGGGCTGTCTGGGCATGCTGGGAGTTGTAGTACACAGGGTCCCAATACAGCAATGCATGTCGCTTTACGGCGACCTGCATTGCTGTAAAGGGCCCGACCGCGGCTGAAGAGGAACGAACCTGTCGCCGCCGCCGCCGTCTTCATCGCCGGGATCTGGGTCTTCAGGGACGAGGTAAGTACCGGGGCCGGTCCCCAGCACTCCCCCGTCCCCACCGCGTCCTCCGGTCTTCCTCCCGTCCTCTCTGGACTTCCAGGGGCCGGGCAGGGCGGGAGGAAGTAACCGCCCCCCCCCCCCCTGCGATTGGTCGGTTAGCTAACCGACGGATCGCAGGGGATAGGAGGAGGTTGCAGGCTTGCCACCTCGCTCCTAGCCTCCAGCATGGTCCTGGCTGTCTGTGACAACCGGGATCATGCAAAATTACCGGGCGGTCGGGTCCCAGAGACCCGATTAGCCCGGTATCGCCGCAGATAGCAAGGGCGATTTACGACATGGGGGACCTACATGGCCCCCTCAGCGTTTGCCCTGGATGCCTGCTGAAGCATTTCAGCAGGCATCCGCTTCCGATCTCTGCCCGGCGCTCGCCAGGGACCGGAAAACGCCATGACGTCCTGGGACGTCATTGGTCTTTAAGGCCCAGGGTGCCATGACGTCCCAGAACGTCATCGGTCCTTAAGTGGTTAAGGACTTAGCCCTTTTTCACCTTAAGGACTCGGCCATTTTTTGCACATCTGACCACTGTCACTTTAAACATTAATAACTCTGGAATGCTTTTAGTTATCATTCTGATTCCGAGATTGTTTTTTCGTGACATATTCTACTTTAACAAAGTGGTAAATTTTTGTGGTAACTTGCATCCTTTCTTGGTGAAAAATCCCAACATTTTATGAAAAAATTGAAAATTTTGCGTTTTTCTAACTTTGAAGCTCTCTGCTTGTAAGGAAAATGGATATTCTAAATTAATAATTTTTTTTGTTTCACAAATACAATATGTCTACTTTATGTTTGCATCATAAAATTTATGAGTTTTTTCTTTTGGAAGACATCAGAGGGCTTCACAGTTCAGCAGCAATTTTCACATTTTTCACCAAATTTTCAAACTCACAATTTTTCAGTGACCAGTTCAGTTTTGAAGTGGATTTGAAGGGTCTTCATATTAGAAATACCCCACAAACAACCCCATTATAAAAACTGCACCCCCAAAGTATTCATAATGACATTCAGTCAGTGTTTTAACCCTTTAGGTGTTTCACAGGAATAGCAGCAAAGTGAAGGAGAAAATTCACAATCTTCATTTTTTACACAAGCATGTTCTTGTAGAACCAATTTTTGAATTTTTGCAACGGGTACAAAGGAAAAATGTTGTACTTGTATTTGAAACCCAATATCTCTCGAGTAAGCACATATGTCTATGTAAAGTGTTCGGCGGGTGCAGTAGAGGGCTCAGAAGGGAAGGAGCGATAAATGGTTTTTGGGGGGCATGTCACCTTTAAGAAGCCCCTATGGTTCCAGAACAGCAAAAAAAAACTACATGGCATACAATTTTGCAAACTAGACCCCTCAGGGAACATTACAAGGAGTAAAGTGAACCTCAATACCCCACAGGTGATTCACGACTTTTGCATATGTAAAAAAAAAATATTTTTTTTCCTAAAATGCTTGTTTTCCCCTAAAAATTACATTTTTAAAAAGGGTAATAGCAGAAAATACCCCACACAATTTTAAGCCCAATTTCTCCCGATTCAGAAAACACCCCATATGGGGGTGAAAAGTGCTCTGCTGGTGCACTACAGGTCTCAGAAGAGAAGGAGTCACATTTGGATTTTTGAAAGCAAATTTTGCTCTGGGGGCATGCCGCATTTAGGAAGCCCCTATGGTGCCAGAACAGCAAAAAAAAAAACACATGGCATACTATTTTGGAAACTAGACCCCTCGGGGAACCTAACAAGGGGTTAAGTGAACCTTCATACCCCACAGGTGTTTCACGACTTTTGCATATATAAAAAAAAAATATTTTTTACCTGAAATGCTTGTTTTTCCAAAAATGTTAAATTTTTTTAAAAGGGTAAAAGCAGAAAATACCCCCCAAATTTTGTAACACAATTTCTCCCGAGTACGGCGATACCCCATATGTGACCCTAAACTGTTGCCTTGAAATACGACAGGGCTCCAAAGTGAGAGCGCCATGCGCATTTGAGGCCTAAATTAGGGACTTGCATAGGGGTGGACATAGGGGTATTCTACGCCAGTGTTTCCAAACAGGGTGCCTCCAGCTATTGTAAAACTCCCAGCATGCCTGGACAGTCAGTGGCTGTCTGGTAATACTGGAAGTAGTTGTTTTGCAACAGCTGGAGGCTCCGTTTTGGAAACAGTGGCGTACCAGATGTTTTTCATTTTTATTGGGGAGGGGGGCTGTGTAGGGGTATGTGTATATGTAGTGTTTTTTACTTTTTATTTTATTTTGTGTTAGTGTAGTGTAGTGTTTTTAGGGTACAGTCGCACGGGCGGGGGTTCACAGTAGTTTCTTGCTGGCAGTTTGAGCTGCGGCAGAAAATTTGCCACAGCTCAAATTTGCAGCCGGATACTTACTGTAAACCTCCGCCCATGTGAGTGTACCCTGTACGTTCACATTTGGGAGGTGGGGGAACATCCAGCTGTTGCAAAACTACAACTCCCAGCATGCGCTGACAGACTGTACATGCTGAGAGTTATAGTTTTGCAACAGCTGTAGGCACACTGGTTGTGTATCACTGAGTTTGTGACCTTACTCAGTGTTTCACAACCAGTGTGCCTCCAGCTGTTGCAAAACTAAAACTCCCAGCATGTACGGTGCATGCTGGGAGATGTAGTTTGCAACAGCTGGAGGCACACCGGTCGTGAAACACTGAGTTAGGTAAAAAAAAAAACTCTGAGTTTCACAACCAGTGTGCCTTCAGCTGTTTCAAAACTACAACTCTCAGCAGTCACCGACAGCCAACGGGCATGCTGGGAGTTGTAGTTATGCAACCAGCAGATGCACCACTAAAACTCCCAGCATGCACTTTAGCTGTTTGTGCAAGCTGGGAGTTGTAGATATACAACAGCTGAAGGTACACTTTTCCATAGAAAAAATGTGCCTCCAGCTGTTGCAAAACTATAAGTCCCAGCATGCCCATAAGGGAATGCTGGGAGTTGTGGTGGTCTGCCTCCTGCTGTTGCATAACTACAGCTCCAAGAATGCCCTTTTTGCATGCTGGGAGCTGTTGCTAAGCAACAGCAGGAGGCTGTCACTCAGCTCCAACTGCTGATTCACGCCGCCGCTGCAGGTCAGTCCCTCGCCGCCGTCGCTGCTCCTGGGGCCCCGATCCCAACATTGACGCCGGAGATCGGGGTCCCCAGCTGCCGGGGTCCTCTTCCCGCACCCGATCAAGTCCTCCGGAAGAGGGGCGGATCGGGTTGCTGGAGTGACACCCCCAGCAGGTGCCCTGTTTGGTCGGTCGGTAAACCGGCCTACGAATCAGGGCGATCGTGAGGTGGCACCAGTGCCACCTCACCCCTGCTGGCTATGGCTGTTCGGGGCCATCAGAGATGGCCCCGAACAGCCTGTAATTTTGGTCACTGGAGACCCGATTGACCCGAAATCCGCCGCAGATCGCTGGGCTGAATTGTCCAGCGATCTGCGGCCATCGCCGACATGGGGGGTCATCACCACCCTGGGCGATGTGCCGCGATGCCTGCTGAATGATTTCAGCAGGCATCGGGCACCGGCTCCCCTCCAGCTAGCGGCGGGGGGCCGGGATTTGACAGGACGTACTCAAACGTCCTGAGTCCTTATACTTAAGTACTACAGCATATCTCTAATATACTTTAATTTAAAAAAGTGATTTTAAAACGGTTTAAAATCACTTTTAAATTCGTCCACTAGGGGTCGTCCTCCTAGTGGCCGAATGCATTCGGCAGTGACATCACTAATGAATTTCGACTCGTTGAAGCCTGGCAACGAGTCGGAATTCATTCACTGCGGTGCTCACTCCCACCTGTCAATCAAACAGGCGGGAGCGAGCGCTTTGAAGGAAGAGGACGCGCGCAGGCTCCCTGGCCTCGCACGCCGGCCCCAGCTCCCGGCGACAGATAAAATTCTCAATGTGACTGTTTTCAATGCCTATGCTTTCCCCACTACAACTCCCAGCATGCCCTGACAGCCAATAGAAGTCAGGGCAAGCTGGGAGTTGTAGTGGGGAAACAGCTGGAGGGACACTGAATAGGTGAACTAAGGGGGGGTGGGGAGGGAGTTGAGCGGCGTGACGGGGCCGGGGGGGGGTTGCAGGCTGCGCGGCGAGGAGCGGGATGTGCGGCCATCACGGTGTTCACCTATACAGTATGCCTCCAGTTGTTTCCCCACTACAACTCCCAGCATGCCCTGACAGCCAATAGATGTCAGGGCAAGCTGGGAGTTGCAGTGGGGAAACAGCTTGAGGCGCCCTGTATAGGTGAACTACGGGCGGAAGTGTCGGCCCCAGCAGGCATCAGTGACGTGGTGCCTGCTGGGAAAGTCTGCCTGGTGAGCACACTACCAGGCAGACAAAAAGACATTTTTAATGTGTAAAAAAAAAAAAAAAATTAAAGGCAGGGAGGGGGTTAGGGATAGATGGGTAATAGGCAGGGACAGAAAAAAGAAAAAAAAGTGATGGTGGGAGCTACCCTTTAAGGACTCGGAAAAGGGGCCGTTTGAGTATGTCCTGCGTCCTTAAGGGGTTAATGTCAAAGTTACAGTGACATGTGGTAACTCAAGGTAATAACTTGTCTAAAAACACACTGCACTAGCAGATTTTGTATGCTTTGTAACACTAAAATAAAGCTGCATAAAATATCCCTGGTTGTCGATAGATGCCTACCGGTGTTATAATACTCACAGTGGTAATGGAAGATGCAATAGCTTTTTCCGAGCTTTCCAAAAATTATCCTTTTTGGGGAGTTTCATCAGGATTGGTGTCCCAAAATGAAGAAGAAATAGTAATTACATGAAATGCTGAAAAAAATATAACTTTTTGGGGGATCATGGGTTGTGTATGTATAGGCCTGGCTGGTAATAGCAGCACAAGCAGGGGTAATAGATATAGCCCTCAGATAACAGGCAGTGACGGACAGTTGTGGGAGTTGTAGAAGGCAGCAGACAGGACAGCAAGTAGTGGTGGACTGATGAGAGATGTAGTAGCTAGTGGAAAGCAGGCAGTGATGGGTGGACTGGTGGGGGTTGTAGTAACCAGTGGACAGCAGGCAGTGACGGACTAGTGAGTAATGTAGTAGCTAGTGGAAAGCAGGCAGTGATGGGTGGACTGGTGGGGTTGTAGTAACCAGTGGACAGCAGGCAGTGATGGACTAGTGAGTAATATAGTAGCTAGTGGAAAGCAGGCAGTGATGGGTGGACTGCTGGGAGTTGTAGTAACCAGTGGGCAGCAGGCAGTGATGGGTGGACTGGTGGGGGTTGTAGTAACCAGTAGACAGCAGGCAGTGGTGGACTAGTGAATAATGTAGTAGCTAGTGGAAAGCAGGCAGTGATGGGTGGACTGGTGGGGGTTGCAGTAACAAGTGGACAGCAGGCAGTGATGGGTGGACTGGTGGGGGTTGTAGTAACAAGTGGACAGCAGGCAGTGATGGACTGATGGAAGTTTTAGTAGCCAGCAGGCAGTGGACTGAAAATCTTATTCCCTTAGGGATAATGTCGTCACTTGCTGCACTGAACACTCTCTCTGATGTTACACTGGAGGGTTGACGAGACAGAACACCCATGGCAAACTGGGCAAGTTCTAGTCAATGGTCTAATCTGGTGACCCAGAAGCCAATGGGTCCTGGGCTCATGCTGTTTATGAGAAAAGGCACAGCTCAGGAATGCATAAACCTGGTTGTTAAGGTGTTAGTGTACATCCCTTAAGTGACGATTCATGTCAGGGTGGAATACCAGATGTAAAAATGTCATCATTAATGTTGGGCGCGAATATTCGCATTTCAAATTTTTAAACCGAATATCGCAAATTCGCGAATATTGTGAATATATTCAATATATATTCGAAATTATGAATATTCGCTTTTTTTCTGCATATGCGCATATTCCTTCTTTTAACTTGTAGGCCAATTAGAATGATGCAAATACACTTGTCAGAGGTTATCAACAACATCCCTAGCAACCAATAGTAAAGTTGCCCACCACCTCACTGTTTTCTTCCTCGAATACGCGAATATGTGAATATAACGAATACGTGAAATTCGCAAATATAGGATGAATATTCGTCAAATATCACAAATTCAAATATGGCCAATGCCGCTCATCACTAGTCATCATCATGTACTTCAACATGAACATGCTGCTGCTACCTGTCTCTTGCAGGGGTATTGCTGGCAGATGGAGTGGAGCATTGACTAAATGGGTAGTGGAGACTGGATCCCCGTGCTGCAGGTCCTTGCTGCTGGAATGCTGGGGCAAGCTGCATGCTGGGGCAAGGTGAAAAAATGTCTTCATTCTGGCTGTATTCCAAGAGTCTAAGTGTGTGCCTTTCCATCTCTTTTCTTCAAGCGTTTAATATGCCTGTCACTGCACAAGAAAACATACCACTCACCATCCTTGCCACCTTTTCCAATACCCGGGCCTGTTATGGCTCTGCCCTGTACTGCCAAGGTTGATCCTCATAATCCTTGTGGTCATCATTATCCCCTATCCCTTCAACAGATTCTATCTCCAAATCCTCCTCCTCAGGTCCCACATCCTTATCCTGTTCATCCAACTGCTTCTCAAGAGGAATATCCATGATGCCAGCCAGATGTGACTTTTCCTCCATTCCTCCTTCTTCAATCATTACTGTTAGCATTTGCTCTAGAAGAAATATCAGCGGCATCACATCACTAATTCAATCGTTATAATTGCTCACAAATCGTATTGCCTCTTCAAAAGGTCTGAGCATGTGGCAGGTGTCTCTGATTAGCTGTCAATTCTTAAGCCGAAAGTCACATTGGCTCCAAAAATTGTCTGTCTGCTGCATTAGGAAATCTGTCACTGTTTTGCTCTGCTGGTATAGATGGTCTAACATCTTTTTTCTTTTTTCACATCTTTTTTTTTTTTCCTCAACCATGTGTAATATTTAATTCCACCATGTTGGAATATTATAATTGAGACAACAAAAGTTAGCATGTGTGCCATACAGGGAGATTATGTTATGCCACCTAGATGCAGGGCATCCACAATGTTTGTTCCGTTATCGGCAACCAAGTTTCCCAATGTCAGATCACGACCAGAGAGCCAGTGTAAACGTCCTGCTGCAGACAGGGCATCAACTCTTCCACTGTGTGGCTTTTCTTGCCCAGTTTCAGCTGATGTACTACAGCATGGCTGAGTTTGCCTTTGCACTAATGAAAGGAAGGAGGAGCCTGAGTGTAGGCTACTCTCTTCCGTGTGGGGGATATAAAATGTCCATAAAGGAGGATCTTGGTGATGAGGACAAGGAGGATAGGTAGCAGATGTCACAAGTTGAACTAGTACAGCACATCTGTGAAAATGTTGCTACTATTTTCTCCCTTTGTTGTGGTGGAGCCTCGTTCTGCAAGATTTTAACCCATTGGACAGTACCTGTATTGGCCTGGCAATAACTATTACTCCAAGTATTTGCAGTGAATAGCTCTGTGCTGCACATCGACAAATGTAAACCAACCTCTCCGCCACATGATTGCACAAAGCAAGAACAGCTTTTTTTGGTAAAGCAATGGTGACTGGATATGTGTCACCTGGGCTGGGCCCACAACTCATCCAAGTAAATGGGGTTTGATTGCTACCAACAAATAGTCACAACCGCTACCATGCAGTCCCATGAAATCCATTTGTGGATGAGACTACAACCCTGTAATTCCCAGAAATCTGAGATGGAATTTTTGAGGGTTTTTTGCCACCTGTTCAAAATATCTTGTGATGTGATGGGTATCATTAAGGAGGCTGGAGCATGCACAATAGGGAAGTGTAACATTTGACTATATTGTAGTCATACCATATATTTATTGCAATCATACTATACAATGCTTGTTTAATCATGTTACCTTGTTTGTCCCCTGTTGAACCCCAATGCTGTATACTATCTAAAAAAAAGGTTGAAACACGTTGGGACATACATGGACAGTTCTTTCTCACAATATAAATTATTGTTTAGTTCTCAGGTGGCATTTGGGGTGAATTTTTTGGCCTGATATGTTTGGCTTCTGCACCCCAGTACTATCTCTGCATTTGTTTACCTGAGCCATTTCCCATTGTTTTGTTGTTAAAATTGTTTCTTAGATTGAACACACCTGTGTTGGAGGACATTGCATCAATCATATCAATTAGATGTTCGGTTTTGGTAGCGTTCTGTGGTAATTTCTTTATGAACTCTATCATATTCTTCTAAATCTACACTGTCTGTGATAAACTGTATAAAAGACACCTGGAATTCCAAACCCTCCACCATGACCAAAGATCTGTCCAAGGATGCCAGGGACAGGACTCTAGACCTACACAAGCCTGGAATGGGCTACAAGATCATTGGCTGTTGAAAAGACACACGGAAGCCAGAAGTCTTGCCGATTAAAAGAGAATCAAATACTTATTTCACAATCAATTCATAACTTATATACAATTTGTTTATATATTTTTTTATTATTCTGTCTTTCACTGTCCTAATAAACTGACCATTTAATTTACAGACAGATCATTTCTTTGTTGGTGGGAAAACAGAAAAAATCAGATGGTGATCAAATAATTGTTTCCTTCACTGTATAGAGCCAGCACCTGTCCCATATGGAGTGGGCTCAGCTCCATAACTGTATAAGAAAAGAAAAAAGCAAAGGCGATCCCTGTGGAGTAGCGTAGGTGGTGAGGGTATGGGATATTGTGAGATTCAATGCTGCTTACCGAAAGGGGTTGTGCACCAACATACACAACAATGGTAAAGGTATGTAGTTAGACAAAGGTCCTTCTGCAGCCTTCCTTTGAATTTGTGTGCAGTAGTATAGGAACAGAGCTTTGTTTTGCCAGTATCCGTGGCACTGAACCGGACACAGGACTCACAGAAGGAAGGTAACAACCAACAGGTTTATTCGACAATCATGCAACGCGTTTCGCTGCGCATGCGCAGCGAAACGTGTTGCATGGTTGTTGAATAAACCTGTTGGACGTTACCTTCCTTCTGTGAGTCCTGTGTCCGGTTCAGCGCCAGGGATCCTGGCAAAACGAAGCTCTGTTCCTATATAACTGTATAAGAGAAGGCAGTAAGGTGTTAATGGAAATAAAATGTATAAGAGGATCAGAGAAGTTTAAGTGGTCATTTAGAAAACTGTTTCCTTTATAGCTTTCCTGATGTCTTTATTCCTCAGACTGTATATAATGGGGTTTATAAAAGGAGTAAACACAGTATATAGCAGGGACAGCACTTTATTGACAGCCAGGGTTTGTCCTTTTGTTGGGAAGACATAGACAACAAACAAAGAGAAAAAAAACATGGAGACCACGATGAGGTGGGAGCTACAGGTGGAGAAGGCTTTCTGTCTACTGATATTGGATGGGATCTTCACAATGGTGGAAATTATATTCATATAAAACACTGTTATTATTATAACTGGGATAAAAAGTGCCGGGGGTCCTAATATAGAAACCTCCAATTCAACGAAATGAGTGCCTGAACAGGCAATGTCTAACAATGGGACAAGATCACAGAAGAAATGGTCAATGGTATTCTTCTCACAAAACCTTAGCATTAATAAGGATAAGGTGTCCATAAACACTACGATAAAGCCAACCAACCAACAGATGACAATCAATATCACGCAATATTTATTTGTAATGATAGAGAAATAACGGAGAGGATTACAGATGGCCACATATCTGTCATAAGACATCACAGCGAGGAGAAGACACTCGAATATTTCCGAGGTACAGAAAAAGAAAAACTGAGCAACGCACTTGAAAAAAGTAATGGCCGCCCCATTATTCAGCAGGATGTGGAGCATTTGGGGGCTAATATCTGTGGCCAATAAGATGTCATTAATGGCCAGTTGGGAGATGAAGAAGTACATTGGGGTTTGGAGGTTCTTGCTGGTGGATACCAGGGTGATGATCAGGAGGTTTCCATAAAGTGTGCAGACGTTCACCAACAGCAGTAGAGAGAATAGCAGAATTCTTAAATCTTGTCTAACTTGAAATCCCAAGAGGAAAAATTCTGTGACCTCAGTCAGATTCTTCTCCTGGAATAAGATTAATAATGTAATGGAAACTAAGCTGATGGCAAATAACATAATAACAGCAACAACTATTCAGTCCAAATCAGAGCTAATACCCTCTACATGTCATGATCTATAACTATAGAAGCATCCATGGAGTGTAAATAGTGGCCATTGTACCTTCTGGTGAGAGGTCCTTGACTGATAGACATTCCTCTTCAACATATCCAAAGACATTTTGCCCAGAAGACTGTGTGAGGGGCACATCATTGGATTGAGCATTTCGATAAATTACCCAACATCTACTTTGGTCTGATAATTTCTAAATGTGTCACTTTATGTTTATTTATTCAGCAGGGCCTTCTTTCCAATGTTCAGAACTGTCGCTAGCATTCAGCTCATGAGGAGAGGACTGGGAGCTCATAGAAGGGACTCACCATCTAACTAGAACTAGGCTGGTAACTGCTCAACCTTGATGAACTATTGTCCACAGCCATAATAAGAAATGGAAAGTTTCTGTTCATTGTATTCTCTCAGCAGATCAGGTATCCATAACATTAGAGTATTTATGTGTTACTAGCTGATGCAATTGTGTCCCCTACTGGACACTATTAGAGCTCATGTCTTCTCTGTATTTATAAACCAGTGATCACACAGTCTTAGACTTGAAATGTAGTTCTGGGGGCTGCTTCCAATTTCTCTTGGTCGTCTTGGGAATGTTTCTATGCTTACATTGGAGTCACCTGTGGTAATTTAGGGAATTGGACAGGATTTGTAAAGGAACAGTCTTGTCTATATAATGTTTCACAGCTGACAATGCATATCAGAGTAAAAAACAAGCCATGAGGGGGAAACATTGTAGAGCTTAGGCTTAGGATTGTGTGGTGCCACAGATCTGTTGTAATGAAAGTTCTCGAGAGGACAATGGCGTCCATAATTTTTACAATGAATACTCTTGTTGAGCTCCAAAGATCCTGTGTGCAGATTGGAGAAACATTAAAGGAGTAGTCCGGCACGCACTTTTTTCCTTTTATCCTGTCCGGGCTGCAAAATAAAAGAAAACACACTTTCTCTGACCTGCCAACGAGCCCCCGGAGCTCCGGTACACTCCGGTACAGGTGTTCGGTCCCCGGGCTGTATTCTTCTTACTTCCTGTTAGCCCGGCACGTCACACGGAGCTTCAGCCTATCACCGGCCGCAGCGATGTCCCGCCTCGGCCGGTGATAGGCTGAAGCTCCGTGTGACGTGCCGAGCTAACAGGAATTAAAAAGAATACAGCCCGGGGACCAAACACCTGTACCGGAGTGTACCGGAGCTACGGGGGCTCGTTGGCAGGTAAGAGAAAGTGTGTTTTCTTTTATTTTGCAGCCCGGACGGGATAAAAGGAAAAAAGTGTGCCCCGGAGTACTCCTTTAAGGCAGACAGCCATGACTGCAGCACTCCAATAATGTGGGCCCAATCGCAGAGTTGTCAGAAAGAAGCCTTCCCTCAGTAAAAAGACAAACGAAACCCACCTGAAGTTTGCAAAAAAAATAAAAAATTACATTTTCTGGTGTCCATTCTAAGCATCATATCTGGAGGAAACTAGGCACTGCCCATCACCTGCCCAATACCATCCCTACAGTGATCATGGTGTGGGCAGCATCATGTCTGGGGGAAACCAGGTACTGTCCATCACCTGCCCAATACCATCCCTACAGTGAAGTATTTTGGTGACAACAGAATGTTGTGAGGTTGTTTTTCCAGCAGCTCTGACAGGGAGTTTAGTCGGGGGTTAAAGGGAAAGCTGAACAGAGCAAAGTACAGAGATATTGTTAAGCAAAAACTCATCCAGTGTGCTCTGGGCCTCAGGCTGAGCCGAAGGTTTACCTTCCAACAAGACAATGACCCTAAGCACACAGAAAAGAAAGCACAGGAGCAGCTTAGGGATAACTCTGTGAATGTCCTTGAGTGGCCCAGCCAGATTCTGAACCAAATGGAACATCTCTGGAAAGACCTGAAAGATGGCTTCTACCAACCGTCCCCTTCCTACCTGAAAGAGATTGAAAGGATCTGCAAAAAAGAATGGCAGAAAATCCCCAAATCCAGGTGGGTAAACCTCGTGGCCTTTTGCCAAAGAAGAATGGAGACTGGGATCTCTGTTGAATGGGGCTTCAACTAAGTCCTGAGTAAAGGGTATGAATAGTATTGTAATTTGCAAACCTTTTTTATAGAATGTTTTCAAATTTTCATTACGAGGTATTAAGTGATGGGGGAAACCTGAATTTAGTTAATTTTATCACATAGCTGCAATATTTCAATATCTCTAATACCAGGGACTGATATTGATTCCTTATAATAGACATGACCTTTAATTTTTACTGTGCTTCTATAACATAATTCCTTAAAGTTCATTTTTCCCAAAACTTCAATGCTGCAGGAAAGATTTATGATTTCCTTTACTAAAGCCAAACTATTTTGTAAATATAGGATGAAGAATCTGAAAAATTTGATACATTAACTGGCCTGATCTTCAAAGTGAGGATTGAATAAATTCAAATAGAAATAAAAATTTATAGAAAAAAATTGAAATTCACAGAAATTCGAAAGGTTAAAAAAAACATAATTCAAACAAGTTTAATTAATAAAAAATAGAAATGAATAGAAAATTAATTTGTAGAAATAAATAAAAAGTTCTTCATAAATTCTCTTTCACAATGACTATTTCAGCTGAAATTAGGTGGCATGACATTTTAGTTTCTATCAACTCCACCACATAACCGCATGAGTGAGACTCTACAGGAGATGGTGGAGATAACTCATTAGGGTCATCACCATCACCACACGAGGAGTGAGACTCTACAGGAGATGGTGGAGATAACTCACCGGGGTCATGGTTGGTAGAAAATCAGTCAGAATTGTGTTTTGACAAATGAGTGGATAGAAAAGTTTACATAGAATAACTAATAAGAGTCAACAATTTCAGGAGGAACTTGTGATAGTATTTCTTGATGTAAGGATAGAATCTTGCAGATCTGCCCATGATTCCAGTAGCTTGTGTTCCTTATTTCAATTAGTCAATTTTTAGAATTGACATGGTGCCCGGCTCACACATATTTCGTATGCAGCAATACAAGACTGTAGAGTAGAGGATTATATATAGGAAAAAATCAAGATTCTATGATACACAGAAGTCAATGGAGATGTTTGCCATTGTCCCCTTGCGTCTGTGTAGCCTCAGGAGGATTATACTGTAGAAATGATGACAGGTTTCTCATTATCAGCTTGTAAATGATTCATATTGTAAATAAACTCCACAAGGGCCAATTCTCAAAATAAGTAATCTCACTAAATGAATGTAAAGATATGGAAGGGCAAAAAAAGAAACAACGAAGAGTAAGAGAAGAAAACTTTAGACACTGTCGACACTATCCAGAAGATGAAAACCCATGTAATCTCACTAAGGGGAGTTTAACAATGGTGACCATCTTTATCTTGTATCTTCTATATAGTATATTAGACATTTTTTAAAACCTGATATTTGCGGGATCACCCCCATCATTAGCAAGAACAAGAGGCCCCAAGTTCCTCTTCCTGTCTAGAGAATTTGCAACATGGGGGAATTAATGGACGTAACTCAACAAATAACCCAACAGACAGAAAACACAGAAAACAGATGGACACCTACATTAAGAAAGTCTCAGTGAAAGCTGCATTGTAAAAAAAAAATATAATAATAAAGAAACTTACACTGGTGTCTTTACAGCTACCTAGGAATCTACCTTATTCTCAATTTTTTCTACTTTGTAAACTAGAAAAAATTGTTTATACGAAAAAACTGTATTTTCATTTCCTTGGTCTATTTACATCTATGAATAAAAAATTAAAAATCACAACTAGCCTAAACTTTTGTACAGTATTTGTGCTGTTTTCTGATATAGAATCTTAATTTCTACAGTTACTGAATTAATTCCTAAAACTATAGACCAAAATTGTGATGCCACTCCATGTGCTGACATAGAGCTGTTATTTCTTAATTTGGGCCCTGACCATGCTATACTTACTGCTTGCCAATCCGGCACTGTGCCTGGTTTATTTCCTCTGGGAAGGTAGAGAAGTATTGCCACACAACAGAGTACTGTTAAACACCACACGCCGGTGCCACTCCTTGGAAAGGCTTTTTCTTGGAGCCTACAGCAGCAGCAGTGCCCAATCATCTGCTCCTGAGCTGACCATACCCTCAGGCTTATGTCTGGGATGTTATGCAGATGTTCTGGCTATACCTTGGCTTGGCTCTTTATCACTGACAGGGTGTTATGGAATATCTACTTTTGTGTTCCTAAACCTGACAACCACATGGAGTTAAACAAAGGCAAAATGGAGTCTGTCTTCTCTGGGCACAGGTAAAAATATAGGGGTTTCCAAGGCAAGCCTGCAGGGGCATAGGTATTTTGTAAACAAAGCCAATCCACAGGTGGACTGGAAAAGGGGTTGAGAAAACACAATAAACCCCAAAGAGACTCAAGCTTCCTCTCTATCTTCCTCCTTTGGCCAGCGACCACACCAACTTCCATTCAACTTCCTGGTGGGTCCTGATTATCAAGCAAAGGAATGCAGCTATTTCTCCACTCCTGCCTTTGCTCCAGTTTCATACTTGCCATAAGGGTGCCCCGAAGCTAAGTATTTCAGTATTATATTCATTTGTCTTTTTTATCTATTATAATTGTACCTTTTAAGATAAATGCGTCCCAATAGCCGACAGATAGTGTTTCTACTATAGTTGTTGCAAATGTGTTACTTACACTGCAGTTTTAAGTATCTAACTACTTTAGTATTGTCTGTTTCTTTTTTAGTTTGAGCATGTTTAGTTGATTGTTTATTAAACTATTTTATCTTTGCGAGTATTCTGGTGTCTAGTGTTAATTTGTGCATTGGATATCAGGAAATGACTCTTCCAAAATTCCAAATTAATAGGTTGGCCTGTGAGGAGGTATTTATGAATGCATTTGGGCTCCAGTAATATCGCTTAGATAGAGTAAATGTCTAATAAATATGTGACTTTGTGAGTATATTATATTCACTAAGCCATATGGTCAGCAGCCATATTAAATCTACACTAAATCACATGGTTGGCAGCCATATTGAGTCTAGACTAAACCATATGGTTTTGGCAGCCATCTTGGTTATCTCTGAGACGCATGGCCTGCAAACATTGTATAAGCAGTTACTGTATAACCTCCTGAGCCATCTCTAATTTTATCCCAAGCCATGAACCACAATACAGGGCCACCACTACCCTTTTTCTCTCATGATGTCACCTTCCCATCACCAGGTTTCCTCATCCAGTTCAAAACCACATTATTTTATTTTCTCATTGTCCCCCAAACACCATTTTGGAGAGAGAGCTGGGAGGGAGCACAGACAACTAAAGCCAGAAAGCCTTCACATATTTAAACCTGTACAATTCCACAGCAAGCTGAGCACAGCATTAATCTGTGGGCCAATCTCAGACAAGGCCCTTCTGTGTTGTCCCTACCTACAGAAGTCTGTTGGTGCACTACAAATACTAGCCAGCAGTGATCATGCCCATAAAAACTATCACAAACAAATATCTAGCAAACTAAGCAAAGCAGCAGGCATTTTAGCAATACATATTAAAGGGGTACTCCGGTGAAAACCTTTATTCTTTTCAATCAACTGGCTCTGGAAAGTTAAACAGATTTTTACATTACTTCTATTAAAAAATCTTAATCCTTCCTGTACTTATTAGCTGCTGAATACTACAGAGGAAATTCTTTTCTTTTTGGAATGCTCTCTGATGACATCACGAGCACAGTTCTCTCTGCTGACGTTATTATAATAATAAGTCTTTATTTATTTATGTCCTTAGTCGGATTTGAACCCAAGGCCCCAGTGCTAACCACTAAGCTACCATGCTGCCCTTAGCATACATCTGCTATGCATGGTTGCTAAAATGGACAGAGATGTCAGCAGAGAGCACTGTGCTCGTGATGTCATCAGTGTTCCAAAAAGAAAGGAATTTTCTCTGTAACATTCAGCAGCTAATAAGTACTGGAAGGATTAAGATTTTTTAATAGAAGTAATTTACAAATACGTTTAACTTTCTGGCACCAGTTGATTTAAAAGAAAAAAGGTTTTCACCGGAGTACCCCTTTAAAAGCCTAGTGAACGGAGCAAAGCCATCTAAAGCACAGTTACACGTATTTTCTGGGTTTAATCAAACCAAAAAGAAATAAATGGATAGTGCCTAAAACTTAGCTTTTATTACTATAGCTAAAATATCACCAAAAGCAAATGTAAGCCTATTACCATAAATAATAAGAGTAGTGAGCAACAGTATTCCTATCCGTTAAGGGACAACAGCTGTCTCTACCACATGAAATACCTGAGGAGAATTAACAGCTCAGTATTTATAGAATGAGATCTGTACAATATATAAAGAAATAGTTATTTACAAGAATAAACAATGCCTACTTTATTCAAACCAAGTTCATTTACCTGGGGGTAACATAACAACGCATTTCAAGGTGTTGTGATTGATCAAGGAATCCCCATCTAAGTGTCTGTTTTGTGCATATTCTGGGTTTAGTTGCACAAAAAGTATTTCTACCTGGGTGTAACATAACAGCATAGTTAAAAGTGTTAAAAGTGAATACCCATTAGCCATTTAAAGTAAAGTTACATGTATTTTGTGGGTTTCATCAAACAACATATTTTTATCTGGATTTATGATAACAACAGAGTTAAAAAGGCTGAGATTGAAAAAGCCTTGTAGAAGGAAAATAACGTCAAAATCTTTTACAATTAAAATACTGTTATGTCTGGTAAAGGAATTGCTGGACAGAGTAAAGCTCAGAACCCCCTTGCCTTGGCCAGTAAGAATGTTGGTGGCAGTACCAGCAACAGTACAGGAAGCAGCAGCAGCCAGGTGCCTGGTGGTAGTAGTAGCAGCTGCGTCAGCAAGCAAAAGTTCTCACTGTCTTTCAGGGGTTGTGTGGACTAGTTGACTGTTTCAAGGTCTTCTTAGGAGGAAGACAAAGAGTCTGACGATGTGAGGGTGAGCCAGCTGTCAATGGATTCCTCATCTACAGTTACATGGCTCAGTGGAAATGTCCATCCTATATGGTCTGTTTCATCACCTATGTCTTTGCTCCCACCACCTAGTACTAAGCAGAAGAATAGCATTAGCCACGAGAAGGAGTTGTGTCATGATTAGCCTTTGAAGTGTGTTGCAATGGTGGTGGAGGGGAAATCAGTGGCTGAGCATATCACCAGTGAGGCTATTGGTGGCAGACATGATGGGGGTACTGTAAGGCATCATGGTGGATGTGCTTAGGAGGAGTAAGGCCTGGCTACAAGTGTCATTAATCCACCAGTGCCTGCTGTTCATACACTACAACCAAATGCCAAAAGGCTTATTTATGCCAAATAACCCCCAATAGAATTTAACTTTTATTGTACATCACCTAAAAGACGAATAATTAAAAGATGCTATATTGTCACGGGTGTTATAAATATGTAGACTTAGTATTGAAGTAAAGTGTAGTACACACACAGTGTACCAGCAAGAAAGCTGGTCACACCTGTTTGAATGGCTATTCACATATTTATTTTGTTTTATAACCCAGAGCTGCAGTCAGTGGGTAACTCCGTGAACAACAGTGATATTTTAAAAGCAAACATACACTGCCCCCTAACTAGTTTCACTCATATAGAGCTTCATCAGAGGTACATCAGTCATCTACATGTACCTCTGATGAAGCTCTATATGAGCGAAACTAGTTAGGGGGCAGTGTCTGTTAGCTTTTAAAATATCACTGTTGTTCACGGAGTTACCCACTGACTGCAGCTCTGGGTTATAAAACAAAATAGATATGTGAATAGTCATTCAAACAGGTGTGGCCAGCTTTCTTGCTGGTACACTGTGTGTGTACTACACACTTTACTTCAATACTAACTCTACATATTTATAACACGCGTGACAATATAGCATCTTTTAATTATTCGTCTTTTAGGTGATATACAATAAAAGTTACATTTTATTGGGGGTTATTTGGCATACATATGTCTTTTGGCATTTGGTTGTAGTTCATTATTAATGCCTTCCCTGATAAGGGTATATTGTGTTGAATTGCTGTTCATATAGGCACATCTTCTTTGCCTTCCTCATTACCCCATCACTATACTATGTTACATGCTGTGGACTATACTTCATTCTATTCTACTCCTGTGCTTACTGCGTATATGTACATCATATCCTACCACTTCTGATGCCTCTTTGGTGATGCTATGCAATGTTACATTTCACATACTTTATCTTTTACATATGCGACTCTGTTGTACTATGTGTAGAAATGTACCTCTGGGGTATACAAGGTACCTTCCAGGGAGCTCTTCATTGTACTTGTGTGCCCTCCCCCGGTTCCTCTTCCAAAGACCCCCTTGGGATTCTCTGGAAACCCCAGACATGTTGCGCTAACCCCGCTTGCTTGGGAGTGTGATCAGCTCACTGTGACAATACACTTTTTAATTTACTATGTTGCCTAGCGATTGAACATGTGATCTATCATGTGACACTGTTTGTAATACTTGGTTTACCATTACCATGATTACCTACACGTCACACCCGGCATGCGGGCCGGAGTGTAATGCCATTATTGGGCGTCTCCTCGTGCATTTCACCGACGTCTGGGTACGGTCGAGTTAGACAGCAGAGGAAGGCTAAGGGCCGAAACGCGTCCTGTTGGAATTGAGGATATGAAATACTGTAAAAATACTTTTTGCTTGCAAAGATTGGTGAGTACTGGGACCTTTTCTTCTACTATGCATTACAACACTGGCAGTTATCTACCAACAACCAGGGATACTTTATGTTGCTTATTTTAGTGTTAATAAACATACAATATCCCTAGCGCATTAAAAAAGCTGTTAGTTACCCTGTGTTACCACATGTTGCCATAACTGAGCCTTGAAACCACTATAAAACTTCTTGAATGCATTTCTAGATGACCCGAGTAGCATTATTTAAGGCTTTAGAGCTCTTGGGCTATGTTATACCAGTTTTGAGGCTTATTACCAAGCAAGTTTTCAGAGAACGGGTTTGATGTGAACCCGACAAATAAAACTTTTACAAAATTTGCTCATCTTTAATCCCTACACCCGATAAGTGCACGAGATTTGACAGGCTAGGTCAGCAACACACCGGCAAGGAAGTAGCCAAATGAGCAGCCAAATGGAAAACCATTAAAAAAAAATAACAGTCCAAATCTAAGGAGGGGACACAGTACTAAATAAGAATCAGTAGCAAAATCAGGGCAAACAAGAATAAAACCAGGAGGGTGGCACAGTATAAAATTAGCAGGCAAGATAATAGTCAGGAGACAGGCAAAGGCCAGCTCACAACAGATTAGATCAAAAGAGGAATAGAGGGACTATCGCATGGGTCAGAAATGCTGGTGACTGGAAGGAACCACAATTAAGGGCAACTCATCTAGCGAGTAGCCCAGTTAATCTCCTGCCACCAGTAGAAGTGATCACTGGCACTGCAGCTAATTATCCCTGCACTCCCACTTCCTGAAAACCTGAGCCTGGCTCATCTTACAGTGACACTGCCGGGCCAAAAAAAATTAAGCATAGAATGATTTCTCCAATAAGTGGAGTATGTCTTCTAAGTGTGGTGTTTTGTAAAATTTGTGTTTACACCGTTGACCGTGTTGGCTCAGGATCACAATAATTTGATAGTTCCGACAATTACACATGTGGTAATACCAAATTGTTTTGTTTATTTATTTATTTACAAATGTTTTACTGTTTTATTAGAAAAATTGGAAAAAGGGGGTAATTAAAAAAAAAAATTTTTATTTTTTTACTTTTTTTCTACATTTTTTGGGGCCTACCATGAGCCTATTATAAGCCATCAGTAGATAGCTTACATAGATCAATATAATGTCATTTCATTACATTGATATATGCCTAAGGCTGGCATTAACAACCACTGATGCAAGGAAAATACCCAGGGACAGGTAAGGCTCCGGGCATCCCCATCCCCAGCAACCAATCGGAAGCCCGCAATTACATTGCAGGGGTGCCGATGGGACCACTAGACAACAGGGATTAACTGCATTTAATATTCAAATGTCATGATCTGTATAGATTGCTGTATTCAAAGACTTTTAATGCAGAACATCGAATCAATCTGTGATGTTCGTCATTACCAGCATATGTCAGCTGTTGACAGCAGCAGGTACACCACTGTGTGCCCCTGTGTCCTGAGAGTGGCTGCTCTCTCTCCCCGCTCATGGAACCACCGTTTCATTGTATTCACTTGAATAAAGTTCTCTACAATCGGATCTTCAGCTTGGAGTGTGCAATTCTTTGCTACCTTCTCTCCATATATTCTAATTAATTGGCAAACAAGTTGGGTTCATCCCTAAGGTGTGTGCAATGCTTAGAAAGGATATAGTAAGTACCTGCAAAGTTGTTTACTTGAAAAAATATATAGGGGTGCTGCTCCTAGTGTAGTGGAGATAATTTTTTGTGATGTGTATCAGCCTTGTTCAGTATATAGAATGATTTCTATGTATGAAATACAGGGCACATTATTTTCCACATGGAATGGCCCTAGTGGATAAAAAGAAGGACTCTCAATGTAATATAACTGGGACTCTTCATGGCTAATGCTTGTGTTGTCTACCTCACTAAGAGGTCAACAGACACTCCCCCTCCATTCAGCTCTATGGGAGAGGTGAAGATCTCCGGCTTTCCCATAGAGATACATGTAGGGGGAATGTTGTCCGCAGCATCATGCTGTGTTTGACATGCCTCCTGCATGGGGAGAATCACGGCAATTCTGGGTCCCTGGGTTTTACAACAGCCTTAAAGGGGTACTCCGGTGAAAACCTTTTTTTCTTTTAAATCAACTGGTGGCAGAAAGTTAAACATATTTGTGAATTACTTCTAGTAAAAAATCTTAATCCTTCCTGTACTTATTAGCTGCTGAATACTACAGAGGAAATTCTTTTCTTTTTGGAATTCTCTCTGATGACATCATGAGCACAGTTCTTTCTGCTGACGTTATTATAATAATAAGGCTTTATTTATTGTTGTCCTTAGTGGGATTTGAACCCAAGTCCCCAGCACTGCAAGGCAGCAGTGCTAACCACTGAGCCACCATACTGCCCTTAGCATACATCTGCTATGCATCTGCTATGCATGGTTGATAAAATGGACAGAGATGTCAGCAGAGAGCACTGTGCTCATGATGTCATCAGTGTTCCAAAAAGAAAGGAATTTCCTCAGAAATTTCCTCAGAAGCTAATAAGTACTGGAATGATTAAGATGTTTTAATAGAAGTAATTTACAAATATGTTTAACTTTCTGCCACCAATTGATTTAAAAGGAAAAAGGTTTTCACTGGAGTACCCCTTTAACCAATATTGTTAATGTGTGTGTACTTGTGCCCCCTGAGCTAGGTTTTGTTACTTTATTCAGTTCATTCATTTGTGCTCATGGGGCTATATACACACTAGGTGCGGCATATGCTATGTCTAGCCGACTATACACAATTGGCTCACGAATATCCAGTCCGGATTTTGTGGCTTTTTTCAGTAGAAGCACGAACCGGACACGTCATTCATTTTCGGGTTTCCATGTTTCTTGGTAGGTTGGGCTCATTTAGAATACACACTATATAAGGGGCACATGCCCATACATTTTTGTGCCACGACTAAGAGCAAGATTAGGCTTGAAATGCGTCGGTTTCTTCCTCTTTGTGTGTGATATGTCCAGGGATATCCTATGTTTTTAACCTGATGGATAAAAAGTCAAGTTTTACGTATTTTTCACCTTTCAAGTGGAGCAGCTGGAGGTCCGTGCTTTTTTGCCCTTTTCTTGCTCAATAGCAGAAAATACCACCCAAAATTTTAAGCCCAATTTCTCCCGATTCAGAAAACACCCCATATAGGGGTGAAAAGTGCTCTGCTGGCACACTACAGGGCTCAGAAAAGAAGGAGTCACATTTGGCTTTTTGAAAGCAAATTTTGCTCTGGGGGAATGCCGCATTTAGGAAGCCCCTATGGTGCCAGAACAGCAAAAAAAACAAACACATGGCATATTATTTTTGAAACTAGACCCCTCGGGGAATGTAACAAGAGGTAAAGTGAACCTTAATACCCCACAGGTGATTCACGACTTTTGCATATGTAAAAAAAACTTTTTTTTTCCCTAAAATGCTTGGTTTCCCAAAAGTTTATCATTTTTAAAAAGGGTAATAGCAGAAAACCCCCCCCAAAATTTGAAGCCAAATTTCTCCCGATTTAGAAAACACCCCATATGGGGTGAAAAGTGCTCTGCTGGCGCACTACAGGTCTCAGAAGAGAAGGAGTCACATTTGGCTTTTTTAAAGCAAATTTTGCTCTGGGGGCCTGCCGCATTTAGGAAGCCCTTATGGTGCCTCGACAGCAAAAAAAAAAAACCCACATGGCATACTATTTTGGAAACTAGACCCCTCAGGGAACGTAACAGGGGGTTAAGTGAACCTTAATACCCCACAGGTGTTTCACGACTTTTGCATGTGTAAAAAAAAAAAAATGTTTTACCTAAAATGCTTCTTTTCCCCAAAATTTTACATTTTTAAAAAGGGTAAAAGCAGAAAATTTCTCCCGAGTACGGCGATACCCCATATGTGACCCTAAACTGTTGCCTTGAAATACGACAGGGCTCCAAAGTGAGAGCGCCATGCGCATTTGAGTCCTAAATTAAGGATTGCATAGGGGTGGATATAGGAGTATTCTACGCCAGTGATTCCCAAACAGGGGGCCTCCAGCTGTTGTAAAACTCCCAGCATGCCTAGACAGTCAGTGGCTGTCTGGTAATACTGGGAGTAGTTGTTTTGCAACAGCTGGAGGCTCCGTTTTGGAAACCGTGGCGTACCAGATGTTTTTCATTTTTATTGGGGAGGGGAGGGGGGCTGTGTAGGGGTATGTGTATATGTAGTGTTTTTTTTTACTTTTTATTTTATTTTGTGTTGGTGTAGTGTAGTGTTTTTAGGGTACAGTCACACAGGCGGGGGGTTCACAGTAGTTTCTCGCTGGCAGAAAATTTGCCACAGCTCAAACTTGCAGCCGGATACTTACTGTAAACCTCCGCCCATGTGAGTGTACCCTGTACATTCACATGGGGGGGGGGGGGGGACATCCAGCTGTTCCAAAACTACAACTCCAAGCATGTACGGTCTATCAGTGTAGTTGTAGTTTTGCAACAGCTGGAGGCACACTGGTTGTGAAACACTGAGTTTGGTAACAAACTCAGTGTTTTGCAACCAGTGTGCCTTCAGCTGTTGCAAAAGCTACAACCCCCAGCATGTACGGACAGCGGAAGGGCATGCTGGGTCTTGTAGTTATGCAACAGCTGGAGGCATACTACTTTGGCTGGGGATGCTGGGGATTGTAGTTATGCAACAGCTGGAGACACACTGGTTTGCTACTTAACTCAGTGTTTCACAACCAGTGTGCCTTCAGCTGTTGCAAAACTACAACTCTCAGCAGTCACCGACAGCCAACGGGCATTCTGGGAGTTGTAGTTATGCAACCAGCAGATGCACCACTACAACTCCCAGCATGCACTTTAGCTGATTGTGCAAGCTGGGAGTTGTAGTTATACAACAGCTGAAGGTACACTTTTCCATAGAAAAAATGTGCCTCCAGCTGTTGCAAAACTATAAGTCCCAGCATGCCCATAAGGGAATGCTGGGAGTTGTGGGGGTCTGCCTCCTGCTGTTGCATAACTACAGCTCCCAGCATGCCCTTTTTGCATGCTGGGAGCTGTTGCTAAGCAACAGCAGGAGGCTGTCACTCACCTCCTGCTGCTGCTCCGGGCACAGGCCAGTCTCGCAGCCGCCGCCACCGCCGCCGCTCCTGGGGCCCCGATCCCAACATTGACGCCGGGGATCGCGGTCCCCAGCTCCCGGGGTCCACATCCCACACCCACTCACGTGCTCCGCAGCAGGTGCCCTGATTGGTCGGCCGGTAAACCGGCCGACGAATCAGGGCGATCGTGAGGTGGCACCAGTGCCACCTCACCCCTGCTGGCTATGGCTGTTCGGGGCCGTCTCTGACAGCCCCGAACAGCCAGTAATTCCGTGTCACCGGGTCACTGGAGACCTGATTGACCCGGAATCTGCCGCAGATCGCTGGACTGAACTGTCCAGTGATCTTCGGCCATCGCTGACATGGGGGGTCATCATGACCCCCCTGGGCGATATGCCGCGATGCCTGCTGAACGATTTCAGCAGGCATCGGGCACCGGCTCCCCACCGGCTAGCGGGGGGGGGGGGGGGGGGGGCTGGGATTTGACAGGACGTACTCCTTAAGGACTCGGAAAAGGGGCCGTTTGAGTACGTCCTGCGTCCTTAAGGGGTTAAAGAATACAGCTTTCTCAAAAAAAGATTCATCACTTCTGTCAATCAACCCCTGACAATACGTGCTACTCCCCATCACGAGGAGACCGAAGCCCAGCATTACTGCTAGCAGGACAACAGCTGCAGTACTCATAGACGGAGCCCAATTCTATCTCTGCATATCTGAGGCTGCCGAGCCTCCAGCAGTGCACCCTCCATCCTGGGACTAGGACCTGTCTGACGACCAGCACTATCTGCATAAGGTACTCACTCTGACTATAGATATAAGCTCTGCTTTTTACATCATAATATCGCCGCATGTAGGAAACTGCAGTGTCTCCAGCAGCGATTCCTCTGCATAGAGGATCATCATTTGCCATATAAGTGCTGACTTTCACTTCCACTTGTACTTCTATTGCCACTGCATATTTAGGAGACGGCAGTGTCTCCAGCTGCGAACCCTCTACATAGAGGATCGGAACTTATTGTAACTAACGCTGTTTTTTCATTCATTTGTCATTTTACCACTGCACAATTAGGAGACGGCAGTGTCTCCAGCTGCGGGCTCTTTACCTAGAGGATTGAAATCTGCTACAAAAGTATACAATTAATGATACAATTGCCATTCATCTTTGCTGTGTTCTATTCAAGACTTTAACCACTTTCCTTTTCTAACTGGATACAAATATTTGTGAAAATGGCAACTCAAACTGTTATCACTGATATTCACAAATCACCAATTTCAATCATTTCTATAGATATGTGGACACTTATTTATTGTTTTTAATATATTATTGTTTTTACTATTGTAACATTATATATATATATATATATATATATATATATATATATATATATATATATATATATATATTAAATTGCCAAGGCTTATATTAAATATTTATTAATTTTACTGTGGAATCACAAGGGTGATCCGCAGCACATTATACCTATATGTACAATTTTATATCATATACTAGCGGTGTACCCGACGTTGCCCGGTTTTTCCTTCCTAATCCTTGTTATATCCCAACCCCATATCCCGTCCTCCTATCCCATCCTCCTATGTAGTCCTCCTATCCCGACCTCATATCCCGTCCTCATATCCCGCCCTGATATCCCGTCCTCCTATCTCAACCTCCTATCCCGACCTCCTATCCGGACCTCCTATCCTGACCTCCTATCCCAACCTCCTATCCCAACCTCCTATCCCGACCTCCTTTCTCGTCCATCTATCCCAACCTTCTATCTCGACCTCCTATCTCGGCCTCCTATTTCGGCCACCTATCGCGACCTCCTATCGCAACCTCCTAACCCGCCCTCCTATCCTGACCTCCTATCCTTACCTCCTATCTCGTCCTCCTATCTCGACCTCCTATCCTTACCTCCTATCCCGTCCTCCTATCCCGTCCTCCTATCCCGGTCCTCCCATCCCGTCTTCCTATCCCAGTCCTCCTATCCCGTCCTCCTATCCCGGTCCTCCTATCTCTCGGTCCTCCCATCCCGTCCTCCTATCCTGACCTCCTATCCCGTCCTCCTATCCCGTCCTCCTATCCCGGTCCTCCTATCCCGGTCCTCCTATCCCGGTCCTTCCTATCCCGACCTCCTATCCCGACCTCCTATTCTGACCTCCTATCCCGACCTCCTATCCCAACCTTTAATATGTGCACCAGGTATTGAAATATGTCCAGCCGTACGGAAGTTATGTGGGAACATACATTTCCCATAGATTTGCATGGGACTTTAAACCCCGACCCTCACAAATGGGGGTAGTTAAGGGTTAAATTAACCATCCTATATTTTAAGTGGACATATAAGTAACATGTGACCAAGTTTTATCGAAATATCTCCAGCCGTTTGGAAGTTATGCAGTAACATATATTTACCATTGACTTGTATGGGACTTTAAACAAAAACACCACCCCTGGCAAATGGGGGTGAGTAAGGGTTAAATTACCTATCCTATGTTTGTTGTTGACATATAAGTAAAATGTGTGCCAAGTTTCATATTAATATTTTTAGCCAATTTCTCCCGAGTACGGAAATTCCCCATATGTGGCCCTAAACCAGGGGTCTGCAACCTTTAAGACAAAAAGAGCCACTTGGACCCGTTTCCGAAGAAAATAAAAAATAAAATGGGAGCCGCAAAACCATTGCGACATTTAAAACAAACATAACACTGCATATATTGTTTCTTACCTTAATGCTATATATACAGGATGGTGCAGTCAGCTGTCTGAAGAAAAAAAGGACTTTCACTTAACAATGTAAAATATACATTGTAAATATACATTTTTGGGCCCAGGCCTGGGGTGGGCTTTTTTTGGGCCCAGACCTGGGGTGGGCTTTTTTTGGGCCCAGGCCTGGGGTGGGCTTTTTTTGGGAACAGGCCTGGGGTTTGACTTTTTTTGGGCCCAGGCCTGGGGTGGGCTTTTTGGGGGACCAGGCCTGGCGTGGGCTTTTTTGGGGCTCAGGCCTGGGGTGGGCTTTTTTCGGGCCCAGGCCTGGGGTGGGCTTTTTTCGGGCCCAGGCCTGGGATGGGCTTTTTTCGGGCCAAGGCCTGGGGTGGGCTTTTTTCGGGCCCAGGCCTGGGGTGGGCTTTTTTCGGGCCCAGGCCTGGGGTGGGCTGGGGAGAGGGGGGTTAATGCACTGGGGAGAGGGGGGTTAATGCTGCCGCGGGGTGAGGGGTTAACGCTACCGTTGCCATGGGGTGAGGGGTAACTTAACCCTTCACCCCTTGGCAGCGGCAGCGTTAACCTCTCACCCCGCGGCAGCGATAACGCTGCCACTGCCATGGGGTGAGGGGTTAAGTTACCCCTCACCCCATGGCAGGGGTAGCGTTAACCTCTCACCCCGCGGCAGCATTAACGCTGCCGCGGGGTGAGGGGTTAACGCCCCGCTGTCAAGTGAGTAATGTATTTTACATACTCACCAGCTCCTCGAGTGGCGTGTTCCTCTCCCGGCGGCGCTCCCCAACTGAGGCGCAGGCCGGCGACGTCACTGTAATATGACGTTACATGACAGTGAGGAGCCGCGCGGCCCCGGAAGAAGAGACTTCGCTCCGATGGCACCAGGGCAGGTAAGTAAACCGACGGCGGCTCACGGGCTCAGATCATTCCGGGACACTGCATTGTCCCAGAATGAGGGTGACTGGGACCCGGGACAGACTCGCGGAGCCACGGCAAAGGAGTAAAAGAGCCGCATGCGGCTTCGGAGCCGCGGGTTGCCGACCCCTGCCCTAAACTGTTGCCTTGAAATACAACACGGCCCTGAAGTGAGAGAGTGAAATGCGCATTTGAGGCTTAAATTAGGGAATTGCATAGGGACGGACCTGGATACCAAAATTACCCTCCAGCTGCTGCAAAATTCCCAGCATGCCCTGACAGTCAATGGCTGTCTGGCAACACTGGGAGTTGTTCATTTGCAATAGCTGGAGGCTCTGTTTTAGAAACTGTGCCATAACAGATGTATTTCTTTTTTAATGAGGAGGGGGGGGGGCAACTGTGTAGGGGTATGTGTATATATAGTTTTTTACCCTTCATTTTGTGTAGGTGTAGTGTAATTATTGTAATGTTTTTAAGGAACAATCACTTGCTGCATCTCAAATTCACTGTAAAACCGACTGTGTGAATGTACCCTGAACATGCACATGGGGGAAGGGGGGCAAACCTCCAGCTATTGCAAAACTACAACTCCCAGCATGCCCTTTGGCTGTCCGTGCATGCTGGGGGTTGTAGTTATGCAAGAGCTGGAGGCACACTGGTTGCAAAGCATCGAGTTAGGTAACAAACTATGTATTACGCAACCAGTGAGCCTTCAGCTGTTGCAAAAACTACAACCCCAAGCATGCATGGACAGCAGAAGGGCAATCTGGGACTTGTAGTTATGCAACAGCTGGAGGCATGCTACTACAACTTCCAGCATACCCTTTGGCTGTCTGAGCATGCTGGAGGTTATAGTTCTGCAACAGCTGGAGGCACACTGGTTGCAAAATATTGAGTTTGTTACTCAACTCAGTGTTTACCAACCAGTGTGCCCCCAGCTGTTGCAAAACTACAACTCCCAGCATGATTGGTCTGTCAGTGTATGCTGGGAGTTATAGTTTTTCAACAGCTGGAGGCACACGGGTTGGGAAACACTGAGTTAGGAAACAGACAATGTTTCCCAATCAGCGTGCCTCCAGTTGTTGCAAAACTAGAGCTCCCAGCATGCCCAGACAGCCGAAGGGCATGTTGGGAGTTGTAGTTATGCTACAACTGGAGGAGAACAGTTCGGAGAACAGTTCGGAGACCATTTTGTAGTGGTGTCCAAACTGTAGCCCTCCTGATGTTGTCTCTGACATCTCCAATCATCCCTATTTTCCCGGGCTATCGGGTCATCAGAGACCCGATCAACCCGGAATCGCCACAAATCGCCGATCTGAATTGATCGGCGATTTGTGGCGATTGCCGCTATGAGGGGACCTGAGGAACCCCCTGGGCAATATGCCGGGATGCCTGCTGAACGATATCAGCAAGCATCCGGATCCGGTTCCCGCCCGACGAGCGGCAAAGGCCAGAAGAATGCAGGGCATACCTGTACGCCCTGCATCCTTAAGGGGTTAAACTCTATTTAGTGCAGTCCAGGCTCCAGGGCATCTAACATGGCAGATCAACATGTGAGGAAAGTGGGCAAGGAATCCTGGGAAGGCGGTAACGAGGGTAGGCGGGATGGCCGTGAATCACATGCAGGATGCAGCCTATCAGCACCAAGTAACCCCTGTGATGTCACAGCCCTATATAATCGGCAGCCATATTGCGGCCAGTCACTTCATTCTTTCACTGCAAAGAGATAGAAAGGGACAGACAGTGCTGTGTGTTGCACAGAAAAGCATTCTTACTGCAGCGATTCACCTCCCTGTCACAGTCTACAGTGTTCTATTACAGAGAGCAGTGTGTTGCACAGAAAAACAGCGATTCAGCTCAAGCACAAATCTTGCCTAGAAGCACTGATAGGAAAGGGAGTGAGATTGAGAAAGTGCAATTTTGGGTGTAGTATGCAGCTACTGTGTGCGACTGTTGCACAAATATTTTTTTAAGCATAAGCATTGTCCTCCCTATATACTGTGAAAGACCAGGCAAAAGTACACACCGGCTGGTGTGGTACATAAATACTGTTTTAAGCGTATTGAAGCGTATTGTACTCCCCTCATGTATGCAAGTATGTCAGGTAGAGAAGTGAAAACAACAACAAAAAACGTGGTCTCAAAGGGCTGGAGGTGCTCAACCCCAAATGCGGTTGTGCATTTATACTGGGGGAGCAGATCCTGCCCTTGTTGTCCGTTGCTAGGGGCAATACCCAGCATAAAAATGCATACAATGGAGGATGCCTGCAGCGGACTACAAGTGCCAGAATAGAATCCTACACCAGATAGACGGTGTGGATGTGTAACAATTAGAACTATACCATACAGGAATTTAGGTCACTACTGTGGTAGATGTATACAGTGACATTGGCTATCCCTCAACACTGATGTTAAAATTGAGGCATTCGCCAGTATATCCTTATATGAAGGACATACCAGAGCCCGCACACCAACGCCAAGGTTTCTAAAATGGCACGGGACCTAGCGCTAAACCTACCTGTGCGTGATAAGCAAAACAGGGGCCAGTGGGCAATTACGGCAGCATTAGGTCAACTCACAGAGTCCTACCAGGTAACCTCCAGCGTGGCTAAGCACACATACAATGGGAGGAGGGAGGCAGACTGCAAGCCTCACCTAAGTTGGCTAATATAGGTGCATGGCCTCACAGGTGCTACCTTAATGCTGCCTGGAAGATGTTCAAGGCACATTACATATGGAGTTTACACACCTCCAATATAAAATGTAAACAACAACAAAAAAAATGTGGTCTCAAATGGCTGGAGGTGCTCAATCCCAAATGCGGTTTTGCATTTATACTGGGGGAGCAGATCCTGCCCTTGTAGTCCGTTGCTAGGGGCGATCAACAGCATAAAAATGCATACAATGGAGGATGCCTGCAGTGGACTACAAGTGCCACAATAGAATCCTACACAAGATAGATGGTGTGGATGTGTAACAATTAGAACAATACAATACAGGACTCTGTGAGTCGACCTAATGCTGCCGTAATTGCCCACTGGCCCATGTTTTGCTTATCATGCACAGGTAGGTTTAGCGCTAGGTCCCATGCCATTTGAGAAACCTTGGCGTTATCTGGTGTAGGATTCTATTGTGGCACTTGTAGTCCGCTGCAGGCATCCTCCATTGTATGCATTTTTATGCTGGGGATCGCCCCTAGCAACAGACTACAAGGGCAGGATCTGCTCCCCCAGTATGAATGCACAACTGCATTTGGGGTTGAGCACCTCCAGCCATTTGAAACGTTTTTTGTTGTTGTTTAACCCCTTAAGGACATAGGGCGTATCCATACGCCCCCATTTCCAAGTCCTTAAGGACCGAGGGCGTATGGATACGCCCAGAGCATTTCCGGCCCCCACCGCTAGCCGGAGGGGAGCCGGAGCCGGATGCCTGCTGAAATCGTTCAACAGGCATCCCGGCATATCGCCCAGGGGGGTCATTATGTCCCCCCATGTGGCAATTGCCGCAGATCGCTGGACAATTCAGTCCAGCGATCTGCGGCGGATTCCGTGTCAATCGGGTCTCCAGTGACCCGATGACCCGGAATTACTGGCTGATCGGGGCCGTCAGAGATGGCCCCGAACAGCCAGAGTCTGCAGGAGTGAGGTGGCACTGGTGTCACCTCACGATCGCCCTGATTCGTCGTCCGGATTACCGGCCGACCAATCAGGGCGCCTGCTGCGGGTGTCACTCCCGCAACCCGCTCCGCCCCTCTTCCGGAGGACGTGAGCAGGTGCGGGAAGACGACCCCCGGTGCTGGGGACCCCGATCCCCGGCGTCCCTGTTGGGATCGGGGCCCCAGGAGCGACGGCGGCGGTGAGGGACTGACCTGTGCGGCGGCATCGTGGAGCAGCAGTTGGAGGTGAGTGACAGCCTCCTGCTGTTGCTTAGCAACAGCTCCCAGCATGCAACAAGGGCATGCTGGGAGCTGTAGTTATGCAACAGCAGGAGGCAGACCACCACAACTCCCAGCATGCCCTAATGGGCATGCTGGGACTTGTAGTTTTGCAACAGCTGGAGGCACATTCTTTCTATGGAAAAGTGTACCTTCAGCTGTTGTGTAACTACAACTCCCAGCTTGCACAATCAGCTAAAGTGCATGCTGGGAGTTGTAGTGGTGCATCTGGTGGTTGCATAACTACAACTCCCAGCATGCCCGTTGGCTGTCGGTGACTGCTGAGAGTTGTAGTTTTGCAACAGCTGAAGGCACACTGAGTTAAGTAGTAAACCAGTGTGTCTCTAGCTGTTGCATAACTACAATCCCCAGCATCCCCAGCCAATGTATTATGCCTCCGGCTGTTGCATAACTACAAGACCCAGCATGCCCTTCCGCTGTCCGTACATGCTGGGGGTTGTAGCTTTTTCAACAGCTGAAGGCACACTGGCTGCAAAACACTGAGTTTGTTACCAAACTCAGTGTTTCACAACCTGTGTGTCTCCAGCTGTTGCAAAACTACAACTCCCAGCATGCACTGATAGACCGTACATGCTGGGAGTTGTAGTTTTGCAACAACTGGATGTTCCCCCCCCCCAATGTGAACGTACAGGGTACACTCACATGGGCGGAGGATTACAGTAGTATCCGGCTGCAAGTTTGAGCTGCGGCAAATTTTCTGTCGCAGCTCAAACTGCCAGCGAGAAACTACTGTGAACCCCCCGCCCGTGCGACTGTACCCTGAAAACACTACACTACACTAACACTAAATAAAATAAAATAAAAAGTAAAAAACACTACGTATACACATATCCCTACACAGCCCCCCTCCCCAATAAAAATGAAAAACGTCTGGTACGTCACTGTTTCCAAAACGGAGCCTCCAGCGGTTGCAAAACTACAACTCCCAGCATGCACTGATAGACCGTACATGCTGGGAGTTGTAGTTTTGCAACAGCTGGATGTCCCCCCCCCCCCCAATGTGAACGTACAGGGTACACTCACATTGGCGGAGGATTACAGTAAGTATCCGGCTGCAAGTTTGAGGTGCGGCAAATTTTCTGCTGCAGCTTAAGCTGCCAGCGAGAAACTACTGTGAACCCCCGCCCGTGTGACTGTACCCTAAAAACACTACACTACACTACCACAAAATAAAATAAAAAGTAAAAAACACTACATATACACATACCCCTACACAGCCCCCCTCCCCTCCCCAATAAAAATGAAAAACGTCTGGTACGCCACTGTTTCCAGAACGGAGCCTCCAGCTGTTGCAAAACAACTACTCCCAGTATTACCAGATAGCCACTGACTGTCCAGGCATGCTGGGAGTTTTACAGCAGCTAGAGGCACCCTGTTTGGGAATCACTGGTGTAGAATACCCCTATGTCCACCCCTATGCAATCCCTAATTTAGGCCTCAAATGCGCATGGCGCTCTCACTTTGGAGCCCTGTCGTATTTCAAGGCAACAGTTTAGGGCCACATATGGGGTATCGCCGTACTCGGGAGAAATTGGGCTTCAAATTTTGTGGGGTATTTTCTGCTATTACCCTTTTTAAAAATGTTAAATTTTTGGGAAAACAAGCATTTTAGGTAAAAAAAATATATATTTTTTTTACATATACAAAAGTCATGAAACACCTGTGGGGTATAAAGGTTCACTTAACCCCTTGTTACGTTCCCCGAGGGGTCTAGTTTCCAAAATGGTATGCCATGTTGTTACGCCTAGCGCTCCGGGTCCCCGCTCCTCCCCGGAGTGCTCACGGCGTCTTTCTCCCTGCAGCGCCCCGGTCAGTCCCGCTGACCGGGAGCGCTGTACTGTCATGGCCGTCGGGGATGCGATTCGCACAGCGGGACGCGCCCGCTCGCGAATCGCATCCCAGGTCACTTACCCGTCCCGGTCCCCTGCTGTCTTGTGCTGGCGCGCGCGGCTCCGCTCTCTAGGGCGCGCGCGCGCCAGCTCTCTGAGACTTAAAGGGCCAGTGCACCAATGATTGGTGCCTGGCCCAATTAGCTTAATTGGCTTCCATCTGCTCCCTGGCTATATCTGATCTCCTCCCTTGCACTCCCTTGCCGGATCTTGTTGCCTTGTGCCAGTGAAAGCGTTTAGTGTGTCCAAAGCCTGTGTACCTGAACTTCTGCTATCCATCCTGACTACGAACCTTGCCGCCTGCCCCCGACCTTCTGCTACGTCTGACCTTGCCTCTGCCTAGTCCTTCTGTCCCACGCCTTCTCAGCAGTCAGCGAGGTTGAGCCGTTGCTAGTGGATACGACCTGGTTGCTACTGCCGCAGCAAGACCATCCCGCTTTGCGGCGGGCTCTGGTGAAAACCAGTAGCCTCTTAGAACCGGTCCACTAGCACGGTCCACGCCAATCCCTCGCTGACACAGCGGATCCACAACCCGTAGCCGAATCGTGACACATGTGTTTTTTTTTTTGCTGTCGTGGCACCATAGGGGCTTCCTAAATGCGGCATGCCCCCAGAGCAAAATTTGCTTTCAAAAAGCCAAATGTGACTCCTTCTCTTCTGAGACCTGTAGTGCGCCAGCAGAGCACTTTACACCCCCATATGGGGTGTTTTCTGAATCGGGAGAAATTGGGCTTCAAATTTTGTGGGGGGGTTTTCTGCTATTACCCTTTTTAAAAATGTAAAAATTTTGGGAAACCAAGCATTTTAGGTAAAAAAAAAATAAAAATTCACATATGCAAAAGTCGTGAAACACCTGTAGGGTATTAAGGTTCACATTACCCCTTGTTACGTTCCCTGAGGGGTCTAGTTTCCAAAATGGTATGCCATGTGTTTTTTTTTTGCTGTTATGGCACCATAGGGGCTTCCTAAATGCGGCATGCCCCCAGAGCAAAATTTGCTTTCAAAAAGCCAAATGTGACTCCTTCTCTTCTGAGACCTGTAGTGCGCCAGCAGAGCAATTTTCACCCCCATATGGGGTGTTTTCTGAATCGGGAGAAATAGGGTTTCAAATTTTGGGGGGTATTTTCTGCTATTACACTTTTTAAGTATACATTTTCTCCTTTTTACCCATTGCAAAAATTCAAAAATTGGGTCTACAAGAACATGCGAGTGTAAAAAATGAAGATTTTGAATTTTCTCCTTCACTTTGCTGCTATTCCTGTGAAACACCTAAAGGGTAAATACACTTACTGAATGTCATTTTGAATACTTTGGGGGGTGTAGTTTTTATAATGGTGTCTTTTATGGGGCATTTCTAATATGAAGACCCTTCAAATCAACTTCAAACCTGAACTGGTCCATGAAAAATAGCGAGTTTGAAAATTTCGTGAAAAATTTCAAAATTGCTGCTGAACTTTGAAGCCCTCTGGTGTCTTCCAAAAGTAAAAACTCATACATTTTATGATGCAAACATAAAGTAGACATATTGTATATGTGAACCCCCAAAAAAAATATTTTGAATATCCATTTTCCTTACAAGCAGAGAGCTTCAAAGTTAGAAAAATGCTAAATTTTCATTTTTTTTCATCAAATTTGGTGATTTTTCACCAAGAAAGGATGCAAGTTACCATAAAATTTTACCACTAAGTTAAAGTAGAATATGTCACGAAAAAACAATCTTGGAATCAGAATGATAACTAAAAGCATCCCAGAGTTATTAATGTTTAAAGTGACAGTGGTCAGAATTGCAAAAAACGCTCCGGTCCTTAAGGTGAAAAAGGGCTCGGTCCTTAAGGGGTTAAATTTTATACTTGGAGGTGTGTAAACTCCATATTTAATGCGCCTTGAACATTTTCCAGGCAGCATTAAGGTAGCACCTGTGAGGCCATGCACCTATATTAGCCAACTTAGGTGGGGCTTGCAGTTTGCCTCCCTCCTCCCATTGTATGTGTGCTTAGCCACGCAGGAGGGTACCTGGGAGGACTCTGTGAGTCGACCTAATGCTGCCATAATTGCCCACTGGCCCCTGTTTTGCTCATCACGCACAGGTAGGTTTAGCGCTAGGTCCCATGCCTTTTGAGAAACCTTGACGTTGGTGTGCGGGCTCTGGTATGTCCTTCATATAAGGATACACTGGCGAATGTCTCAATTTTAACATCAGTGTTGAGGGATTAGCCAATGTCATTGTATACATCTACCACAGTAGTGACCTAAATTCCTATATTGTGTTGTTCTAATTGTTACACATCCACACCGTCTATCTGGTGTAGGATTCTATTGTGGCACTTGTAGTCCGTTGCAGGCATCCTCCATTGTATGCATTTTTATGCTGGGGATCGCCCCTAGCAACGGGCCACAAGGGCAGGATCTGCTCCCCCAGTATGAATGCACAACTGCATTTGGGGTTGAGCACCTCCAGCCATTTGAAACGTTTTTTGTTGTTGTTTAAATTTTATACTTGGAGGTGTGTAAACTCCATATGTAATGCGCCTTGAACATTTTCCAGGCAGCATTAAGGTAGCACCTGTGAGGCCATGCCCCTATATTAGCCAACTTAGGTGGGGCTTGCAGTTTGCCTCCCTCCTCCCATTGTATGCGTGCTTAGCCACGCAGGAGGGTACCTGGGAGGACTCTGTGAGTTGACCTAATGCTGCCGTAATTGCCCACTGGCCCCTGTTTTGCTCATCACGCACAGGTAGGTTTAGCGCTAGGTCCCGCACCATTTGAGAAACCTTGGCATTGGTGTGCGGGCTCTGGTATGTCCTTCATATAAGGATATACTGGCGAATGTCTCAATTTTAACATCAGTGTTGGGGGATAGCCAATGTCATTGTATACATCTACCACAGTAGTGCACCTACAGTCCTGTATTGTACAGGTAGAGAAGTGGCAGAGGCCTAAATCCTTCAGGCAGAGGTTGCAGCAGACTAGGGGTGAGTGGCAGCAGGAGTCGCAGCGAGAGGCCTGAGCTCCTGTTATCAGCAAACAGTCGTGTCTTGACCAGCAACCCATCTGCCGTCGTGGATTGGTTAACACGCTCATCCACTTCATCACAAGTGACATCTGACACCCCCAGTCAACAGTCGGTGGGTTCCTCAAACACAACCCTCAGTTGGTATGGCCCGGGAGCAGTCCTTGTCCTCCCATTGCCTCTGTCCTATGCTGTTCCCTCCTGTAAAGAAGTATCTTATGCTGTGGGTTCAGCTCCACTATTCAGTGAGGACGATCTAATAGAGGACAGTCAGCAGCTATTGGACAGCCAAGAAGGGGAGGAGACATGCGCCGCTTCCTACACTAGGCGGCCAAGTGGTGATGAGGAGAGTGGCATGGGAGGCGTTGTTGCGAGCATTCAGGCTTCTGAAGCAGACGCTGTTGAAGAACCTGAGGACATCAGTGACATGCAGACACAACTTGATGATGATGATGAAGCCGATCACACTTGGGACCCGGGTGCAGAAGGGGCTTCATCATCATCAGGAGAAGAGGGTTGCAGGTTGCCTGTGAGGCAGCAACTGAGCCAGCAAGGTGGTAGCACGGTTGGCAGCCAACATGGTGGCAGAAGTGGAAAGTCTGGAGTCAAATGTGCCCGGGGAAGACCACCCGCTTTCCGGCAACCTACATTCCCTTTTCAAGTGGTGGACTCTGCACCCTTTACAGAACTGATGGCTTGTGCTGAGCCGAGGTGGAGAGTGCCAAGCTGTCACTTGTTTGCGAAGAAGGCAGAACCAACCCTGTACAATTTCGTGGAACAGAAGGAGGACCAGTCCTTGAGCTTGTCGGTCTGTACCAAAGAGCATGGCACGCCGACATGTGGAGCTGTAACTACGGTCAGGGGCAATACATGTCCTTTCTGGCTCACTGGGTGAATGTGGTTCCTGCACAGCCACAACAGCAACTTGGACAGGTCACGCCGCTTCCTCCTCTATGCTCTCAGGCTGTTGGTCCTGTGACAGTGTGCAACTCTGCCTCCTCATCCTCCACCGTGTCCTCAGCCTCCACTGCAAGTCTCAGTGGCCCTTCAGCATAAAATGTGTGCAGGGCACGGCGGTGTCACGCTGTTCTTCACATGGTTTGCCTTGGCGAACGGAGTCACACAGGGGAGGAACTGCTAAAAGTCATAAAGAAATTGAATCATGGCTTACTCCACGAAAACTGGAAATGGGAACCATGGTGACTGACAACGGGAAGAACATCTTGTCTGAGCTGCAACAAGGAAGCCTGAGACATGTGCCCTGCATGGCACACTTGTTCAATCTGGTTGTCAAGCGGTTCCTAAAGTCTTCACCACATGTGCAAGACATCCTAACAATGGGAAGGACTGCACTTCAGCCACTCGTACACCGCAAAGCACACCATCCTTTAGCTGCAGCAGCAGAATGGCATCCCCCAACATAGTCTGATTTGTGACGTTGCCACACGTTGAAATTCCACCCTCTATATGTTGGACCGAATGTACGAACAGAGAAAAGCCATCACCGATTTCTTGATAATCCAAGCGGATAGGGGTACTCCCCTGTGTAACTTCAATGTTTACCAGTGACAGCTAATATGTGACACCTGCCGTTTGCTCAGGCCCTTTGAGGAAGCCACATTATTAGTCAGTCGCCAGGATTACGGGATGAATGACATCATTCCACTGCTTCATTTCCTACAAGTGTTGGGAATGATGGCTGGTCAGGGCACTGGAGAATAGTGATGAGCGACATTGCCCATATTCGAATTTGCAATATTTTGCGAATGTATAGACGAATATTCGTCCCATATTTGCAAATTTCACGTATTCGTTATATTCGCAAATGTTAATATTCGCATATGTGAATATTCACATATTCGAGTATTCGAGGAAGAGAACAGTGAGGGGGTGGGCAACTTTACTATTGGTTGCTAGGGATGTTGTTGATAACCTCTGAGAAGTGTATTTGCATCATTCTAATTTGCCCACAAGTGAAAAGAAGGAATATGTGAATATACAAATATTTACATATCCGAATATGTGAATATTCACATATGCGAATATTCACATATGAGCATATGCGAAAAAAGAAGTGAATATTCACAATTTCGAATATGTAGCGAATATATTCGCAATATTTGCGAATTTGTGTATTTGCGATAAAAATTTTAAATGCGAATATTCGCGCCCAACACTACTGGAGACAGTATAAACATCTCACGGCCACATGAGCCCTGTGGGGGCTGAACTGGAGGAGGAGGATGATGAGGGGCAGAGCGGAGCACAGTTTCAGTTGGATGAGATGGCCGGTTTTACTAGTCATCGGACAGGAGAGGAGGAGCAGGAGCAGCCAGAGGAGCTGGAGGATTATGAGGAAGGCGAGACACAGGACCCAGACACACCGTGGCAGTATGCATTGGAGATGGAGGCAGGAAGTCCCTCCTAATCACTTGCACAAATGGCACGATGCATGCTCACTTGCTTACGTAGTGACCCCCGAATTGTCACCATTCGGCCGCCGGATGACTTTTGACTCTCCACCTTATTAGACCCTCGCTACCGGCACAAAATGGGGGACTTTTTCACACCCACTGAGAGGGAGGACAAACTGACCTACTACAGAGAGATCCTACGTGGTCAGTTGACCGATGCCTATCAGGCACCATCGTCCATCCTCTCGCAGGTCTGACTTGGGGGGCCCTCTGTGCTCACCTTCCACTGCCATGGCTGCTGGGGAGGGGTGGGGTGGCAGGAGCAGTACCAGCTCCATCAGCAGAGTCTACAGTCGCTGATGAGTAGCTTTCTTCACCTGGATAGTGAAGCAACTCATCAGCAGCAGGTAGACATGGAGCAGGACCTGAACCAGCAGGTGGTGGCATACCTTGACATGGCAATGCCAACACACCTTGAAGATCCGCTGAACTTCTGGGCAGCCAAACTTGATTTATGGCCACAACTAATTGGAGACCTTGCCAGATATTAGAATTGCCTGCAAGGGGCATTAGTAGACTCCCAGCATGAATGACAAAATTATAAGGAAATAATTACTAATTCCCTGGGGAGGTGCATTAATACTTTTAATAGGGAAAAGTTAAAAAATCACCAAATTATAGTGCTCAAATATAACCCAAAACAAAAGATTAAATATGCTGGTCGAGGCATATATCGCTCTCCAGCATGTGATAATACAATTTAGTAGGGTGTAATTCTCATAGATCTCAACGCGTTTCTGCCAACAGTAGGTGGCGTCTTCAGGAGAGGCAAATCAGCAAAACTCAGATACCCTATAATAATTATTTTCAGTATCGAGAGCACCCTATTAACAAATAGTAGGTGAAAGAATCTTAAAATCATGACAAAACTGTATAAGACCACCTGTAATAGAACAGGACATCAGGAGTCCATCTGTAAAGAAAAACAGACACAAATTCCGATATAAGGTGCTGCCTCAGGCATACTATAACCACAATTACAGATAAAGGCACTCCACTCACTGTTCTGGTGACAGGGTCAAGCGTACCTAAAGGAGAAAAAAGCATATATGAATCCCCCATCAGTATAATCCGATTTTGTACCTGAAAAAGAGGGTTGTACTCCGCTAAGCGGCTACTTACTGTTTAGATGCGCTGTTCCGAGGATCCCAGGACGGAGCTCACAAACCCGTAGTGACGGGGAGCCTTGCAGTAATGCCGGCTTCTGTGCGCTACCGTACCTGGGATCTTGACGTGTGACGTTATATGCGCTCGCCGCAGAGCGAACGTCACTTTCGCCCCGCCTTCCGAAACGTCACATCAGGGTGGGCATGAGTCAGGTGATGCGTGGTCACATGGCGGCCGCGGTTTGTAAACAATAGGTCACGTGATTGAGGCTAAAGTCAAAAAAGCTTTATGCATAACCTACAAAGCTCAGCCAGAGCTTCTACTTCTATGCACAGGGAGGAATGCAGAACGTAAGTAAGTAAAATCTAATAAGGGTATGTCAGATACATTTATATAAAGAAGTCGGGATTAATTATAATTTGGCAACTATCTGGTTCACATCATCACATATCTAAATAGTGAACACCAGTGGAGATGAGTCTGGGCTACAATCATGATTACTGGATTGCATGAAAAGGGCACAATGATGACAATCTTGGTGCCTCAAAAAACTCAGTGGGCACTCTTGCCATAAAGCTCTATGGATTATCATGTGCCTCAATAGACAGCCCATATTTGCCCATTAGAAGATAGAATAATTTAATTGGCTAAAACAAATGCTCGGAGAGGGATGACCACGCAGAGGAGGGTAGATATATAGTTCATATAAAAGTTAGTGTTATATGTTTTCTCTTTTGTTTGATCTAAGGAGTGTACATATGGGGTAAAACCCTAGCTAGTACCTCCCTATGTGGGATAGTTCCCTAAACAGATGGGGGAGGAGAGAAATAAAGCAGGGACCTAGGGAACCTGGACTGACCCTAAGATATAACTATGGGCCCTATCCCTAGGCAGGATGTCCCTGACCTGCTCTCGAACCTCCTACTTGCCTCAAGGAGTCCCTGGTATATTGCTTTTCCAATAGATCACCCCTTGGGGCAATCCAATAGTATCCTAATTTCCCATATACCCACTAAAATATTTAAACTTTATTGTTAATTGAATCAAAAAATATATAAAAAATATCCACACTTTAAAAAGGTATCAGAGCAGTACTCCCTGGTTTGTATCCAAACACTGTAAGTATCTCCACTGAGACTATTATCGTTATCTTTCGCTGAGTGTGCCTGCAGCTCACACTCCAGCTTCCTCCGGAGACTGCTCTGATTTACTTAAAAACACCCTACTCAGCCCCCCCCCCGACATGTTTCGCTACTATGTAGCTTTGTCAAGAGGTATGGGGCTTCTGAGTATGGGCAGCATGTGTCGGGCTCTTTATTACCTCTGTTTGTAACGTCACATCCCATATTGATGGATCCCCATCCAACTAAATCCTTTCTTTTTAATCCTTGTCCTCTGGTTGGTACAAATTCCTTATTGACATAAGCTTCCTCCAATGAGATCTCGGTTCACTCCTCCGAATCCCATTGGTTTTCAATGGATAGGTATCTCAACCAATCCGTATCTTTGTTTATAGTTGTCGTCATCTGCGCGTTCTCCTCTGCGCTCGGACTTAGTTTCAATTGCGCCTCATCTCATCTGCGCACTCTCGCGTGCGCGAACTGTTTGTCATCAAAAGCGGAATTCTCAGGTGTATGTGAAAACATCTCCTATTTCTCACTCTGCGCACTATAGTATGCGCAAACTGTTAGAGTTCAGATCATGATAATTGGGGCAATTTTTTAGGAGTTCCCTCTCTTCTCCCTACAGATTACTATTTTTATTATTTTTGTTATTGTTGTTTTTTGAGGGGATTTTATTTCTACAAAGGGCAAAGAAGTTCTCACCGGATCAGATGGATATTAGGTTCTAAATTAGAGTTGCCGATGGTCCTCAGCATCATTAGGTGGGATAATGGATAGTTAGGATCTTGGTGGAGATTACTATTGTTTCTATTTCTAATTTATCTATTTCAATATTGTTTTGTCAATTTGTATATGCATTCCTTTATCTTTCTCTCCTTTCTGGATCTGAGGGGTTCCTTATTTAATTTTGATGATTAATGTACTGATAAATACTAAGTTATATGTTTATAAGTTGGACCTATTTTCCATTGCTCTGTTTTTTATTATTATTTATTTTGAGTTTTTACCGGGAGGCCAGGTGGGGTGGGCGAGCGGAGGGGGGGGGGGGCGGGGGAGGGGAGGGGGGGGAGAGGGGAGGGGGGTGGGGGGTTGGATGTTGGGGGGGGGGGTGGGTGTTGGGGGGGGGAAGGGTTTCTGGGAGGGGGAAAGAGTTCTTTTGAATACAATTTCTTTATACCTTTTTGTTTCACAGTTATTTATTTAGCTGCCTGTTTTGTTGCATGTAGCTTATTGTTCTTTCATTTCTTTATAACAGAATCACCTTCTACCTCACCTCTCCATACTCACGTCCCGCTCATCCCAATCTCCCATCAGTCCTCCACCGCTCCAGGTAAGTAACCTTTGTATTGGTCCTTTAGCTAGTTTGTATAATTTATTTTAATACTATCAATTTAATGGGTATGTTCCTTTATTTTGATCTCTTTTGTCCCTACACATCTTCCGACGCGGATATTTGATTCTTATCCACTGTTTATTTTGAAATCTATTGCTTATTGTTTGAATAAATTCTTGGCTGGCTTTATAAGAAGGCCGAGAAAGTAAACCCTTCATTTAGGCCTGTTGGGCTGAGAGTTTTCAGCCTGTATATCCAAATGGCTTCTTCCTTCAGAAGTTTTTTATCCAAATTCCCTCCTCTTGGTCCAAGACTGGGTTTGATGAATCCCCAAAATCTTAGGTCCTTCACCTCTCCTCTATGCACGTCTCGTATATGCCGTGCCAAGGGGGTGTCAGCCCCTGTTCTAATTGTACTTAGATGTTTTGATATCCTTCTTCTTAATTCTTGTGTAGTTTTTCCTACGTACAGTTTGGGGCACCCACACTCGGCAATGTACACCACTCCTTGTGTCTGACAGTTAATGAAGTCTCTGACCTCATATTTCCTCCCATCAAAGGGATTAACAAATTCTTTTTTCTTTGGGAGAAACCTACAAAAATTACATCTACCACATGGATGTGAGCCTGTTAGCTTGGATTTTAGCCACGTGCCCTCACGATTTGTTTCTTTTGATTTGTAGTGACTCCGCACCAGCCTTTCTCTCATATTCCTACCTCTGCGATATGTCACACTCGGTTGCTCCGTAAGTACTTCTGTCAGATCTTTGTCTGCCAATAAAATTGGCCAGTATTTTCTTAATATTTGCATCACCTGTTGATTATTTTGGTCGAAGGTACCTATGCATCGAACTGTCTTTTTCTGTTGTTGTTCAGTTATTGTTTTATTTCTCAGTAAATCACATCTCGGGGTGTCTCTTGCCCTCGCAAAAGCCCTATGAAGAACCTTTTTGGGGTATCCTTTTGACAAGAAACGATGCATGAGTACCTTACTTTCTTCAAGAAAAGCCTCTTCAGTGGAGCAGTTTCGTCTGGCCCTCAAATACTGCCCCACCGGTATGCCACTCTTAAGGGGCCTGGGGTGGTGACTTCTCCAATTCAAGAAGCTATTCGTTGAGGTAGTTTTTCTGTAGACTTTCGTCTGGATGCTGCCTTCAGGCTCGAGGAAGATTTCCAGATCTAGAAAGCAAAGTGTTTTTTCATTTATTTCTGATGTGAATTGCATTCCTATTTGATTGTGATTTAGTTTGTGAACAAATTCATGAAACAGGGTGATAGTGCCATCCCAAAATAAAAGAACATCATCTATAAAACGACCCCAAAATAAAATGTGTTTTGTATACATACCTAGTGTCTCAGTGAATACCACTGTGTCCTCCCACCACCCTAAAAATAAATTTGCAAAATTTGGTGCACATGCTGTGCCCATTGCTGTGCCCTTAGTTTGTAAATAAAAGTGACCATCGAAAGTGAAGTAATTATGTGTTAATAGAAAAAACAAAAGTGTAGTGACAAACTTATTATGTGTAATAAATTGTGTACCTTTCGTGCATAGAAAGTGCTCTACCGCTTTTACCCCCAATTTGTGGTTAATGTTCATGTACAGTGCCTCAACATCGAGGCTCGCTATGTAAATATCTGGGGTAAACGAAATCTCCTCAAGCCTGGAGACAGCATCTCTTGTATCTTTTATATATGATGGTAAGGAGGTGACAAACGGTGCCAAAATCTGATCAACATAGAGGCTTATTCCTTCTGTAAGGTTGTCATTGCCCGATACAATCGGGCGATCCGGAATTGGGGTCTTTTGTTTGTGGATTTTTGGCAATGCATAAAACGTTGACAGTGTTGGTCTTTCATTCAGCATTGCCTTATACTCATCATCTGTGATCAAACCATCACTTTTCCCTCTGGACAGGATTTCCTTCAGTTCAGCTACATATGCACTTGTGGGATTGTAATCCAATTTTTTGTATGCACTTTGGTCTTTCAGCAGGCGTAGTGCCATATCTTTATAATCATTTTTGGTCATTATGACGATGTTGCCCCCCTTATTGGAGGGCTTTATGATTATATCGTCATTTTCCTCTAGTTGTCTTAGAGCCTGATTTTCTCTTCGAGTTAGGTTGGTATTGTACTTCCTAGAGGACAGTTGTTCTAAATCTGTACTGACCATTCTCACAAAGGTATCTATGTTGCTGAATTGACCAAAGTGAGGTGTAGTTTTACATTTGGGTTTTAGACTTGTAAAGGGAGGGAGTGGCAATCTCCGCTCTCCCGTCTCACTTTCTTCTAACAGGTCAGCCAAATCTGTCACTACCTGTATATCTTGTCTTGTAGTATTAGTATTTATTTCATTGTTTTTATGTACCTTATGCAAAGCAAGTTTCCTTGCAAATAAATTTATATCCTTTACCCATGTAAAGGAATCGTATTTAGGAGTGGGGGTGAAAGAAAGTCCCTTCCGTAGGACAGATATTTGATCGTCTGTAAGTTGTAATGATGTTAGATTACACACTTGCATTTCTTCATTTTCCCCTAAGTTGGTTTGGGATGAAGGGGATTTTGTAGATATGCCCACTTTTCCCTGTCCCTGAGTTGGACACCTCCCCCTAAGAAAAGGGGGGCAACTTGTGGGGGCAGGTATTGATTCACATTCCCTGCTGAGTTGACAGGTGGCATTGTTGTAGTCACTACTTGTGTAGAGGGATATAAGGACTGTGAACCAGAGGATTGTATGGGAGGACATGAGGACTGTAGACCAGCGGGTTGTGATGAAGCGGTATGAATATGTGGAGGCATACCACTTACTCCTGGGGGGCACAAATTTAATTCCTGCAGCCATTGTTGTTGGGGATTAGAATTAGGATTGAGTTGACTCTGATAACCGTATCCTCCCCTTTGTTGATTACCCTGGTTCTCCCCCTGTCCTTGGCTTCTGTAATTTCCTCGATAAGTTGTTCTTTTGTTGTTATAAGTCTTACGTTTGTTCTTGTTCCTATATCTACCCTGGTTTGGATTTTTTCCCCCAGATGGGTCATCCGATTCTGACACCTCTGTTTCAGAAATGTCAGTGTACTGGTTATTCGAATTATAATTTTCAGGTCCCCTCTTCACGTATATCAACCCTGTGTCAAAGTCTTTTTTGTCTCTGATATATTTACGATGTTTCCGCTCCTTTAAGTCTGACTGAAAACTTTCTATGTGCTTTTGTAGTTGTTGTTCTAGGTTATTAAATTCTGTCTGTGGTTTGAAAATTTGTATCTCTTCTATCTGTCCCTCAAGTTGTTTACTGATTTCATTGAAAGCCTTTTCTTCATATGCTAGGAGATACTCCAACATACGGAGTGAGTTTTCAGTTAACAGTTGTTGCCATCCACGAATAAATTCCGGGTCCTCTCTATGTGAATTAGGAGTTATGTTTATCCTAAGACCCCTATATACGATTTTTTGTGAGGAATAGGTCTCTAAACTTGCAATCTCCCACCAGGAGCGCAAGTAACTTTTATAAGTTTTTTGTAGGTTCTTGAATGCTGATTTAATGTCCACCTGATTTAAGGGTAGTTCATTAGCTGAAAAGACATGCTGTGCTTGATTCAAGAATAAATCAGGATTTGGTTTGCCAGATAAAAAGCCTGCCATTACATTTGATAGCTGTTTATGCCTGGTCTTTATTTTGAGGTAATTGTCCTCTTATTAATCGAATCAATGCACTGGTCAAGACCAGTATATGGAGGGTTAATCCAATCACTTTTCCAATAGATCACCCCTTGGGGCAATCCAATAGTACCCTAATTTCCCATATACCCACTAAAATATTTAAACTTTATTGTTAATTGAATCAAAAAATATATCAAAAATATCCACACTTTAAAAAGGTATCAGAGCAGTACTCCCTGGTTTGTATCCAAACACTGTAAGTATCTCCACTGAGACTATTATCGTTATCTTTCGCTGAGTGTGCCTGCAGCTCACACTCCAGCTTCCTCCGGAGACTGCTCTGATTTACTTAAAAACACCCTACTCAGCCCCCCCCCCCGACATGTTTCGCTACTATGTAGCTTTGTCAAGAGGTATGGGGCTTCTGAGTATGGGCAGCGTGTGTCGGGCTCTTTATTACCTCTGTTTGTAACGTCACATCCCATATTGATGGATCCCCATCCAACTAAATCCTTTCTTTTTAATCCTTGTCCTCTGGTTGGTACAAATTCCTTATTGACATAAGCTTCCTCCAATGAGATCTCGGTTCACTCCTCCGAATCCCATTGGTTTTCAATGGATAGGTATCTCAACCAATCCGTATCTTTGTTTATAGTTGTCGTCATCTGCGCGTTCTCCTCTGCGCTCAGACTTAGTTTCAAGGGGAGGGGGGGGGAGAGGGGAGGGGGGTGTTGGGTTGGATGTTGGGGGGGGGGTGTTGGGGGGGGGTGGGAAGGGGTTCTGGGAGGGGGAAAGAGTTCTTTTGAATAGAATTTCTTTATACCTTTTTGTTTCACTGTGAACTATAAACAAAGATACGGATTGGTTGAGATACCTATCCATTGAAAACCAATGGGATTCGGAGGAGTGAACCGAGATCTCATTGGAGGAAGCTTATGTCAATAAGGAATTTGTACCAACCAGAGGACAAGGATTAAAAAGAAAGGATTTAGTTGGATGGGGATCCATCAATATGGGATGTGACGTTACAAACAGAGGTAATAAAGAGCCCGACACACGCTGCCCATACTCAGAAGCCCCATACCTCTTGACAAAGCTACATAGTAGCGAAACATGTCGGGGGGGGGGGCTGAGTAGGGTGTTTTTAAGTAAATCAGAGCAGTCTCCGGAGGAAGCTGGAGTGTGAGCTGCAGGCACACTCAGCGAAAGATAACGATAATAGTCTCAGTGGAGATACTTACAGTGTTTGGATACAAACCAGGGAGTACTGCTCTGATACCTGGTATATTGGTGACACTTACTTAAGGCTAGCTACAGCCTCCACTGACTGCCTAAAGTCACCAAATAGGGAGGTACCCACTAACTACAGAAAACAGGTAAAATTGACTTGATCATTTAAACCTGAGGGGGTACAAGTACCTAATGTATAGATCCATCTGCACTCCCTCTGTAGCAGGACTCGATCAATATCTCCACCCTTTGGTGACTTTTTCTATTCCCATAAACACCAGGTTATCTGTCTGTCCGAGATGTTGTTCAGACATATGTCTGGCTAGGGGCTTATCCCTTTGGTGCCTAATATCCCCCAAATGCTCGAGGATTCTGGTCTTCAGGGCCCTCTTGGTCTTACCTACATATTTCTTAGAGCATGGGCAAATAGCTAAATAAATACCTGATATTGTCGAACAGTTGATAAATTCTCTTACTCTAAATTTTTCCCCTGTGGATTCATTCTCAAAATGTTGGGACCTGTTGATGTTTGCACAGGGCTTGCAATGTCCACAGGGGAAACAGCCAGATGGTTTCTGTCCATGCTCTAACCAGGTGGCTCTAGGTTTCCTCGGTGGAAGATGGCTTTTGGTCAACATGTCCCCTAGATTACGACCTCTTCTGAACGTCAGCAGAGGGATCTCTGGGACCTTTTCTCGTATATCAGGGTCCATTTTTAAAATGTCCCAATATCTCTGTAGGATTTGTCGCATCTCATTTGAACCCTGATCAAAGGTGGCAATGATCCTTGTTGGATTCACTGATTGATCATCCCTAGGTTTCGACTTTAAAAGTGACTCCGTAGGGGTGGCCAATGCATGTTGATATGCAGCAGATAAAACATGTTTAGGGTATCCCCTATTTTGAAATCGAGTACGAAGCTTATCCGCCTCCGGTACAAAGTCACGCCTCTCCGAGCAATTTCTCCTGAGGCGGAGATACTGCCCCCGCGGGATACCCCGTTTCAGGGGTCCCGGGTGGCAGGTCTCCCACCTCAGGAGGCTATTGGTGGCAGTGGTTTTCCTATGGATGGTAGTTCGTAAAGTACCATTCTCATTTTATGGATCATAATATCCAAGAAGGCAAAAAAATTATGATTTATCTCAAAAGTAAAGTACAGGCCCAGGTGATTCTCATTTAAAGACTTAATAAAGTCTTCAAAACTCTGGGCCGTACCCTGCCAAAGAATCAGAACGTCATCAATGAACCGCGCCCATATAAGGGCGGATTCACTGAAGTGTTCCCTTATGTCAGCAAAAACAACGGTGGCCTCCCACCAGCCCAGGGTCAGGTTTGCGTATGTGGGGGCGCATGGGCTCCCCATGGCCGTACCCCTGAGCTGGTGAAAGTAGACACCATTGAACAAGAAATAATTATGCGTTAATACAAATCGCATTAAATCTAGCACCAGTTGATTATGTGCTTGCATATTAATATCTCTAAAAGATAGAAAATATGAAATTGCTGACAACCCCACTTCATGTGGAACCGCTGAATACAGCGACTCAACATCAATGCTAATCAAAAGTGTATCTTGGTCTATCACTACTCCCTCCAGGCACTTCAATAGATCTGTCGTGTCTTGAATATAAGAGGGTAAAGACATCACAAAATTCCTAAGCACGTTGTCTATATAAATCCCTATATTTTGTCCCGAACCTCCTATGCCTGCCACAATAGGACGCCCCTTCAGAGGTGTAGTCCCCTTGTGAACCTTGTGCAAGGCATAGAAGGTTGGGACAACCGGGTTTTTAGGGATTAAAAAGTCACTCTCCTGATCACTTAATAGATGATCGGTTTTAGCCTTGGCTACAATTTTCAACAATTCTTGTTTATAGATACTGGTAGGATCACTCCTCAGTTTCTCATGTCGACCTATCATCCAGCAAATTTCTACACATTAGGACGTATTTGTCCCGGTCCATCACTACGATGTTTTTCTATACAGGTGGACTCCTGATGTCCTGTTCTATTACAGGTGGTCTTATACAGTTTTGCTGTGATTTTAAGATTCTTTCACCTACTATTTGTTAATAGGGTGCTCTCGATACTGAAAATAATTATTATAGGGTATCTGAGTTATGCTGATTTGCCTCTCCTGAAGACACCACCTACTGTTAGCAGAAACGCGTTGAGAGCTATGAGAATTACACCCTACTAAATTGTATTATCACATGCTGGAGAGCGATATATGCCTCGACCAGCATATTTAATCTTTTGTTTTGGGTTATATTTGTGCACTATAATTTGGTGATTTTTTTACTTTTCCCTATTAAAAGTTAAGTATTAATGCACCTCCCCAGGGAATTAGTATTTTATGGCCACAACTAACAGAGTTTGCCCTGGAAAAGCTGTCTTGCCCGGCCAGTAGTGTGCCATCAGAGCGGGTATTTAGTGCGGGGGCCATAGTCACCCCAAGGAGAATTTGTCTGTCCACGAAAAATGTGGAGACTGACCTTTTTGAAGATGAATTAGGCATGGATTAGCCAGGATTTCAGGCCACCAATGCCAGATGCATCAGAGTAGATTGACCATGCTGCTACACCAACATTGCACAAGTATGGATAGTGCCAAACAGATTTAAGGTGCTGCTCCCCAGTTACAGATATTCCTCCGCATCAGACCACAAGTAAGTATTGAGGATATGCATTAGCTAAAACTTTTCTACGGATAAAATATATGTACTAAAAAAAATGTTTTAATCAAACAAAAGGAAAGGTGTGCAAAAAACCCCATGTGCCACCTACACCACCAAGTATTGATGTGATGCAAAGACTTCTAAAAGGTGAAAGGGAACAACATATTGTCCATTGTATCAGGTGGGGGTAATAACTTCCCCTGTAAGTCCCTACTCTCGCATTATTAACTCCCTTCTGTGCAAGTGTTACTCGCCCTAAAAATGGCAGCCTCACACAGGAACCTCTCCCTATTTTTCCCTACAAACACTGCCGTTTCCCAGGGCAGTGGGGCTTTACATGTCTTGGTAACACTTGCCAAGAAGGGAATTAATAGTGCGAAAGTAGGGCCTTACAGGGGAAGTTTTTACCCCCTCCTGCTACAATGGACAATACATTTTTCCCTTCCACCTTTTGAGGAAAGTGTTACTTGTCTTAAAAAGGGCGGCCCCACACAGGAACCAATCCCTATTTCCACCTAAAAACCCTGGGTAATGGCAGTGTTTGTAGGATGAAATAGGGAGAGGGTGTGGGGCCGCCCTTTCTACAATGAGTAATGCTTGCAAAGAAGGGAATTAATAATGTGAGAGTTGGGCCTTACAGGGGAAGTTTTTACCCCCACCGGTTACAATGGACCATACGTTGTTCCCTTCCACCTTTTAGAGGTCTTTGCATTACATAAATACTTGGTGTAGGTGGCACATGTTTTTTTTGCACACCTTTCCTTTGGTTTGATTGGAAAACATTTTTGGGGGGCTCTATATTTTATCCTAAGCATATTATTAAAAGTTATGTTTTACATATCCTCAATATTTACCATTTTCTTCGGCCTACCTGCCTCAGCTACTAATCTGATCCAGCTACCCGCCTGATGCCACATATCTAAAGCCAAGATATCCTTTTTTTTAACCACCTTCTTCATCGGGTACTGGTATTGCCACCCACCGCACCACTCTGTCAATAGGTCACTTTCAGGACTCCTGATGCTGCTGCTGCCACCTTCAGGCTGTCTCGTTCTGCCACCATATTTTCTCCTTGTGCTACTGCCACCTCCAGGCTGTGTCATTCAGCCACTATACATTCTCCTCATGCTGCTGCCACCTCCATGCTATGTCATTTAGCTACTATATATTCTCCTCCTGCTGCCGCCACTTCCAGGCTGTGTCATTCAGCCACTATGTGGTCTCCTCATGCTGCCAACACCTCCACACTGTGTCATTCAGCCACTATGTGGTCTCCTCATGCTGCCGCCAACTACACTCTATGTCATTCAGCCCCTATTTTGTCTCCTTATGCTTCTGCCAACTCCAGGCGGTGTCATTCAGCCACTATATGGTCTCCTCATGCTGCCAACACCTCCACGCTGTGTCATTCAGCCACTATATTGTCTCCTCATACTGATGCAACCTCCAAGCTCTGTCATTGTGCCGCCATGTGACATGTGACTCCTTGTTAGATTTGGTCTTTTGTAACCACACCGTTTATTAAAGTAAATGCTGGGGCCTGGGACATTAAACTTGGGAGTGTCATATTAAATTTAAATTTCAAAATTTGTAATTTACATTTCAAAAAATTGATTTAATCTTTTCAAGACTGAGGCCCTATGGTCGTCAATGTCAAATATTACCTGTGGAATTACCACAAGAATCCAATGAAACAGGTTGGAGCGATAAAAATGAACCATAACTGATTAAATGAAAAATTTGCAGTTCCACAAAGAGTAAGACAGTGTGTGTGTGTGGGGGGGGGGGGGGGGGGCACTGAGAGGATCGGGCTGGAACAGGTGGTAGCTCGCCTCACGTGGACCGCCAGCTCGATGTTCACCAGAATGGGTGCTCAAAAAATGTAAATAAAATCAAATTAAATTAAATAAAAATTACCTAACCCCTTAAGGACCAAGCCCATTTTCACCTTAAGGACCAGGCCAATTTTATTTTTGCATTTTTGTTTTTTCCTCCTCGTCTTCTAAAATCCTTAACTCCTTTATATTTCCATCTACAGACCATATAAGGGCTTGTTTTTTGCATGACCAATTGTACTTTGTAATGAAACCTCTCATTTTACCATAAAATGTACGGAGAACCCAACATTTTTTTTCTAGGGAGGAAATTTAAATGAAAACCACAATTTTGCACATTTTGGAGGGTTTTGTTTTCACACTATACACTTTACGGTAAAAATGACATGTGTTCTTTATTCTGTGGGTAAATACAATTAAAACGATACCCATGGCTAGATACTTTTATATTTTCGTACCGCTTAAAACAAATCTAAACCTTTTTTGTACGAAATCAGTAATCTAAAATCACCCCATTTTGACCACCTATAACTTTATCATTTTTCCATATATAGGGCGGTATGAGGGCTCATTTTTTGCGCTGTCATCTGTACTTTTTATCGATCCCACATGTGCATATATAAACCTTCTAGATCATTTTTTATTAATTTTTTTAAATAAAATGTGACAAAAAAGCAGAAGTTTTGGATTTTTTTATTTTTTACGTTTACGCCATTCACCGTACGGGATAATTAACATTATATTTTGATAGTTAGCCAAATATGTTTATAAAAAAAATTACGCTTTTTGGGGGTAAAATGGGAAAAACTGACAATTTTAATTTTTATTGGGGGAGGGGATTTTTCACTTTTTTTTTCACTTTTTATTTTTACATTTTCCAAATTTTTTTTTACACTTTTTATGTCCCCATAGGGGACTATCTATAGCATCTATGGCAAACCTTTGATTGCTAATACTGTTCAGTGCTATGTATAGGACATGGCACTGATCAGTATTGTCGGTGATCTTCTGCTCTGGTCTGCTCTATCTCAGACCAGAGCAGAAGACCCCGGAAGATGGCATTACATTTACGTCTGTGGTCTGTGGTCGTTAAGGGGTTAAAAATATTTTTCGTTTTGATGCCCTATGGTCCCCCTGCTGCCACATCCAGATGCTCTGCAGCAGTGATTCTAAAAGGGATGCCTGTAATCTGCATGTCATAATGGATAACAGTATTATTTCACTAACACAGCACACTCCCTATGCGTGTTATAGCAAAGCAAAGTGTTCTACACCTTTGAGGCTCTCTGTAGACCAGAAATAGCCGTTTTTAATAGTGATTTGCCATGAATAGATTATAAACAAAACACATTTTTGGGGAAAATTCAGCGAATCGGCCAAATTGAATTTTTCTAAAAATTTGCTCATCTCTAGTCATGGGCAGTTATTGTCCTGTTACCATATGGACTTCTCAGATGAGGTCTGGCTATATTGTGGAAGGGTTCACCTTAGCTTCTCATGAATGCAACCATCAGGTAGCTTTCTAGTGATGCATATGATTTCTCCCTCTCTATAATGAACTACATATAAGAACTATATTTATTTCTTGTAAGATCTGGTATGTGTTTTTTAAAGATCTAGAATGTATTTTTGTGTAACATGGTTACACTCACCCACCTCCAAGTTCGAATTATCTGGTGGTCACAGTATTAGTTTACTATCCATTCATATTCTGACTCATATCTCTGTTTTGGGATTGTACATTGAGTTGGATTTACCCATTGAATTTCTATGCACCTTGATTTGCTATTCTATTTAATCTCCCATAGTATTTCTGTGCTTTTCAGGTTAACCCCTGAAGAGCCCACCTACGTGGCGGAAACGCGTTAGTATACCAGTGCCCGGGTATGCTTGCACTTTAGGGACTTCTAGGATGAGTCCAAGAGATAGTTCTGGGAAGGGGTTGCCCTTATTAGTGTCAGTGCCCCGACTGTCCCTGTGGGAGTAGGGGCAATAACACTACATCTCCCTGATAGGATGTTCCTGGGTTTTTGCCCATCCTAGGGATCTATACACCCAACACCCCACTCCCTCATTTTCTGTTATCCACAGGCCATCATGTGGAATAGACATCCTTATTCATTCTTCATTGTATCCCATCCAATCAGTGATTGTGAAGGTTATTTTCTCATTAGCCCAATGCAGCTGAACAAAAAAAAATAAAAAGGTATGGCTGTCCGAATATGGCAACACATAAAAGAGGGGAAAAAAAAGGATTTTGTTGTTGAAAAGTTGAAAACAACATAAAAAGCTATATAAATTGAGTTTCAACATAGTTGTACTGACCCATAGAATAAAGATAACATCATTTTTAAATGGGTTCTCCACCATAAGGTGATTTTCGTACGTACCTGGCAGACAGTAATGAACATGCTTAGGAAGGATCTGCGCATGTCTTGGGGCTATATGGCTATATTGTGAAATTACCATAACACTGTGGTTAGCTTTTTTTGAACTTGTATATCCAGGTTGAGTTTTTCTTTTTTGCCTACAAATCCCATCATTCCATTTTCCTCCCACCCACACATCAGCCACTCCACCCATTGAAACATAAATGAGCTGCATCCATTCAAAAGACCTGTAGTTTTCAATCAGGGTGCCTCCAGCTGTTGAATTAGTTGCAGATTGATCTCTCTCCTACCAAGCGATCCCTTCACCCATTGAAGCAGACAGGCTCCCTGTCATCAGCCGACTAGTGAGTCAGGTCTCGGCCACATTGCAACCTGGGAAAAATCTTAGACAACAGTCATTTTATTTGTTGTTAAAAATAAATATTGGGGTGAAAATAACATAAGAATTATGAGAAAGCCATCACACACAGGTACAGACACTATATTATGAACTACACTAACTTTACAGCCCCTGTAGCATAGTCAAAGAAAAAAAACAGGATTTTTTTTTTCTTTGACTATGCTGCAGGGGAATACCCCTTTAAGGCACAGTGAACACCACTGTGTAGCAGCGGAGAAGAAAGCTCAAGTCTGCAAAAGCATTTACAAACCACCTCCAGACCACCAAAGTAGCCATCGTCATAGAACTGATGAAAGGAGGACCAGGTATGTTGTCTACATGAAATAAGAGCAAAGATCTTGTTTGCCAAGAATGTTTGCCAACTCCTCCTCCAGAGGTAACTAGGAGTTATAAGTAGGAATTCTAATCCAGTTTACCATGGTAAAAGGTGTATATTTTTGTATTAGAATTCAGGAATAGACTACCCGATAACTCCTAGATGTTGTGCTAAATTGGGGAGTTTATTACACCTTATGAGCCAGCTTATGATTTGTCTAAGGGAGGGCAAAAAGGTGGTGGAAATAGGAATTGGAAACACTTGCATAAGATAAGGCATGGTAGCATCAGTGACATAACAGTGTTTTTCCTCCCAGACCAAGTGTCAGGAATTTACCTGAGCCTGCTCCTGCACTATGTCCTCTCTCCAGTGTCCAGGCACCACTCCCGTTTTATGCCACATTGTGTTTCCAGGAAGATAATGAAAAGGTGAAATTGTTCATGGATGGCTTCAGTGGAATAAATATAGGGACCTGAGGTTGCAAAATCTGCAACAGGGCCCCATATGGCAATTATAATACTGCATCCAATGTAGATAAACAAAAGAATGAAGCACTCATCCGGTCTTGACACGTAGTACAACTTCTTTATTGTATCATGACATGTTCAACATAATGTGTCAGGCGGGGAGTGGACAGGAGCAGGTGGAGTGGGGGAGTGGGATGGGCGTCAATCCATATCGTGCAATCAGTGCTTCGTCAGGCCCCTACTAGGCCCCTACTACATTCTTTCATTTATCTACATTGGATGCATCTTCTATCTTACATGTGAGCACTGGAATGGTCAATTAGCCAGAGGAATATAGCTGCTTACCTATTTGTGAAGTAACAGTGCCTATCTATATGAGGACTGAGTTTACAATTATAATACTGGTCCCTTATGGGGAAGATGTGCTTCGGGCCCCGATGCGACTGCTACCTCTATAGCTATGGCCCTGGGTTTATATGCTTGGAGAGAGAACTCCTAAACCACACAACAAACTTATACTACATCAACAGAGAGGTGGTACCGGGACACTGCAATCTCCCACTCTTAAGAAAAGCCGCCCTCAGAAACCATAATAGTAGGAAATGTAGCATCCATTGACAGTTTTTTTTATACTCTAGTGAATGTCCATGTGCTTATAAGTAGTCTCTTTTGGTAATAGCATACTGTTTATAAACATCACTTGATAGCATTGGAATATAATGCAAAGTCTTTGGTATGAACCAGGTATAGATATTTAAATCAATAAATAAATTGTCCAGATATAATTAAAGGATATCTAAAGGACACAGAAATGATTGACCAGAGGGACTGGATGGTAGATCCAGTAAGTGGCCAAGGAGTCTGGTCATAATTGTGACTGTTCAGACCCCTATTGCTATACCACTGCCTGGGCGCAGCCGTATAGCAATGTAACAAATGTAATGTAGAGTAAATGTAGTAAATATGCATGTGTCACTGTAATGTTAACTTTTTTATTTATTTAATTTTTTTTCCTTTTAAATATTCTTTATTCAGTATAAAACCAACAAAGTACATACTTTTGCACCATCATTATACAACATTGTTATACCTAATTATACATTTACTACCCCCACCTATACTTCCGCCTGGCTGATTATCCAAACTCTTTATTTCTAAATCTCCCTTGTTAACAACCCCATGTCGTGTGAACATTTTTTAAATTCTTTTTTGACTCTGTACTACGACACTTTTCATAAATTCTAATCTTCCTGAACAAATTGTCCCAGTGCTTCACTCTAGAAACATTTGTAGTGAACCAGGATTTCAAAATGAAGTTCTTTGCTAAGATTAGAAGCTTAGTAAGGAGTCTATTATAACATCCATAATTAGAAACCTCCTCCAAGATGATCGTTTTAGGATCCAGCTTCATTGTAATTCCTACATGTTTCTCAATAAAACTGGAAACTTCATCCCAGAATTCTTAAATTTTTTGACAGTCCCAAAACAAATGAAGTAGATTCACATATTGCAGATTACACCTTGGGCAATTGTCGTCCTGTCTACATTTTATCTTCTATAACTGCAATGGAGTGTAATATAATCGCAGAATTATCCTCAACTGAGTGTATTGATATTGTTTATTCATTGTGCAGTATACAGTTTTCTCCAAAATACTATCCCACTCTGTGCTAGAAATTATACCAATTTCCTTCTCCCATTTGCTTTTTATTTTAGCCAACCTATTTCCAAGTAAATTCCTTAGCAAAATCTTATAAATTTTCCCCAAATACCGTCCCCCTTTATCTTGAGTGTGTGTTTCTACTGAAAAAATCTCTTTTTTACTAGTGCGTCTGTATGCTTCTGCCATTTGGAAGTACCAAAATTAGTGAAAATCACCTAACCCCAGCTCTTCCCTCATACTCTCGAAGGGTTTTCAATACTCCCCAACAAATAGTTGACTAACCAATCCAATCCCCTTCTTTTCCCAAAATTCCCTCCCCATCCCCCGATTAAATTCTACAAATGAGGTTTCTCCACACTTTAGTGAAATCAAACCTTCCCTTAAAGGGGTACTCGGATGGAAAACTTTTTTTTTTTTTTTTTTTTAAATCAACTGATGCCAGAAAGTTAAACAGATTTGTAAATTACTTTTATAAAAAAAAAATCTTAATCTTTCCAGTACTTTTTAGGGACTGTATACTACAGAGGAAATGGTTTTATTTTTGGTACACAGAGCTCTCTGCTGACATCCTGACCACAGTGCTCTCTGCTGACACCTCTGTCCATTTTAGGAACTGTCCAGAGCAGCATATGTTTGCTATGGGGATTTTCTCCTACTCTGGACAGTTCTTAAAATGGATAAATATGTCAGCAGAGAGCACTGTGGTCATAATGTCAGCAGAGAGCTCTGTGTTCCAAAAAGAAAACCATTTCCTCTGTAGTATTCAGCAGCTAATGAGTACTGTAAGGATTCAAAAATTTTAATATAAGTAATTTACAAATCTGTTTAACTTTCTGGCACCAGTTGATTAAAAAAAAAAGTTTTCCACGGGAGTACCCCTTTATTGTTACATATCCCCTTTATTTAATCCCATACCTTTCTATTCATCTCACATACTCCCAAATGTGCAATTTTTTAAATAGAAATCCTGATTCCGCACCTTCCAATACACTCCTATAACTTGATTCATTTTATACCAGATATTCCATTACCAATTATATTTACCTTTTTTAAGATTCTGCAACTTGATAGCTAGATAATACATTTTAAACTTGGGAAGGCAACAGCCTCCCTCTTCTTCTAAACCAGTAAGGTCAGCATGATTCATGCGAACCCTACTTTAACCCCAAAGTAACCTACTCAATTCGGCTTCTATGGCCCTGAACCATTTATCTGAGATCCAAATAGGTGCCGCAAAAAGGAAAAAGAGAACTTAGGCAGAACCACCATTTTAATCAACCCCACTCTATCGGCTATAGTTAGGGGCAGAGCTTTCCATATTCAAAATTTAGTTTGAAACTCCTTAATTATAGGATCTAAATTTTATTTAGAGAAGGATTCAACTTTAGCTGATATTTTTAAACCCAAATATTCTAATACCTCCTCCTTCCCCAACACCTTAATACCTTCCATAACAGGAATAACCTGATTGCCAATAGGGAGTAAAGCAGATTTATCCAAATCAATTTATAGGCCAGATAGCTTCCCAAACTCTTCAACTACTTCAATCACCTAGGGGATCATCAATCCTGCATCCTCCAAAAACAATAATACATCATCTGCATATAGAAGCAGCTTATCCTTCTCTCCTTTCAACCCAACCTCCATACTCTTTTGAATGACATTTGCAAGTGGCTCAATAAACACAACATATAACAGTGGGGATAGGGGTCATGAGTACCTCTGGTCATTTGAAACACATCAGTACATTAAATAACATTTTTGCAGTGTTTATTTTATTTTTTAAAGTAATTTGTCCCATTAAATTCAAGTTTTTTTTTATAAAGTAATTTAACATATCTAACACATTTTTTCCCAAATCCAAACGCCTCAAGCATATACCACAAAAATTCCCACTCCACACTGTCAAATTCCATCATGGCATTTAGTGACAGGGATGTGATCCCAGTTGAATATTGGCAAAGATCCTAATTAGGTTTGCATGAATATGTCTACATGGAACAAAACCCGTTTGCTCTTCCCCAATAATGTCCCCAACCTTTGATGCCAATCATCTGGCCAATCCTTTGGCCAGAGTCTTGGCATCTGTACTGATCAGGGAAATCAGGCAATATGATTCTATTTTTTCAGGATTTTTTTCCTTTTTTTAAGATCAATATAATCTCTGCTTCCAACATAGATGCAGGCAAAACCCCTGAATCGTAAGAATCGTGAAATACAATACATAAATATGGTAATAGAATCCCACTAAATTCTGAGTAACTTTCAAATGGTAATCCATCCGGACCGGGTGTCGATGACCCCTGACAAGATTTAAGTGCTAGTTCTATTTCTTCCACCGTAATTACCCTATCCAACTTAGTTTTCTGTTCTTCTGTCAATTTCGGTAACTTACATTTCTCTTCCAAATATCTTAAAATTACTCTTCTCCCACTAGTCCCCTTTTGAATGATACAGATTTGAAAACACATTATTTAATCCGCACTGTATTTTTAACTTTACTGAGGCTTTCCTGGTGAGACAAAAAGTGTTTGGGTACAGTCATAGGAGATCTCATGTCCTCAAACAATATTTCTATATCTGTATTGGCTATTGCAAACCCAAAACAGCATACAAATACGAATCAAACCTTTCAGCCACTTCATCCGAATCTGAAACAAGATGAAACTTTTGATTTGCCTGTTTGTAATGGTGATATCTGAGTTAAGAGTTCCAGCACTGCTTATTAAACTGGGGTGTGATGCCAGGTTTGTCTAGGTGTATGGGGCTAAATAATCCCCTCTTCACTAACTATAGGCTGCTGGTACACCTTAAGGGGCTAAGAGCTTGGAAAATGGGCAATAAAAGTGGAGAGCTGCAATGTAACAGAAAGCACATATAAGGTGTGGGCACAAAGTCCAATAGATTGTCTATCTATTCAGCACTGATATCCAGAATATTATAAGAGGCATGAGAACACATCAGTGCGTGGAGTCCCAAATATGGCGGAATATGAAGTAAACCTGACAGCTCCTACCCCAACGTACGTTTCGCCTGTGCTTCGTCAGGGGGCTGACGAAGCACAGGCGAAACGTACGTTGGGGTAGGAGCTGGCAGGTGTGTGGCTGCATGGCAGGTGGACTTCTATGGGGTTTTCTCCTCCTTTTTATACCATCTTCTTTATTATTTCAGTATGTATCATTGTGCATGTTGGTCTACTGGATATACCTCATGAGGTCTCTACATTATTTTCTTTGTACTTTTGTTGACAGTGACCATCCTCATTATTGCTATACTGTCTTGATTTCCCCTGCATTCCATGTCTTGATACCCATCTTGCCTCCTCCATATCTTCTGTTGTTGTGACTCTAGTGCTGTATATTATATATGTTTCCATTTTTAAATGTATGTATTTTTGCATATTTGTTAATAAACTGATCAATTTTACGCAATCTGGTTCTATTTTGTTGGAGTTTGTATTTAAGGCGGACCAGCTGTGGCTTTTTATTGCTGGCTTTTGTTGGTATAATATGATGTCATTTATAACTAAATGTTACACATATTCTTATAAATAAATAATTGTAATTCTTCATCTGATGAATAACGGATTAATTTCTATATTCCTCTATAGACCAGAACCCTGTAGACTCATCAAACGATAGCAGAGATATCTCCGGGGGGTTCTTCTACCTGGTCCCTTGTCTTCATCTTGTAGATAAATATCGGCAGGTAAAGCTTCACATTCAGGGGTCTGGTGGTCATAGAAGCTGACGCTGCTCCTGTATAACATTGTCCTCCATCCCCCCAGAGACCTGAGAGAGATGAGAAGAGATATTCATCTGAACATGAAGTATAAAGAAATATCTGATGTAAGTGACATTTATACAACATTACACGAGAAAGAATTCACATTGATGACTGGAAATGTCTGAAATTTTATACAATCTACACAGATCAGACATAACTTTAAATCACCTAATATTTTGTACATCCTCCTCACACTGTCAAACAGCTCTGACCCATCGAGGCCAGGACTCCATATACCAGTGATGTGTCTTGTGATATCAGCAACAGATTCTGTAAGTTACGCACATTGTGAGGTGTGTCGGTTATGGATTGAATTTATTTCTCCAGAAAATCCAACTAATGATCAATCGAGATAAGATCTGGGAAAATTAGAGGCCAAGTCCCCATCCTGATGTCTTTGTCATGTTCCTCATTCCCAAACTATGTCCGCTTTAAGATCGGAAGCTTTATACTGCTGAAAGAGACCACTGTGTTTAGGGGATCCTGCTGCCTTCAAGGATGAAGACTTTATCTGCATAATGTTTTGGTATGGTGAACATGTTCTAGTAATATCCACATTATGCCAGGACCCATGGTTGTTTTCTTCGAATCATCCCATCCCCTTTTTCCCATAGTGCTCCGTGGTACACATTATGTAAACCATAATTTATCAGAAAGAGGCTTCTTAGGTGGTGGAAACGGGTCAGCATGGGCCGTCAGACTGGTCTGCTGTTTTATATCCCCTTACACAGTAGGGTGCAATAGCCTGTGTGAACTGACTTCTTTCTGTAACTTTCCTCCTTGGACATGTTTTATGTCGTTGAGTGTCCATAGGTGCTAACTACTGCATACAAGGAGCACCCCAATATGTCTCTAATATGAAGATATAAAGTTATAGTATAGTAGACAATATATGTTATAACATTTCTCCATGGGTCATATATTGAGGTCACTCTAAGTCTTGTGTCTTATGATAAGAGTAATTTCTTCTGGATTTATAACACATTATACCTACTGCCTAGATCTACATACAGGAGAACAACCGGACGGAGGTCACAGAGTTCCTTCTCTTAGGATTTCAGGTCAGTCGAGGGTTAAGACTTTTCCTGTTCTGTCTGTTCCTTGTGGTTTATTGTCTGATAATATGTGGGAATCTCCTGATCATCACCCTGGTGTCCACCAGCAAGAACCTCCACACCCCAATGTACTTCTTCATCTCACATCTGTCCATCAGTGACATCTTGTTATCCACAGATATTGTCCCCAATCTTCTCCACATCCTAATGAATAATGGGGGGACCATGACTTTTATTGGTTGTATGGCTCAGTTTTATTTCTTCTGCACCTCAGAACTATTTGAGTGTCTTCTCCTCGCTGTGATGTCTTATGACAGATATGTGGCCATCTGTAATCCTCTCCGTTACTCCTCTATCATGACAAGTGGACATTGTGTTATACTGACCGTCATCTGTTGGTTGTCTGGATGTTCTGTTACTTCGATTTACACAATAACAATAACAAAATTAAACTTATGTGGCCATAATGTAATTGACCATTTATTTTGTGACTTTATTCCCTTACTAGAACTTTCCTGTTCTGACACTTTCATTGTCCACTTGGAGATTTATATAATGAGTATTCCTGTTGCCCTCATCCCAACCACCATCATTGTAATGTCTTATTCTTATGTTGTTTTATCAATCCTAAGGATCCCGTCTAATACTGGTAGACAGAAAGCCTTCTCCACCTGTAGCTCCCACCTCATTGTGGTCTCCATATTCTATGGGACTTTGCTAATTGTTTATATGGTCCCAACAAAAGGCCGAACACTGACCATGAGTAAAATCCTGTCCCTGCTATATACTGTGTTAACTCCATTGGTCAACCCTATTATATACAGTCTGAGGAATAAAGACATTAATAAAGCCGTACAGAAAACACTTCATTAGTGGAAGATCTGGTAAATCATCTATAAAATAATATGTAGCTAAGGCACAAGCAAATTAAATCCCAGATCTTTTGGGTACTGTCATTCAAAATCCTTGTAAAACCTTTATTTTTTTTTTATTTTTTTTAAATATGCTTATTAAAGAAACAAGTCAAGCAAGTACAATATACATCATTAGAATATCTAGAAAAGCCGAACAGCCCATTTTACAAAATATAAATGGCATGAGAAAGAATCACAATTAAACATCCTCCAGCTGAGAGTCTATAAGTCTTATTCTTACCCATTGGCATGCATACAGATCTACCATATATTAACCCACATGAAATTCAGGTAATATACAGGCATGAACGCCCCCCCCCCCCCTTTGGAATATGAAAAAGCAGATATATTGCTCGTTACCATGTAGGGGTGAAGGGCTCTCATTTGGAGGGACTGTCTTGTTTGCTAGAAATAAACAATGTAATATGAAGATAAAGAGAACAAACCCCAAAATACAACAATCCCTTACCCTCCCAATCACCTCTGTTACGCCGAGCGCTCCGGGTCCCCGCTCCTCCCCGGAGCGCTCGCTACACTCTCGCTACTGCAGCGCTCCGGTCAGATCCACTGACCCGGTGCGCTGCGATACCGCTTCCAGCCGGGATGCGATTCGCGATGCGGGTGGCGCCCGCTCGCGATGCGCACCCCGGCTCCCGTACCTGACTCGCTCTCCGTCGGTCCTGTCCCGGCGCGCGCGGCCCCGCTCCCTAGGGCGCGCGCGCGCCGGGTCTCTGCGATTTAAAGGGCCACTGCGCCGCTGATTGGCGCAAGTGGTTCTAATTAGTGTGTTCACCTGTGCACTCCCTATGTATACCTCACTTCCCCTGCACTCCCTGGCCGGATCTTGTTGCCATTGTGCCAGTGAAAGCGTTTCCTTGTGTGTTCCTAGCCTGTGTTCCAGACCTCCTGCCGTTGCCCCTGACTACGATCCTTGCTGCCTGCCCCGACCTTCTGCTACGTCCGACCTTGCTTCTGTCTACTCCCTTGTACCGCGCCTATCTTCAGCAGTCAGAGAGGTTGAGCCGTTGCTAGTGGATACGACCTGGTCACTACCGCCGCAGCAAGACCATCCCGCTTTGCGGCGGGCTCTGGTGAACACCAGTAGTGACTTAGAACCGGTCCACTAGCACGGTCCACGCCAATCCCTCTCTGGCACAGAGGATCCACCTCCTGCCAGCCGGCATCGTGACAGTAGATCCGGCCATGGATCCCGCTGAAGTTCCTCTGCCAGTTGTCGCCGACCTCACCACGGTGGTCGCCCAGCAGTCACAACAGATAGCGCAACAAGGCCACCAGCTGTCTCAACTGACCGTGATGCTACAGCAGCTACTACCACAGCTTCAGCAATCATCTCCTCCGCCAGCTCCTGCACCTCCTCCGCAGCGAGTGGCCGCTTCAGGCCTACGACTATCCTTGCCGGATAAATTTGATGGGGACTCTAAATTTTGCCGTGGCTTTCTTTCTCAATGTTCCCTGCACTTGGAGATGATGTCGGACCAGTTTCCTACTGAAAGGTCTAAGGTGGCTTTCGTAGTCAGCCTTCTGTCTGGAAAAGCTCTGTCATGGGCCACACCGCTCTGGGACCGCAATGACCCCGTCACTGCCTCTGTACACTCCTTCTTCTCGGAAATTCGAAGTGTCTTTGAGGAACCTGCCCGAGCCTCCTCTGCTGAGACTGCCCTGTTGAACCTGGTCCAGGGTAATTCTTCCGTTGGCGAGTACGCCGTACAATTCCGTACTCTTGCTTCAGAACTATCCTGGAATAATGAGGCCCTCTGCGCGACCTTTAAAAAAGGCCTATCCAGCAACATTAAAGATGTTCTGGCCGCACGAGAAATCCCTGCTAACCTACATGAACTCATTCATCTAGCCACTCGCATTGACATGCGTTTTTCCGAAAGGCGTCAGGAGCTCTGCCAGGATATGGACTTTGTTCGCACGAGGCGTTTTTTCTCCCCGGCTCCTCTCTCCTCTGGTCCCCTGCAATCCGTTCCTGTGCCTCCCGCCGTGGAGGCTATGCAGGTCGACCGGTCTCGCCTGACACCTCAAGAGAGGACACGACGCCGCATGGAGAATCTCTGCCTGTACTGTGCCGGTACCGAACACTTCCTGAAGGATTGTCCTATCCGTCCTCCCCGCCTGGAAAGACGTACGCTGACTCCGCACAAAGGTGAGACAGTCCTTGATGTCAACTCTGCTTCTCCACGTCTTACTGTGCCTGTGCGGATATCTGCCTCTACCTTCTCCTTCTCTACTATGGCCTTCTTGGATTCCGGATCTGCAGGAAATTTTATTTTGGCCTCTCTCATCAACAGGTTCAACATCCCGGTGACCAGTCTCGCCAGACCCCTCTACATCAATTGTGTTAACAATGAAAGATTGGACTGTACCATACGTTTCCGCACGGAGCCCCTCCTAATGTGCATCGAACCTCATCACGAAAAAATTGAGTTTTTGGTCCTCCCCAATTGCACTTCCGAAATTCTCCTTGGACTACCCTGGCTTCAACACCATTCCCCAACCCTGGATTGGTCCACTGGGGAGATCAAGAGTTGGGGTACCTCTTGTTTCAAGGACTGCCTTAAACCGGTTCCCAGTACTCCTTGCCGTGACCCTGTGGTTCCCCCTGTAACCGGTCTCCCTAAGGCCTATATGGACTTTGCGGATGTATTTTGCAAAAAACAAGCTGAGACTCTACCTCCTCACAGGCCTTATGACTGTCCTATTGACCTCCTCCCGGGCACTACTCCACCCCGGGGCAGAATTTATCCTCTCTCCGCCCCAGAGACTCTTGCTATGTCTGAGTACATCCAGGAAAATTTAAAAAAGGGCTTTATCCGCAAATCCTCCTCTCCTGCCGGAGCCGGATTTTTCTTTGTGTCCAAAAAAGATGGCTCCCTACGTCCTTGCATTGACTACCGCGGTCTTAATAAAATCACGGTAAAGAACCGCTACCCTCTACCTCTCATCTCTGAACTCTTTGATCGCCTCCAAGGTTCCCACATCTTTACCAAACTGGACTTAAGAGGTGCTTATAATCTCATCCGCATCAGAGAGGGGGATGAATGGAAAACGGCATTTAACACTAGAGATGGACACTTTGAGTATCTGGTCATGCCCTTTGGCCTGTGCAACGCCCCTGCCGTCTTCCAAGACTTTGTTAATGAAATTTTTCGTGATCTCTTATATTCCTGTGTTGTTGTGTATCTGGACGATATCCTGATTTTTTCTGCCAACCTAGAAGAACACCGCCAGCATGTCCGCATGGTTCTTCAGAGACTTCGTGACAATCAACTTTATGCCAAAATGGAGAAATGTCTGTTTGAATGTCAATCTCTTCCTTTCCTAGGATACTTGGTCTCTGGCCAGGGACTACAAATGGATCCAGACAAACTCTCTGCCGTCTTAGATTGGCCACGCCCCTCCGGACTCCGTGCTATCCAACGTTTTTTGGGGTTCGCCAATTATTACAGACAATTTATTCCACATTTTTCCACCATTGTGGCTCCTATCGTGGCTTTAACCAAAAAGAATGCCAATCCTAAGTCATGGCCTCCTCAAGCGGAAGACGCCTTTAAACAGCTCAAGTCTGCCTTTTCTTCGGCTCCCGTGCTCTCCAGACCTGACCCATCTAAACCCTTCCTATTGGAGGTTGATGCCTCCTCAGTAGGAGCTGGAGCGGTCCTTCTACAAAAAAATTCTTCCGGGCATGCTGTTACTTGTGGTTTTTTTTTTCTAGGACCTTCTCTCCGGCGGAGAGGAACTACTCCATCGGGGATCGAGAGCTACTAGCCATTAAATTAGCACTTGAGGAATGGAGGCATCTGCTGGAGGGATCAAGATTTCCAGTTATTATTTACACCGATCACAAGAACCTCTCCTATCTCCAGTCTGCCCAACGGCTGAATCCTCGCCAGGCCAGGTGGTCTCTGTTCTTTGCCCGATTTAATTTTGAAATTCACTTTCGGCCTGCCGATAAGAACATTAGGGCCGATGCTCTCTCTCGTTCCTCGGATGCCTCGGAAGTAGAGCTCTCTCCGCAACACATCATTCCTCCTGACTGCCTGATCTCCACTTCTCCAGCCTCGATCAGGCAAACTCCTCCAGGGAAGACCTTCGTCTCTCCACGCCAACGCCTCGGAATCCTCAAATGGGGTCACTCCTCCCATCTCGCAGGTCATGCGGGCATCAAGAAATCCGTGCAACTCATCTCTCGTTTCTATTGGTGGCCGACTCTGGAGACGGATGTTGTGTATTTTGTGCGAGCCTGCACTGTCTGTGCCCGGGATAAGACTCCTCGCCAGAAGCCCGCTGGTCTTCTTCATCCTCTGCCTGTCCCCGAACAGCCTTGGTCTCTGATTGGTATGGACTTTATTACTGACTTACCCCCATCCCGTGGCAACACTGTTGTTTGGCTGGTCGTTGATCGATTCTCCAAGATGGCACATTTCATCCCTCTTCCTGGTCTTCCTTCAGCGCCTCAGTTGGCAAAACAATTTTTTGTACACATTTTTCGTCTTCACGGGTTGCCCAGGCAAATCGTCTCGGATAGAGGCGTCCAATTCGTGTCAAAATTCTGGAGGGCTCTCTGTAAACAACTCAAGATTAAATTAAACTTTTCTTCTGCCTATCATCCTCAATCCAATGGGCAAGTAGAAAGAATTAACCAGGTCCTGGGTGATTATTTACGGCATTTTGTTTCCTCCCGCCAGGATGACTGGGCAGATCTTCTACCATGGGCCGAATTCTCGTATAACTTCAGAGTCTCTGAATCTTCCTCCAAATCCCCATTTTTCGTGGTGTACGGCCGTCACCCTCTTCCCTCCCTCCCTACTCCCTTGCCCTCTGGTTTGCCCGCTGTGGATGAAATATCTCGTGATCTTTCCACCATATGGAAAGAGACCCAAAATTCTCTCTTACAGGCTTCATCACGCATGAAGAAGTTTGCTGATAAGAAAAGAAGAGCTCCCCCCATTTTTTCTCCAGGAGACAAGGTATGGCTCTCCGCTAAATATGTCCGCTTCCGTGTCCCTAGCTACAAATTGGGACCACGCTATCTTGGTCCTTTCAAAATTTTGTGCCAGATTAATCCTGTCTCTTACAAACTTCTTCTTCCTCCTTCTCTTCGTATTCCTAATGCCTTTCACGTTTCTCTTCTTAAACCACTCATCATCAACCGTTTCTCTCCCAAACATGTTTCTCCCACTCCTGTTTCCGGCTCCTCGGACATCTTCTCCGTAAAGGAGATACTGGCCTCCAAGAAGGTCAGAGGGAAAACTTTTTTTTGGGTCGATTGGGAGGGTTGTGGTCCTGAAGAGAGATCCTGGGAACCTGAGGACAATATCCTAGACAAAAGTCTGCTCCTCAGGTTCTCAGGCTCTAAGAAGAGGGGGAGACCCAAGGGGGGGGTACTGTTACGCCGAGCGCTCCGGGTCCCCACTCCTCCCCGGAGCGCTCGCTACACTCTCGCTACTGCAGCGCTCCGGTCAGATCCACTGACCCGGTGCGCTGCGATACCGCTTCCAGCCGGGATGCGATTCGCGATGCGGGTGGCGCCCGCTCGCGATGCGCACCCCGGCTCCCGTACCTGACTCGCTCTCCGTCAGTCCTGTCCCGGCGCGCGCGGCCCCGCTCCCTAGGGCGCGCACGCGCCGGGTCTCTGCGATTTAAAGGGCCACTGCGCCGCTGATTGGCGCAAGTGGTTCTAATTAGTGTGTTCACCTGTGCACTCCCTATGTATACCTCACTTCCCCTGCACTCCCTGGCCGGATCTTGTTGCCATTGTGCCAGTGAAAGCGTTTCCTTGTGTGTTACTAGCCTGTGTTCCAGACCTCCTGCCGTTGCCCCTGACTACGATCCTTGCTGCCTGCCCCGACCTTCTGCTACGTTCGACCTTGCTTCTGTCTACTCCCTTGTACCGCGCCTATCTTCAGCAGTCAGAGAGGTTGAGCCGTTGCTAGTGGATACGACCTGGTCACTACCGCCACAGCAAGACCATCCCGCTTTGCGGCGGGCTCTGGTGAATACCAGTAGTGACTTAGAACCGGTCCACTAGCACGGTCCACGCCAATCCCTCTCTGGCACAGAGGATCCACCTCCTGCCAGCCGGCATCGTGACAACCTCCCCCCTTTCCTTCCCAGCAGTCAGCCATCCCCACCCAGCAGTAAGCCGCTTAAGCGACCTACTAGTACCTCAATACAATACTAAGTTGTAAGCTGAAAAACTTCCACTAGGCATTCTATTTCAGGTGAATTATATTCATGTTCAATAAACAGTCTCCACTTGGTAGAAATCATTCATTCTCCTTTTCTTTGTGTCCTTTGGTCTCCAACTTATCATACTCGGTAACGTTTGGCAAGGTTTGCTACAGCCAATGCCTCATAATACATTTCTCAGCAACAAGAAAAACAATGTGGAGGATTAGATTATCATCATTAACCCCTTAATGACCAGGCCATTTTACACCTTAGGACCAGAGCGTTTTTTGAACATCTGACCACTGTCACTTTAAACATTAATAACTCTGGAATGCTTTTAGTTATCATTCTGATTCCGAGATTGTTTTTTCGTGACATATTCTACTTTAACATGGTTGTAAATTTTTGTGGTAACTTGCATCCTTTCATGGGGAAAAATCCCAAAATTTGATGAAAAAAATTGAAAATTTTGCATTTTTCTAACTTTGAAGCTCTCTGCTTGTAAGGAAAATGGATATTCCAAATAATATTTTTTTTATTCACATATAGAATATGTCTACTTTATGTTTGCATCATAAAATTGATATGTTTTTACTTTCGGAAGACACCAGAGGGCTTCAAAGTTCAGCAGCAATTTTCCAACTTTTCACAACATTTTCAAACTCGATATTTTTAAGGGACAGTTCAGGTTTGAAGTGGATTTGAAGGGTCTTCATATTAGAAATACCCCATAAAAGACTCCATTATAAAAACTGCACCCCCCAAAGTATTTAAAATGACATTCAGTAAGTGTTTTAACCCTTTAGGTGTTTCACAGGAATAGCAGCAAAGTGAAGGAGAAAATTCACAATCTTCATTTTTTACACTTGCATGTTCTTGTAGACCCAATTTTTGAATTTTTACAAGGGGTGAAAGGAGAAAATTTATACTTGTATTTGTAGCCCAATTTCTCTCGAGTAAGCACATACCTCATATGTAAAGAGTTTGGCGGGCACAGTAGAGGGCTCAGAAGCGAAGGAGCGACAAGGGGATTTTGGAGAGTACGTTTTTCTGAAATGGTTTTTGAGGGGCATGTTGCATTTAGGAAGCCCCTATGGTGCCAGAACATAAAAAAAAAACACATGGCATACCATTTTGGAAACTAGACCCATTGAGGAACGTAACAAGGAATTAAGTGAGCCTTAATACCCCACAGGTGTTTCACGACTTTTGCATATGTAAAAAAAATAAAAAATCAATTTCACTTAAATGTGTGTTTCCCCCCAAATTTCACATTTTTGCAAGGGTTAATAGCAGAAAATCCCCCCCAAAATGTGTAACCCCATCTCTTCTGAGTACGGAGGTACCCCATAAGCTGACCTAAAGTGCACTACGGGCGAACTACAATGCTCAGAAGAGAAGGAGTCATATTTTGTTTTTTGAGAGCAAATTTTGGTTGGGGGGGCATGTCGCATTTAGGAAGCCCCTAAGGTGCCAGAACAGCAACCCCCCCCCCCCCACATGGCATACCATTTTGGAAACTAGACCCCTTGAGGAACGTAACAAGGCATAAAGTGAGCCTTAATACCCCACAGGGGTTTCACGACTTTTGCATATGTAAAAAAAAAAAATTTCACTAAAATGTGTTTCCCCCAAAATTTCACATTTTAATAGCAGAAAATACCCCCCAAAATTTGTAACCCCATTTCTTCTGAGTATGGAAATACCCCATGTGTGGATGTCAAGTGCCCTGCGGTTGAACTACAATGCTCAGAAGAGGAGGAGCGCCATTGAGCTTTTGAAGAGTGAATTTGTTTGGAATGGTAGACAGGGGCCATGTGCGTTTACAAAGTCCCCCGTGGTGCCAGAACAGTGGACCCCCCCACATGTGACCCCATTTTGGAAACTACACCCCTAACAGAATTTAATAAGGGGTGCAGTGAGTATTTACACCCCACTGGCATTTGACAGATCTTTGGAACAGTGGGCTGAGCAAATGAAAAATTTTATTTTTCATTTTCACGGACCACTGTTCCAAAAATCTGTCAGATACCTGTGGGGTGTAAATACAGTATAGAGACCACTATATAGTGTTCTCGGACTGCAGCATTCCAGATGTTGCTAGGCAACTTATTGGCTTCCGTCGGATCCAGGGAGCCTGCTGCACAACATCGCTGCCCGCAGATCTCCGACACCGATCGTCGCCCGCAGCCTCCGCAGATCGGTAAGTGGACTCCGGCGCAGGTCCTCTGTCATTTCCCCATTCTGCCCTGCCTATTGTGGGTGGGCAGGACGGGGAAAACGAAAGTTAACCCCCCCGGCCCCGATCTGCTATTGGTGGTCGCGTCTAGACCACCAATAGCAGAGATAGGAGGGGTGGCACCCCTGCCACCTCACTCCTATCGCTTTACCCGCGTTCCCCCTTATATTTCGGGTCACCATAGACCCGTAATGATCCGTAATCGCGCAAATCACAAGTGTGAATTCACTTGCGATTTGCGCCGATCGCCGACATGGGGGGGCCTGATGACCCCCCTGGGCATTTGCGCGGGGTGACTGCTGATCGATATCAGTAGTCACTCTGGTCCAGTCCCCGCCCGGCTCGCGGCGGGGACCGAAATTCCCATGGACGTATGAGTACGTGCCTGGTCCTTAAGACCCAGGGTGCAGGGACACACTCACATGAGCTTGGTCCTTAAGGGGTTAAGGATGAGTGAATCGAATCTTACGAATCCGAATTCGTTATGAATTTCATGAAAAATTTTATCTGTAACAATTCTGAATATCACCTCGATTCAATAAAACAAATCACTTCAAAAGACTCCATTTAGGGCTGTCCAGGCTCCAAGGCATCTAAAATGGCGGCTCCACATGTGAGGACATGGGGCAAGGAACTCTGAGAAGGTGGGTTGGCGGGATCACCCTGAATCACATGCAGCATGCAGCCTATCAGCAGCCAGTCACCCCTGTGATGTCACAGCCCTATATAATCAGTCATCGCTGCAGCCAGCCATTTCAGTGTTTTATTGCAGAGAGATAGAGCAGTGTGTGTGTTGCACAGAAAAACAGCTTTACAGCAGCAATTCAACACAAGTTCAAATCACTGCAGAAAAGCACTGACAGGGAAGGGAGAGAGAGAAAGTACACTTTTGGGTGTACTACACAGCAACTCTGTACTGCTGCATTGGGGTGTACAACAACTCTAAAGCTAACAGGGGCCAATTAGGGTGAGCAGTGCATTAAAAGCCATAGTCACCTGATAACAGTGCCTAATACAGGTTGCAGAGATTTTTTTTCCTGTCAAACTAATTTGGGCCTAGTTACTGTGAAAGGCCAGCCACAGCTACACACTTGTTTTTGTAGCCTAATACAGTTTTAAGCAGAGCGTATTGTCCTCCTCTCATAAGTGTAAACTGTAGGTACACCTACGTGGTGTACATTTAAATTTTTCCTGTTAAGCTAATTTTTGCCTAGTTACTGTGAAAGGCCAGCCAAAGCTACACACTTGATTTTGTAGCCTAATACAGTTTGTAGCGGAGCATATTGTCCTCCTCTCATTGTCCTCCTGCCGTCACATCCAGACGGTATGCGTCAGTGATTCTAATAGAGATGCCTGTAATCTGCATGTCATACTGAATAACAGTATTATTTTACTGACCCAGCACACTACCTATGCGTGTTACGACAAGGCAAAGTGATCTACACCCCTATTGAGACTCTCTGTAGCCCAGAAATAGCGTTTTTTAATAGCGATTTGCAGAAAATAAATTCAGATTGAACCGATTTCTTTCAGAAAATTCGGCCGAATCTAATTTTTCAAAAATTTGCTCATCTCTAATCCTTATCATCATTATCCCTTGGTTATCATGTGATTTACCAGTCACCCTGATGTCATGTCAACTCTCCCAGCTTTTCCTGGTTCCCCTGGGTCGCAAAACACCATGTTTTTCATGAGATTTTGCCATTTTTTACCAGCTTGCGCAGAGGCTCAGAGGTTCCATTGTGGGAAATATGTTTTTATATCAATGAGATTAGATGAAGGGATAAAAGTCTGTAAGACTATAAGCAACAGTTCAGTGCATTAACCCTTTCTTGCCACAGAATGTATGCTTACGTAATAGTGATATCCTGCTCAATGTAATGCAGCATTAACCCCATAGATGCCGTGATCAGTCCTGATCATGGCATATTTGTATGGGATTGACAGATTTTCCAAGAAAAAACAATCTTAGAATTGCATCGCTAAGTAAAAGCGTGTCAGAGGTATTACCACTTAAAGAGACACATGCCAGCTTTTAAAAATGCCTGATCATTAAGGTAAAATAAGACGGCATCTTAAAGGGGTTAAAAGCACACACCCATTGCCTCTCTCAAAAGCAAATTTAAATTTAAGACATCAGCAAAAAATATGGCACAGAATCTGTTTTGAACAGATACAGAAGTCATCCCACTGATGAATTTTGACAATTCTGGGGTCACTACGCAAGCAACTGAGCATGCATCGTGCCATTTGCGCCAGTGACTCGGAGGGACTACCTGCCTCCATCTCCACTGCATACTGCCACGGTGTGTCTGGGTCCTCTGTCTCGCCTTCCTCATAACCCTCCAGATCCTCTGGCTGCTCCTGCTCCTCCTCACCTGTCCGATGACTAAACACTGGCCATCTCATCCAACCTAAACTGTGCTCCGCTCTGCCCCTCATCATCCTCCTCCTCCAGTTCAGCCCCAACAGAGCTCATGTAGCCTTGAGATGTAGGCTCAACGTTTCCATTGCCGTGACCAGCCATGGTTTCAATCATTTTTTGGAGTAAATGTAGGAGTGGAATTACGTTGTTCATGGCGTAATCCAAGCGACTCACAAATAATGTGGCTTCCTCAAAGGGCCTCAGCAAATGGCAGGTGTCACGTATGAGCTGCCAATGGTTCACATTGAAGTTACACAGGGGAGTACTCCTATCTGCTTGGATCATCAAGAAATCAGTGATGGCTTTTCTTTGTTCGTATAGTCTGTCCAACATGTGGAGGGTGGAATTCCAACGTGTGGCAACGTCACAAACAAGACAATGTTATGGGATACCGTTCTGACGCTGCAGCTCAAGGAAGGTGTGCTTGGCGGTGTACGAGTGGCTGAAGTGCATGCACAGTTTCCTTGACATTTTCAGGATGTTTTGCAAATGGGGTGAAAACTTGAGGAAGTGCTTGACAACCAGATTCAACACGAGTGCCATGCAGGGCGCATGTTTCCCAATTCCTTGTTGCAGCGCGGACACGATGTTCCTCCAGATTTCGTGGAGTAAGCCATACTCGGATTTCTTTACGAATGAACTTCAGCAGTTCCTCCCCTGTGTGACTCCGTTTGCCAAGGCAAACCATGTGAAGAACAGCTTGACACCGCCGTGCCCTACACACATGGTACGATGAAGGGCCACCGAGATTTGGACTTGCAGTGGAGGCCGAGGACACGGTGGAGGATGAGGAGGCGGCGTCACACACTGTAACGGGACCAACTGCCTGAGAGCGAGAGCGTGGAGGAGGAAGCGGTGTGACCTGTCCAAGTTGCTGTTGTGGCTGTGCAGGAACCACATTTACCCAGTGGGCCGTAAAAGACATGTATTGTCCCTGCCCGTAGTTTCAGCTCCACACGTCGGCGCTGCCGTGCACTTTTGAACACACCGACTGGGTCAAGGACTGGCCCACCTTCTCTTGTACAAACTTATGCAGAGCTGGTACTGCCTTCTTCGCAAAGAAATCACGGCTTGGGACTCTCCACCTCGGCTCGGCACAAGCCATCAATTCTCTGAAAGGTGCAGAGTCCAACACTTGAAAAGGGAGGGACTGCAACACCAGCAACTTGGACAGGAGCACATTCAACTTCGGTGCCATTGGATGAGTGGGTGCATACTGTTGTCTCTTGGACATGGCTTCGCCGATGGATTGTTGGCGGAATGGCTGACTAAAAGCGGGAGAAGCAGGAGTGACAGAAGGAGGGTTTGACACACAGCTCCCTTCGGCTGAGGTGGTGCAGCCTTGGCTGGATGAAGGAGGGAGCGGATGGCCACTGGGTGATGCAGCAGGCTGGACCACTACATCGGAGCCACGGTTCTCCCAGGCCGCTTTATGATGGCGGAGCATGTGTTGACGCAGGGCCGTAGTGCCGACATTGGGATCCTGGCCACGCTTCACCTTCTGCCGACAGATCTTGCATGTGGCTACGTGAACCTCCTCCGGATGCCTTATGAAAAACTTCCACTCTGCCGAGTAGCTGATTTTCCCACCTGCAGTCCGCACTAATTGACTGCTACTGGCGCCGTCTGCAGGAACCCCTGTTCCACTACCTCCCGAAAAGGTAGGCTGCCGCAAAGCAGGTGGTCTCCCCCTGGCATGTTTGGCTCCTGAATTTCCACTCCTGCCACAACGCTGAGTGTCAACCTACTACAGCCTTGCTGCCTCAAGGGCGACCTGCAACTCTCTTCTCCTGATGATGATGAAGCCCCTTCTGCACCCGCTCCCAATTGCGATCGGCTTCATCATCACAACAGGTGTGTGCACGTCACTGATGTCCTCCTCAGGTTCCCCAACAGTGTCTGCTTCAGGACCCTGAACCCTTGCAACAACGCCTCCCACTTCACTCTCCGCATCACTACTTGGCCACCTAGCGGAGCAATCGGCGCATGTCTCCTCCCCTTCTTGGCTGTCCAGTAGCTGCTGACTGTCCTCTATTAGAACGTTCTCAGTAAATAGTGGAGCTGAACCCACAGCATAAGATACTTCTTTAGGAGAGGGAACAGCATAGGACAAAGGCAATGGGAGGACAGGGACTGCTCCCGGGCCATGCCAACTGAGGTTTGTGTCTGAGGAACCCTCCGACTGTTGACTGGGGGTGTCAGATGTCACTTGTGATGATGTGGATGAGCGTGTTAACCAATCAACGATGGCAGATGGGTTGCTGGTGGAGACACGACCGCTGGCTGATAACTGGAGCTCAGGCCTCTCGCTGCGACTCCTGCTGCCACTTGCCCCAAGTCTACTGCCAACTCTGCCTGAAATATTTAGGCCTCTGCCACTCCTCTGTGCACATCCTGGCACTTCTCTGCCTGGCATTTTTGAGGGCATTACAATACGCTACACTACTCTATAAACAGTATAAACAGTATTTGTCTAGAACAGCAGCAGGTGATTACTTATGGCTGTCCTTTCACAGGCCCTTTACAGATTAACAGGTACAAGATGGTACACTACTTGGATGTATGTATGCGGTATGCACTGATGAGGGCAGTAATATTCACAACTATACGCAGAAAAAACGTTGTATTTTTTTTTTAAAACACCCGCCGGTGAATACTATTGTTTGGACTTTAACAGTATGTAGTCAGTTAACAGATTAACAGGTACTAAATGGTACAATACTTGGATGTACCTATGCCGTATGCACTGATGAGGGCAATAATATGCACAATTATACGCAGAAAAAATAAGTACTTTTAAAAAACACCAGCAGGTGATTACTTTTGCCAGGAGTCAGGACTTTCCCTGTATCTAGACTTGTTACAGATACAGAATAGTAGGCTGCTTTGCTGTAGGCATGTGTTATGCACGTATGAGGGCTGACAAATGCACTACAGTCCGCTGAAAAATCATGTATTTGTGGAACAGCAGCAGGACCCAACCGTGCAGCACCACAATAAAAAAATATACAGGGATTAAACCCTAAATTGCTCTCTGTCACACAATTCTGAGCAGCAGAAGATTTGTGGAGCAAAAAAAATAAAATCAATTGGGCTGAAAAATGAGGAGATAAGATGGGTGATAAAGTTCAGGCAGCTTGGAGATTTGTATGAGGCAGCTGACAGCTATCTGCCCCTCTCTGCTGCAATGCTCAATAACGTGAATAGGAGGTTTAGCAATCAATGATCCTTCTCAGTGTAACAGCACAGCACTCTGCACTCCTGCCTTTCCCTAATGCTGATGTGACTAGCAGTTGCAGTGTAACGCTGTGGTATGAGCTATTCACACACACACACAGTCCCTTCCTCTCCATCTGACTGCATAGATGAAATAAAGAGAGGCAAGATGGCCGCCGATTATATAGGGCTTTGACATCACAGGGGTCAATGAATGCTGATAGGCTGCATCTCACATGTGATTCAGGGTCAGCCCGCCTACCTTCATTCCCGCCACTGTTTCCCGCCTCCCATAATCCCCTGCCCCTTGTACTCACACGTGGATCCGCCATCTTAGCTCTCCAATATCCTGGAATTCTGTAAAATGAAGTTTAATGAAGCGATTTGCGCAATCGAATCGCGGCGATATTCGCATTAGTTGCGAATCGAATTTTTCATGAAATCCGAAACGATTTCGGGTTTGTCAACTTCAATTCGCTCATCTCTAGTCAAGACACTTTAAAGTGAACAAATAGAACTTCTAATAAAGGCGAGCAAAAGGAGTTAGGTAGAAACATCCTTGCATCTCTGAGGCAACATCAACAGGCATCTGGCGACATCAACAGGCCACTGTGATATCTGGTATGTATAAATAATATGTGTCCGGTACTGGAGATGCAACCAGTTAATCTCAAAAATTACCTGAGAGTGTCCTAGATTGTATCCCCATCATCCCATACATACATAGAGAAATTACTCTTGTCGTAGGTGTTTCAGAGTGCAAAAGTAAGGACGATTAGTCCTTACAACCTGAAAATAAGCAGACTCAAAAGGACATATCGATTATGATGTAGCTACTAAAGTGGGTGCACCAGTCCTACCATGTCAGGTAAATTGGAACAGCAAGAGGTCTCCTTTTTTGAGAAAATTATCCCATCTGGCAGAAATTAAAAGCTTACAGAGAACATACCGAGAGGGGTCTTGTGATCTTGGAATAACAGAGAGAAAAGAAAAAACAGCAACTCACTGCAAAGTGCATTACGTAAATTTAAGCCGTCATGGATGTCCGGGATCTAGCGAGAAGCTCAGAGGCTACAAACCGGTAGGTTTCATGCAATCATCACTTCTACCGGCCCTCATGGATTCCTTTGCACCACCGACATATTCATTTTTTTTTATTTTTGAACCGACATACTATGTGGTCTCTCTTTCCATGACTTATCCTATTGTTTGCAATTAGGTGTTATCGTCAGGTGCCTCCAGCTGTTGTGTTCTTTATTATTGGCATCTTGGGATCTTGGTTTTGCTCTCACTGCCCTATATGAACATTCAAAGATAATTTCATTCAGATGGGTGTCTCCAAAAATGACTTCTATTTAAAAATTTTAAGCCTATCTGCTGCTGTATGCTCCAGAGGAAACTGTCCAGATCCCCATAGTATACTTCTCCTGCTCTGGAATAATATAATATTAATTAAACAATGGCGTAAACATAAAGAATACCAAAGTCAAAAATTGTGTAATTTTATACTTACTATACCACTTACTATTGCTCCTCTATGACCCATAAATGTTTAATTTTACCACTGACAGAGTTGTATTAGGGCTTCTTTTTTGCAGAACAAGTTGTGAGGCAATCATTTTTTCAGGGTTTACAACACGGTAAATCTGACATGCTGTCTTTATTCTATTGATTAGTAATATTTTAACCCCTTAAGGACTGATGCTTTTACCGATTGTTTTGATTCAGAGATTGTTTTTCATGACATATTCTACTTTAACACAGTGGAAAATATTCGTTGTTACTTGCATCCTTTCTTGGTGAAAAATCCCCAAATTTCATGAAAATTTTGAAAATTTTTCTAACTGTGAAACTCTCTGCTTGTAAAGAAAACGAATATTCCAAATAAATTATTTATTGATTTACAAATACAATATGTCTACTTTATGTTGGCATCATAAAGTTGACATGTTTTTACTTTTGGAAGACATCAGTGGGCTTCAAAGTTTAGCAGCAATTTTCCAATTTTTCAAAACATTTTCAAAATCGTCATTTTTCAGGGACCAGTTCAGTTTCAAAGTGGATTTGATGGGTCTTCATATTAGAAATACCCCACAAATGACCCCATTATAAAAACTGCACCCCTGCACGTATTCAAAATGACATTCAGAAAGTGTGTTAACCCTTTAGGTGTTTCACAGGAACAGCAGCAAGGTAAAGGAGAAAATTCAAAATCTTCATTTTTTACACTCGCATGCTCTTGCAGACCCAGTTTTTCAAATTTTACAAGGGGTAAAAGGAGAAAAATCCCCCAACTTTGTAACCCAATTTTTCTCGAGTAAGGAAATACCTCATATGTGGATGTAAAGTGTTCGGCGGGCGCAGTAGAGGGCTCAGAAGGGAAGGAGCGACTATGGGATTTTGGAGAGTTGGATGTATAAATTAATTTAAATTTTTTTTTCGATAAAATGCTGGTTTTCCCCCAACTTTTGCATTTTGACAAGGGGTTATAGGAGAAAATGCCCCCCAAAATTTGTAACCCCATCTCTTCTGAGTATGGAAATGTGTGGACGTCAAGTGCACTGCGGGCGCACTACAATGCTCAGAAGAGTCACATTTGGCTTTTGGATTTTGCTGAAATGGTTTTTGGGGGCATGTCGCATTTAGGAAGCCCCTATGGTGCCAGAACAGCAAAAAAACACACATGACATACTATTTTGGAAACTACACCCCTCAAGGAACATGACAAGGGGTACAGTGAGCCTTAACACCCCACAGGTGCTTGACAAATTTCCGCTAAAGTTGAACGCAAAAATGAAAAATTTGATTTTTTTAACTGAAATGCTGGTTTTACCCCAAAATTTCATTTTCACAAGGGGTAATTGTAGAAAAAGTCTCCTAAAATTTGTAACCCATTTCTTCTGAGTATGGAAATACCCCATATGGGGATGTAAAGTGCTCTGCGGGCTCCTTCTCTTCTGAGCATTGTAGTTCGCCCGCAGAGTACTTTACATCCACATATGGGGTATGTTCTTACTTAGAAGAATTGGGGCTGCACATTTTGGGGGGCTTTTTACCTATTCTCCCTTGTGAAAATGAAAAATATAGGGTTTAATTTCTAAAATGGGGTCACATCTGTGTATTTATTGTTTTGCGTTTATGTCAGAACCGCTGTAAAATCAACCTCCCCTGTGCAAATCACCAATTTAGACCTCAAATGTACATGGCACGCTCTCACTTCTGAGCCATGTTGTGTGCTCGCAGAGCACTTATCGCCCACATATGGGGTATTTCTGTACTCAGGAGAAATTGTGTTACAAATTTTGGGGGTCTTTTTTTCCTTTTTCCGCTTGGGAAAATTAAAGGGGCAACACCAGCATGTTAGTGTAAAAATTTTTTTTTTTTACACTAACATGCTGGTGTAGACCCCAACTTTTCCTTTTCATATGGGGTAAAAGGAGAAAAAGACCCCCAAAATTTGTAACGCAACTTCTCCCGAGTACGGAGATACCCCATATGTGGGCGTTAAGTGCTCTGCGAGCGCACAACATGGCTCAGAAGTGAGAGCATGCCATGTACATTTGAGGTCTAAATTGGTGATTTGCACAGGGGTGGTTGATTTTACAGCGGTTCTGACATAAACGCAAAACAGTAAATACCCAGATGTGACCCCATTTGGAAACTACACCCCTCACGGAATGTAACAAGGGGTATGGTGAGCCCTAACACCCCACAGGTGTTTGACAAATTTCCGTTAAAGTTGGATGTGAAAATGAAAAAAATAATTTTTTCACAAAAATGCTGGTGTTACCCTACATTGGTCATGGTTACCAGGGTAGAAAAAAGTAGATGATATCCGTGGCGCCTTAAGGGTAGGTGGCAGTGAAACAAGTGTCCTGGTTGTTAGACTACTTGTTTATTCAAATATGACAAAGCCATATACCGTATTTTTCGCCGTATAAGACGCACTTTTTCTTCCCCAAAACTGGGGGGGGGGGGGGGAAGTCGGTGCATCTTATACGGCGAATACACCCCTATCGCGGCGGTCCCTGCGGCCATCAACGGCCGGGACCCGCGGCTAATACAGGATATCATCGATCAAAGCTGACCGCCGCATCTGAAGGGAAAGTGACACTGACCCGGCTGTTCAGTCGGGCTGTTCGGGACCGCCGCAATCTCACAGCAGCGGTCCCGAACAGCCCGACTGAATAGCCGGGTTAGTGCTTACAGGACACCGAGGGGGGGACCTTACCTGCCTCCTTGGTGTCTTCTCCGTTCAGGGCTCCCCTGTATGGCCGGCGCTCTCCTTTCTCGTCATCACGTCGATACCCGGCCGGCAGCAGGGACATTCCGGAGCGACGGGGACACGGCGACAGCGATGGAGCGACATCTAGGGCAGCAGTGACGGGTCCGGAGCGGCGGGGACACGTGAGTATTACCTGCTATGCAGTGGTCTTCAATCTGCGGACCCCCCGATGTTGCAAAACTACAACTCCCAGCATGCCCGGACAGCCAACGGCTGTCCGGGCATGCTGGGAGTTGTAGTTTTGCAACATCTGGAGGTCCGCAGGTTGAAGACCACTATTGGGTTCAAAATCTTGATTTTTTTAGATTTTGCCCCTAAAAATTAGGTGCGTCTTATACGCCGGTGCGTCCTATAGGGTGAAAAATACGGTACATAGATTTGTTTTTAAAAAAAAGAATAAAACAGACAAAATAAAAGCAGTGCCTGACGAAGCGGGGGTCTTCCTGCGAAAAGCATTGCTTGTATTTTGTCTGATTTATTCTTTTTTTTTAAAACAAATCTATGTTTATGGCTTTGTCATATTTGAATAAACAAGTAGTCTAACAACCAGGACACTTGTTTCACTGCCACCTACCCTCAAGGCGCCACGGATATCATCTACTTTTTTCTACCCTGGGAACCGCTGGAGCAGCGCTCCCCAAGGACCACTTTTCCCTATCTTTGCAAGACCGACATAATTGTTGTTTGGGACTGGATGCCGGGCTGTCAGAGGACCCCATGAATACACAGTGTTGTGCCTGCAGCGCAGCAGGAATAGGTGAGTGGAACAGTACTACCTATCTGCACTAATTACAACCAGTCTCACTGGCTATATTAATATGTGTTCCCACCACATATATATGCATTTTTACGGCACTTAGATAGCGCCATTTGTCTGTTGCTCTCTTTTTTCTACACATACAGCATAAACTCTTTCCTTGAAATACGAAAGGGCTCCGAAGTGAGAGAGTGCCATGTGGATTTGAGGACTAAATAGGGTATTTGAATCCGCCACAAAACTACCCTACGGCAGTGTTTCCCAAACAGGGTGTCTCCAGATTTTGCAAAACTCCCAGCCTTGACAGTCAGTGGCTATTGGCAATACTGTGAATTGTTGTTTTTCAACAGCTGGAGGCTCCGTTTTGGAAACACTGGCGTACAATACATTTAAAAAAAATAAAAAACATTGGAGTGGGGGGGGGACTAGGGGTATGTGTATATGTAGTGTTTTACCCTCTATTATGTGTTAGTGTAGTGTTTTGTAGGGGGGGGGGCAAACCTCCAGCTGTTGAAAAACTACACCTCCCAGCATGCACTGGCAGACCATACATGGTGGGAGTTGTAGTTATGCAACAGCTGGAGGCACATTGGTTGCAAAACACAGAGTTTGTTACTTAACTCAGTGTTTCGCAACCAGTGTGCCTCCAGCTGTTGCAAAACTAGAACTCCCAGCATGTACAGTCTCTCAGTGCATGCTCGGAGTTGTATTTTTGCAACAGCTGGAGGCACACTGGTTGCAAAACACTGAGTTACCTAACAAACTCAGTTTCACAACCAATGTGTATTCAGCTGTTGCAAACTGCAACAATCAGCATGCATTGACAGCCAAAGGGCATGCTGAGAGTTGTAGTTTTGCAACAGCTGGAGGCACACTTTTTCATAGAAAAAAGTGCCTCCAGCTGTTGCAAAACTATAACCCCCAGCATGCACAGACTACCAAAGGGCATGCTGGGAGTTGTAATTGGAACTCCAGTTGTTGCAAAACTACAACTCCCAGCATGCCCTTTGCCTGTGCATGCTGCAATTTGTTGCTAAGCAACAGCAGGAAGTTATCAGGCCTCACCTCCTGCTGTATCCTTCTGCTGGGCCGCCACCGTTGCTGCCGCCGATCCTGCTGCTCCTGTACTAGGCAACGATCCCGAGGGGACCCCTGCCGGACCAGGGCAAGGTAGGAGATGCCCGCCGACGCCGATCTCCGCCATCTTCGCCGTCCCGATCGCCGCCCAGCAGGGTCGTGATTGATCGGTCATTCCGACTGATCAATCACGTGATCGTGAGGCGGCACCCGTGCCACCTCACTCCTGCTGGGTAAGGGTGATTGGGGCTGTCTCGGACAGCCCCATTCACCCTTATTTTCCTGGTCACCAGAGACCCGATTTGCGGTGATCAACGACATGGGGGGGGGTCTCAGGACCTCCCCAGGGGTTTGCACAGGGTGCCTGCTGATAGATATCAGCAGTCACCCCGGTCCGGTCCCCGCCCGGCGAGCGGCGGGGACCGGAATTCCCATGGGGGTATCCATATGCCCTCAGTCCTTAAGGACTTTACAACGGGGGCGTATGCATTCGACCGCCGCCCTTAAGAGGTTAATGACACCAAACCAAATTTTTTGTTTTTTTTAAGGTAGAAAAAAAACTTGAAAAGTTGAAACTTTGTTTAATGCCATGTTCTGACTCCTATAACTTTTTTTATTTTTTCCCCTACAGAGCTTTTAGCTCCATGAGGTGTAGTTTTTAACAGTACCACTTTTGCGTATATATATGATTTTTTGATCACTTCTTATTATGTTTTTCTGGGACAATATGTGACCAAAAATCAGCAATTTTGGCATTTGGAATTTATTTGTGTTTACGCCTTTTACGATGCAACATCAGGAACATCATGATTTAATAGTTCGGACAATTGCACGTGGCAATACCAAATATCTTTTTAAACAATGAGAAAAGGGGGTGATATGAACTTTTATTAGGGGGAGGATTTTTTAAATATTTTTAAGAACTTTTTTAAACTTTTATTTACACATTTTGTTGCCAAGCCCCCCCTCCCCCCCCCCCACCTCCCACTAGGGGCCTATCATAAGCTATTAATAGATGGCTTACATAAATCAATGCAATGCTTTTGCAAACCGCGAGCAGCGGGAAGGGCGGTTAAGTCCCTGTTCTTCCCCGGCAACCCATTGGCAGCCCGCAATTACATAGGGGAGCTTCAGATAGGTCCCCTAGACCCCAGGGATTAAGGGCATTTAATGTTTAAATGCTGTGATCGTGATTGATCACAGCATTTAACCATTTCAATGATGGACATTGGAGCCAGCTCTGATGTCTGTCATTACCAGCAGATGTCAGCTACTAATAGCAACGGGGATCTGCCGGTTATGATGCGGACCCAATCCACGGGCCCGTGTCATGTTCCCCTCCCCCAACCCCTGACGTACTGGTACATCATAGGTTGGCAAGGGGTTAAACATACAAATTATTGTACACAAATTTATAATTTTATTAAAAGTAGTAAAATAAAACAAAACCTATATAAACGGTGTATAATTTTAAATGTATGGACCTACAAAAGATAAAGATAACATGTTATTTAAATAAAAAAAATCCTCAAACGTTATGATTTGTCCCACAAATATATATATATATATATGTGTGTGTGTAACATGATTAATGTCAATACAAAGTACAATTGGTGTCTCAAAAAACACAGTAGGGACAATACATTGCAGATTACTTATACAGGTAAAACCCTTAAGGACCAGGCCAATTTTATTTTTGTGTTTTCGTTTTTAACCTCTTCAGGACATAGGGCGTATGGATACGCCCTGCATCCCGAGTCCTTAATGACCGAGGGCGTATCCATACGCCCGTGGGAATTCCGGCCCCCACCGCTAGCCGGTTGGGGACCGGAGCCGGATGCCTGCTCAAATCGTTCAGCAGGCATCCCGGCATATCGCCCAGGGGGGTCATTATGCCCCCCCATGTCGGCGATCGCCGCAGATCGCTGGACAATTCAGTCCAGCGATCTGCGGCGATTCCGGGTCAATTGGGTCTCCGGTGACCCGGAATTACTGGCTGTTCGGGGCCGTCTCTGACGGCCCCGAACAGCCAGAGCCTGCAGGAGTGAGGTGGCACTGGTGCCACTTCATGATCGCCCTGATTCGTCGGCCGGATTACCGGCCGACCAATCAGGGCGCCTGCTGCGGGTGTCACTCCCGCACCCGCTCCGCCCCTCTTCCGGAGGACGTGAGCGGGTGCGGGACGTGCACCCCGGGTGCTGGGGACCCCGATCCCCGGCGTCAATGTTGGGATGGGGGCCCCAGGAGCAGCGGCGGCGACGACGAGGGACTGACTCTCCGGCGTGGATCGTTGGAGGTGAGTGACAGCCTCCTGCTGTTGCTTAGCAACAGCTCCCAGCATGCAAAAAGGGCATGCTGGGAGCTGTAGTTATGCAACAGCAGGAGGCAGACCACCACAACTCCCAGCATTCCCTTATGGGCATGCTGGGACTTATGGTTTTGCAACAACTGGAGGCACATTTTTTCTATGGAAAAGTGTACCTTCAGCTGTTGTATAACTACAACTCCCAGCTTGCACACACAGCTAAAGTGCATGCTGGGAGTTGTAGTGGTGCATCTGCTGGTTGCATAACTACAACTCCCAGCATGCCCGTTGGCTGTCGGTGACTGCTGAGAGTTGTAGTTTTGCAACAGCTGAAGGCACACTGGTTGTGAAACTCAGAGTTTTTTTTACCTAACTCAGTGTTTCACGACCGGTGTGCCTCCAGCTGTTGCAAACTACAACTCTCAGCAGTCACCGTACACCATGCACCATACACGCTGGGAGTTGTAGTTTTGCAACAGCTGGAGGCACACTGGTTGTGAAACACTGAGTTAGGTCACAAACTCAGTGATGCATAACCAGTGTACCTACAGTTGTTGCAAAACTACAACTCTCAGCAGTCACCGACAGCCAACGGGCATGCTGGGAGTTGTAGTTCTGCAACAGCTGGATGTCCCCCCCAATGTGAATGTACAGGGTACACTCACATGGGCGGAGGATTACAGTAAGTATCTGGCTGCAAGTTTGAGCTGCCGCAAACTTTCTGCTGCAGCTCAAACTGCCAGCGAGAAACTACTGTGAACCCCCGCCCATGCGACTGTACCCTAAAAACACTACACTACACTAACACAAAAAATAAAATAAAAAGTGAAAAACACTACATATACACATACCCCTACACAGCCCCCCTCCCCTCCCCAATAAAAATGAAAAACATCTGGTACGCCACTGTTTCCAAAACGGAGCCTCCAGCTGTTGCAAAACAACTACTCCCAGTATTACCAGACAGCCACTGACTGTCCAGGCATGCTGGGAGTTTTACAACAGCTGGAGGCACCCTGTTTGGGAATCACTGGCGTAGAATACCCCTATGTCCACCCCTATGCAAGTCCCTAATTTAGGCCTCAAATGCGCATGGCGCTCTCACTTTGGAGCCCTGTCGTATTTCAAGGCAACAGTTTAGGGTCACATAAGGGGTATCGCCGTACTCGGGAGAAATTGTGTTACAAATTTTGGGGGGTATTTTCTGCTTTTACCCTTTTTAAAAATGTAACATTTTTGGGAAAACAAGCATTTTAGGTAAAAAAAATATTTTTTTTTTTACATATGCAAAAGTCGTGAAACACCTGTGGGGTATAAAGGTTCACTTAACCCTTGTTACGTTCCCCGAGGGGTCTAGTTTCCAAAATGGTATGCCGTGTGTTTTTTTTTTTGCTGTCCTGGCACCATAGGGGCTTCCTAAATGCGGCATGCCCCCAGAGCAAAATTTGCTTTCAAAAAGCCAAATGTGACTCCTTCTCTTCCGAGACCTGTAGTGCGCCAGCAGAGCACTTTTCACCCCCATATGGGGTGTTTTCTGAATCAGGAGAAATTGGGCTTAAAATTTTTAGGGGTATTTTCTGCTATTACCCTTTTTAAAAATTAAAAAAATTTGGGAAAACAAGCATTTTAGGTAAAATTTGTTTTTGTTTTTTTTACATTTGCAAAAGTCGTGAAACACCTGTGGGTTATTAAGGTTCACTTTATCCCATGTTACATTCCCCGAGGGGTCTAGTTTCCAAAATGGTATGCCATGTGTTTTTTTTTTTGCTGTTCTGGCACCATAAGGGCTCTCCAAAATCCTCTTGTCGCTCCTTCCCTTCTGAGCCCTCTACTGCGCCCGCCGAACACTTTACATAGACATATGAGGTATGTGCTTACTCGAGAGAAATTGGGCTACAAATACAAGTAAAAATTTTGTCCTTTTACCCCTTGTAAAAATTCAAAAATTTGGTCTACAAGAACATGCTAGTGTAAAAAATGAAGATTGTGAATTTTCTCCTTCACTTTGCTGCTATTCGTGTGAAACACCTACAGGGTTAAAACACTTACTGAATGTCATTTTGAATACTTTGGGGGGTTTAGTTTTTATAATGGGGTCATTTATGGGGTATTTCTAATATGAAGACGCTTCAAATCCACTTCAAACCTGAACTGGTCCCTGAAAAATACTGAGTTTGAAAATTTTGTGAAAAATCGGAAAATTGCTGCTGACCGTTGAAGCCCTCTGATGTCTTCCAAAAGTAAAAACTCATAAATTTTATGATTCAAACATAAAGTAGACATATTGCATATGTGAACCAACAATAAATGTATTCGTAATATCCATTTTCCTTACAAGCAGAGAGCTTCAAAGTTAGAAAAATGCAAAATTTTCAAATTTTTCATCAAATTTACGGATTTTTCACCAAGAAAGGATACAAGTATCGACAAAAATTTACCACTATGTTAAAGTAGAATATGTCACGAAAAAACAGTCTCGGAATCAGATTGATAAGTAAAAGCATTCCAGAGTTATTAATGTTTAAAGTGACAGTGGTCAGATGTGCAAAAAAAACGCTCCGGTCCTTAAGGCCAAAATGGGCTCCGTCCTGAAGGGATTAACTCCTCACCTTCCAAAATCCATAACTCTTTTATATTTCCATCCCCAGACCCACAAGAGGGCTTGATTTTTGTGTGACCAATTGTACTTTGTAATGACACCTCTCATTTTAGTGTCAAAAGGAGACATTTATTAAAGCCAAACATAGCCACACAATATATGCAAGGATACAGTAAAATTGTAAACTAGAATGGCAACTAATGTGAACATCAAAAGGTGTAACCACCACTCATATAGGAAGGGGGTGGGGGGAGGGGACATATGGGGGAGAAGGAACATATAAGTTGCTGCTTAACATAGACTAAAGCTCACAGAAATAACCATAATCAAAGAGAACAAGTATCGTTGTCAAGCAATGGAAAAAACGATGGATAAACACTTCACAAAGAGAGGGCATATGTTATATCAGGGGCATGGGAAGAGGAAGTCCATGGATCCCAGACCTTATTAAACAAATCCATTGTATCAGCTCGGATGGCATTTAACTTTTCCGATAGCATAATGGTATTCAAGGGGTTATCCAGGAAAAAACTTTTTGTGTATATATCAACTGGCTCCAGAAAGTTAAACAGATTTGTAAATTACTTCTATTTAAAAAATTCTTAATCCTTCCTGTACTTATTAGCTGCTGAATACTACAGCGGAAATTATTTTCTTTTTGAAACACAGAGCTCTCTGCTGACATCATGAGCACAGTGCTCTCTGCTGACATCTCTGTCCATTTTAGGAACTGTCCAGAGCAGCATATGTTTGCTATGGGGTTTTTCTCCTGCTCTGGACAGTTCCATAAATGGACAGCAGAAGTCAGCAGAGAGCACTGTGGTCATGATGTCAGCAGAGAGCTCTGTGTTCTAAAAAGAAAATAATTCCCTCTGTAGTATTCAGAAGCTAATAAGTACAGGAAGGATTAAGATTTTTTAATAGAAGTAATTTACAAATCTGTTTAACTTTCTAGCACCAGTTGATTTAAAAAAAAAAAAAAAAGTTTTTCACCGGAGTACCCCTTTAATCCTTTCAGTACTTATGAGCTTCTGAAGTTAAGGTTGTTCTTTTCTGTCTAATTGCTCTCTGATGACACCTGTCTCGGGAAGCGCCCAGTTTAGAAGCAAATCCCCATAGCAAACCTCTTCTAAACTGGGCGTTTCCCGAGACAGGTGTCATCAGAGAGCAATTAGACAGAAAAGAACAACCTTAACTTCAGAAGCTCATAAGTACTGAAAGGATTAAGATTTTTTAATAGAAGTAATTTACAAATCTGTTTAACTTTCAGGAGCCAGTTGAGATATATATATATATATATATATATATATATATACACACACATATATATATATATATATATATATATATATATATATATATAAACAGTTTTTTCCTGGATAACCCCTTTAAGCTGAGCTATATCAGCAGTAAGAGATAAATCTGGGGAGCGCCATTTAGATGCCACATGTATCCCAGCTGTTAGGAGAATAAATTGGATCAAACAAAACAATGCAAATGGGACTCCATCAGGCCTTTGGCCCAGCAAACAAACTGCCAGATCCAAAGGGCACCGCCTGGATGTCACTGAGGAAATCAGATCCATCATTTCCCGCCAGAAGGCAGCTACCGTAGGGCATGACCACCAGGTGTGGAGCATGGATCCCACATCCGAACATCCCCTAAAGCAGAGCCGGGAGACGGAAGGATAGAAGACATGTAGTCTGGCAGGAACATAATAAGAGCGATGTAGAATTTTTAAGGCAGTTTGAGTGACAGCTATTTGCCAGCTCCCTTTACTGAGCTGAGCACAGCAGTCATGACATGTAGAAATAGGCAACGTAATCTGGAGATCCTCTTCACATTGCAACATAAACCTCAATTTCTCATCTTTCGGGGGGGTGGTCCTTAATGCAAATGAATGTACATTCACGGCTCCCGAGGTATGACGTGCACTCAGCAGGAGAGCGTGAATAATACCCGATGGGTCCTGGATGCTATAAGCAACCGGGACCCACGGCTAATGCCCGCCATTAACCCTTTAGACATGGCAATCAAACTTGATCGCCATGTCTAAATAATGCCAGTTAGCTCAGCGGTGGTTTGGATCGTTAGTGGATCCAACATGTCACCCAGCCTGAGGTAGGTGAGTGTTTAGGGACCCATCCGATAAGAGGCCACCTCCGCGTGGTGGATGGGGGACACGTTTTGATCAAAAAGTGCGCTAAGAGCCTCGATTTTGTTGACCAAGTGTGCTGCTGCCATTTTCTTTTTTTACATGTTTTGTACTTGCCACAGCAGCGTGCACCCGTGTATTGGGTTTAGGTGCTGGCTACATTTTCAATTTTTTTTTCTTTGCTGTGCAAATTTGGGGGGAGTGGCTCCCTCTGTAGCCGTGCATCCCCTCCCCTATTTTCACAGGAGGTGGTTTGGATCGTTAGTGGATCCAACATGTCACCCAGCCTGAGGTAGGTGAGTGTTTAGGGACCCATCCGATAAGAGGCCACCTCCGCGTGGTGGATGGGGGACACGTTTTGATCAAAAAGTGCGCTAAGAGCCTCCATTTTGTTGACCAAGTGTGCTGCTGCCATTTTCTTTTTTTACATGTTTTGTACTTGCCACAGCAGCGTGCACCCGTGTATTGGGTTTAGGTGCTGGCTACATTTTCAATTTTTTTTTTTCTTTGCTGTGCAAATTTGGGGGGAGTGGCTCCCTCTGTAGCCGTGCATCCCCTCCCCTATTTTCACAGGAGGTGGTTTGGATCGTTAGTGGATCCAACATGTCACCCAGCCTGAGGTAGGTGAGTGTTTAGGGACCCATCCGATAAGAGGCCACCTCCGCGTGGTGGATGGGGGACACGTTTTGATCAAAAAGTGCGCTAAGAGCCTCCATTTTGTTGACCAAGTGTGCTGCTGCCATTTTCTTTTTTTACATGTTTTGTACTTGCCACAGCAGCGTGCACCCGTGTATTGGGTTTAGGTGCTGGCTACATTTTCAATTTTTTTTCTTTGCTGTGCAAATTTGGGGGGAGTGGCTCCCTCTGTAGCCGTGCATCCCCTCCCCTATTTTCACAGGAGGTGGTTTGGATCGTTAGTGGATCCAACATGTCACCCAGCCTGAGGTAGGTGAGTGTTTAGGGACCCATCCGATAAGAGGCCACCTCCGCGTGGTGGATGGGGGACACGTTTTGATCAAAAAGTGCGCTAAGAGCCTCCATTTTGTTGACCAAGTGTGCTGCTGCCATTTTCTTTTTTTACATGTTTTGTACTTGCCACAGCAGCGTGCACCCGTGTATTGGGTTTAGGTGCTGGCTACATTTTCAATTTTTTTTTTTTCTTTGCTGTGCAAATTTGGGGGGAGTGGCTCCCTCTGTAGCCGTGCATCCCCTCCCCTATTTTCACAGGAGGTGGTTTGGATCGTTAGTGGATCCAACATGTCACCCAGCCTGAGGTAGGTGAGTGTTTAGGGACCCATCCGATAAGAGGCCACCTCCGCGTGGTGGATGGGGGACACGTTTTGATCAAAAAGTGCGCTAAGAGCCTCCATTTTGTTGACCAAGTGTGCTGCTGCCATTTTCTTTTTTTACATGTTTTGTACTTGCCACAGCAGCGTGCACCCGTGTATTGGGTTTAGGTGCTGGCTACATTTTCATTTTTTTTTCTTTCTTTGCTGTGCAAATTTGGGGGGAGTGGCTCCCTCTGTAGCCGTGCATCCCCTCCCCTATTTTCACAGGAGGTGGTTTGGATCGTTAGTGGATCCAACATGTCACCCAGCCTGAGGTAGGTGAGTGTTTAGGGACCCATCCGATAAGAGGCCACCTCCGCGTGGTGGATGGGGGACACGTTTTGATCAAAAAGTGCGCTAAGAGCCTCCATTTTGTTGACCAAGTGTGCTGCTGCCATTTTCTTTTTTTACATATATATATATATATATATATATATATATATATAAACAGTTTTTTCCTGGATAACCCCTTTAAGCTGAGCTATATCAGCAGTAAGAGATAAATCTGGGGAGCGCCATTTAGACGCCACATGTATCCCAGCTGTTAGGAGAATAAATTGGATCAAACAAAACAATGCAAATGGGACTCCATCAGGCCTTTGGCCCAGCAAACAAACTGCCAGATCCAAAGGGCACCGCCTGGATGTCACTGAGGAAATCAGATCCATCATTTCCCGCCAGAAGGCAGCTACCGTAGGGCATGACCACCAGGTGTGGAGCATGGATCCCACATCCGAACATCCCCTAAAGCAGAGCCGGGAGACGGAAGGATAGAAGACATGTAGTCTGGCAGGAACATAATAAGAGCGATGTAGAATTTTTAAGGCAGTTTGAGTGACAGCTATTTGCCAGCTCCCTTTACTGAGCTGAGCACAGCAGTCATGACATGTAGAAATAGGCAACGTAATCTGGAGATCCTCTTCACATTGCAACATAAACCTCAATTTCTCATCTTTCGGGGGGGTGGTCCTTAATGCAAATGAATGTACATTCACGGCTCCCGAGGTATGACGTGCACTCAGCAGGAGAGCGTGAATAATACCCGATGGGTCCTGGATGCTATAAGCAACCGGGACCCACGGCTAATGCCCGCCATTAACCCTTTAGACATGGCAATCAAACTTGATCGCCATGTCTAAATAATGCCAGTTAGCTCAGCGGTGCTGTTTAGAACCCCTGCGGTGAAATTGCGGCATCCCGAACAGCTTGCAGGACGCAAGGAAGATCCCTACCTGCCATCTGCGTGTCTGATCGCCAAATGACTGCTCCGTGCCTGAGATCCTGGCAGGAGCACTCAAGCGGCGATAACACTGATCAGTGTTATCCTATTGCAAAATAGTGATCAGTGTATTCAATCAGTGTGTGCAATGTTATAGCCCCCTATGGGAGCAATAACATTGCAAAAAAAAGTGTAAAAAAAAAAGTTAATGTAGATCATTTAACCCCTTCCCTAATAAGAGTTTGAATCCCTTTTCCCAATAAAATAAAAAAATTGTGCAAATAAAAATAAAAATAAGCATATGTGGTATCGCCATGTGTGTAAATGTCTGAATTATAAAAACATATCATTAATTAAACCGCACGGTCAATGGCGTACACTTAAAAAAAAATCCAAAATAAAAAATAGCGTATTTTGGTCAATTTTTATACCATTACAAAATGATTAAAACGTGATAAAAAAATTTGATCAAAACAAAAATGGTACGGATGAAAACTTCAGATTAAGACACAAAAAATTAGCCCTCATACCGCCCCATATAGGGAAAATTTTAAAAAGTTATAGGGGTCAGAAGATTACATTTTTCAACATATTAATTTTGGTGCATGTATTTATATATTTTTTTGTAGTAAAATAAAATCAAACCTACATAAATTGGGCATCCTTGCAACCGTATGGACCTACAGAAGAAATATTAGGTGCAATTTTTACCGAAAACTGCACTGCCTAGAAACGGAAGTCGTTAAAAATTACAAAATGGCTTTTTTTTCAATCTTGCACCACAAATAATTCTTTCTGGTTTTGCGGTAGATTTTGTGGTGAAATTATTAATAGTATTACAAAGTAAAATTGTTAGCGGAAAAAACAAGCCCTCAGTTGTACTTTTAGGTGGAAAATTGAAAGTGTTATGATTTTTAGAAGGTGAGAAGGAAAAAACTAAAGTGCAAAAGTGAAAAATCGCCAAAGAGGGAAAAAGGGGTTAAAGCAGTGCTTCTCAAATAGTGGGGGGCGCAAGGCTCCATATAGGAGGGCCCAACTCACTCACAAGCGGCGTCCCACACGGCATCGGTTACCTAGCAACTCTACGGCTGGATCTTACTTACGGCCCTGGGCTGTCAGTGTGGCTGCCTGGCAGAGGTGCTTTGAAATCCGGCGTGGCGCGCTGCTACGTTCAGATGTGAGGTCATGTCACCGGGGTGACGTGACCTCACGTCTAAGCGCAGCAGCCCACCATGTCGGAGTTCACTGTGCCATCGAGCAGTGCGCCCGCCGCCCTGTTCTCTCTCGTACAGGCCCTGCTTGTCCTCCATGTAAAGAGCCCTGCTTGTCCTCCATGTAAAGAACCCTGCTTGTTGTCAGTGCACAGAGCCCTGCTTGTTGTCAGTGTACAGAGCCTCATGTACGTTAATAAGGATACAGTGTTATGCCGAGGTGTACTTATAACAATTTATAGACAAATGATACTATTTACAGTCGCGCAGGTGGCGCAAAATGTTTTCTTCTTCCTAGGGGGGGGCATGACAGAAAATAATTGAGAAGCACTGGGTTAAAGGAAGAGTAGAGAATAGACATGTAATGGGGAGTACAGGGCCCTAGTTTCAAAGGACGTGGAGTCTAGGACAGTGTCCTGGGGAGCTAAGGTGTGGAGGAAAGAGAACACTTGGGAGACTCTAAACTATTCTTCAGGAGGAGGGTCATATGTAGAGAAGAAAAAGCTTTTTCCTTAGGAGGAGATATCATTTGTGCCCAAGAGACACATTTGCTTAGCACTGACGCATACCGTATTAAACATCATGCTGTGGTCTGCTGAGTTATATGATGTAAGGCGCATTATGCACTCTAATGGAAGGGATTACACCCACCATTCCACCGCTCATAATACATATTCTAGACTGGACGTGTTTTTAGTTGAACGGCCCTATCTACGTGTTTTAGCTGATTCTACTACTTAAACAATCAAGTGGTCCGACCACGCAGCTATTACTCTCTCCTTGTAAGAAAACTTCCACCCGGCTGCTTCCTAGCCCTTTTCTATTATCCCACCATAAACATGCCCAGTCTCTGCTTACTGAACTCTCACATTATTTTATGAATAATGTTCTTCCTGATACTGACCCGATGACTTTGTGGAACTGTCATGAGGCTTACATGAGGGGCTTTTTTTTATTAAATATGGTGCCTACTGTAAACGAGAACGTGACAAGCAACTCACTGACACCTTAGCGTAGCTTAGTACCCTTCAGGACTTAATAGAGATACCCTTTCCCCCACTACCTCTGCCCAACTGATTTCCATACGCCAGGAACTCAGAAATCTAATGTTATTCTAGTATGAGAAAAACCTGAGGCATGTAAAAGCGCAATATTACTCACAAAATGATAAAGCAGGAGCTCTTCTGGCAGACAGATTAAAAGCCACCCATGCCCACTCCCGCATTGCCCAGCTTCTACACCCTTCCTCTGGTGCCATTATATATACTCCTAAGTACAAGCAAAAAGAAAAATAGCCAGCACAACACCCAGCACAACAACCTAATACACGGGTGCACACTGCTGTGGCAGATACAGAGTATACAAAAAAGAAGATTGCAGCAGCACACAGTGAGGGACATGTATCAAAGATTTTACCCCTGTTTTGTATGTATTTTTTTGCGCAAAATTTTTCCCCCCATTTTTTTGCGCACGTTTTGGTAGAGCATGTCCTCCAGATGTGGCCGAAACGGGGTAACTTGGAGCTGCATATATAGTACACATGGATTTATTACCTGCGTTCTTTTCCTTTGCACCAAAAATTTTGAGGCAAGAGCGTCTTTTTCCCCGTAAATATAAACCAACTTTAACTGCACGTAGCGAAATCCTTTCTATTTCTGAAGGAAAGTTCTACTAAGGAACCACCAGAATGTTATAACTTTCCTATCTCTATTCCTCATTTGCTTTATATTGCTTTTTACTCCTTGGTTATTCCAAAGCACTTTTAAAATAATTTGCATATAGAATATTTGTTTCCAGTTCAGTTATTCATTAGATCACTTGGATATTGTTATTTTATGATCCAACAATTTACATAGGAAATGTTTGATAACTTATCATTGAACAAGATCCGTCACATTATAATCGCTTTGTATCCACTTAACACTGTAGATCATTCTCCTTTTATTTTTACAATTTACTGCTTTCTGTTATACTTTTCCCCAGCGCCCGGTAACATGGTGGCTATCACTGCCAGCCATCTTACCATGTGACCACGGGGGGTTTCATCCCCCCCAGCGATCGCTGCTATCAGTCAAATCTGACTAGCTGATAGCAGCGTTTCGCTATGAGAATACTTAGCAGCGCGGTGTGTGAGTCCGGATCACGGGGATCTGTACACACACCGCTCTGCTAAGTGTCCCTTACCCATCCCCCAGCGTCACTTACCCGGCCATGCGGTGTTCTGAGCAGTCCCAGTGCGAGCGGCGTCCTCCAGGCGGTCCCGGTGGCGCTGCGTCCCCGCGGTGAGTTTGCAGCAGCAGGGCGGCATCTTCATTGGCAGCAGTGAGATCGCCGTAAAGTGATCTCACTGCTGCCTCTGGGAGTTTCAAAACTGCAACTCCCAGCATGCCCAGACAGCCTTTGGCTTTCTGGGCATGCTGGGAGTTGTAGTTTTGCAACATCTGGAGGGCCACAGTTTGGAGACCACTGTATAATGGTCTCTAATCTGTGCTCTTCCAGATGTTCCAAAATTACAAATCTCAGCATGCCCACTCTGTCGAGGCATGCTGGGAGTTGTAGTTCTGTAACATCTGGAAGACAACAGATTGGAGACCATTATACAGTGGTCTACAAACTGTGGACCTCCAGCTGTTGCAAAACTACAACTCCCAGCATGCCCAGACTGCCCAAGCATGCTGGGAGTTGTAGTTCGTCAACATCTGACCCTTCAGATATTGCCGAAATACAACTTCCAGCATGTCTGGTCATGCTGGGAATTATAGTTTTGCAACAGCTGGAGGCACACTAGTTGGGAAACATTGTTCGCTTCCTAACTCTTTTTCCCAACCCGTGTGCCTACTGTTTCCAAAATGGAGCCTCCAGCTGTTGCAAAACAACAACTCCCATTGACTGTCCAGGCATGTTGGGAGTTTTGCAACAGCTGGAGGCACCCTGTTTGGGAAACACTGGCATAGAATACCCCTATGCCCACCCATATGCAAAACCCTAATTTAGGCCTCAAATGCGCATGGCGCTCTCACTTTGGAGCCCTGTCGTATTTCAAGGCAACATTTTAGGGTCACATATGGGGTATCGCCGTACTCGGGAGAAATTGCCTTACAGATTTTGGGGGGCTTTTTCTCCTTTTACCCATTATGAAAAGGAACAGTTGGAGTCTACACCAGTATGTTAGTGTATAAAAATAAAATTATTTACACTGACATGCAGGTGTTGCCGCATACTTTACATTTTCACAAGAGGTAAATGGGAAAAAAGATCCCCATTTTTGGGGACACAATTTAGCCAGAGTACGGAGATACCAAATATGTGGGTGCAAAGTGCTCTGCGGGCGCACAACAAGGCCCATGAGTGCACCATGTACATTTGAGGTGATTTGCACAGGGGGGTCACAGATGTTAAATGAAGAATAAGGACATTGGTATAATTGATGTGTTATAATTGGTGCAAAATGTGGTATTATTGTGAGATTAAAACTCTACATAATGAAGAAAAAATTTTCTAAAACTAATAACGAGGACACAATTACTGTTTAGGTGCAGAAACGCTGCAGACAAAGCTCCTACTAAATAGAGCTGCGGGGTAAATTTATGCTCTGAGGAGAATTCTAAATTTAAACGCAATTCAAGAAAGTAGCTGCGCAAGAATGATAAATGTAACGCAGCTGCGCCAAATTTAGACAACGGGCAGAGGGGTAAAAAACTTCTATTATACACTGGAAATGATACATGCCCCCCATTGTGTGCTCCTAAGGATATCTCTAACAGTTTTCAAGCTTTCTATTCTTCCCTCTATATCCAGAATGCACTACCTCTGACCCTCCCAAACTCTCCTCTTCCATTCCATCTTTCCTCTCTACTCTCAATCTCCCATGCTTAAATAATGACCAACTTGCATCCCTAAGCTCCACAATCACTCCAGCTGGAATAAAGAAGGTTATCCGCTCTATACCTTCACAAAAAGCCCCTGGCCCTGATGGGTTTATTAACCTTTACTATAAAACCTGCCTAGACACCATTTTACCCCACATGCATATTTTTTATAACTTGGCTATCCCTTAATTCGGACATTTCCGCACGCGGCGATACCACATATGTTTATTTTTTTTTCTTATTTACACAGTTTATTTTATTTTTTTTTAATGGGAAAAGGGGGGTGATTCAAACATTTATTAGGGAAGGGGTTAAATGATCTTTGTGGTCGGTGCTCAATCGTATATAGCGAGCCTACCTGACTAACCTCTTACTAAACTCCTACGTCCTGTAACCTATCTAAGCAGTCTGAGTTATGCCATATACTGCCGCGTAGGAGTACACCTGAAAATAGAGGGCATACCCTGATGTGTAATGATAGTCATGAAGTGAAAATGATATTGAGGGAGGGTTGGGTGGGACGTGACGAACCCGCGGCGTCAAGTGCAGGGACTGCCGCGGGTACTTATAGGGACTCCCCGCCCCTCCCACAAATACAGGCTAATAAATTAGCCTTAACACTTGTGTTCGGTGCTCAATCGTATATAGCGAGCCTACCTGTCTAACCTCTTACTAAACTCCTACGTCCTGTAACCTATCTAAGCAGTCTGAGTTATGCCATATACTGCCGCGTAGGAGTACACCTGAAAATAGAGGGCAAAACTCATAATGAGAACAAAGCGCTATTAACACGCGCAATAACCGCGTGACCAATGACTGAAATACATTGTGCAATACTTACTATAGCGCATGTAGTACTGAATTCCCAGCACCCCAATTCCTAACCACGTATGCTGGCACAAAATGATGTGACGTCGGTGCAGCAGCCACAATGCTAAGGGAATGACTGGATATAATGGACGGATCACTATAAAGAATTTAACAAGAATACGTATATGTTTGACAAACAACTTAGCAGCGGCTGATCCCGTTGGATCCTTGACATGTGGAAGCGAAGCTAGCCACACTCGAGCTGAGCATCACTCGTGGGACTCTGGAGAATACCGTATGATGATAACCTGACAATAACATTCATCTTCCATACAACATCAATACGTAACTATTTACATCCTTGCAAAGTTATTGTAACTACAGCCATGCATCTGCATGTAATTCCCCTAAACCTTAGGAAACCATGACAACTGAAGGACAACGCAGCCTCTAATGTTGAGCTGTCCTGATGTCGCCACTACCCAAACTACCCAAACTACCCAAAGCGTCAGCTAATCAACCAACTAACTAAGCCAGCTGCCAGAGCTGATGGCCAGAGGGCTTGCGACCCTCCCTCTTGCACACTCACCAGGGCAGATTTGATGGTATGGAATGCAAACGATGACGCCCTGTCAGAGCAAGACCACTTGATATTATGCTGGATACCTGACAGATATACTTTGATAGTATTATGCTGGATGCAAAGAAGAGTGCCAAAACCCGATAAATGCAAATAGGAATAAAATGGCACACGAGACATCCTCTAAGTATCTAATGTAAAATATCGTGAAAGTATTCCAGGCTACCTGTTGGAAGCTATGAGCAGCAGACGTGAAAAATCCCAACAGAGTACAACCCTATGCCCGTATACACAACTCCAAGTGCCAACAGCGTGTATACACAAGAACTGCGTAACCACCAGCCTAAACCTTTGTCAGGTTACCACTGTAACCCCAGCCTGTGGACGTTAACGGCAATGAAACCACTTATGCAGCAACATGATGATGAGACTCAACCAACATGTGATTACTATCGTCTTCAACCTAAGTCAAGACAAACAAAACCAACCACACAGAACCAAGCTATGTCCCTAATGCTAAGTAAACATATGCACATGATGATGTCGCCGCCGACCTGAAGGCATGTCAGGTCGCAACTGAACTGCCCTGTAGACGAGACAGGCCGAAACATGAATGAAAGACTCAACCAAACCTGTAACTAACAGTTTGACCGTCACCCTGAACCAAAACAGGTCGTAACCATGATATACCTATAGACGTGGCAATTAACAATGGAAACATAAAGCTATCCCTGTAGCATAACCCAACTGTTGAAAAACACAATGTATACAAAAACATTATCGCCAACCCAAAGTCTTGTCAGATTGTATCCAGACTGACTTGCAGATGTGACTGGTCTAGCCTAATTAAAACCTCAACCAGCACATGACTGCTAGTATCGACGTCAACCTGAAACCAAGACAGGTTGTGACCATGATTGTCCTATAGACGTGACAATTCGCATTGGAAAATAAAGCTATGTCCCTGTGCATAACCCAACAACTGAATAACACAACGTATGACGACGTAGTCGCCAACCTGAAGTCGTGTCAGGTTGTGACCGGACTGATCTGTAGATGTGATTGATCTAGCCGAATTAAAAGCCTCAACCAATGTACATGACTATTAGTATCGACATCAACCTAAAGCGGAGACAGGTCGCAACCATGCTTGACCTGTCATCTAACAAGTAATAAACGAACCCCAGCTATATTTACGTAAGCACGACTCAATGTTAATAAAATGGTAACCCACGGAATTATCCGTGCAGATTCGCCCAAAGCCATGAAACCCGCGCAGTATCATAGACACGGGTGTATGGTCTAAATACCGTAACATAGCACAACAAAATATCATGAAACGTGTACCTGGTGAACCTATGAATCTATGCCAAATAGAACAATCCTGCCCCAAGAATATATGCTTTGCATGACTTCTTGATCCACACGCAGACCATAACAATATAAACATGAGCCCGGCATAATCATCAAAGCCAGATACACCTCACTAACACCACAACCACATGCTCACGACCGTATACACAGTCAAAACTATATGGGCGTATGTATAAGCTTTGAGCCCATACACCAAACAGACTATAAACGTGTGGCTAGAAAGAACTGCATAAGCGAGCATATGCACTGAACAAACTATATGAACAAATACATGGAGCAACTTATCCACACAGTCAGGAATAATGAGTATGCCACCGCCTGTGTGTCAGTGACAACAATTATGCAACGTACACCCCTGCCGCCGAGGCAGGCATAATGAGTAAACAACACCTATATGTCGTAATGTTGTTGCTCTGAAGACGTGTCAGTAACAACAATTATGCCATGTATCCCCCTGCAGACATGGCAGGTATAATGGGTATACACCACCTGTGTGTCATAACATCGTTGCTCTGAAGGCGTGTCAGTAACAACAATTGTGCAATGCAACGTCCTGCAGACGTGGCAGGCATAATTAGTATACACCACCTATGTGTCATGTTATTGTTGCTCTGAAGACGTGTCAGTAACAACAATGCAATGCATCCCCCTGCAGACGTGGCAGGTATAATGGGTATACACCACCTATGTGTCGTGTTATTGTTGCTCTGAAGGCGTGTCAGTAACAACAATTGTGCAATGCAACCCCCTGCAGACGTGGCAGGCATAATTAGTATACACCACCTATGTGTCATGTTATTGTTGCTCTGAAGACGTGTCAGTAACAACAATGCAATGCATCCCCCTGCAGACGTGGCAGGTATAATGGGTATACACCACCTATGTGTCGTGTTATTGTTGCTCTGAAGACGTGTCAGTAACAACAACTATGCAATTTATCCCACTGCAGAGGTGGCAGGTATATTGGGTATACACCACCTATGTGTTGTGTTATTGTTGTGCTGAAGGCGTGTCATTAACAATAATGCAACGTACCCCCCCTGCAGGCGTGGCAGACATGATGGGTATACACTACCTGTGTGTCGGGTTATTGTTGTTCTGAAGACGTGTAACTATTATGCCATGTATCTTCCCGCCTATGTACAGATGTGTATATAGAACGACTATGTGCGAAACTGTCGTATAACAGCTATGCGTGGCTGTACCACTAAACTTGATAAACCTATACTCAGGCCAACTATATGCGCCTAAGCACCACCAAAGCGTACGCTCGTGCGGCCAACCACAACTGATGACAAAGAATATGAATGCATGAAGTAACTATTATGACCACATACCTGCGCACAGGGCCACACCCCACGCGCTGTGCAAGCGTGTGCACGGCACAAACGCTGCGAGCGCGTGAACCTCACGAACACCGCAAACGGATGTACAGCACACGTCACGAGCACATGCGCAGCATGATTCCCGTGAGCCCATATATAAAACAACCCTACGAGCATGCACGGTATAATCCTACGAGCGGGTGTGCAGCACAATTCTTACGAGTGCATGTACAGTATGAATCCTACGAGTGCGAGAACCATATAAATGTACGAACATGTGCACAGTATAATTCCTACGAGCGCGTGTACAGCATAAATCCTACAAGCGCATGTGTAGTATGAATCCTACAAGCGTGTAAACAGTATAAACCTATGAATGCGTGTATTGTATGAATGCTATAAGCGTATGTACCGCATGAAACCTACAAGCGAGTGTACAGTATAAATCCAACTATTGTGTGTACAATAGAAATCCTACAAGCGTGTGTACAATATAAATCCTACAAGCGTGTCCAAGCTTGTGTACTGTATAAATGCTGCGAGTGAGTGTACAGTATTCAAGTCCAACAAAATCCAACAAGCGTGTGTACGGCATATATATCCAACAAGCGTGTGTACAGCATAAATGCTACCAGTGTGTGTACAGCATAAATCCTACAGGTGTGTGTACAGCATGGATCCTACAAGCGTATGTATAATATAAATCCTACATGTGTGTGTACAGCATAAATACCAGCATGAGTACAGCATAAATGCTACAAGCGTATGAACAATATAAATCCTACAAATGTGTATAGTATAAATGCTACAAGCAAGTGTGCAGTATAAACACTACAATCATGTGTACAACATGAATCCTACAAGCGTGTGTACAATATAAATCCGACAAGCGAGTGTACAGTATAACCATTACAAGCGTGTTTACAATATAAATCCTACAAGCAAGTGTACAGTATAACCCTTACAAGCGTGTTTACAATATAAATTCTACAAGCGAGTATACGGTATAACCACTACAAGCGTGTGTACAGTATAAATCCAACAAGCAGGTGTGCCGTATAAACGCTACAAGCGAATGTTCAGAATGAATCCTACCAGCGTGTGTACAGCATGAATCCTACAAGCATGTGTACAGTATAACCGCTACAAGCGTGTGTACAGTATAAATCCTACAAGCAGGTGGGCCGTATAAACGCTACAAGCGAATGTACAGCATGAATCCTACCAGCGTGTGTACAGCATGAATCCTACAAGCGTGTGTACAGCATAACCAATACAAGCATGTGTACAGTATAAATCCTACAAGCAGGTGTGCCGTATAAACGCTACAAGAGAGTGTACAGCATGAATCCTACAAGCGTGTGTACAGTATAACCACTACAGGCGAGTGTACAGTATAACCACTACAGGCGAGTGTACAGTATAACCACTACAAGCGAGTGTACAGTATAACCACTACAAGCGTGTGTACAGCATGAATCCTACAAGCGTGTGTACAGTATAACCACTACAAGCGTGTGTACGGTATGACCACTACAAGCGAGTGTACAGTACTACAAGCGAGTGTACAGTATAACCTCTACATGCGAGTGTACAGTACAACCACTACAAGCGAGTGAACAGTATAACCACTACAAACGTGCGTACAATATAACCACTACAAGCGAGTGTACAGTATAACCACTACAAGTGAGTGTACAGTATAACCACTACAAGCGAGTGAACAGTATAACCACTACAAACGTGCGTACAATATAACCATTACAAGCGAGTGTACAGTAGAACCACTACAAGCGAGTGTACAGTATAACCACTACAAGCGAGTGTACAGTATAACCACTACAAGCGAGTGAACAGTATAACCACTACAAACGTGCGTACAATATAACCACTACAAGCGAGTGTACAGTATATCCACTACAAGCAAGTGTACAGTATAACCACTACAAGCGAGTGTACAGTATAACCACTACAAGCGAGTGAACAGTATAACCACTACAAACGTGCGTACAATATAACCATTACAAGCGAGTGTACAGTAGAACCACTACAAGCGAGTGTACAGTATAACCACTACAAGCGAGTGTACAGTATAACCACTACAAGCGAGTGAACAGTATAACCACTACAAACGTGCGTACAATATAACCACTACAAGCGAGTGTACAGTATATCCACTACAAGCAAGTGTACAGTATAACCACTACAAGCGAGTGTACAGTATAACCACTACAAGCGAGTGTACAGTATAACCACTACAAGCGAGTGTACAGTATAACCACTACAAGCGAGTGTACAGTATAACCACTACAAGCGAGTGTACAGTATAACCACTACAAGCGAGTGTACAGCATAAATCCTACAAACGTGTGTATAGTATGAATGCTACAATCGTGTGTACAGCAACTACGAGGGCATGTGCACGGAACAACTATATGATTGTATGCGTAGGATAAGTTATTGGGATGAACAAATTATACAAACATGCACAGACCAACTTATATGCACAGTAGATGGACTAAATAACAAAGTAGATGGACAAAACGAAAATACAAATGCTGTTGTGGCTTGAAACCGGCTCAGTAACACAGTCTTGATGACAAGGGAACAGGCGGAATCATCTGAATCCATATGATTTGGACTATACTGACAGCAACTGCCACCTTTTTATTTTTATTTATTTATTTTATTTTTTATTTTTTTACTAGCATGAACCATGGCAAGAAGGGAGGAGCGAATGAACAGCCTCATATACTAAGACGTGCAATACTGGTGGCCACATACAGTTTTATATTGCCACACATATAGCGTGGGTTTAGGAAAGAGAAGGGGGGGTTTGGGACTGGAAATGCAATGACCCTCGACATGACACACACACCCCTCCCTGAAGAAATGGGGTGTTCTGCCTTTAACTCGATCCAGATATGCAGGGCTTGTGGGGGGAGCGAGGTCTTGCCATAAGACATCCCCTTCTAAATACCTAAATGCGAGCACCCAAGATGGCTCCCGATGCTGAATTACATGCGCCACCAGCTGCCAACGGGGCGCACACACGAGCCATGAAGCACTTGGAACGCCATGCTAAAACCAGGGCCGGGGCTGACCGAGGGTGCCCTACATACTCCGGCTTACCTCCGGAGAGAGGGCTGCGGCGGACGCCGCCACCACGGCCGGCCCCGGCCGCTTACCATTACGCTGAACCCGGAACTGCTGTGCATCAGCTGACTCGCGTGTCAGCTGATCCCCTGTCACGTGACGAACCCGCGGCGTCAAGTGCAGGGACTGCCGCGGGTACTTATAGGGACTCCTCGCCCCTCCCACAAATACAGGCTAATAAATTAGCCTTAACACTTATTAACTTTTTTTCACTTTTTTTTGCAGTGTTATAGCTCCCTCTAGTGGCTATAATACTGCACAGACTAATCTCTTACATTGAGTTTTGTTATCTTATAGGATAACATTGATCAATGATTCTGGCGCTTGACTGCTCATGCCTGGATCTCAGGCACTGAGCAGTCATTCAGCAATCGGCAACGCAGAAGGAAGGTAAGGACCCTACTTGTGTCTGCCAGCTGTTCGGGACACCGCAATTTCATCGCAGCGGTTCCGATCAGCCCACTGGGCTAACCGGAAGTAGTTTACTTCCACTTCTGATGCAGGGATCAACTTTGAACACCGCGTCTAAAGGGTTAATAGCACACAGCACTGCGATCAGTGCTGCGCGCTATTAGCCATGCTATTATCCCTTGATAATATCCCTACTGCAGCCAGAGATCTAGCTTGCATTATTCTGATTATAGCTAAAATCTCTATTACTAGCCAATGGAAGTCACCACACGTGCCCTCACTGGACACAGTTGTCCAAAAAGTCAATAATACATACATTCATAAAAGAACAATTGCTTATGGCTCTGAGTCTTACCCAAAATTTCACGCCCGTTGGAACCTATGGTCTTCTTCTAAATATTTCACTACTGTCAATTGATTTGTCACCTCTGCATATGCTCCTTCTACTATCCTCTACCCTCCCTCCCTCTTTTCACATTCCCCCAATCCACCCCCCCCCCTTTTCCCTGCCTTTTACTTTACTCTCCAGATTGTAGATTGTTTTTCTGTAGGTTATGGACTGTTTACAACTCTCCCATGGAACCTGACATCCTATCTTTCATCATCTACCTTGGATAAGACAGATTTCCATTTTTTTCCGACATTTTGGACATTAGATTTTTGTGGACACATCCACCTATTAGATATCACTTATATTTGGCTCCACCTATGTTTCTAATCTTTTGGTTATATGTTTCTAACCTTTTGGTTATATGTTTCTAACCGTTTGGCTATATGTTCTTCTCTTTTCTTATGTTATTTTGCGATATCTTGTTTTGTCCCTTGTATTCTTTATTATATAAAAAAAACTTGTTAATAAATAACTATTGAACTAATGAAATGTGCATTTAAAGCCAAGTTGCTTGTATTTTCTGGGTTTAATCATGCACATATTATTTCTACATGGATTTAATATAAAAACTGTTACACTGAGCGCTCCGGGCACCCTGCTTGCCTTGGTGCGCTCACAGCATGTGTCCCCAGGCAGCGCTCCGGTCACGCGGTCTCAGCGTGCGCATCCCCGCTCTATAGGGCGTGCGTGTGCCAGGACTCTTAAATTTAAAGGGACAGTGCACCAGTGATTGGTGCCTGGTCCAAAGTGGTTAATTTGGGGTTAAAGGTTTCTGCTTTGACTTTATTAGGCCTGCACCTGTGCACTGCCTATAAGTACCATCTCCTCCCACAGCCTCCTGCCGGATCTTTGTTGCCTTGTGCCTGAGTGAAAACGTTCCTTGTTCCTGTGTTACCCTGCCTGTTGCCGAACCCGTTGCTACTGACTACCACCTGTGAACCGTTGCTGCCTGCCCTGACCATTTGCTACGTCTGACTACGCCTTTGCCTGATCCTCTTGTACCTTGCCTTATCTCAGCAGCCAGAGAGGTTGAGTCGCTATTGGGTGGAACGGACCTGGGGGTTACCTGCTGCAGCAAGACCATCCCGCTTTGCGGTGGGCTCTGGAGAAAACCAGTAACCCCTTAGACTCCGTTCCCCTGGTATGGCCCATGCCATCACCTCTCTGGCACAGCGGATCCACCACCAGCTCTTGCTACCTCCTGCCAGTCCGGACCCTGACAAAAACACATTGAAAATATTGAGGGTGAATGCAGCATAGCCATCTAAGAACAATGTGCATGTATTTTCTAGGTTTAATCACGCATATATTATTTTTACATGTGTTTAACATACATCCATATTAAATCCACATTAAACTGATTGGCAGTTTCTCCACCAGTTGACTACATAGCAAGTGTGAAATCACCCCAAAACTTAATAAAAAAAATATTTAAAAAAACATTTACAATGCAAAAAACATGTCTCATAAAGGAATGGTTGGCAGAGGAAAGGATAAAGGAAATAGCAAAAATGCCAGAACATCAATATATATATATATATCCAAAATCCACAAAATATGTATTGATCAACATTTAATAACATAACAAAACAAAACAGATGAGGGGCAGCCACTCAAGAGTCCTAGCCAAATGTATTAAAGTGCAGATAGAGTGTATACAAAGTGCAATTACAAATGACTTGGTCAGAGTTATTTACCTGTAATAAACATACTAGACTAAAAAGGATCGACACATGTTTTGATGCCTTCCTTAGGATGTCACCTATTGATTTCTTCATGCAGATAAAAAATTTGCTGTATTGAGATATGTGTGAATAAAATGTACCTTTTTTATTGGAGTGCTGCGCCATTGGAGGTAGTATATATATATATGAAAAAAAAGACATACTTACCTCTCCTCTTTTCAGCATCTTCTGTGCTTATTGCTATGGGGTTTCCCAACCATGAGCAGAAAATTTCTGACACATCACAAGTAAAACTTTCTGCTTCTGGCTGGGAGATCCCATAATAGTTGGCAGTTGGCAGCAAGCCAACCGTGTGTAGTACAGTGTTGGCTTGCTATGTAGTGTGGGTAACATTGCGTTCTGAAAATTCTAATACTGTCCAAACCATCTAGGTCAAGTGTCTCAAAATTGTGGACCACCAGCAGTTTCAAACCTAAAACAACATGCATACCCTAACAGACAGAGGTATATCCTTTTTATCCCCCTTCAGAATGCCAAAGCTTGCTCCTGTTGCTAGAGGGTGATCCATATAAGGTCAATGACAATCCAGGTCAAGGTAGAAGAGTTGTGGCCCAAGTTAACTATCAGGTAAAAGTTGAAGATTTAAAGTGGTACTTTGTTGGAAAACAATTTATTCTAAATTATCTGGTGCCAGTAAGTTATACAGATTTGTAAATTACTTGTATTAAAAAATATCAATCCTTCCAGTACTTATCAGCTGCTGTATACAACAGAGACAGTTGTTTTTTAATTTATTTTCAAGCTGTCCACAGTGCTCTCTGTATACATAGTAGTATATGACAGAAGAATGAAAAAACAACGGGGAGCTCTCTCGTATGCTGTTTGTGGGGAAAAAAAGGGGGGAGGACCCACTACATCATCTAATGTGCTGTACCGCCCTGCTGAGGGAATGCAACAGTGTAAGCCCAACAATGTTGGGAGGTGTGGGTAGAGATTAGTGGATGCAGTGTGCAGCTCTATCTCCCCTATCCGTGTCCCTTAGTGTACGGAATGATAGACGGAGAATGGGTAAGTAAAGATGGGGATTTGTGTAGAGCGCTCCTGCTGTCAAAGGACGGACTCAAAACGCCACGGTTGCACAGGACAATTTATTGGAATGTTTTTAAAGGACAACGCGTTTCGGCGCTCACATGCGCCTTCATCAGGTCCACAAGAGAATAATAACAATGCGTCCTGAGGTGTAGCCACTCAAGCACAGCTGACACCTCAGGACGCATTGTTATTATTCTCTTGTGGACCTGATGAAGGCGCATGTGAGCGCCGAAACGTGTTGTCCTTTAAAAACATTCCAATAAATTGTCCTGTGCAACAGTGGTGTTTTGAGTATATCCTTTGACAGCAGGAGCGCTCTACACAATTCCCCATCTGCACTTACCCATTCTCCCTCTGTAGTATACAGCAGCTGATAAGTACTGGAGAGATTAATATTTTTTTAATAGAAGTAATATACAAAGTAATATACAAATCTGTTTAACTTTTCTTTAAATAAATTGTTTTACATCGGAGTACCTATTTAAACAGATGATAGAGGTTTGGAATCTGGATCAAGCAAAAGGAGGCAGGTGGCACAGGTTCAGAGTCAGTTGTCTCTGACTAGGAGGGTAAGCTGAGTATTAAGGGTCAGGCAGAGGCAACATCAAGTAAACAAGTACAGGTCAGATACGGGATAGCAGATAGAGGAGAGGGGGACAGAGCACAGGCTCTATGGTAAGAAGGTGAAGCAGCAACTGAAATCTGGCCAGACCTCATGCCAACCAACAATGTTACACAATAGTATGTCATTGAGGAAGTTTCATGGAGCCAGACCTCCTCAGAGAGAAATAGAAATTTACTTTTACATTTATTTATTTATTTTATATAGCGCCTACAGATTATGCAGCGCTTACAATTATGGGGTACAAACAAATACAAGTATCAGACATAATATTACACAATAACTATTCAAACAAGAGGGGTGGGGATATGTTGGGGATATGTTGAGGATATGTTGGGGATATGTTGAGGATATGTTGAGGCCAAATGGAGAATGTTATAAGCCTGTCTGAAGAGATGTGTTTTTAGGCCACGTTTGAAACTATGGACGTTGTTGTTGAGTCTGAGGGATTGAGGGATAGCATTCCAGAGAACCAGTGCAGCACGAGTGAAGTCTTGGAGACGGGAGTGAGAAGTTCGGATTATAGAAGATGTTAGTGTGAGGTCATTAGCAGATCGGAGAGAACGTGTAGGATGGTAGACAGGGATGAGAGAGGAGATGTAGGGAGGGACAGCATTGTGGAGAGCTTTGTGTGTGAGACTGAGGATTTTGCACTGTGTTCTGGATTGAATTGGTAACCAGTGTAGTGACTGGCACAGGGAGGAGGCGTCGGTGTAGCGGCTGGAGAGGAAGATTAGTCTGGCTGCAGGATTAAGGATGGACTGGAGAGGAGAGAGTTTGGAGAAAGGAAGGCCTATTAGTAAAGAGTTACAGTAGTCAAGACGGGAGTGAATCAAAGCAATAATGAGAGTTTTAGCAGTTTCAGTAGTGAGAAACGGGCGGATTCTGGAAATGTTTTTGAGATGCAGGTGACAAGAACGTGAAAGAGACTGAATATGGGGAGTGAAAGACAGATAAGAGTCAAGTATAACTCCAAGACAGCGAGCCTGCTGCCCAGGAGTTATGGTATTACCACATACCGAGATGGAAATGTCAGGGTTAGGTACAGTATCAGTTGATGGAGAAAAAACAAGAAGTTCTGTTTTAGAAAGATTTAGTTTCAGATATAAAGAGGACATGATGTCTGAGACAGCAGAGAGACAGTCACTGGTATTCTGTAGGAGTGCAGGGGTGATGTTGGAGGAAGAGGTATAGAGTTGGGTGTCATCAGCATAGAGGTGGTACTGGAAACCAAATCTACTGATTGTTTTTCCAATGGGGGATGTGTAGATTGAAAAGAGTAGGGGACCCAGGACTGATCCCTGGGGAACCCCGACAGCAAGGGGAAGAGGAGAAGAAGTAGAGCCAGGAAACGAGACGCTAATGGAGCGGCCAGAGAGATAGGAAGAAAACCAGGCGAGAGCAGAGTCCTTGAGACCAATTGAGCGGAGACCACTGAGGAGGAGTTGGTGATCCACAGTGTCAAAAGCCGCAAACAGGTCCAAGAGAATCAGTAAAGAGAAATTGCCATTTGATTTGGCCATCAGAAGATCGTTAGTGACTTTGGTTAGGGTTGTTTCTGTGGAGTGAAGGGAGCGGAAACCAGACTGTAAGGGGTCAAGGAGAGAGTTCTCTGAGAGATAGCGGATAAGGCGGGAGTAGACCAAGCATTCCAGGAGTTTGGAGATAAAGGGGAGATTTGAGACGGGGCAATAGTTGGCTGCACAGGACGGGTCCAGAGATGGTTTTTTCAATAGTGGGGTTATGATAGAGTCTTTGAAGGAGGAGGGAAAGACCCCAGAAGAGAGGGAGAGGTTAAAGATTTTAGTTAGGTGACAGCTGATAGCAGGAGAGAGAGACTGGATGAGGTGTGAAGGCATGGGGTCACTAGAGCAGGTAGTGGGCCGGGTGAAGGAGAGGAGCCTGGAAACCTCATCCTCCGTTACAGGCTCAAAAACTGAGAGTGATGAAGAGGAGACATGGCTGGGAATTGGATCAGAACTTTTAGGGGACTGGGAGAGGATTTCATCACGAATGTCATTGATTTTAGTTTTGAAGTATTTGGCCAGGTCTTCAGCACAGAGATCAGTGATTGGGGTCTGTACTTTAGGCCTAAGGAGAGAGTTGAACGTGTCAAAAAGGCGTTTTGGGTTGTTAGACAGAGAGGAGATGAAGGAGGTAAAATATGTTTGTTTGGCGAGATGAAGAGCAGAGTAATAGGATTTAAGCATTAATTTATAGTGCAGATAGTCTGAAGAAGTCTTAGTTTTCCTCCACAGACGTTCAGCACACCTAGAGCATCGCCTGAGAAAGCGGGTTGTTAGCGTGTGCCAGGGTTGCTGCCGTCTGTGTCGGGAGGTTCGTGTTTTAGAGGGTGCCATTTGATCCAGGGTAGATTTTAGGGTGTCATGGTAATGTTTGGCTGCTAGATTAGGGCAGGAGAGAGAAGAGATTGGTGATAGTGAAGATTGTAGAATGTCTATAAATTGACTGGTGTTTATGGCACGCAGGTTTCTGTAAGTGTACATGGTTGGAGTGTCTGGAAGAGGATAGGAGTTATTGATAGAGAAAGAGAGAAGGTTGTGGTCAGAGAGCTCAAAAGGAGAATTAGTGAATTTAGAGACAGAGCAAAGTTTAGAGAAGATCAAGTCCAGTGTATTCCCATCCTTGTGTGTGGGAGAGTCAGTAAGCTGTGAAAGGGCAAAGGAGGAGGTTAGTGACAGAAGCCGAGATGCACAAGAGGAGATTGGGGTATCAATGGGGATATTAAAATCACCCATGATGAGTGTAGGTGTTTCTGAGGAAAGAAAGTGAGGGAGCCAGGTGGCAAAATGATCCAGAAACATTTGTGGAGGACCAGGAGGACGATAGATGATCGCCACTCTGAGAGGAAATGGGTGGAAAAGCCTGAGGGTCTGGACCTCAAAAGAGGGAAATGTGAGTGAGGGTAATGGGGGGATGACTTGAAAAGTGCATTGTGGGGCTAGAAGCACCCCAACTCCTCCACCATGCCTGGTGTCAGATCTGGGGGTATGGGAAAAGTGAAGGTCACCATAAGATAAAGCAGCGAGAGAAGCAGAAGGTTGTATCCATGTTTCTGTGAGAGCCAGCAGATTAAGAGAATTAGTGAGAAATAAGTCATGAATCTGGGTGAGCTTATTGCACACAGATCGAGAGTTTAGGAGAGCGCAGTTAAAGTTTGTAGTGGTTCCGCAAGAGGCAGGTAGTGTAGAGCAAATATTAGTGAAAGGTGAGTCAGGGTTAGGAGCAATGTCCCCAGCAGCTAAAAGCAGAAGAAAGAAGAGGGAGAGCAGATGTCTGGGTGAAGAGATGGAGCGACTTCTGTGCTGTACCATAGAATGAGGTGACTCTGGGTGGTTTATGATGGTGAGCAGTGCATGCGAGCAATACATAGGTGAGGGAAGGAGGCATGGACAGATGTATATAGAGTCAACCGGAGAAATCGGTGGGGGATAGAAGAGAAAATGTATCACAATGATGTAAGTAATAAGTGAGTGCATGATTGGTATTTTTTTTTTCTGAAAAGAGTGACTTACTTTTGCAGTTATAATGCTGAGTTAGTTCCCTTTTGTTCCCTTCTTGTTCAATTCTGTTATAATTCTTGATATCACACTTAAGAAGCACTTTAGATGGCAGTTTTAGATGGCATATTTTAATGTCTCCAGACCTAAGGTCTCCAAGACCTATAGCCTCTAATATATAGTGCTAGGCTAAGCCAGAAGATTGGCAGAGGAGTGCAATCAGGTTTGAAAAAGGGTGGGGAGCAATAAAATTTTGGGAAGAAAGTTAAGAAAAAATAAGCAGTTTGGGATCACTCAGGGGAAATAAATTGTGATCAAACAAAATAGAAACACTTGCCAGATAACAGTAATAAATATACATGACAATGCAATGATGGGGGAATGGGAGTACACATTCACAGGATGAGTGACATACCAGGTTGATTATTTTAATACAGCTAAGCAGATATGCAGTGGTGAGAACAAATGATGGTGGTAGTTGTTCAAGAGATGAATGATGACATACAAGGTTGATTACATCTCTATAATGGTCCATGTATAATTTAATGTTTTGTATATTCTTATAAATAAATAATCTTTAATTCTCTGCTAATTACTTACAGACTTTATTCTAGATTTATCTATGGACCGCAACACCGGAGACTCATCAGACGATAGCAGAGATATCTCCGGGGGGTTCTTCTACCTGGTCCCTTGTCTTCATCTTGTAGATAAATATCGGCAGGTAATGCTTCACATTCAGGGGTCTGGTGGTCATAGAAGCTGACGCTGCTCCTGTGTAACATTGTCCTCCATCCCCCCAGAGACCTGAGAGCAAAGAGAACAGATATTTATCTGAACATGGAGAACAAAGAAATATCTGATGTAAGTGACATTTATATAACATTACAGGAGAAATATTTCTTATAGGTGACTGGAAATGTCTGAAATATTATACAATCTACACAGAACAGACATAACTATAAATCACCTAATATCATGTAGATCCCCTCACACTGTTCCCATCGAGGCCAGGACTCCATAGACCAGTGATGTGTCTTGTGATATCAGCAACAGATTCTGTAAGTTACGCACATTGTGAGGTGTGTCCGTCATAGATTGAATTAAATTTCTCCAGAAAATCCAACTAATGATCAATCGAGTTAAGATCTGGGAAATTTAGAGGCCAAGTCCCCATCCTGATGTCTTTGTCATGTTTCTCATTCCCAAACTATGTCCGCTTTAAGATCGGAAGCTTTATACTGCTGAAAGAGACCACTGTGTTTAGGGGATCCTGCTGCCTTCAAGGATGAAGACTTTATCTGCATAATGTTTTGGTACGGTGAACATGTTCTAGTAATATCCACATTATGCCAGGACCCATGGTTGTTTTTTTCGAAGCATCCCATCCCCTTTTTCCCATAGTGCTCCGTGGTACACATTATGTAAACCATAATTTATCAGAAAGAGGCTTCTTAGGTGTTGGAAATGGGTCAGCATGGGCCGTCAGACTGGTCTGCTGTTTTATATCCCCTTACACAGTAGGGTGCAATTGCCTGTGTGAACTGACTTCTTTCTGTAACTTTCCTCCCTGGACATGTTTTATGTCTATGGGTGTCCATAGGTGCTAACTACTGCATACAAGGAGCACCCCAATATGTCTCTAATATAAAGATATAAAGTTACAGTATAGTAGACAATATATGTCATAACATTTCTCCTTGGGTCATATATTGAGGTCACTCTAAGTCTTGTGTCTTATGATAATAGTCATTTCTTCTGGATTTATAACACATTATACCTACTGCCTAGATCTGCATACAGGAGAACAACCGGACGGAGGTCACAGAGTTCCTTCTCTTAGGATTTCAGGTCAGTCGAGGGTTAAGACTTTTCCTGTTCTGTCTGTTCCTTGTGGTTTATTATCTGATAATATGTGGGAATCTCCTGATCATCACCCTGGTGTCCACCAGCAAGAACCTCCAAACCCCAATGTACTTCTTCATCTCACATCTGTCCATCAGTGACATCTTGTTATCCACAGATATTGTCCCCAATCTTCTCCACATCCTAATAAATAATGGGGGGACCATGACTTTTATTGGTTGTATCACTCAGTTTTATTTCTTCTGCACCTCAGGACTATTTGAGTGTCTTCTCCTCGCTGTGATGTCTTATGACAGATATGTGGCCATCTGTAATCCTCTCCGTTACTCCTCTATCATGACAAGTGGACATTGTGTTATACTGACCGTCATCTGTTGGTTGTCTGGATGTTCTGTTACTTCGATTTACACAATAACAATAACAACACTAAACTTATGTGGCCATAATGTAATTGACCATTTATTTTGTGACTTTATTCCCTTACTAGAACTTTCCTGTTCTGACACTTTCATTGTCCACTTGGAGCTTTATGTAATAAGTATTCCTGGTGCCCTCATCCCAACCACCATCATTGTATTGTCTTATTCTTATGTTGTTTTATCAATCCTAAGGATCCCGTCTAATACTGGTAGACAGAAAGCCTTCTCCACCTGTAGCTCCCACCTCATTGTGGTCTCCATATTCTATGGGACGTTGTTCAGTGTTTATGTTGTCCCAACTAAAGGACAAACACCTGCCATGAGTAAAATCCTCTCCCTGCTATATACTGTGTTTACTCCTTTGGTCAACCCCATTATATACAGTCTGAGAAATGATGACATTAATAAAGCCGTACAGAAAACACTTCATAAATGGAAGTAATTTATAAAATTATATGTAGCTAATGCACAAGAAGATTAAATACCAGATCTTGTGGGAACTGTTATTCAAAATCCTTGTAAAACATTTTTTTTAATATATGCTTATTAACCCCTTGCTGTTTATAAATGGCCCTGCGGCATTGGAGGGTCATGAAGCGAGCTCAGGAGCTTAGCTTGCATCGTACCCAAACGGTCCCGGCTGCTATCAGCAGCCAGGACCCATGACGAATGCTGGACATCACCGTTCAGGCAGATGTTCGGCATTAACTCTTTAGACGCGGTGATCAAAGTTGATTGCCGCGTCTAAAGTGACAGTGAAAGCTTCCCGACAGCTCAGTCTGCCGAGAAGCTGATCGGGACCATCGCGGTAAAAGGCCTTACCTGCCTCCTGCGCGTCCGATCGGCGACTGATTGCTCCAAGCACGAAATCCAGGCTTGAGCAATCAACTGTCAATAACACTGATCAATGCATTGCAATGCAATGGAATTGATTCGTGTATTGAATCAATGTAGTGCATGTTATAGTCCCTTATAGGGGCTATAATTAGAGATGAGCAAATCGAAGTTGACGAACCCGAATTCGTTACGAATTTCATGAAAAATTTGATTCACAACGAATGCGAATATCGCCACAATTCGATCGTGGGAATCGCTTCATTAAACTCCATTTTACAGTGTTCCAGGCTATTACAGACCTGAGATGGCGGATCCACATGTGAGTACATGTGGCAGGGGATTATGGGAGGGCGGAAACAGTGGCGGGAATGAAGGTAGGCGGGCTGACCCTGAATCACATGTGAGATGCAGCCTATCAGTGTTCAATGACCCCTGTGTTGTCACAGCCCCTATATAATCGGCGGCTATCTTGCTTCTCTTCATTTCATCTATGCACTCAGATAGAGAGGATGGGACTGTGTGTGTGTGAATAGCTCATACCACAGCGTTACACTGCAACTGCTAGTCACATCAGCATTAGGGAAAGGCAGGAGTGCAGAGTGCTGTGCTGTTACTCTGAGAAGGATCAATGATAGCTAAACCTCCTATTCACGTTATTGAGCATTGCAGTAGAGAGGGGCAGATAGCTGTCAGCTGCCTCATACACATCTCCAAGCTGCCTCAACTTTATCAACCATCTTACCACCTCATTTTTCAGCGCAATTGAGTTTTTTTTTTTTGCTCCACAAATCTTCTGCTGCTCAGAATTGTGTGACAGAGTGCAACTTAGGGTTTAATCCCTGTATTTTTTGTTTTTTTGTGGTGCTGCACTGTTGGGTCCTGCTGCTGTTCAGAAATATGTGATTGTTCAGTGGACTGTAGGGCATTTGTACCATTTAGTACCTGTTAATCTGTCAAAGGGCTACATACTGTGCAAATCCAAACAATAGTACTCACCGGCTGTTTAAAAAAACAAAAAATACAGAGTTTTTTCTACGTATAATTACGCATATTACTGCCCTCATCAGTGCATACCGCATAGGTACATCCAAGTATTGTACCATTTAAGTAACTGTTAATCTGTCAAGGTGCTCTATACCGTCAAAGTCCAAACAATAGTATCCACTGACTGGTGTTTATAAAAAATTTTTTTTTTTTCTGCCTATAGTGCCTATAGTGCATATTATGGCCCTCATCAGTGCATACCACATAGGTACATCCAAGTATTGTACCATTTAGTTCCTGTTAAGCTGTCAAGGTGCTCCATACTGTCAAAGTCCAAACAATAGTATACACCTGCTGGTGTTTTACAAAAATACAGAGTTTTTTATGCATATAGTTAGGCATATTACTGCCCTCATCAGTGCATACCGCATAGGTACATCCAAGTATTGTACCATTTAGTACCTGTTAATCTGTCAAGGTGCTCCATACCGTCAAAGTCCAAACAATATTATCCACCGCCTGGTGTTTGACAAAAATACTGAGTTTTTTCTGCGTATAGTTGCGCATCTTACTGCCCCCATCAGTGCATACCACATACGTACATCCAAGTAGTGTACCATCTTGTACCTGTTAATCTGTAAAGGGCCTACATACTGTGAAAGGACAGCAGTAAGTAATCACCTGCTGCTGTTGGGGAACCTGAGGAGGACATCAGTGACGTACACACACCTGTTGATGATGATGAAGCCGATCGCAATTGGGAGCCGGGTGCAGAATGGGCTTCATCATCATCAGGAGAAGAGAGTTGATGGTTGCCCTTGAGGCAGCAAGGTGGTAGCACAGTTGGCAGTCAGCGTAGTGGCAGTAGTGAAAATTCAGGAGATAAACGTGCCCGGGGGAGACCACCTGCCTCGCGGCAGCCTACCTTTCCGGGAGGTAGTGGAACAGGGGTTCCTGGAGACGGCGCCAGTAGCAGTCCATTAGTGCAGACTGCCGGTGGGAAAATCAGCTACTCGACGGTGTGGAAGTTTTTCTTAAGGCATCCGGAGGAGGTTCACGTAGCCACATGCAAGATCTGTCGGCAGAAGGTGAAGCGTGGCCAGGGTCCCAATGTCGGCACCACGGCCCTTTTGTGTTCAAATATGCACGGCAGCGCCGACGTGTGGAGCTGTAACTACGGGCAGGGACAATACTTGTCTTTTGTGGCCCACTGGGTAAATGTGGTTCCTGCACAGCCACAACAGCAACTTGGACAGGTCACACCGCTTCCTCCTCCACACTCTCGCTCCCAGGCAGTTTGTCCTGTTACAGTGTGCGACGCCACCTCCTCATCCTCAACCGTGTCCTCGGCCTCCACTGCACATCCAAATCTCGGTGGCCCTTCATCGTACAATGTGTGTAGGGCACGGCGGTGTTACGCTGTTCTTCACATGGTTTGCCTTGGCGAACGGAGTCACACAGGGGAGGAACTGCTAAAGTTCATTCGTAAAGAAATCCAAGTATGGCTTACTCCACGAAATCTGGAAATGGGAACCATGGTGACCGACAACGGGAAGAACATTGTGTCCGCGCTGTGACAAGGAAGTGTGAAACATGCGCCCTGCATGGCACACATGTTGAATCTGGTTGTCAAGCACTTCCTCAAGTCTTCACCCCATTTGCAAAGCATCCTGAAAATGGCAAGGAAACTGTGCATGCACTTCAGCCACCAGTACACCGCCAAGCACACCTTCCTTGAGCTGCAGCGTCAGAACGGTATCCCACAACATAGTCTTATTTGTGACGTTGCCACACGTTGGAATTCCACCCTCCATATGTTGGACAGACTATACGAACAAAGAAAAGCAATCACCGATTTCTTGATGATCCAAGCAGATAGGAGTACTCCCCTGTGTAACTTCAATGTTAACCAGTGGCAGCTCATATGTGACACCTGCCGTTTGCTGAGGCCCTTTGAGGAAGCCACATTATTTGTGAGTCACCTGGATTACGCCATGAACGACGTAATTCCAGCAGGTGGTGACATACCTTGACATGACCATGCCAACAACCATTGAAGATCCCCTGGACTTCTGGGTAGCCAAACTTGATTTATGGCCGCAACTAGCAGAGTTTGCCCTGGAAAAGCTGTCCTGCCCGGCCAGTAGTGTGGCATCAGAGCGGGTGTTTAGTGCAGCCGGGGCCATAGTCACCCCAAGGCGAACTCGTCTGTCCACTAAAAATGTGGAGAGACTGACATTTGTCAAGATGAATAAGGGATGGATCAGCCAGGATTTCCAGCCACTAATGCCAGATGCCTCAGAGTAGATTGACCATGCTGCTACACCAACACTTCCCAATTATGGTTGGTTATGAAACCCGCCGCTAGCCAGAGGGGAGCCGGTGCCCGATGCCTGCTGAAATCGTTCAGCAGGCATCAAGGCATATCGCCCAGGGGGGTCATGATGACCCCCCATGTCGGCAATTGCAGCGCATCGCTCGTCAATTCAGACGAGCGATGCTCTGTGATTCCGTTCCCTGCCGCTCGCAGGGCGGGGATCGGAGCCTGATGTCTGCTGATTTCGATCAGCAGACATCCCGGCAGTGTGCAGGAAGAGGTCCGGAGGACCTCCTATACCTGTGATCGCTTCAGGACGCCGGTAACTACTTATCGGCGTTCTGCAGTGGTTCCGGGTCATCAGGGTCACGTGTGACCCTGTGACCCGGATATAGATGGTGACTGGTGGTGTAGTATACACCACCAATCACCATCCATGCTGTACTGGGGGCTGGCATTGTGGCCTCCCCCCTCAGTACAGTTGTGATTGGGTGGCCAAAGTGGCCACACCAATCACATAGTAATGGGAGGGGATGGTGGGGGCTAGGAGCATGTTGCTCCGTTCTGTCTGCCATTTCAGAGATCTGGCGAGCAGGACGGGGCCCCGTGCTGCCACCATCCCCTGAGTTAAAAAAAGTTTCTTTTTTTCCCAGCGTACCTCAGTGGGTGTCCGTGGGTCTGTACCAACTTTAGCTGCGTGACCCCGGCCCTCCTAAGCGTGTGTGCGGACCCTTTTAACCGTTTGTTAAAGCCCACCCGCCGCTGATCAGTCCCGTAGTACTGATCAGCGTTTTTTTTTGTGGTGCCGGCACTCTTTTTTTCGCGTTTTCTAGCGTTTTTTTGCACCCAAAGGCGGTCCGTGCCACCAGTAGCAGGCGTGTACTTTGTGGCCGGACCTTACCTGTGTGTGTGCGGCGTGCCACACCGCTGTCAATGATTTATCACTGATCAGCGTTTTTTTTGTGGTATAGGCACTTTTTTCGGTTAACGCGTTTTTTTTTTTTGCACCCATAGGCGGTCTGTGCTACCAGTAGCAGGCATGTACTGTGTCAACGGACCGTACCTGTGTGTGCAGCCTGTCCCACCGCTGTCAATGATTTATCACTGTTTGATCAGTGTTTTTTTGGGGGTTCAGGTGGGTGCATTTTTTTCGGGGTAAAGCGTTTTTTTTTTTTATTTTTCGTTTTTTTTTTTTGTGTTGGGATCTGTGTACAAGCCACCAGCCACTGTTCTGGGCTGAGTGGCCAGACCCCCCCCACTGACTTCTGCACCCCCTGCCGCCACAAGCACTAATCAGTGCGCACACCACTGATTAGATAAACACTTTTTTTTTGGAACAGGGCTTTTTTGCGCTAGAAGTCACCTTTTTTTAAAAAAAAAAAGTCTCCTTTTTATTTTAGATTTTTTTCTGTTAGGGCGGGTTAGTTTAGTTAGGTTAGGGGGGGTTAGGGCGGGTTAGGGAGGTATTCTCACACCACACCACAAACAGCACGTACACCAATAAAGTTTCCCCCCCCCCACACACACACAAGTATCCCCATTAGAGTAGGGAAATGGCCCGCAGAGTGTTTTCGGCGGAGGAGGCATATGACATAATTGCCTCCGACACCAAGAGCGGCTCAGAGGACGATGAAGACCCCACCTTCCTTATTTCATCGTCCTCCTCATCATCTAGTTCTGATGATTGATTCTTGACCCTGTGCCCCATGCTAGTATGAGTCCCCCTGGCACTCATACTAGTGAAGCCCCCCCCCCCCCCCCATCTCACTGGTACATCGTACCGGAGAACTTGTCTGGACTCAGCCAGCGGACCACGAGCCCGTGATTCCTGAGTTTTTTGGCGACTCAGGAATCAAAATTAACATTGCTGGGTTCACTGAAAAGGACTTTTTCGGTCATTCTTTCAGTGACGACTTTGTTAATCTAATAGTTACACAGACAAATCTGTATGCCCAACAGTTCGTCGCCGCTAACCCGGGCTCACTTTTAGCTAGACCCGGTTGCTGGACTCCAGTCGATGCAGCCGAAATGAGGACCTTTTGGGGCCTCGTGCTGCATATGGGTATAGTTAAAAAAAAACAGTGTCAGGCAATATTGGAGTGGGGACGTCTTTTACCAGACACCCCTCTACAGTATGGCCATGGCACGTTCCCGGTTCAAGGCCATTGGGAGATGTTTGCATTATGCTGATAATGCGGCATGTCCCCCCCAAACTGATCCCGCGTATGACTGTCTGTATAAAATCAGGCCGGTCATCAATCACTTCGGGGCCAGATTTTGGGAGGCCTATGTCCCTGGAAGGGAGGTCGCTATTGATGAGTCGCTCATCAGCTTCAAGGGGAGACTCAGCTTCCGGCAATACATCCCGACCAAGCGGGCGCGGTATGGCGTGAAGATGTATAAACTTTGCCAGAGTACCTCCGGGTACACTTGCAAGTTTATAGTGTATGAGGGACGAGATTCCCGTTTTGAACCCCAAGAATGTCCCCCCACTCTGGGTGTTAGAAAATCGTTTGGGGCCTTTTTCACCCATTGCTAGATAAAGGTTACCACCTTTACGTGGATAACTTTTATACTAGTATCCCTCTCTTTTCATCCCTCGTCGCCAGATCCACGGTCACTTGTGGGACAGTCCGGAAGAATCAAAGAGGCCTTCCGCCCCATCTCCTACATGCTCCTATCCCCCAGGGTTAGTCCCGTGCCTTTTCCCATGAGAACCTGTTGTTGGTCCGGTATAAGCACAAGAGGGATGTCCTTATGCTCACCACAATTCATGGGAATGGCAGCACCCCTGTCCCTGTGCGAGGTACCACGGGACCGGTCCTCAAGCCCGATTGTATTCTGGACTAAAATCGGTATATGGGGGGAGTTGATCTTTCTGATCAAGTCCTCAAGCCATATAATGCCATGCGGGAAACCCGTGTATGGTATAAAAAGGTTGAGGTCTACATGGTACAGGTTGCCATGTACAACTCTTTTATACTGTACCAGAACACTGGCAACACAGGAACATACCTGCAGTTCCAAGAGGTAGTTCTAAAGGCCCTCATCTTTGGTGACGCCAAAGAGCGGGTCAGAGCACCTCTGGAACTTTAGGTCCCCGGATCGTCCCCGGCCAACACTTTCCAGGTGTGATCCCCAACACTGGAAGGACGGGACGAACCCAGAAGAAATGCAGAGTGTGTCACAGGAAGGGGAGACGGAGGGACACCACGTACCAATGTGACACTTGCCCCGATCATCCGAGCCTCTGCATAGGCTGCTTCAGGGAGTATCACACTTCCATGGAGTACTAAATTTTCCATCATTTGCCCTAATTTTCATTCCCCAGAATTCGGCTCCAATGTACCAGTCCAGGGTACATTGACTTCCAAATTTTAAACCAAAACACCCCCCCAAAACAAAAAACTAAACATTTTTCCCAATACCCCAATATCTTTTTTTTCCCCCCTAAAAAATGGGCCATGGGACACAGAGTCAACAGCATTGGAGGTTTGCAGTTGCCTCAAATGCGCAACGCTCTCTCTCCCCACCTGAGCGGGTTGCGCATTTGAGGTAACAGAATAGGGACGGCCCCACACATCCCCTTCCCAGAATGATGATTCACAGTATAGGGTTTGGGGCGGGCATCATTTTTACTTTTGGTTGTACTCTGGGTCATCATTCTGGGAAAATAATTGGCATATCAGTACTAAAATTGCAATTTTCTTCCCCCCATAGTACACTTCATCCATTCTTGGAAAACAAATGAAGGGAACACCCGTCTGTTCCAAATCTCCACTTCACCCTATACACCTTCCCTAGGGGGTGTACTGTTTGTAATGGTGTCACATATGGGTGTTCCTTTCTTGTATTTTCCTCTGAATGTATGTAACTGTTAGGTCCGTAACAAACATCCGCCTCAAATGCGAAGAGTTCTCACTGAGCTCTGTCGTATTTCCAGGCGACAATTCGGGGCTTTATAAATGCACATGACCCCCGACTTCAATTTCAACAAAATTTTCACTCCTTCCATTCTGAGCATTGTAGTGCGTCCACATAGCAATTTACATCTACATATGTGCTATTTTTTTTCTCAGATGAAGTTATTCTACAAATTTTGGGGGCCTTTTGCCCTATTACCCAATGTGAAAATGAAACATTTGGGGTAACACTATCAATATAGTGCAAAAAAATCTAATTTTTCACATTTACGTCCCACTGTTCAAAAAACCTGTGAGGTGTAACTACTCACTGTAACACTGTTACATACCCCGAGGGGTCTAGTTTCCAAAATGGTATGCCATGTGGGTTTTTCTTTGCTGTCCTGGCACCATAGGGGCTTCCTAAATGCGGCATGCCCCCAGAGCAAAATTTGCTTCCAAACAGCCAAAATGTGACTCCTCCTCTTCTGAGACCTGTAGTGCGCAAGCAGAGCACTTTTCACCCCCATATGGGGTGTTTCCTGAATCAAGAGAAATTGGGCTTCAAATTTTGGGCGGTATTTTCTGCTATTACCCTTTTTAAAAATGTAACATTTTTGGGAAAACAAGCATTTTAGGTACATTTTTTTTTTTTACATATGCCAAAGTCGTGAAACCTCTTAGGGGTATTAAGGTTCACTTTACCCCTTGTTACGTTCCCCAAGGGGTCTATTTTCCAAAATGGTATGCCATGTGGTTTTTTTTTTTGCTGTCCTGGCACCATAGGGGCTTCCTAAAGGCGGCATGCCCTCAGAGCAAAATTTGCTTCAAAAAAGCCAAATGTGACTCCTCCTCTTCTGAGACCTTTAGTGCGCCAGCAGAGCACTTTTCACCTCCATATGGGGTGTTGTCTGAATCGGGAAAAATTGGGCTTCCAATTTTGCGGGGTATTTTCTGCTTTAACCCTTTGTAAAAATGTCAAATTTTTGGGAAACCAAGCATTTTAGGTACATTTTTTTTTTTTACATATGCCGAAGTCGTGAAACCTCTGTGGGGTATTAAGGTTCACTTTACCCCTTGTTACGTTCCCCAAGGGGTCTATTTTCCAAAATGGTATGCCATGTGGTTTTTTTTTTGCTGTCCTGGCACCATAGGGGCTTCCTAAATGCGGCATGCCCCAGAGCAAAATTTGCTTAAAAAAAGCCAAATGTGACTCCTTCTCTTCTGAGACCTGTAGTGCGCCAGAAGAGCCCTTTTCACCCCCATATGGGGTGTTTTCTGAATCGGGAGAAATTGGGCTTCAAATTTTGGGGGGTATTTTTTGCTATTACCCTTTTTAAAAATGTAACATTTTTGGGAAAACAAGGATTTTAGATAAAAAAAAAATATTTTACATTTGCAAAAGTCGTGAAACCCCTGTGGGGTATTAAGGCTCCCTTAATTCCTTGTTACGTTCCTCAAGGGGTCTAGTTTCCAAAATGGTATGCCATGTGTTTTTTTTTCTGTTTTGGCACCCTAGGGGCTTCCTAAAGGTGAAATGCCCCCCAAAAACCATTTCAGAAAAATGTTCTCTCCAGAATCCCCTTGTCGCTCCTTCGCTTCTGAGCCCTCTACTGCGCCTGCCGGACACTTTACATAGACATATGAGGCATGTGCTTACTCAAGAGAAATTGGACTACAAACACAAGTAAAAAGTTTCTCCTTTTACCCCTTGCAAAAATTCAAAAATTGGATCTACAAGAACATGCAAGTGTAAAAAATGAAGATTTTGAATTTTCTCCTTCACTTTGCTGCTATTCCTGTGAAACACCTAAAGGGTTAACACACTTACTAAATGTCATATTTAATACTTTGGGGGTTGTAGTTTTTATAATGCGGTCATTTACGGGGTATTTCTAATATGAAGACCCTTCAAATCCACTTCACAACTGAACTGTTCCCTGAAAAATATTGAGTTTGAAAATTTTGTGAAAATTTGGAAAATTGCTGCTGAACTTTGAAGCCCTCTGGTGTCTTCCAAAAGTAAAAACACGTCAATTTTATGATGCAAACATAAAATAGACATATTGTTTATGTGAATCCAAAAAAAAATTATTTTGAATATCCATTTTCCTTACAAGCAGAGAGCTTCAAAGTTAGGAAAATGCAAAATTTTCCTTTTTTTCAACAAATTTTGGGATTTTTCACCATGAAAGGATACAAGTTACCATAAAATTTTACCACTATGTTAAAGTAGAATATGTCACGAAAAAACAATCTCGGAATCAGAATGATAACTAAAAGCATTCCAGAGTTATTAATGTTTAAAGTGACAGTGGTCAGATGTTCAAAAAATGCTCTGGTCCTTAAGGTGTAAAATCGCCTGGTCCTTATGGGGTTTATGCAAATGTCAACATTGATCTTTAAATGTAAGGGGTTATGAAACCCTCTTGGGTACTGAGAATGCCTGCTCCTGACTCATCTTGTGTCTTTCAGGAACTACTTGCCTCCCTGATGCCTCAGGCCTTGGGCCTTCAATTTTTCATGTTTAGCAGTAGCTAAATACATGCTTAATGCAAATTTCAACATTGATCTTTACATGTAAGGGGTTATGAAACCCTCTTGGGTACTGTGAATGCCTGCTCCTGACTCATCCTGTGTCTCACAGGAACTACTTGCCTCACTGACACTTCTGCCTGCTCCTGACTCATCCTGTGTCTTTCAGGAACTACTTGCCCCACTGACACTTCTGGCCTTGGGCCTTTAATTTTTGGAAGTTTAGCAGTAGCTAATACAAATTTCAACAATGATCTTTACATTCTCGGCACTCTGCTAGGGCCTTCTCCTACCCCGCCAGGGACAATCCGAGGACCTCACTAAACCATTCAATCGGTAGTAAAGACATGCGGTGTGTACAAAGAACAGGGACTTAATGAACCCGAGCTTATGACCCGCACTTAGTTGTGATTCTTCTTTCCTGGCAAATAATTGCAATCCCTGATCCCTATCGCGAATGGGGTTCAGCGGGTTACCCGCACCTGTCGGTGAAAGATAGACATACGCTGGTCCGTTCAGTGTAGTGCGCGTGCAGGCCTGAACATCTGAGGGCATAACACACCTGTTATTGCACGATCTCGCTATTGATCGTGCATTGTAAGGGGTTTGTAACACTCACATTTCTGAAGACAGGAACTCCGGTGGATGTGGATCCGCTGGACCTATGTGGCAGATGACTCAGAGTGTGCCAGGGAACGGAGTCTAAGGTGCCGCTGGTCTTCACCAGAGCCCGCCGCAAAGCAGGATGGGCTTGCAGGATGGCAGGATGGGCTCGGCCACACAGGCGGCTGAGGAGATGCAAAGCACAGAAGGGACGAGACAACTCGTAGTCAGAATAGCTGTAGGTCAGGGCAGGTGGCACAGTAGCGTAGTCGGGACGTAGCAGAAGTTCAGTAGGCAGGCGGCAGAGAAGCAAGGTCAAGGTCACAAGAGCAGGAGATCTGGTACACGGCAAGGCAGTACAAAGGAACGCATTCTCTAGGGCACAAGGCAACAAAGATCCGGCAGAGAACTGAGGAGGGTGGAGGAATTTATCAACAAGACACAGGTGGTTACACTAATGAGCATACTGGCCCTTTAAATCTTAAAGCTCCGGTGCACGCACGCCCTAAGGGACGGGGACACTTGCATGGGAGCACAGAGGTGGAAGCAGAGGCAGGGGAAACACCCGGAGAGTGACGGACTGGGGCTCGCATGCGAGTGTGTCCCGCAATGCGAGTCCCAGCCCCGTCGGCAGCAGAAGGTAAGGGGACCATGCACTCACGGCCAGCATGTGAGGCAGGAGCGCATAGCGTAACAGGGTTATTAATGCCTCTTGGGTACTGCTGATGCCTACTCCTGACTGCTTCTGTGTTTTTCAGGAACTACTTGACTTCATGATGCTTCTGGGCTTGGGCCTTTAATTTTAGGATTTTTGAAATACATACATACATGCTTAATAAAAATTGCAACATTTATGGTGCAATGTATGGGGTTATTAAACACTCTTGGGTAGTGTTTTTTTCAAATTTTCTGATAATTATCACTGTAATAAACTTGAATTTTCCAGAATAATAACCATTACACTATTGAACGCTTGTTGTGTGTGATTTTTTAAGTAAAATTTTCCCCAAAAAATACGGAGAGGGATGAACTCTGCTTCTTTTTTTCATAAAAAATAATTTTATAGAAGAATGTCTTTAGGTGGTCCACCGTCCTGCATTATAGAGTCTTCTGGACTCTTGGATATGCGCTTGTTCTTAAACAAAGGTACAAAAATGGCCGGTCAGGGCAATGGAGACGTTGTGCCTATATCTTACGGCCACATGAGCCCTGTGAGTACTTGTGATATTAGGTCCTTTGTACCCACACGGCGGGGTCCGGAACACAAATTTTGATTTAAATTTCAAATAAAAAAATCACACATTTCAATGGTCTCCTCATGCTGCAGCCAACTCCAGGCTGCATCATTCTGGTAATATATAGGTAGCACCCGCTGTCCTAAATTTTCGTTAAAATTATTTGTCAAAAATGTTTGTCTTTTTTATTATGGATTGTGAAGCTTTGGTTTGTAGTCATGCATCATCCAACTCCAGCCTATGTCATTCAGGCAATATATGGTTTACTGATGGCGCTGCTGGGCCTGGGTCTGGGAATTTCAAATTTTCTCATAGGTAGCACCCGCTATCCAAAAGTCTTCTTCATAAATTTCTACAATTGTTGTGTTTTTTGGGGGAGATTGTGAAGCCCTAGTGTGTACTCATGCATCAGCCAACTCCAGGCTGTGTCATTCAGGCAATATATAGGTAGCACCCGCTGTCCTAAATATTCTTAACATTTTTTTAAAATGGTTGATTTTTCTTTGGGATTCTGAAGGCCTGGTGTGTACTCAATGCTGCTTCCTGCTACACTCTGTCAGCCCATTGGTCCTGTGACAGTGTGCTACTCCGCCTCCACATTCTCCACTGTGTCTTAAGCCTCCACTGCCCGGAAAAGTCTCAGTGGTCCTTCAGCATACCATGTGTGCAGGTCACGGCGGTGTCACGCTTGGAAACAGTGGCTGGTCAGGGCAATGGAGACGTTGCGCCTACATCTCATGGCCACATGAGCCCTTTGGGGGCTTGTTGGATTTGGTCCTTCGTACCCACACGCTGGGGTCCGGGACACGCAAAGGTTGTTTTAAATTTCAAATCAAAAAATGATGGCGCTGCTGGGCCTAGGTCTGGGAATTTCAAATTTTCTCATAGGTAGCACCCACTATCCAAAATCTCTTTAAAAAATTTCTAAAATTGTTGTGTTTTTTGGGGGGAAATTGGGAAGCCCTGCTGTGTACTCGTGCATCAGCCAACTCCAGGCTGTGTCATTCAGGCAATATATGGTTTACTGATGCTGCTGTGGGGCCTGGGAATTTTAAATGTTCTCATAGGTAGCACCCGCTATCCAAAATCTTCGGTTTAAATTTCTTAATTCATCTTTTAATCTTAGAGATTGTGAAGGCCTAGTGCCTACTCATGCTGCTGGCAACTCCGGGCTGTGCCATTCATCCACTATATGGTCTCCTCATGCTGCCAACACCTCCACGCTGTGTCATTCAGCCACTATATGGTGTCCTCATGCTTTCACCACCTCCACGCTGTGTCATTCAGCCACTATATGGTCTCCTCATGCTGCCAACACCTCCACACTGTGTCATTCAGCCACTATATGGTGTCCTCATGCTGCCAACACCTCCACACTGTGCCATTCAGCCACTAAATGGTCTCCTCTTGCTGCCAACACCTCCACGCTGTTTCATTCAGTCACTATATGGTCTCCTGACACTGATGCCACCACCAGGCTCTGTCATTGTGCTGCTGTGCGGCAGTGATTCTAGAAGCGATGCCGGTCATCTGCATGTTATTCTGAATAACAGTATTATTTCACTACCCCAGCACACTCCATATGCGTTTTAGAACACAGCAAAGTGTTCTATACCCCTATTGAGGCTGTATGTAGGCTAGAAATAGCCTTTTTTAATATAGATTTGCCGCAAAAAAATTTGGATCGAAGCAAACTTTTTCAGAAATATTGGTGAATCAGCCGAATCGAATTTTTTAAAAGTTCACTCATCTCCATCACTTACTATACCAGTAAAAAACAATTAAAAGTGACCAAAATTACCTTGAGAATTAAAATGGTACAGAAAAATGAGTCCTCATTAAAAAGTTATAGGGTCAGAAGATGACAATTGTAACCCCTTTAGGAACCAGCAAATTTTGTTTTTTTAGATCCCATTTTTTTTTGCTCCTCACAATCTAAGACCCATAAATGTTAAATTTTACCACTGACATGGTTGTATTAGGGCTTCTTATGTGCAGAACAAGTTGTGAGGCAATCATTTTTTCAGGGTTCACAATACGGTAAATCTGACATGCTATCTTTATTCTATTGATCAGTACGATTTTAATGATACCAATGGGAAAGGGGGTGGATTTGTATTTTTATTAGGGGGAGGATTTTTTAAATATTTTTGAAAACTTTTTTTAACTTTTATTTACACATTTTGTTGGCCCCCTGGGTGCCTATCATGAGCCATTATTAGATGGCTTACATAGATCAATGTAATGCTTTTGCATTAAATTGATCTTTGTTTTCAACGCTCGATTGCTAAGGGCTGCTAATGGCAGCCTTAAGCAATTGCCGATCCACGGAGCAGCGGGAAGGACTGTGCGTCCGCGTTCTTCCCCGGCAACCCATCGGCAGCCCGTAATTACATTGGGGAGCTGCAGATGGGTCCTCTAGACCCCAAGGATTACTGGCATTTAATGTTTAAATACTGTGATCGCTATTGATCACGGCATTTAATAATTTCAATGATGTACATCGGAGCCAGCTCTAATGTCTGTCATTACCAGCAGATGTCAGCTGCTGATAGCAACGGGGATCTGCCGGTTATGACGCGGACCTAACCCACGGGTCTTGCTCCCCTCACCCGACCCCTGACGTACCAGTACGTCATAGTTTGGGACGGGGTTAAGCATACAAATTATTGTACACAAATTAATAATTTTTTGAAAAGTAGTGAAATAAAACAAAACAATATAATAAAACCTATATAAATTGTGTATCATTTTAATTGTATGGCCCTACAGAATAAAAATAACATGTTATTTAAAAAAGAAACACTGTGCAGAAATAGAAGTCCTTAAACGTTACAAAATGGTGTTTTATTTTCAATTTGTCCCACAAATATACATATATATATATATATATATATATATATATATATATATACAGTGGTCCCTCAACATACGATGGTAATTTGCTCCAAATGACCCATCGTTTGTTGAATCCATTGTATGTTGAGGGATCCGTGCAATGTAAAGTATAGGAAGCTGTACTCACCTGTCCTCGCCACTCCGGACCAGGTCCTCACCGCTCCCAATCCTGTCCCAGGGGCTCCCGATGCTGTCCCGCTGCTCCGGTGTCTTCTTCGCGATCCTCCGGCTTCTTCCGCATCTTCTGCAGGGTCCGGGCCTCGCTTTCTGGTGACGTTATTACGCTGCTGCGCCGGCGTGCGCAGCGTGCGTAGTGACATAATAACGACGCCAGAAAGCGAGGCCCGGACCCTGGAGAAGATGCAGAAGACGCCGGAGGATCGCAAAGTGGACCCGGAGCAGCGGTAATAGGTAGGCGAACCTGCCCGGGATGCTTAAACTGCTATCCGACAGCAGCTTAAGCATTTTGCGCTGTCGGATAGCAGTTAATGCGATGACCCCGACATATAAAAGCATCGTATGTCGATGTTATCATATGTCAGGGCCATCGCAGGTCGGGAGGTTACAGTATATATATATATATATATATATATATATATATATATATATATATATTTGTTGGACAAATCTATATATATAAAACTCAACGTGTGTGTGTATGTATGTATGTATGTGTGTGTGTGTATGTATGTATGTATGTATGTATGTATGTGTGTGTGTATGTATGTATGTATATATGTATGTATGTATGTGTGTATGTTCCAGCATCACCTCCAAACGGCTAAAGATATTAACATAAAACTTGGCCACATGTTACTTATATGTCAACAACAAACATAGGATAGGTGATTTAACCCTTACTCACCCCCATTTGCCAGGGACGGGGTTTATGTTTAAAGTCCCATACAAGTCAATGGGAAATATATGTTACTGCATAACTTCCAAATGGTATTTCGAGATATTTCGATAATAATTTGTCACATGTTACTTATATATCCACTTAAAATATAGGATAGTTAATTTAACCCTTAACTACCCCCATTTGTGAGGGTCAGGGTTTTTGTTTAAAGTCTCATGCAAATCAATGGGAAATATATGTTCCCACATAACTTCCGTACGGCTGGAGATATTTCAATAACTGGTACACATATTATGGGTCGGAATAGGAGGTCAACATAGGAGGTCGGCATATGAGGTCGGCATAGGAGGACGGGATAGGAGGTCGTGATAGGAGGACGGGATAGGAGGACGGGATAGGAGGACGGGATAGGAGGACGGGATAGGAGGACGGGATAGGAGGTCGGGATAGGAGGTCAGGATAGGAGGACGGGAAAGGAGGACGGGAAAGGATGACGGGAAAGGAGGACGGGATAGGAGGACGGAAAAGGAGGACGGGATAGGAGGACAGGAAAGGAGGACGGGAAAGGAGGACGGGATAGGAGGACGGGATAGAAGGATGGGATAGGAGGCCGTGATAGGAGGACGGGATAGGAGGACAGGAAAGGAGGACGGGAACGGAGGACGGAAAGGAGGTCGAGATATGAGGATGGGAAAGGAGGATGGGATAGGAGGACGTGATAGGAGGACGGGATAGGAGGACGGGATAGGATGATGGGATAGGAGGTCGGGATATGACAACAATATATGAGGATGGGATATGAAGTCAAAAGCTTCCTCCTTTGTTTATTTTCCTCCCCAAGAAGGATTAGGAAGGAAAAACCGGGCAACGCCGGGTACTCAGCTAGTTGAAAATAAAACACAATTTTGTAACGTTTGAGGACTTCTGTTTCTACACAGTATTTTTTTTTTCCAGAGTAAGTTTTTATTTATTTTACGTCAAGAAAAAGCAATAACAACCTTAACAATATCATGAGAGGCCGTTAGGCGATGACAATAAATGAGTCAAATATAACAGTGCCAATGTAAAAAAACAGAACATTGAGAACGTGAGATATATGTTTCCATGGAATGACGTTCCTCAGGGGAGTCACTACTACTCATAGGGGTTCTATGTTGTCTTGACTAGTGGGCCCCAGGGGTCGTCCTAAGTCTATCCAGTAGGAGGAAATTCCTAAGTATGTGAGCAACCTAGTCTATTGCATGGACCTGTATGGACTGGGTAAGTGTTACGCCGAGCGCTCCGGGTCCCCGCTCCTCCCCGGAGCGCTCGCTTCACTCTCCCCGCGGCAGCGCTCCGGTCACGTCCTCTGACCCGGGGCGCTGCGATTCCGCTGCCAGCCGGGATGCGATTCGCGATGCGGGTAGCGCCCGCTCGCGATGCGCACCCCGGCTCCCCTACCTGACTCGCTCTCCGTCTGTTCTGTCCCGGCGCGCGCGGCCCCGCTCCCTAGGGCGCGCGCGCGCCGGGTCTCTGCGATTTAAAGGGCCACTGCGCCGCTGATTGGCGCAGTGGTCCCAATTAGTGTGTTCACCTGTGCACTTCCCTATATCACCTCACTTCCCCTGCACTCCCTTGCCGGATCTTGTTGCCTTAGTGCCAGTGAAAGCGTTCCTTGTGTGTTCCTTGCCTGTGTTTCCAGACCTTCTGCCGTTGCCCCTGACTACGATCCTTGCTGCCTGCCCCGACCTTCTGCTACGTCCGACCTTGCTTTTGCCTACTCCCTTGTACCGCGCCTATCTTCAGCAGCCAGAGAGGTGAGCCGTTGCTAGTGGATACGACCTGGTCACTACCGCCGCAGCAAGACCATCCCGCTTTGCGGCGGTCTCTGGTGAAAACCAGTAGTGGCTTAGAACCGGTCCACTAGCACGGTCCACGCCAATCCCTCTCTGGCACAGAGGATCCACTACCTGCCAGCCGGCATCGTGACAGTAGATCCGGCCATGGATCCCGCTGAAGTTCCTCTGCCAGTTGTCGCTGACCTCACCACGGTGGTCGCCCAGCAGTCACAACAGATAGCGCAACAAGGCCAACAGCTGTCTCAACTGACCGTTATGCTACAACAGTTACTACCACAGCTTCAGCAGTCATCTCCTCCGCCAGCTCCTGCACCTCCTCCGCAGCGAGTGGCCGCTCCTGGGATACGCTTATCCTTGCCGGATAAATTTGATGGGGACTCTAAGTTTTGCCGTGGCTTTCTTTCCCAATGTTCCCTGCATCTGGAGATGATGTCGGACCTGTTTCCCACTGAAAGGTCTAAGGTGGCTTTCGTAGTCAGCCTTCTGTCCGGAAAAGCCCTGTCATGGGCCACACCGCTCTGGGACCGCAATGACCCCGTCACTGCCTCTGTACACTCCTTCTTCTCGGAAATCCGAAGTGTCTTTGAGGAACCTGCCCGAGCCTCTTCTGCTGAGACTGCCCTGTTGAACCTGGTCCAGGGTAATTCTTCCGTTGGCGAGTATGCCGTACAATTCCGTACTCTTGCTTCAGAATTGTCCTGGAATAATGAGGCCCTCTGCGCGACCTTCAAAAAAGGCCTATCCAGCAACATTAAAGATGTTCTGGCCGCACGAGAAATTCCTGCTAATCTACATGAACTTATTCACCTAGCCACTCGCATTGACATGCGTTTTTCCGAAAGGCGTCAGGAACTCCGCCAAGATATGGACTCTGTTTGCACGAGGCGTTTCTCCTCCTCGGCTCCTCTCTCCTCTGGTCCCCTGCAATCTGTTCCTGTGCCTCCCGCCGTGGAGGCTATGCAGGTCGACCGGTCTCGCCTGACACCTCAAGAGAGGACACGACGCCGTATGGAGAACCTCTGCCTGTACTGTGCTAGTACCGAACACTTCCTAAGAGATTGTCCTATCCGTCCTCCCCGCCTGGAAAGACGTACGCTGACTCCGCACAAAGGTGAGACAGTCCTTGATGTCTACTCTGCTTCTCCACGTCTTACTGTGCCTGTGCGGATGTCTGCCTCTGCCTTCTCCTTCTCTACAGTGGCCTTCTTGGACTCAGGATCTGCAGGAAATTTTATTTTGGCCTCTCTCGTCAACAGGTTCAACATCCCGGTGACCAGTCTCGCCAGACCCCTCTACATCAATTGTGTAAATAATGAAAGATTGGACTGTACCATACGTTTCCGCACGGAGCCCCTTCTTATGAGCATCGGATCTCATCATGAGAGGATTGAACTTTTGGTCCTCCCCAATTGCACCTCGGAAATTCTCCTTGGACTTCCCTGGCTTCAACTTCATTCCCCTACCCTGGATTGGTCCACTGGGGAGATCAAGAGTTGGGGGTCCTCTTGTTCCAAGAACTGTCTAAAACCGGTTCCCAGTAACCCTTGCCGTAACTCTGTGGTTCCTCCAGTAACCGGTCTCCCTAAGGCCTATATGGACTTCGCGGATGTTTTCTGCAAAAAACAAGCTGAGACTCTACCTCCTCACAGGCCTTATGATTGCCCTATCGACCTCCTCCCGGGCACTACTCCACCCCGGGGCAGAATTTATCCTCTCTCTGCCCCAGAGACTCTTGCCATGTCCAAATACGTCCAGGAGAATCTAAAAAAGGGCTTTATCCGTAAATCCTCCTCTCCTGCCGGAGCCGGATTTTTCTTTGTGTCCAAAAAAGATGGCTCCCTACGTCCTTGCATTGACTACCGCGGTCTTAATAAAATCACGGTTAAGAACCGCTACCCCTTACCCCTCATCTCTGAACTCTTTGATCGCCTCCAAGGTGCCCACATCTTCACTAAATTGGACTTAAGAGGCGCCTATAACCTCATCCGCATCAGAGAGGGGGACGAGTGGAAAACGGCATTTAACACCAGAGATGGACACTTTGAGTATCTGGTCATGCCCTTTGGACTGTGCAACGCCCCTGCCGTCTTCCAAGACTTTGTCAATGAAATTTTTCGTGATCTGTTATACTCCTGTGTTGTTGTATATCTGGACGATATCCTAATTTTTTCTGCCAATCTAGAAGAACACCGCCAGCATGTCCGTATGGTTCTTCAGAGACTTCGTGACAACCAACTCTATGCCAAAATTGAGAAATGTCTGTTTGAATGCCAATCTCTTCCTTTTCTAGGATATTTGGTCTCTGGCCAGGGACTACAGATGGATCCAGACAAACTCTCTGCCGTCTTAGATTGGCCACGCCCCTCCGGACTCCGTGCTATCCAACGCTTTTTGGGGTTCGCCAATTATTACAGGCAATTTATTCCACATTTTTCTACCATTGTGGCTCCTATCGTGGCTTTAACCAAAAAAAATGCTGATCCCAAGTCCTGGCCTCCTCAAGCAGAAGACGCCTTTAAACGACTCAAGTCTGCCTTTTCTTCGGCTCCCGTCCTCTCCAGACCTGACCCTTCCAAACCCTTCCTATTGGAGGTTGATGCCTCCTCAGTGGGAGCTGGAGCTGTTCTTCTACAAAAAAATTCTTCCGGGCATGCTGTCACTTGTGGTTTTTTCTCTAGGACCTTCTCTCCAGCGGAGAGGAACTACTCCATCGGGGATCGAGAGCTTCTAGCCATTAAATTAGCACTTGAGGAATGGAGGCATCTGCTGGAGGGATCAAGTTCTCCTGTTATTATCTACACCGACCACAAGAACCTCTCCTACCTCCAGTCTGCCCAACGGCTGAATCCTCGCCAGGCCCGGTGGTCTCTGTTCTTTGCCCGATTTAATTTTGAGATTCACTTTCGTCCTGCCGATAAGAACATTAGGGCCGATGCTCTCTCTCGTTCCTCGGATGCCTCAGAAGTTGAACTCTCTCCGCACCACATCATTCCACCTGACTGCCTGATCTCCACTTCTCCTGCCTCCATCAGGCAGACTCCTCCAGGAAAGACCTTTGTTTCTCCTCGCCAACGCCTCGGAATCCTCAAATGGGGTCACTCCTCCCATCTCGCAGGTCATGCGGGTATCAAGAAATCTGTGCAACTCATCTCCCGCTTCTATTGGTGGCCGACTCTGGAGACGGATGTTGTGGACTTTGTGCGAGCCTGCACTATCTGTGCCCGGGATAAGACTCCTCGCCAGAAGCCCGCTGGTTTTCTTCATCCTCTGCCTGTCCCCGAACAGCCTTGGTCTCTGATTGGTATGGATTTTATTACTGATTTACCCCCTTCCCGTGGCAACACTGTTATTTGGGTGGTCGTTGATCGATTCTCCAAAATGGCACATTTCATCCCTCTTCCTGGTCTTCCTTCTGCGCCTCAGTTGGCTAAACAATTTTTTGTACACATTTTTCGTCTTCACGGGTTGCCTACGCAGATTGTCTCGGATAGAGGCGTCCAATTCGTGTCTAAATTCTGGAGGGCTCTCTGTAAACAACTCAAGATTAAATTAAATTTTTCTTCTGCATATCATCCCCAGTCCAATGGACAAGTAGAAAGGATTAACCAGATCTTGGGTGATTATTTGCGACATTTTGTTTCCTCCCGCCAGGATGACTGGGCAGATCTCCTCCCATGGGCCGAATTCTCGTATAACTTCAGGGTCTCTGAGTCTTCCTCCAAATCCCCATTTTTCGTGGTGTACGGCCGTCACCCTCTTCCCCCCCTCCCTACTCCCTTGCCCTCTGGTCTGCCCGCTGTGGATGAAATTTCTCGTGACCTTTCCATCATATGGAGAGAGACCCAAAATTCTCTCTTACAGGCTTCATCACGCATGAAGAAGTTCGCGGATAAGAAAAGAAGAGCTCCCCCCGTTTTTTCCCCTGGAGACAAGGTATGGCTCTCCGCTAAATATGTCCGCTTCCGTGTCCCTAGCTACAAGTTGGGACCACGCTATCTTGGTCCTTTCAAAATTTTGTGTCAAATTAATCCTGTCTCTTATAAACTTCTTCTTCCTCCCTCTCTTCGTATCCCTAATGCCTTTCACGTCTCTCTTCTCAAACCACTCATCCTCAACCGTTTTTCTCCCAAATCTGTTCCTCCCACTCCTGTTTCTGGCTCCTCGGACATCTTCTCGGTCAAAGAAATTTTAGCTGCCAAAAAGGTCAGAGGGAAAAATTTTTTTTTAGTGGACTGGGAGGGTTGTGGTCCTGAAGAGAGATCCTGGGAACCTGAGGACAACATCCTAGACAAAAGTATGCTCCTCAGGTTCTCAGGCTCTAAGAAGAGGGGGAGACCCAAGGGGGGGGGTACTGTTACGCCGAGCGCTCCGGGTCCCCGCTCCTCCCCGGAGCGCTCGCTTCACTCTCCCCGCGGCAGCGCTCCGGTCACGTCCTCTGACCCGGGGCGCTGCGATTCCGCTGCCAGCCGGGATGCGATTCGCGATGCGGGTAGCGCCCGCTCGCGATGCGCACCCCGGCTCCCCTACCTGACTCGCTCTCCGTCTGTTCTGTCCCGGCGCGCGCGGCCCCGCTCCCTAGGGCGCGCGCGCGCCGGGTCTCTGCGATTTAAAGGGCCACTGCGCCGCTGATTGGCGCAGTGGTCCCAATTAGTGTGTTCACCTGTGCACTTCCCTATATCACCTCACTTCCCCTGCACTCCCTTGCCGGATCTTGTTGCCTTAGTGCCAGTGAAAGCGTTCCTTGTGTGTTCCTTGCCTGTGTTTCCAGACCTTCTGCCGTTGCCCCTGACTACGATCCTTGCTGCCTGCCCCGACCTTCTGCTACGTCCGACCTTGCTTTTGCCTACTCCCTTGTACCGCGCCTATCTTCAGCAGCCAGAGAGGTGAGCCGTTGCTAGTGGATACGACCTGGTCACTACCGCCGCAGCAAGACCATCCCGCTTTGCGGCGGTCTCTGGTGAAAACCAGTAGTGGCTTAGAACCGGTCCACTAGCACGGTCCACGCCAATCCCTCTCTGGCACAGAGGATCCACTACCTGCCAGCCGGCATCGTGACAGTAAGGTCCAGCGGGAGACCGCACGGGTCCACGAGTGATCTATATACCCCAGGGAGCATACTCAGGTAGACCATGGGAGAGCGCGTCCAAGAAAACATTCACCTTGGGCCTCAGTAAGTGGGGATACCTAACCACAATAGGGTGATGGTAAAGACATGTGGGAAGGGTTAAGGCAGGAAAAGAGAAAGAAAGAAAAAAGAACAAAGCCAGGGAGGAAGAGAAAAAGAGCAAGATAGAGTGAGAGAAGGGACGAGGAGGGTGGGAGGGAAAGAGAGAGGTCCGGTGAGAGCAACATATACATTCAACAGTCCGAAGTAAAAGTCAATTCGGGCACGAATTCCGGCATCACCCGGACACCTGGTGGAGAGGATCGGTGTAGACACCGAGGTTCAGCAAGCAATGCAGCAGGCGGTGTATTACGGGGCCATGTGCAGGGCTTCAAAACTTTGTGAACAGTATTTTTTTTTTTAAACAACAAGTTATTTTTATTTTGTAGGGCCATACAATTAAAATGATGCACAATTTATATAGGTTTTATGATTAATGTCAATACAAAGTGGAATTGGTGTTTCAAAAAACACAGTAGGACAATGAATTGCAGATTACTTATGCAGGTAAAACTCTAAGATCCGTTTTTTACGACGCACACTGAAAATAGCCTCCCAAAACAAGGTAGGTCATCTGATAGTATGTGGAGATTTCAAATTGGTACTGGATGCCACTTTAGATACTACCACCTCTCATCGCACCCCGTCCACCTAATTTGCTTATTTACTGTGGTCCACTGAGTTATATGATGTAAGGCGCATTATGCACTCTAATGGAAGGGATTACACCCACCATTCTACCGCTCATAATACATATTCTAGACTGGACATGTTTTTAGTTGAACAACCCTATCTACGTGTTTTAGCTGATTCTACCACTGAAACAATCAAGTGGTCCGACCACGCAGCTATTACTCTCTCCTTGTAAGAAAACTTCCACCCGGCTGCTTCCTAGCCCTTTTCTATTATCCCACCATAAACATGCCCAGTCTCTGCTTACTGAACTCTCACATTATTTTATGAATAATGTTCTTCCTGATACTGACCCGATGACTTTGTGGAACTGTCATGAGGCTTACATGAGGGGCTTTTTTTTATTAAATATGGTGCCTACTGTAAACGAGAACGTGACAAGCAACTCACTGACACCTTAGCGTAGCTTAGTACCCTTCAGGACTTAATAGAGATACCCTTTCCCCCACTTCCTGATGATAAAGCAGGAGCTCTTCTGGCAGACAGATTAAAAGCCACCAATGCCCACTCCCGCATTGCCCAGCTCGTACACCCTTCCTCAGGTACCATTTTATATATTCCTAAGGATATCTCTAACGGTTTTCAAGCTTTCTATTCTTCCCTCTATAACCAGAATGCACTATCCCTGACCCTCTCAACCTCTCCTCTTCCATTCCATCTTTCCTCTCTACTCTCAATCACCCATGCTTAAAGGGTACCTCTCATCAAAGAAACTTTTGATATTAATTAACTTTTGATATTAATTTAGATTAATGAATATTGAATAACTTTCCAATAGCATGTTAATGAAAAATATGCTTCTTTCTATTGTATTTTTCCCGATCAGTCCTGTCAGCAAGCATTTCTGACTCATGCTGGGGTCCTAAACACTCAGAGCTGCCAGCCTGCTTTGTTCACAGCCAAACAGGCTGTGAACAAAGCAGGCTGGCAGCTCTGAGTGTTCTCCTTTGTGAACAAAGCAGACTGGCAGCTCGTAGTGTTTAGGACTCCAGCATGAGTCTGAAATGCTTGCTGCCAGGACTGGTAGGGAGACCCCTAGTGGTCATTTCTTCAAAGTGGAAAATTAAATAGAAAGAAGCATATTTTTTTTAATAACATTCAATTGTGAAGTTATTCTGCATACATTAATCTATAATATATCAAAAGTTGTTTTGATGAGAGGTACCCTTTAAATAATGACCATCTCGCATCCCTAAACTCCACTATCACGCCATCTCAAATAAAGAATGTTATCCGCTCTATCCCTTCACAAAAAGCCCCTGACCCTCATGGGTTTATTAATCTTTACTATAAAACCTGCCTAGACACCATTTTACCCCACTTGCATAATTTTTATAACTCGGCTGTCATCTAATTCGGACATTTACGCATGCAGCAATACCACATTTGTCTATTTTTATTTCCACAGGGTTTTTTTTATGGAAAAAGGGGGATGATTCAAACTTTTATTAGGGAAGGGGTTAAATGATCTTTATTAACTTTTTTTTCACTTTTTTTTGCAGTGTTATAGCCCCCTCTAGTGGCTATAATACTGCACTAACTGATCTTTTACATTGAGCTTTGTTATCTCATAGGATAACATTGATCAATGATTCTGACGCTTGACTGCTCATGCCTGGATCTCAGGCACTGAGCAGTCATTACGCGATTGGCGATGCAGGAGGAAGGTAAGGACCCTACTTGTGTCTGCCAGCTTTTTGGGATGCCGTGATTTCATCGCAGCTGTCCCGAACAATCCACTGAGCTAAGCGGCAGTAGTTTACTTTCACTTTAGATGCGGCGGTCAACTTTGAACACCGCGTCTAAAGGTCAGTGCCACGCGCTATTAGCCACGGCGGGCCTCTAACAACGGACGGGACCCGGGAGCAGACAGGGCATAAAAGTACGACCTGCGTCCTTCAAGGGATAATATTCCCCATTCTGACTTCTACAAATACTTACAGCTTAGACATTTTCTTCTTACTGCACCCCTTTCTCCTATCCATATTCATATACTCAGCAGCTTCCCACGCTACTCAATTCTGTAAGTCACACCCTTTCCGCACCTGGGATAACAAGCTGGGCACTGTATTGTTGGAGGATCAATGGAGGGCTTTTCACTGTGTTTGCCATGTTGAGTATGCAATGAAATCAACTATACGGTGATGCTACACCCCTGATCGACTATCCTGTATGTATCCTAACACTTCAATACAATGTTTGCGTCATTGTAGCCAGAAGGGCACTCTGTTACACGTCTTATGGGATTGTCCCCTTATTTCACAATATTGGTCCACCTATAAACTATTGTTGGAAGAGGTACTCTGTGTTGATATACCGTGGTCCCCCCAAATGGCATTATTGTTTACCGACCTTGATAATATCCCTACTGCAGCCAGAGACCTAGCTTGCATTATTCTGATTATAGCTAAAATCTCTATTACTAGCCAATGGAAGTCACCACATGTGCCCTCACTGGACACAGTTGTCCAAAAAGTCAATAAAACATACATTCATAAAAGAACAATTGCTTACCCAAAATTTCACGGCCGTTGGCACCTATGGTCTTCTTCTAAATATGTCACTACTGTCAATTGATTTGTCAGCTCTGCATATGCTCCTTCTCCTATCCTCTACCCTCCCTCCCCCTTTTCACATTCCTCCCATTCCCCAATCCACCCCCCACCTTTTCCCTGTCTTTTACTTTACTCTCCGGATTGTAGATTGCTTTTCCGTAGGTTATGGACTGTTTACAACTCTCCCATGGAACCTGACATCCTATCTTTCACCATCTACCTTGGATAACACAGATTTCCAGTTTTCTTCGACATTTTGGACATTTGATTTATGTGGACACATCCACCTATTAGATATCACTTATATTTTGTTTCTATGTTTCTAACCTTTTGGTTATATGTTTCTAACCGTTTGGCTATATGTTCTTCTCTTTTCTTATGTTATTTTGTGATATCATGTTTTGTCCTTTGCATGGGACCTTTGTATTCTTTATTTTATATAAAAAAAACTTGTTAATAAAAAACTATTGAACTAAGGAAATGTCCATTTAAAGCCAAGTTGCTTGTATTTTCTGGGTTTAATCAGACATATATTATTTCTACGTGGATTTAATTTAAAAACACGTTGAAAATATTGAGGGGGAATGTAGCATAGCCATCTAAGAACAATGTACATGTATTTTCTAGGTTTAATCACATATAGTATTATTACCAGTGTTTAGCATACATCCACATTAAATCCACATTAAACTGACTGGCAGTTTCTCCACCAGTTGACTACATAGTAAGTGTGAAATCACCCCAAAACTTAATAAAAAAATATTTAAAAAAACATTTACAATACAAAAAACATGTCTCATGAAGGAATGATTGGCGGAGGAAAGGATAAAGGAAAGAGCAAAAATGCCAGAACATCAATATATATCCAAAATCCACAAAATCTTTATTGATCAACATTTAATAACATAACAAAACAGATGAGGGGCAGCCACCCAAGAGTCCTAGCCAAATGTATTAAAGTGCAGATAGAGTGTATACAAAGTGCAATTACAAATGACTTGGTCAGAGTTATTTACCTGTAAAAGACATGCTAGACTAAAAAGGATCGACACGAGTTTTGATGTCTTCCTTAGGATGTCACCTAGTGATTTCTTCATGCAGATAAAAATCCAGCAAGGTTGGATGAGGATGCCACAAACTGAGTTGTAGTGACAGCTGTTTCACACCATCAAGGTGTTTTTTCAGACTACTATACCTCACCTGTGTGGGAGGGTATAAAACTTCTTGCTCACATGATGCAGGTGAGGGAGGCATGTACAAAATGTCCACAAAAAATATTAAATAAAAACAAAGATCAATTGTTAGCACAATGAATACATGAACATACGTAAATCAAGCCTATAATTAAGTCCTAAAATACCTGATGCATGGATTTTTATGGGTGTCACACTGAAGCAGTGCCTTCTGTCTGTCTGTGCCATCCTTTGAAAGCACTCTTTCAATGCCAAATATTTTTAAACATTTGTGATCGCCTACAATGAAAAAAAGAAAAAAGAAATCAACAAAAAGAAACATTATATATATATATATATATATATATATATATATTCCATGTTAGTACCGCATTCATCAGCGTATAACACGCATTTTTTAGGCTAAAATTTTTAGCCTAAAGTCTATCTGCGTGCTATACGCCGATAAGCCGCTGCAGTTCAATGATTTAAAGCGGCGCTTTAAATCAATGAACTGATGCTGCTTTTGCAGGTGCAGAGACCTGCTGGATTCTCTGCCCCTGCCTTTGCTGGGGTCTAGAGCCCTGCTACCGCCGCTTATCTCCCCCTTGCTATCGGCGCCGCTGCCCCTTCTCTCCCCCTGGCTAGCAGCGCCGATAGCCAGGGGGAGAGAAGGGGCAGCGGCACCAATTCCGGCGCTGCTGCCCCGTTGCCTCCCCCATCCCCGGTTGTATAATTTCCTGTTGCCGGGGTCAGGTCCGCGCTGCTTCTGGCCTCTGGTGTGGCGTCCCTGTTGCTATGCGCTGCGAGACGCAATGACAATTGACGTCACTCAATCACTATGTGCAGCGCATAGCAACGACGTAGGGGATGCCACACCGGAGGCCAGAAGCAGCGCAACGCCGGCAACGGGTAATTATACAACCGGGGATGGGGGAGGCAACGGGGCAGCGGCGCTGGCAATGGGTGCTGCTGCCCCATTGCCGGCACCGCTTCTCTCCCCCTGGCTATCGGAGCTGGCAATGGGGCAGCGGTACCGATAGCCAGGGGGAGAGAAGGGGCAGCGGAGCCGATAGCAAGGGGGAGAGAAGCGGCGGCAGCAGGGCTCTAGACCCCCGGAAAGGCATGGGGAGAGAAGTGGGCAGCGACGGCCTCTCTCCCCGTGCCTTTCCTGGCGGCTTCTGGGGGTCAGAAACAGTGTATCGGGGTATACACATTCACACACACGCACCCTCATTTTACCAAGGATATTTGGGTAAAAAACTTTTTTTACGCAAATATCCTTGGTAAAATGAGGGTGCGTGTTATAGGACGGTGCGTGGTATACCCCGATAAATACGGTATGTCATTGAGGAAATTTCTTTGGAACCAGACCTCCTCAGTGAGAAATAGAAATTTACTTTTACATCTCTATAGTGGTCCATATATAATTCAATGTTTTGTATATTCTTATAAATAAATATTCTTTAATTATCTGCTAATGACTTACAGACTTTATTCTAGATTTATCTATGGACCGCAACACCGGAGACTCATCAGACGATAGCAGAGATATCTCCGGGGGGTTCTTCTACCTGGTCCCTTGTCTTCATCTTGTAGATAAATATCGTCAGGTAATGCTTCACATTCAGGGGTCTGGTGGTCATAGAAGCCGACGCTGCTCCTGTGTAACATTGTCCTCCATCCCCCCAGAGACCTGAGAGCAAAGAGAAGAGATATTCATCTGAAAATGAAGAATAAAGTAATATCTGATGTAAGTGACATTTATATAACATTACATGTGAGGCTTTGAGATCAAAAATATTGTACAATCTACACAGATCAGATATAACTATAAAACCCACCTTACAAACATTGTGTCTCTCACACCACTGACACAGCTCTGACCCATTGAGCCCCGGACCCAACAAGACTACTGAATGTGTCTTGTGGTATCTGCACCAAGACATCAGCAGCGGTGAGGAACACCCCACAAGACCGGACATTTTTGAGAAGCTCTGACCGGCCGACAGACCATCACAATTTTACCCTTGTCGCAGTCTCTCTGATCCTCACATTTGCCAATTTTTCCTTCTTCCAACACTAACTTCAAAGCCTGACTGGTCACCTGCCGTTAATATCTCCCACTCCTGAGGGGCGCCATTGTCACCAGATAATCCATATTATGCCCGTCACCTCTCAGTGCTTTGCATTATGACGTCCGGTGATCACAAACAATGGACGCTGGATGATGCACAACTGATGCATTTCTGGCATCAGTTGTGGCAATTTTTGCCCAGGTTTGCCAGAGCCGGACACTGCAGACATAGTTACATAGTTACATAGTTAGTACGGTCGAAAAAAGACATACGTCCATCAAGTTCAACCAGGGAATTGAAGGGTAGGGTTGTGGCACGATATTGGGGAAGGGATGGGATTTTATATTTCTTCATAAGCATTAATGTTATTTTGTTCCAGGAATGTATCTAATCCTGTTTTAAAGCTGTTAATTTTTCCTGCTGTGACCAGTTCCTGAGGTAGACTGTTCCATAAGTTCACAGTTGTCATGGTAAAGAAGGCGTGTCGCCCCTTGAGACTAAACTTTTTCTTCTCCAGACAGAGGGAGTGCCCCCTCGTCCTTTGGGGGGGTTTAACCTGGAACAGTTTTTCTCCATATTTTTTGTATGGGCCATTAATATACTTATATACGTTTATCCTATCCCCCCTTAAACGTCTCTTCTCAAGACTAAACAATTGTAACTCCTTTAATCGCTCCTCATAGCTAAGATGTTCCATGCCCCATATTAGTTTAGTCGCGCGTCTCTGCACCCTTTCCAGCTCTGCAGTGTCCCTTTTATGGACAGGTGACCAAAACTGAACAGCATATTCCAGACATGTAACTCTAGTATTTCTTATCCTTGTAATTCATGTGTTTTGTGACACATTGCAGTTTATGTTAGTGATAAATCTTGTTCAATCCCTCCAGTGATTATTTGTTAATCAAAATTCCACAGTTTTGCAAAATAAAACAGGAGCACTTCCACACAAAATACAAATACAGGCCAATATGCCCACCAATACAGCCATGGACTTCAAGACTCCAAATGCCTTCAAAATGATCCTTACCCCCCTCCGTGCAATCTTCTAATACGTCTGTGTACTATAGTTAAATATATAAAGATACAATAATAAAAATTAAGGAGAGAGAGACCTGTCGTCTGTCAGAAATTTACAATCATTCAAGACAAAAGTAGGAGCACCTTTTAATTCCAAGGGGAGGAATGTTCTCTTTCCTCTCAAATCCAAGAAAGCCCTTTTTCCATCTCATCTGGTGTTCTTCTCCAGGATTTACCTCCCCTATACAAGTAGTATCATTACCCAGGGACCTCCATCTTCTTCTCCATACACTTTATTGATTTCAAATATAAATTTATTAAACCATTTAGCATGTTTTGGGGACAGGCCCCTATCTGAAGAGTTATAGTACCGCTATGTGCAATTTATAAAATGTACTAAAGAAACTGAGCACCCGACTGTCCAAGACACAAAGTTACATATCGCTGGGGCTTAAACCCTTTTTCTCCCCATGTGTCTTGCTGCTCTATCTATCCTACACTATTCACACTTCAGACCATCACTAATTCTTTTATTAATCACTTCCTACATAAACCTCATCATTTGTGTCTAAAAATTTGTGACATTTGGAGCATGTATGCCTCCCACGCCAAATGGCATAGGGAGCGATAAATGAGGTTTGAAGGAGACTCTGCTTCGCACTATGGAGGCATGATGGGGGCTCGCCGCCCCCGCCCCCCCTACATGTGATTAATGAGCAGACTTGTGTGTTGTACCTGTAAATAAACAAGTGTTTATTTCCTCAGAAGCTAATTCCTCTTAATAGACATGTCCAGATGTATCCAGTTACAGAGTAAGCTGAGCGCGGGCACATCTGTATTTACCATCACTTATATGGTAACAATGTATTCACTACACTGTATGGGTAATAATTTTATTGTAAAATAAAACCATGTTATAAAAATACAGTATACTAGACAATATATGTTACTACATTTCTCCATTGGTCATATATTGAGGTCATTCTAACATTATACCTACTGCCTAAAACTACATACAGGAGAACAACAGGACGGAGGTCACAGAGATCCTTCTCTTAGGATTTAAGGTCAATGGAGGTTTAAGACTTTTCCTGTTCTGTCTGTTCCTTGTGGTTTATTATCTGATAATATGTTGGAATCTCCTGATCATCACCCTGGTGTCCATCAGCAAGAACCTCCACACCCCAATGTACTTCTTCATCTCACAACTGTCTATCAGTGACATCTTAATATCCACAGATATTGTCCCCAATATGCTCCACATCCTACGGAATAATGGGGGGACCATGACTTTTATTGGTTGTATGACTCAATATTATTTATTCTGTACCTCAGAAGTATTTGAATGTTCTCTCCTCGCTGTGATGTCTTATGACAGATATGTGGCCATCTGTAATCCTCTCCGTTACTCTTCTATCATGACAAGTGGACATTGTGTTATACTGACCGTCATCTGTTGGTTCATTGGATTTTCTGTTACTTTGATTTATACCATAACAATAGCAAAGCTAAACTTCTGTGGTCCTAATGTCATTGACCATTTATTTTGTGACCTTGTTCCCGTACTGGAGCTTTCCTGTTCTGACACCATCATTGTCCACTTGGAGAATTATGTAATAGGTATTCCAGTTATTCTCTTTCCAACCACCATCATTGTATTGTCTTATACTTATATAGTTTTAGCAATCCTAAGGATCTCATCCAATATTGGTAGACAGAAAGCCTTCTCCACCTGTAGCTCCCACCTTATTGTGGTCTCCATATTCTATGGGACTATATTCAGTGTATATATTGTTCCAACAAAAGGCCGAACACTGACCATGAGTAAAATCCTCTCCCTGCTATATACTGTGTTTACTCCTTTGGTCAACCCTATTATATACAGTCTGAGGAATAAGGACATTAAGAAAGCCATACAAGAAAAACTCCATAAGAGGGTGACCTAGTAAATCATCTACAATGTTTTGGGTAAACTATTTAAATGTTTTCTTCAGACAATTCAACCGTACTGCAACAAAAAGTTTGGTCTCAACAAGACTTTAAAATATATCACTTTTAATAAAATCCCTGGGTTGGGCCTTACACTACACAGCAAGCCAATGCCACTGTAATCCTTGTCCACATTCTGTTTCTGCTGAGGAAACACTGTGGCAGTTAGCAAAGTCAATGCAGGAAGGAGGGTATGGTTTTTATTTATTTTTTTATTTATGTTTTTCTTTTTTTCTTTACAGGAACAAAGCTGGACTAATTTGGATCAAGAGCCATAAATAAAGAATAACGTTTTTTTTTTTTGTTTTTTTTACATTTTTAATCAATAAAAGGGTTATTGAGGGCACTGGGGAATTTTTTAATTTTTGTTATAAAGCTGTTGTATTTATGTTTTCTTTTTTATTTTAGGCTTAGTAGTAGAAGCTGTCTAATAGCTGACATTCATTACTAAGCTATGGCTTAGCATTAGTGCACAAAACAGCTAGCTTTAATGCATTAACCCAGAGTTTCAAAGAAAAATTGTCCAGTATTGAATGGGGAGAGATTATCAGGTTGGCAACAGGGAAAAAAAATGTCCATTGGCACCATGGTAATTCAGGCTGCTGCGGCTGCTGCTTTGTTTTCTATTATAAAGATTATAGGAAATAGGGTGGGATATTATGCTTTAAAAAAAAATGTATTAAAGAAAAAAAAAAGTAAAGTCATTTCTACCAAGCAGCAACAGCCTTCCATTTTTTCCCATTGCCATCCTAATAATGGAATTCAATGAGAACAGTGCAGGTGGGATGGCACTAGGTTTTAGGTGCAGTGATTGTGGACATGGAAACAATAGTAAGATGAAGAAAGTTCCTGCACTCACTTCTTCTGAATTATCTGCTTTTACTCATCCATACAATAGTATATACACGCGCGTTTCAGCTATTAAGCCTTTGCCAACTATATCAGTTGACAAAGTCTTAACAGCCAAAACGCATCCTGCTTGTATTTACTATTGTTTGAATTTAGAAAAGCAAAAGACATTAGAAGAAGTAAGTATAGGCACTTTCTTCCATTTACTAATAAAAGAAGCCTGCTACAGACAAGTCCTGGACATTTTCATTTTTATGCTCTTGGCCTGACAGTTCCAGATTTTTCCCAGTAGCCCTGGTGCCAGTGGGAAATGGGCTAATAACAGGTGGTTACAGTTAAAATTTTTATAAGCTAACACTAAGCCCACTAAGTTTGAAAAAAACAACAACAACACACACACACAACAGATTTAAAAATACTTTTTATTTTTAAATAACCCCTTTAAGTCATGTCAATAACCTTTTTATCAAGTAAAAAAAAGGCAAAGGAAGTGTTGTTTTTTATTTTCCATTTTTAAGCTGTATTAGTCAAGTCTTCTCCCTGTAAAAAGAGATTTCTAAACACTAGTAAGAAAAAGAAAAATGAAACAAAAAAAAAATAAATTAAATTAAGCTCCCTTCTCCTCTCATTGTCAATGCTAATTTCCACAGGGTTTCATTGGTAGAAGCAGAAGGTGTGCCTATTTTAGCACAAAATGTGCCACAAACTTTCTGCTTCTATCTGGAAAACCTTGTGGCATTCAGTAGACCGCAGTAAACCTGCCCTGTATACAACGGCATTGTCTTACTGTATGGTGTGGTAAAAAATATTTTCAAGGTTGAGCGCAGGTAACCTAATACACTATGCTTTGGTTTTATTATCCCTAGCTTCCTGTATGTAAGCAGATTCTGCCAAAATGAACTTGAGGTTTGAGATTTTTTCAATCGAGTACAGCTCGAATCCATGTTTTTCAGGTTCGGTTCACTTACAGCAATAATGAGGCATCAGACCTTTCTGTCCTAATGGTTGGTATAAGCCTGCTTTGTCCCCAGCTTTAACAATGTAATGTGATGATCTTGAATATGCTGGAACCATGACACATGGTGCAGGCATCATACAGGGGGCTGCAGGGCCATGCACGAGAGGAATAGTGGGAAATGAGCGCTTTCCCTATGAGCCTGATTAAAGCAATGAATGGTCAATGTAACTGAGTCGGTGACACTGACTATAGCCTTTCTATTAGTTCTGAGAAGGAAAGCTGTCATTGGTGTACTGGAGGCCAATGCCCTATCAGCAGTTACCTCAGCTCACACATCAGTGTGGTATTCATTGCTCCCAGCTAAAGGATCTTATGATGCTATTACAGAGGCGTTTATCCTGTAGGTTATAATGTATTTTCACAGCACTGTGCAGATTTTGTCACCATTCACACAATCCTTGTCCTCATTGGGGTTCACAATCGTATTGTTCTATCCCAGACACAACCACACTGCATTGTGGCCAATTTAAGGAAGACAATGACCCTATCAGCATCTTTGTTGAAACATGGAGGAAACTGGAGAATTGAAAACTTTCATCCCAACATTGAGAGAACATCGAAAATCCAGGTTACACTTTAAAGTCCAGCAATTTAAAAAAAAAAATAAAAACAACCCATGTAAACTCAAAATTGTACCAAACAAAGTCAATAAAGATTAGTGAATCAAGCCCTTAAAGACCGGGTTTAGTCAGAACTTTGCTAAAAGTTCAGTTAGATGCAAACACTTTAAGAGGACACAGAAAGAGAAGGAGGAAGGATCACATGACATCAGGGTAGCACAAAATGCTTTGCAAACAGCTATCCCAGCTGATCAGAAGGCAGTATAGAGGGGATGTCAGAGCTACTATAAAGCCTATGTATAAAGCTTCAACAGCCATTTTAGAGAGAGTGTAGGTTAGGTGAAGATCTCTGTGAGGGACAGTGAGTAGTGACCAACACAGATAGGAGTAGAAACATACATAGAGTATCTCCCATAAGTAAGATCACCTCATCATTTTAGTAGATGTTTTCCTCTATCTTTTCTTGTGACAACACTGAAGAAATGACCCTCTGCCCCAATGTAAAGCAGTGAGTGCATGTATAAAAGTGTTTAACCCTTTCCCAACACATGACATACATGTACATCCGGGGTCACGTGGGCAGACATAACGGGGGCCCGCCGTTCGGGTCCTCATCATGACCGGGAGATGCCCACTGCTATTAGCAGCGGACATCTGCCGTTAATAACGGACATCGAAGATCGCTCAGATGTCCGTCATTTAACTGGTTAAATTCTGTGATCTATACAGATCCTGACATTTAAACATTAAATGCTGCTATTCCCTGGTGTCTAGTGGTCCCATATCACGGCAGGGCTATGGGTTTCTAGGGAAGCCTGAGGCCTTACCTTGTCCTCAGCATCTTCCCTTGCACCGTGATTGCTTAGCAATTGAGCACAGATTTAATGAATCAATGTAATACTATAGCATTACATTGATCTATGTAAGCCATCTGATGATTGCTTATGATAGGCCCCTAGGGGTGGGGGGGGGGAGGGTGTAAAAAAAAAAAAGGACAAAAATGTTTTGAAAAATATTTGAAAAAATCCATCCCCTAATAAAAATTCAAATCACCCCCCTTTTTAATTTTTTTATATATAAAACACTGTACAACCATGAAAAAATACCCATATTTGGTATCGTTGCATGTGTAATTGTCCGAACTGTTAAATTATCATGATTCTGATCATGCACAGTGAATGGCGTAAACGCTAAAAAAAATTCCAAACACCAAATTGCTGATTTTTGGTTACAAAAAAAAAAACATAATAAAAAGTGATCAAAAATCTAGTACTACACAAATGTGGTACAATTAAATAATAAAGCTTGTGGTGCAAAAAAAACAAATCCTAACACAGCTCTGTAGGTGGAAAAATAAATAAGTTATAGGGGTGGGAACATGGTAATGAACAAAGTAATTTTTTTTTTCAAGGTTTAAATTTTAGTTTGACCATAAAACAAAGCAAAAATTTGTCAAGTTTGGTATCATTGGAATCGTACTGGCCCATAGAATAAAGATGGCATGTCAGATTTACTGTATTTAAACTCCAAAAAAATTATTGTCCTGCAAAATTCTGCAATTCCATATTTAATTTTTTTTAATTTTGCCCTACATATAATTTCTTTCTGGCTTTGTAATACATTTTATGATAAAGAAAAGTATATCAACTCACAATGCAGAAAATAAGCCCTAATACAACTTTGTCAGTTGAAAAATAAAATAGTTATGGGTCTTAGAAGGTAAGAAGGAAAAAAAAGCTAGCCAGAAAAAAAAAAATTGCTGGGTCATGAAGGGATTAATGTTGTGTCCCTTCAAAATAACTCAACACACAGCCATTAATGTCCTAACCTTATCAAAAAAAAAAAAGTGAGTAAATCTCTAAGTGGAAATGAGAGCAAACTTTGTATAAATTGTTACCGTTATAGATGCCAAATACATTTTTTGTTAAAATGCCATTTGCGATTTTTTAACAATAAAGAACTGACTGTGAGAAGCTCAGAAAATAAACTGAAGAAAAAAAAAGGCAATAAGGAAATATAAAATACTGTAAATAGGAAAAACAATATCTTCTCAGTTAAAGGGGACTCACCAGGACAACCCCTCTTTATATAGTTTATTATTGACATGTAACGCCCAAATTAGTGTGAATCCACTGTGCTAAATAAAAAAAGGAGCTTTGGGCCAATTCCAAGAGTATAAACACCATCTAGGTTTAACTCTTTATCCCTCTCCAGGATGAAGAAGCTGGACTTCTGCTAGAGGGTATAACGTTGCTTCCCAAGAGTGGTCCCGATGTAGGGAGTGGTCAGTCAGATCCAGGAAAAAGAGCTGTAGTCCAGTTTTAGTGTCAGGTACAAGTAGAAAAGTCAGATGGCAGAGGATCAGAATTAGTGGTTTGGGTGAAGCACAGAATGGTGGTGGGAATGTGAAAAAGCAACTGAGACCTGGTTGGGGTGATTACCAGGATAGACCATATGCCGGTGAGTGACAACTGCTGATGTTACAATTAGAGATGAGCGAATTTCAGGAAATATTCGATTCACAACGAATGCGAATATCGCCGCAATTCTATTGCGCAAATCTCTTCAATAAACTCCATTTTACAACGTTCCAGGCTCCAGGGCATCTAAAATGGTGGATCCACATGTCGGTACATTGGGTAAGGGATGCTGGGAAGGCGGGTAGGCAAGGTGGGAAGGAAAGTAGGTGGGATGACCCTGAATCACATGCAGGATGCAGCCTATCAGCAGCCAGCCACCCCTGTGATGTCACAGCCCTATATATTCGGCAGCCATTTTGAGGCTTGTCATATCATTCATTACACTGCAGAGAGATAGGACGGACACCGTGTGTGTATGTGCTACACAGAAAAGCTAATTCCAGCAGCGTTTAACATCCTTCTAGTCACATCAGCGTTCTTGTGGACGGAGAGCATTGTGTTTTTTTCACTGAAAAGGAATTTTACTTAACTTCCCAGTCACTATTTTCAGCATAGTATTACAGAGAGGGGCAGAGAGATGTGTGTTGCCTCATACATTTCAACAAGCTATCTCAACTTCATAAATATTAGCAGAGGAGGCAGGAATAATGTTTCAGCACAATTCAGTCTCTTTGTTCCCCAACAAATCATCTGCTGGTTATACTAGTCTGTAGACAGTATAATACACAGCAGTCCATTCCTAATAGTCTGTAACAGAGTGTAATTTTTTGTTTAATACACAGCTTTTTTTGGCTTCAGTGCTGTTGTGTATTGCTGGTGTTTTACAAAAAAAACTGAGTTTTTAGGCATATTGTTGCCCATTTTTCTGCCCTCATTAGTGCATACCGCATACGTACATCCAAGTAGCGTACTATTTTGTACCTGTTAATCTGTCAAGAGCCTACATACTGTGATAGGAGAGACAAAAGTAATCACTGGCTGGTGTTTTACAAAAATACTGAGTTTTTATGCGTACTGCAGCGCATTTTTCTGTCCTCATCAGTGCATACCGCATACATACATCTAAGTAGTGTACTATTTTGTACCTGTTAATTTGTCAAGGGCCTAAGTACTGTGAAAGTATGGACAAAAATGTTCACTGGCAGGTGTTGAACTCTTGCTTTTTGCTTTTTTGCTTTTTTAAGCGTACTGTAGAGCATTTTTCTGCCCTCATCAGTGCATACCGCATAAGTACATCTAAGTAGTGTACTATTTTGTACCTTTTAATCTGTCAAGGGCCTACATACTCTGAAAGGACAGACAAAAGTAATCACCGCATGGTGTTTTACAAAATTACAGAGTTTTTCTGCGTACTGTAGCGCATTTTTCTGCCCTCATCAGTGCATAACGCACACGTACATCTAAGTAGTGTACTATTTTGTAACTGTTAATCTGTCAAGAGCCTACATACTGTCAAAGAAGAGAAAAAAGTAATCACCGGCTGGTGTTTTACAAAAATACTGAGTTTCTATGCGTACTGCAGCGCATTTTTCTGCCCTCATCAGTGCTAACTGCATACGTACATCTAAGTAGTGTACTATTTTGGACCTCATAAGTGCATACAGCATACCTATATCTATGGCTGCTTTCACACTATGTAAAGTACCCATTATATAATGTCCGTTATAAAATAATGGGCGATCACAGGGTTAAACGGCCATTAGAAAATCCCTAATGGACGTTAGAAAATCCCATTATAGTATATGGGATTTTTCTAATAGCCATTTTATCACGTTATCGCCTGTTATTAATAACGGATGTTATTTTGTGACGGACGATTGAACGGAAGAAATAGTGAATGCACTATTTCTCCCATTACTAGACAAATACTGTTTTAAGCATAGTGAAGCGTATTGCACTCCAATCATATACACACTAAGTATGTCAGGCAGAGAATTGCCAGGACGTGGACAGAGGCCTAAATCCTTCAGGCAGAGGTCGCAGCAGACTAGGGGCGAGTGTCAGCAGGAGTCGCAGCGAGAGGCCTGAGCTCCCGTTTTCAGCTACCGGTCGTGTCTCGACCAGCAACCCATCTGCCATTATCGATTGGTTACCTCAGTCCTCCACTTCATCACAGGTGACATCCGACACCCCAGTCAACAGCTGTTTGGTTCCTCAGACACAACCCTCAGTTGGCATGGCCCGGGAGCAGTCCCTGTCCTCCCATTGCCTCTGTCCTATGCTGTTCCCTCTTCTAAAGAAGTATCTTATACTGTGGGTTCAGCTCCACTATTCACTGAGGATGATTTACTAGAGGACAGTCAGCAGCTACTGATCAGCCAAGAAGTGGAGGAGAGATCCGCCGCTTCCTCCGCTAGGCGGGCAAGCAGTGATGATGAGAGTGACGTGGGAGGCGGTGTTGCCAGAGTTCAGGGTCTTGAAGCAGACACTGTTAAGGAACCTGAGGAGGACATCAGTGACGTGCAGACACTTGTTGATGATGATGAAGCCGATCGCAATTGGGAGCCGGGTAAGGAGGGGCTTCATCATCATCAGGAGAAGAGAGTTGCAGGTTTCCCGTGAGACAGCAGCTGAGCCAGCAAGGTGGTAGCATGGTTGGCAGTCAGTATGGTGGCAAATGGGGAAAGTCTGGAGCTAAACGTGCCCGGGCGAGACCACCTGCTTTGCGGCAGCCTACCTTTCCAGGAGGTAGTGGAACTGGGGTACCTGGAGGCAGCGGCAGTAGCAGTCAATTACTGCGGACTGTTGGTGGGAAAATCAGCTACTCGGTGGTGTGGCAGTTTTTCATCAAGCAATCGAAGGAGGTTCACATAGCCACATGCAAGATATGTCGGCAGAAGGTGAAGCGTTGCCAGGGTCCCAATGTTGGCACCACGGTCCTGCGTCAACATATGCTTCGCCAACATAAAGTGGCCTGGGAGAACAGTGTCTCTGATGTAGTGGTCCAGCCTGCTGCCTCACCCAGTGGCACACTGCTTCCTCTTTCAGCCATCCAAGGCTCAACTACCTTAGCCAAAGGGATCGGTGTGTCATACCCTCCTTCTGTCGCTCCAGATGCTCCTGTTCCCACTTTTAGTCAGCCATTCTGCCAATAATCCCTCCGTGAATCCATGTCCAAGAGACAACAGTATGCACCCACTCATCCAATGGCGCAGAAGCTGAATGTGCTCCTGTCTAAGTTGCTGGTGCTCCTCTCCCTCCCTTTTCAAGTGGTGGAATCTGCACCTTTCAGAGAATTGATGGCTTGTGCCGAGCCGAGGTGGAGAGTGCCAAGCCGTCATTTCTTTGCGAAGAAGGCAGTACCAGCCCTGCACCATTTTGTGGAAGAGAAGGTGGTCTAGTCCTTGAGCCTGTCAGTGTATCAAAGCGCTAGGCAGCGCCGACGTCTGGAGCTGTAACTACGGTCAGGGACAATACATGTCTGTCACGATGCCGGCTGGCAGGTAGTGGATCCTCTGTGCCAGAGAGGGATTGGCGTGGACCGTGCTAGTGGATCGGTTCTAAGTCACTACTGGTTTTCACCAGAGCCCGCCGCAAAGCGGGATGGTCTTGCTGCGGCGGTAGTGACCAGGTCGTATCCACTAGCAACGGCTCAACCTCTCTGGCTGCTGAAGATAGGCGCGGTACAAGGGAGTAGACAGAAGCAAGGTCGGACGTAGCAGAAGGTCGGGGCAGGCAGCAAGGATCGTAGTCAGGGGCAACGGCAGGAGGTCTGGAACACAGGCTAGGAACACACAAGGAAACGCTTTCACTGGCACGATGGCAACAAGATCCGGCGAGGGAGTGAAGGGGAAGTGAGGTGATATAGGGAAGTGCACAGGTGATAACACTAATTGGAACCACTGCGCCAATCAGCGGCGCAGTGGCCCTTTAAATCGCAAAGACCCGGCGCGCGCGCGCCCTAGGGAGCGGGGCCGCGCGCGCCGGGACAGGACTGACGGAGAGCGAGTCAGGTACGCATCCCGGCTGTAGGCGGTATCGCAGCGCCCCGGGTCAGTGGAACTGACCGGAGCGCTGCAGTGAGGAGAGTGTAGCGAGCGCTCCGGGGAGGAGCGGGGACCCGGAGCGCTCGGCGTAACAGTACCCCCCCCCTTGGGTCTCCCCCTCTTCTTGGAGCCTGAGAACCTGAGGACCAGACTTTTGTCCAGGATATTGTCCTCAGGTTCCCAGGACCTCTCTTCTGGACCACAACCCTCCCAATCCACTAAAAAGAAGTTTTTCCCTCTGACCTTTTTTGATGCTAAAATCTCTTTGACGGAGAAGATGTCCGAGGAGCCGGAGACAGGAGTGGGAGGAACAGATTTGGGAGAGAAACGGTTAATGATAAGTGGTTTAAGAAGAGAAACGTGAAAGGCATTAGGAATACGAAGAGAAGGAGGAAGAAGAAGTTTGTAAGAGACAGGATTAATCTGGCGCAAAATTTTGAAAGGACCAAGATAGCGTGGTCCCAACTTATAGCTAGGGACACGGAAGCGGACATATTTAGCGGAGAGCCATACCTTGTCTCCAGGGGAAAAAATGGGAGGAGCTCTTCTTTTCTTATCCGCGAATTTCTTCATGCGTGAAGAAGCCTGTAAGAGAGAATTTTGGGTCTCTCTCCATATGATGGAAAGATCACGAGAAATTTCATCCACAGCGGGCAGACCAGAGGGCAAGGGGGTAGGGAGGGGAGGAAGAGGGTGACGGCCGTACACCACGAAAAATGGGGATTTGGAGGAAGATTCAGAGACTCTGAAATTATACGAGAATTCGGCCCAAGGTAGAAGATCTGCCCAGTCATCCTGGCGGGAGGAAACAAAATGTCGTAAATAATCACCCAAGACCTGGTTAATTCTTTCTACTTGTCCATTGGATTGAGGATGGTATGCAGAAGAAAAATTTAATTTAATCTTGAGTTGTTTACAGAGAGCCCTCCAGAATTTAGACACGAATTGGACGCCTCTATCCGAGACGATCTGCGTAGGCAACCCGTGAAGACGAAAAATGTGTACAAAAAATTGTTTAGCCAACTGAGGCGCTGAAGGAAGACCAGGAAGAGGGATGAAATGTGCCATTTTGGAGAATCGATCAACGACCACCCAAATAACAGTGTTGCCATGGGATGGGGGTAAGTCAGTAATAAAATCCATACCAATCAGAGACCAAGGCTGTTCGGGGACAGGCAGAGGATGAAGAAAACCAGCGGGCTTCTGGCGAGGAGTCTTATCCCGGGCACAGATAGTGCAGGCTCGCACAAAGTCCACCACATCAGTCTCTAGAGTCGGCCACCAATAGAAGCGAGAGATGAGTTGCACAGATTTCTTGATGCCCGCATGACCTGCGAGATGGGAGGAGTGACCCCATTTGAGGATTCCGAGGCGTTGGCGTGGAGAAACAAAGGTCTTTCCTGGAGGAGTTTGCCTGATGGAGGCTGGAGAAGTGGAAATCAGGCAGTCAGGAGGAATGATGTGTTGAGGAGAGAGTTCAACTTCAGAAGCATCTGAGGAACGAGAGAGAGCATCGGCCCTAATGTTCTTATCGGCAGGCCGAAAGTGAATTTCAAAATTAAATCGGGCAAAGAACAGAGACCACCTGGCCTGACGAGGATTCAGCCGTTGGGCAGACTGGAGGTAGGAGAGGTTCTTGTGATCGGTGTAAATAATAACTGGAAATCTTGATCCCTCCAGCAGATGCCTCCATTCCTCAAGTGCTAATTTAATGGCTAGAAGCTCTCGATCCCCGATGGAGTAGTTCCTCTCCGCCGGAGAGAAGGTCCTAGAAAAAAAACCACAAGTAACAGCATGCCCGGAAGAGTTTTTTTGTAGAAGGACAGCTCCAACTCCCACTGAGGAGGCATCAACCTCCAATAGGAAGGGTTTAGATGGGTCAGGTCTGGAGAGCACGGGAGCCGAAGAAAAGGCAGACTTGAGCCGTTTAAAGGCGTCTTCCGCTTGAGGAGGCCAAGACTTGGGATCGGCATTTTTTTTGGTTAAAGCCACAATAGGAGCCACAACGGTAGAAAAATGTGGAATAAATTGCCTGTAATAATTGGCGAACCCCAAAAAACGTTGGATGGCACGGAGTCCGGAGGGGCGTGGCCAATCTAAGACGGCAGAGAGTTTGTCTGGATCCATTTGTAGTCCCTGGCCAGAGACCAAGTATCCTAGGAAAGGAAGAGATTGGCATTCAAACAGACATTTCTCTATTTTGGCATAGAGTTGATTGTCACGAAGTCTCTGAAGAACCATACGGACATGCTGGCGGTGTTCTTCTAGATTGGCAGAAAAAATCAGGATATCGTCCAGATATACAACAACACAGGAGTATAGGAGATCACGAAAAATTTCATTAACAAAGTCTTGGAAGACGGCAGGGGCGTTGCACAGGCCAAAGGGCATGACCAGATACTCAAAGTGTCCATCTCTGGTGTTAAATGCCGTTTTCCATTCATCCCCCTCTCTGATGCGGATGAGATTATAAGCACCTCTTAAGTCCAGTTTGGTAAAAATGTGGGCACCTTGGAGGCGATCAAAGAGTTCAGAGATGAGGGGTAGGGGGTAGCGGTTCTTAACCGTGATTTTATTAAGACCGCGGTAGTCAATGCAAGGACGTAGAGAGCCATCTTTTTTGGACACAAAGAAAAATCCGGCTCCGGCAGGAGAGGAGGATTTACGGATAAAGCCCTTTTTTAAATTTTCCTGGACGTATTCAGACATGGCAAGAGTCTCTGGGACGGACAGAGGATAGATTCTGCCCCGGGGTGGAGTAGTGCCCGGGAGGAGGTCAATAGGACAATCATAAGGCCTGTGAGGAGGTAGAGTCTCAGCTTGTTTTTTGCAAAAAACGTCCGCAAAGTCCATATAGGCCTTAGGGAGACCGGTTACAGGAGGAACCACAGAGTCACGGCAAGGGTTACTGGGAACCGGTTTTAGGCAGTCCTTGGAACAAGAGGGCCCCCAACTCCTGATCTCCCCAGTGGACCAATCCAGGGTTGGGGAATGGAGTTGAAGCCAGGGAAGTCCAAGGAGAATTTCAGAAGTGCAATTGGGGAGGACCAAAAGTTCAATCCTCTCGTGATGAGATCCGATGCACATTAGAAGGGGCTCCGTGCGGAAACGTATGGTACAGTCCAATCTTTCATTGTTTACACAATTGATGTAGAGGGGTCTGGCGAGACTGGTCACCGGGATGTTGAACCTGTTGACGAGAGAGGCCAAAATAAAATTTCCTGCAGATCCGGAGTCCAAGAAGGCCACAGCAGAGAAGGAGAAGGCAGAGGCAGACATCCGCACAGGCACAGTAAGACGTGGAGAAGCAGAGTAGACATCAAGGACTGTCTCACCTTTGTGCGGAGTCAGCGTACGTCTTTCCAGGCGGGGAGGACGGATAGGACAATCCTTCAGGAAGTGTTCGGTACTAGCACAGTACAGGCAGAGATTCTCCATGCGGCGTCGTGTCCTCTCTTGAGGTGTCAGGCGAGACCGGTCGACCTGCATAGCCTCCACGGCGGGAGGCACAGGAACAGATTGCAGGGGACCAGAGGAGAGAGGAGCCGGGGAGAAGAAACGCCTCGTGCGAACAGAGTCCATATCCTGGCGGAGCTCCTGACGCCTTTCGGAAAAACGCATGTCAATGCGAGTGGCTAGGTGAATGAGTTCATGTAGATTAGCAGGGATTTCTCGTGCGGCCAGAACATCTTTAATGTTGCTGGATAGGCCTTTTTTAAAGGTCGCGCAGAGTGCCTCATTATTCCAGGATAATTCTGAAGCAAGAGTACGGAATTGTACGGCATACTCGCCAACGGAAGAATTACCCTGGACCAGGTTCAACAGGGCAGTCTCAGCAGAAGAGGCTCGGGCAGGTTCCTCAAAGACACTTCGAATTTCCGAGAAGAAGGAGTGTACAGAGGCAGTGACGGGGTCATTGCGGTCCCAGAGCGGTGTGGCCCAAGACAGGGCTTTTCCAGACAGAAGGCTGACTACGAAAGCCACCTTAGACCTTTCAGTGGGGAACTGGTCCGACATCATCTCCAAGTGCAATGAACATTGGGAAAGAAAGCCACGGCAAAACTTAGAGTCCCCATCAAATTTATCCGGCAAGGATAGTCGTAGTCCAGAAGCGGCCACTCGCTGCGGAGGAGGTGCAGGAGCTGGCGGAGGAGATGATTGCTGGAGCTGTGGTAGTAACTGTTGTAGCATAACAGTCAGTTGAGACAGCTGTTGGCCTTGTTGCGCTATCTGTTGTGACTGCTGGGCGACCACTGTGGTGAGGTCAGCGACAACTGGCAGAGGAACTTCAGCGGGATCCATGGCCGGATCTACTGTCACGATGCCGGCTGGCAGGTAGTGGATCCTCTGTGCCAGAGAGGGATTGGCGTGGACCGTGCTAGTGGATCGGTTCTAAGTCACTACTGGTTTTCACCAGAGCCCGCCGCAAAGCGGGATGGTCTTGCTGCGGCGGTAGTGACCAGGTCATATCCACTAGCAACGGCTCAACCTCTCTGGCTGCTGAAGATAGGCGCGGTACAAGGGAGTAGACAGAAGCAAGGTCGGACGTAGCAGAAGGTCGGGGCAGGCAGCAAGGATCGTAGTCAGGGGCAACGGCAGGAGGTCTGGAACACAGGCTAGGAACACACAAGGAAACGCTTTCACTGGCACGATGGCAACAAGATCCGGCGAGGGAGTGAAGGGGAAGTGAGGTGATATAGGGAAGTGCACAGGTGATAACACTAATTGGAACCACTGCGCCAATCAGCGGCGCAGTGGCCCTTTAAATCGCAAAGACCCGGCGCGCGCGCGCCCTAGGGAGCGGGGCCACGCGCGCCGGGACAGGACTGACGGAGAGCGAGTCAGGTACGGGAGCCGGGGTGCGCATCGCGAGCGGGCGCTACCCGCATCGCGAATCGCATCCCGGCTGTAGGCGGTATCGCAGCGCCCCGGGTCAGTGGAACTGACCGGAGCGCTGCAGTGAGGAGAGTGTAGCGAGCGCTCCGGGGAGGAGCGGGGACCCGGAGCGCTCGGCGTAACAATGTCCTTTACGGCTCACTGGGTGAATGTGGTTCCTGCACAGCCACAACCCCAACTTGGACAGGTCACGCTGCTTCCTCCTCCACGCTCTCAGCCCGTTGGTCCTGCGACAGTGTGCGACTTCACCTCCTCATCCTCCACCATGTCCTCAGCCTCCACTGCCCAGACAAGTCTCAGTGGTCCTTTAGTATCCAACAAAATATTTTATTGAGACATAGGAAACAAGGTACATACTTCTCAATGTGTAATCCTGTACAGGATACCATCAAGTGTGACAACGGTACATATAAAAAGATGTACAGAAAATTCAAACAGGGTATAAAAAACAAGGGGAGAGGGCATAGTTTACACCAATATAAAGGGGTATGAAGGGAACCAAAGTACAATAGAGATCTCATCATAGGGCAAGCGTCCAAAATTATCACTGCCCACAGTATCCGTCTGGGCAAGTGGGACCCATAAGAGCATAGAGGGAATCGCACAGACTACAAATGCAAATAGAATGACACATCTACAGTATGGGGGGAGTCTAGCCATGGTTGCCAGATTTTGTAGAACAGGTCTAACCTATCCTCCCTCACCGCGGCCATTTTTTCTGATAGCATTATGGAGTTGATCCTATCCACTACAGCAGAGAAGGAAAGCAGGGGGAGACCACCATCTGGAGGCAATATGAATTCTGGTGGCAAGCATTATAAATTGGGCCAATTTAAAAGGGGCATATCTAACATGTGGTGGTCTATCCCCAACAGACAAGTTGCGGGCTTCAGAGGCCAACGTATATGTAATATGGAGCGTATCACTTCAACTACGGACCTCCAGAGGGCGGTAACCCTAGGATATTGCCATCAAATGTGACCCATTGTTCCTGGGACTAAACAGCCCCTAAAGCATTCAGGGGCAACCGATGGATACATTGTGTGTAAGCGTGTAGGGACATAATAGGCACGGTGCAGAAGTTTAACAGCCGTCTCGACCAAGGACACTTGCATGCTACCCCTTGTAATGTGTGCACAGCAGGAGTGCCATCTGGATATAGGGAGAGTGAAGTGCAATTCCGATTCCCATTGGGACATGTAAGGGAGTTTTGCGTCAGGGGGGGTGGGGGTCTGTTAGAGGAGGAGTATATCCTGGACAATGTTCCCGGAAGAAGAGGCGTGTAGAGTGCCATGGCTTCATATGTCGTAGTCGTCAAACCTGACAGTGACCCCACCATAGAGCTTAGAAAAGAAAAGACCTGGTGAACCCTAAAGCCCTCCCCTGGCGGAGGAACGAATCTATTGTTAAAGGTGGCTAGGGACATGAGCCGCGGGCTCACCAAAAAGTCATGTACCCTAAATAATTTATGCGAGTGCCACCACGCAAAACGCACAGAGTCCAGACCAGGGGGGAAAGAAGGGTTGGAGAAAAGTGGGGTAGCGGGAGAGACAGAGGATTGAAGAGATAGCTTAAACCTGACCAATCTCCAAAGAAAGAGAGAGTATCGAGGGAGAAGAGCCAACGAGGGCAGGTAACGGGAAACAGAACCAGTCAACCACATTAAGGAGCATAAAGAATATGGGGCTACGAGGTCATTTTCAAGAGAGACCCATCTAGGGTGCCCTGTCTTCGCATTACAAAGCAGCAATTGAGCCAACCGAGCAGCTTGGAAATATTTAACAAGATTAGGTACTGATAGGCCACCCAATGATTTATGGTAATACATAATTTTGCGGGGAATGCAGGGCCTACAACCTCTCCATATAAATTGAAAAATGTCCGCCTGATGTTTGCGAAGGTCCGGGACCCGAATAGGGATAGGAAGAGTGCGAAATAAGTAGAGAAGGCGAGGAAGGAGAACCATTTTAATAGAGTGGATACGACCCATCCAGGAAATGTGAGGTAGATCCCATTTCCTCATGTCCGCACAAAGAGATTTGAATAGAGGGAGGTAATTTAGGTTATAGAGAGATGAGAGGGAAGCAGGAAGAGCTATCCCAAGGTAGGGAATAGACAAGGAAGCAGAAGGTAGATCGAAGTTGAGAGATATAAGTTTTTGGGTATGGAGCGGGGTATGGCAATACAGCACCTCCGACTTAGACCGGTTTACCGTTAAACCAGATACCCCCGCAAAGCGGTCCAGGAGGGAGAAGAGATGAGGAAGGGAAACCAGTGGGGAAGTGAGGGTGAGTAGGAGGTCATCTGCAAAAAGATTAGTAAGATAAGAAGAGCTGGCTATCTGAACCCCCTTGATGTCCGGGTGATCCCTAATGAGTATTGCAAGTGGTTCCATTGCTAGCGCAAATAGCGCCGGGGAAAGGGGGCATCCCTGGCGTGTCCCTCTTTAAATACTGATGGGGGTGGGGGAGGGTGTAGGTAGTTTGAGGAATGCTTTAGGAGTGGAATATAGTGCACCTAGAGCCTGAAGAAAAGGGCCAGAGAAGCCCATATGCTGAAGGACTCCAAACAGGTAAGACCATGAAACAGAATTGAAAGCTTTTTCTATGTCAAGTCCCAGTAGAGTCAAAGGAGAGGAAGTGGTCTCCGCCCAGTGAATGATGTTTAGAACTTTCCTAATATTGTCAGGTGCCTGTCGGCCGGGTATGAAGCCCACCTGGTCGTGATGTACTAGACCAGGGAGCAGGGAGTTCAAACGGCCAGCTAGGATAGATGTGAAGAGTTTAGTATCTAGATTAATGAGGGAGATGGGTCTGTAGTTGGAGGGATGCAGAGGATCCTTTTTGGGTTTAGGGATGACTACTATAGAAGCCTGAAGAAAATCAGAAGGCATAGAGGCCCCAGAAAGAAGTTTATTGCAGAAAGAGGAAATATGGGGAGTTAATATATCAGATAATTTCTTATAGTAAAGAGCAGAAAGACTGTCGGGTCCCGGAGCTTTACCCAGTTTCAGGGTGGAGATTACCTTCGCTACTTCCTCAGAAGTGATCGGGGAGTTAAGATAGTCCCGCTGATCCGTGGTCAACCTTGGCAGGGCCACTGATGTCAAAAAGGCGTCCACCATTGCTGGAGAGGGAGGGGACCGTTCACTGTAAAAAGAGGTGTAGAAAGAATGAAAAGACTCATAGATATGGAAAGGGTTTGAAGAAAAAACACCCGGCCTGATCTGGACTCTGTGCACCCTATTAATGCGCTGTCTCTTACTCAGCATATGTGCTAACAATTTGTCTGGTTTGTTGGCCCACCTATAATAGGTCGCCTGGGTCCACCTCAAAGCCCTCTATGTGCCATCTGTAAGGATAGCATCTAATTGTCGTTTAGTGGAACGTATAGAATGATATAAATATGGTGTCGGCAGTTGTTGATGGGCTATGACCAATCTGGCTAATTTATGTTCAAGTAATGTTTGGGCTTTACGACGTGAGCGTCTAAGACCTGAGGCTATAGCAATGATCTTGCCCCTAATGGTAGCTTTATGAGCCATCCAGGTCCAACCAGGGTCGGACTCTGGGGTGACATTATCAGCAAAGTATGTGGTCAAGGCTGACGCAATCTCGTCTCTAATATGTGGCCTACACAGCAGCGACTCATTCAATCTCCAAGCGTAAGTTGTGGTGTCACGGGGTTGGAATGAGAAGACAGAGAAAACCATGTCATGGTCAGACCAGGAACATGGAATATGGCGGGCATATTGTAGAGCTGGGATTGAGGAGGTGTTTGTAAGAATCCAGTCTATCCTAGTGTATAGCTTTTGTGCTGGGGAATAATAGGAGTACCCACGTTGAGTCAGGTTATGTTCCCTCCAAGTATCTGCAAGGTCAGTGTCATGGAAGGAAGTCTGAAGAAGCCGCTGCTGTGCCCCGGACCTCCTAAACGCCGCAGTATGGGATCTATCCAGAACTCCATTGAAAACAACATTAAAGTCCCCACACCAGATAAGGGATACATACTGTAAAGACACCACTTTCTGACATATAGTAGAAAAAAATTGGATCAGGTCCTCAGTAGGGGCTTAGGTATTAACTATGCACATAGGGGTGTCATGGTAAAGGCCCTCCAGGATTAGAAATCAACCTTCAGGGTCGGAAATAGTGGAAGTGACGGAAAAGGGGAATGAATTGTGGAGAAGGGTCACTACTCCTCTGGATTTAGAGATAAATGAGGATGTGAAAGTTCTATTATAATTTGGATGAAGATAAGCTGGGAAGGAGGAGGGAGTGAAGTGTGATTCTTGGATACATAAAATGTCAGGGTTATGGGAAACATAATCCCGGAAGGCCTTTTTCCGCTTCAGAGGGGAGTTGAAGCCCCTTACATTATGTGATAGGACCCTACACATAACAGATTAAATAAAACAAGTGCCTACGACACGCTAAACACCTAGTACACAGACCCAGGGACACTGGCAAATAGTATATCGGTGAATGACAGGATATCAATTTGGTAAGGTATGTTAAGAAAAAGGGTTCGCCCTCATAATAAGAAAAGACATACAGAGGGATAACAAACTGGGGAAACAAAAACCAAACAAACAGTACAGTAGTGCAGGATAGGGTCACCCCAGTTAACCTGGTCGTGACCAACGATCCCATGTGTCTAGGACACAGAGGCAACAAGGTAGTCCGGACCGTCAAGCCTCCCAAAACGGTTGGGAGCAGCAGGTATAAGGCAATGAGACAATAATGAAGAAAAGGGGGAAAAGAGAAAAGAGAAGATGAAGAAAGTAGTATCATGAACAGGTGAAGTGAGGGAGGAGAAAGAAAAGAAAAAAAAGGGGGGGGAAGGAAGGTGAGGGGGGGAAGGAAGGTGAGGGGGGGAAGGAAGGTGAAGGTGGAAGGAAGGTGAAGGTGGAAGGGGAGGAAGGGGGTTAGATGGGAGAAATAAGCATTAGGAGACAAGAAGAAAAACCAAAAAGAAAAAACAGGTAGGAATGCATCCAACAGTAGAAACGGAACAGGTAGCTTGAGGCATCCTCATGTCAGAGAAATCCTGCTGTAAAGGAGCAACAGAGCATCCATGGAGACAGGAATTGTCCAGAGATAATCTTCAGGTGAGAAATGAGGTAATCCAACACGTTCACAGGTAGCTTCAGCCATCGGGGTACGAAGGAAGGGACCTGCGTTGTTTCTGGCTAGATCCAGTACGGTGCCAAACTCTCCTGGATTTTTGTGATCTGGGTGGCAGGGGTGGTTGATCATCATATGCTATCTTTTCACGTTGCAAGGCATCTTGAGCTTCAGAGAGTGTATGGACTAGGTAGGCATTAGAATTGACTTGGAATTGCAGGCTAAAAGGAAAGCCCCACTTATATCTAATTTGTTGCTTCTGCAGAGCTAGGGTGATAGGTTTCATGGTGCGGCGCCTCTCCAGTGTGGAGGGTGCTAGATCAGCATATATGTGGACAGACACAGGCATGCCCGGCAGGGGAGAGACATTACGTGCAGCTTGGAGAATACGGTCCCTCATGTCAGCATAATGTAGTTTAAGGATCACATCCCTGGGAATGTCCTGGTTTTTAGGCCGTGAAAGGGCTCTGTGGATCCTGTCCATACAGAACTGACTCACACCCACTTGCAGAAGGAGGGCGGCAAATAAGCCCGTAACTGCTGGAGTCAGGTCAGAGACATTTTCTGGCAGTCCCCGTATACATAAATTAGCTCGCCTCGACCTGTTCTCAAGGTCTTCCAATTTAAGCTCAAGGGCGTCCAGCTTGTCAGCATGGTCAGTGAGGGCCAGCCTGTCATGCTCTAGGTCATCAGCCAGTCTGTCATGTTTAAGTTCCAGGTCCAACACCCGTTGCCCCAGCTCACCCACCTGTTTAGTAAAGTCCATCACCGCCTTGGAAAGTTCCTCTCTAAACATCTTTTGGATATGGGTAAAAAGAGCAGAAGGATCCATGGGGATCGCCACATCGGCTGGAGCTGACGGCACATCAGCTATGTCGTCTTCCTCTGCTGTGGAAGTAGTAGTGCGGGACGCCGCCGGCGCCATATTTGTTTGTAGGCCCGCCCGGAACAATTCGGGAATAGTCTGCGATAGCTGCTGAGAATCTCCGCCAGACTTCTTCTTGTCCCTCACCGACATGTTGGCAGAAGGTATGAGGATAATCTGCTGCTTAGGAGCCCTATAGGGCGCTCAGTGAGGCTAATAGATGACGGCCGGTACGGAGCTCACATGGAGTGCGTCCTCTTCAGCGAGCTCTGCGCATGCGCCCCCCTCAGTGGTTCTTTAGCATACCATGTGTGCAGGGCACGGTCGTATCACGCTGATCTTCACATGGTTTGCTTGGGCAAAAAGAGTCACACAGGGGAGGAACTGCTAAAAGTAATTCGTAAAGAAATCGGAGCATGGCTTACTCCACGAAAACTGGAAACAGGAACCATGGTGACTAACAACGGGAAGAACATCTTGCATGCGCTGCGACTGGGAAGGCTGAGCCATGCATCCTGCATGGCACACATGTTAAATCTGGTTGTCAAGAAGTTCCTGTTCTCCCCATTTCCAAGACATCCTAACAATGGTAAAGGAAACTTTGCATGCACTTCAGCCACTCGTACACCGCAAAGCATACCTTCCTTGAGCTGAGCATCAGAACGGTATCCCACAACATTGTCTTATTTGTGACGTTGCCACACGTTGGAATTCCATCCTCCATATGTTGGACCAACTGTACGAACAGAGAAAAGCCATCACTGATTGCTTGATGATCCAAGCAGATGGGGGTACTCCCCTGTGTAACTTCAATGTGAACCAGTGGCAGCTCATACGTGACACCTGCCATTTGCTCAGGCCCTTTGAGGAAGCCACATTATTAGTACGTCGCCAGGATTACAGGATGAACGATGTCATTCCACTGCTTCATTTTCTACAACACATGTTGGAAACGATGGCTGGTCAGGGCAATAGAGACATGGCGCCTACATCTCATGGCCACATGAGTCCTGTGGGGGCTGAACTGGAGGAGGAGGGGGAGGGGCACAGTGGAGCACAGTTTAGGTTTCACCAAATGGACGTTTTTTCTAGTAATCTGACAGGAGAGGAGGAGCCGGAGCATCCAGAGGAGCTAGAGAGTTATGAGGAAGGCGAGACAGAGAACCCAGACACACCGTGGCAGTATGCAGTGGAGATGGAGGCAGGTAGTCCCACCGAGTCACTTGCACAAATGGCACAATGCATGCTCACCTGCTTGCATAGTAACAGCCGAATTGTCACTATTCGGGGCCTTTTTTAAACTCACTGAGAGGGAGGACAAAATGACCTACTACAGAGGCATCCTATGTAGTCAGTTGGCCGATGCCTATTGGCACTAACGTTAATCCTCTCGCAGGGGTGGGGTGGCAGGAGGGGAGGGGTGGGGTGGCAGGAGCAGTACCATCTCCATCAGCAGTAGTCGCCTGAGTCTACAGTTGCTGATGAGTAGCTTTCATAACCCGCATAGTGAAACTCATCAGCAACAGGTAGACCTGGACCAGGACCTGAACCAGCAGGTGGTGGCATACCTTGACATGCCCATGCCAACACACCTTGAAGATCCGCTTGACTTCTGGGCAGCCAAACTTGATTTATGGCCGCAACAAGCAGAGTTTGCCCTGGAAAAGCTGTTCTTCCTGGCCAGTAGTGTGCCATCAGAGCGGGTGTTTAGTGCGGCCGGGGCCATAGTCACCCCAAGCAAAATTTATCTGTCCATGAAAAATGTGGAGAGACTGACCTTTGTGAAGATGAATCAGGGATGGCTCAGCCAGGATTTCCACCCACCAATCAGAGTAGATTGACCATGGTGCTACACCAACACTTCACAAATATAAATAGTGCCAAACAGATTTAAGGCACTGCTCCCCAGTTACAAACAATCCAGCCACCTTCATAACCGGGTACTGGTATTGCCAACCACCGCACCACTCTGTCACCAGGTCACTTTCAGAACTCCTGATGCTGCTGCCACCTCCAGGCTGTTTCATTCAGCCACTATATGGTCTCCTTATGCTCCGGCCACCTCCAGGCTGTACCATTCAGACACTATATGGGCTTCTTATGCTTTCCCCACCTCCAGACTGTGTCATTCAGCCAATATATAGTTTTCTGATGCTGTTGGGACTGTCTTGGATATTACCCACAATTTGACGGTAGCACTAGCAAACAGCAGGCTCAATAGAGATTTCAACATTGATCTTTTAATGTTAGGGGTTGTGAAGCCCTCTTATGTACGCATCCTGCTGCCTGATCCAGGCTGTGTGTTTCAGGAACTGCTTGGCTCACTGATGCGCCTGGCACTGTGTCTAAATTTCTTTGATGTTAGCACTAGCTAACATACATCTTATATGCAGATTTCAGTATTCACCATTTAATGTTAGGGGTTATTAAGCCCTCCTGTGTACTTCTGCTGCTGCCTGATCCAGGCTGTGTGTTTCAGCAACTATATTAGTTTAGTGATGCTGCTGGACCTGTGCTTAAATGTTCTTTGATGTTAGCACTAGCTTACATACATTCCTAATTGAGATTCCAACATTGATCTTTCAATGTAAGGGGTTATGAAACCCTCTTGTGTACTGCAGATCCCTGCTCTTTACTGTGTGTTTCAGGAACTACTTGGCTTACTGATGCTGCAGGCCTTGGGCATTAAATTTTTGGATGTTAGTACTAGCTTACATACATGCTTAATTGAGACTTCAACATTGATCTTTCAATCTTAGGGGTTATGAAACCCTATTGTGTACTCCTGCTGCTGACTGCTCCTGCCTGTGTCATTCCGCAACTACATGGTTTAGTGATGCTGCTGGGCCTAGGACATTACCTATATATGTTTATGGTATCACTAGGTAACATATATCTTCAATGGAAATGTCACAATTCATCTTTTATTATTAGAGATTGTGAGGCCCTATTGTCTCCTTATCTGCCACCAAATCCAGGCTGTGCCATTCAGGCACTATATGGTCTCCTCATGCTTCAGCCAACTCCAGGCTGTGCCATTCAGCCACTATATAGTTTCCTCCTACTGATGCCACCTCCAGGCTCTGTCATTGTGCTGCCATGTGACTCCTTGTTAGACTTGGTCCTTTGTACCCACACGCCTGGGCCCGGGACACTAAAACTTGGGAGTTAAAAGTTACATTTCAAAATCCTCAACTTTAATTTCAAAATCTTACATTTCCATTTAAAATTCTTAAATTTCAATGGTCTCTTCATGCTGCTGCCAACTCAAGGCTGTGCCATTCAGACACTGTATAGTCTCCTCATGCTTCAGCCAACTCAAGGCTGTGTCAATCAGGCAATATATGGTTTACTGATGCTGCTGAGCCTGGGAATAAAAACTTTTGTTATGGTAGCACTAGCTACGCAAAATCTTCAGTTCAAATTTAAAATTTTGTCTTTTTTTCTTAGGGATCGTGATGCCCTGGGGTCTCCTCATGCTTCAGCCAACACCAGGCTATGTCATTCAGCCAATATATGGTTTACTGATACTGCGGGGCCTGGGAATGAAAACTTTTGTTATGGTAGCACTAGCTACTCCAAATCTTCAGTTTAAATTTCAAACTTCATCTGTTCTTTCTTAGGGATTGTGAAGCCCTGGTGTATACTCATGCTGCTGCCAACTCCAGGCTGTGCCATTCAGACACTTTATGGTCTACTCATTCTTCAGCCAACTAGAGGTTTTGTCATTCAGGCAATTTATGGTTTACTGATGCTGCTGGGCCTGGGTCTGGGAATAAAAATTTTTATATGGTAGCACTAGCTACCCAAAATCTTCAGTTTAAAATTCAAAATTCATCTTTTAATCTTAGGGATTGTGAAGCCCTAGTGTCTACTCTTGCTTCAGCTAACTTCAGGCTGATGTCATTCAGCCACTATATGGTCTCCTCATACTGATGCCACCTCCAGGCTCTTTCATTGTGCTGCTGTGCGGCAGTGATTCTAAAAGCGATGCTGGTAATCTGCATGTTATTCTGAATAACAGTATTATTTCACTACCCCAGCACACTCCATATGCATGTTAGAACACAGCAAAGTGTTCTATACCCCTATTGAGGCTCTCTGTAGCCCAGAAATAACAGAAAATAGATTTGCCGCAAATAAATTCGGATCGGACCAAATTTTTTCAAAAAATTCGGCGAATCGGCCGATTAAAATTTTCAAAAGTTCGCTCATCTTTAGTTACAATACAATATGTCATAAAGTTAGTTTCTTCATGCAGGAACTTCTCAGTCAGACAGAGAAAGGAATATTTTTATCTCAATAATGATCCATGTATAATGTAATGTTTTGTATAGTGATGAGCTGCAGGGGCCATATTCGAATTTGCAATATTTTGTGAATATATTGACGATTATTCATCCTCTGTTTGCGAAATTAGCACATTCCCCCTTTGCATTACGAATATTTGTGGTCAACACTAGTTTTGTATATTATTATTATTTAAAAAAAATAATCAGTATTTATTTCTATATTTCTCTAAGGACCAGAACACTGGAGACTCATCAGACAGGTCTGACCACTGGGACCCCAACAATCTCCAATGATCCATGCATAATGTAGTGTTTTAAATATTCTTATAAATATATATCTAGATTCACAGGATCTGCTAATGATTCAGATTTCCCTATTAACCAGAACCCTGTAGACTCATCAGACGATAGCAGAGATATCTCCAGGGGGTTCTTCTACCTGGTCCCTTGTCTTCATCTTGTAGATAAATATCGGCAGGTAATGCTTCACATTCAGGGGTCTGGGGGTCATAGAAGCTGACGCTGCTCCTGTGTAACATTGTCCTCCATCCCCCAGAGACCTGAGAACAACGAGAAGAAATATTCATCGGGAAATGAAGAACAAAGAAATATTTAATGTGAGTCATGTCTGTGCAGCTATAAGGACTTCCTAAAGAAGACTCCGAAATCTATGAACTATTAAATTTTTATAGTTGTTTAACCAGATTAAAATGTTATATTTATTATTATTATTATTATAAAAAAAGTATATATAATGTTTTACACCATACCGTAGGAGGAAATACACTGAAAACTAAACAATAGATTTTTTTCCCCTCAATTAATTTAGACATTTCTTTCATGAAGCAGTGGTGATATGAGGACACAGTTATACCTGGCAGATGTCCTGCAATAATTTCAGCCACTGAAATGTGCCCCATACATCACTACATGTATACATATATGTGAATGTACTCTAAAGTGTAAGATTCTCTACAAAATGTATATATACATATATATATATATATATATATATATATATATATTTAATCCCTAGATGATATTGGGAATACAAGTACGCCCTTGTTGTTTAAGGCTTAACCTCTTAGGATGTACATGTACGTCCTGCTCTTGCCGTATGAAGCTATAAGAAGCTGATTGAGGTTCATATCCAGTGGGTACCGATTGCTATCAGCAACTAGAATCCCCAGCTAATGCTGAACATTGCCAATCAAAGTCGTTGTGATCAAAGTCAATTTTGCTGTCTAAATGTGATGAGTTTACATCCCGGCTTGCGCAACAGGCTGATTGGGACCACCACAACAAAATTGAAGGGTTCACATCACCTGAGACGGACAGCAAAAGGGCCCTTTACCTGCCTCCCATGACAACCTAAAGCAATGGAGCGCCAATAACACTGGTCAATGCTATGCTATTGTATAACATTAAACAGTGCATTATATCTAATGATTACATGTTATAGTCCCCCATGGGGACTACAAAATAATAAAAAAAAGTAAAAAAAAAAAAAAACACATAAGCATATGTGGTATCGCCGAGGGCATAAATGTCCTAACTTTTTCAATATAACATTTAGTGTTGAGCGGCATAGGCCATATTCGAATTCGCGAATATTCGCGAATATATGGACGAATATTCGTCATATATTCGCGAATATTCGCATATTCGTAATATTTTCGCTTTATTTTCGCATATACAAAAATTTGCGTATGCGGAAATTAGCATAACCGGAAATTCGCATATGCAAAAATCAGCATATGCAAATTTTCGCATATGCGAAAATTCGCACACCTGTCTCACACAGTAGTATTAGAGCCTTCTTTACACCACTCAAGCTGGAAGCAGAGAGGGATGATCACTGTGATGTGTACTGTGAAAACAAAAAAAACGAATATTCGTAATTACGAATATATAGCGCTATATTCGCGAATATTCGCAAATTCACGAATATGCGATATTCGCGAATAAAATTCGTATTGCAAATATTCGCGAGCAACACTAGTAACATTAAGTAAACCACATGGTCAATGGTGTAACAATAAAACATTTCCAGAAATGTATATTTTTGGTAATTTCGTATACTACAAAAATAAATAAAATCCAATCAAAAAGTCCCATCAAAGCAAAAATAGTACCAATAAAAACTACAGATCATGGTTGCAAAATGGTGTTGTTTCTTTTTATCCATTTTGCCCCATAAATATATATATATATATATATATATATATATATATATTTTTTTTTTTTACCATAGATTTAGTGGTCATTACAAAGAACAAATGGTGATGCAAAAACAAGCCTCATGTCGGTCTGTAGAGGGAAATTTTTATCTAATTCATCCCCCATATATCGTTGAGCAATAGAGGTTTTTTGCTTCCTGGTGCTAAGGTGGTCTTCCCTATCTTCTGTATTTGATCCCCCTTTCTTCCAACCTTCATCTGTAGCCTTCCTTGACCTCTTGATGGTCCTAAGTTTTTAAAGAACTCTACCTACCCTGCCCTTAGCTCGACCTTTACATTGACTGAATTCTACCAGCCCTGACATCTGACTAATAATTGTCTTACACTTCGGTACATTGTTTGGATTCATCAGCTATTGTTTTTGTAGCCTACTCTGAGGCTGGTTACCTGGCTGCTGATAGGCTGCATGCTGCATGGGATTCAGGGTCATCCCGCCTACCCTTGTTCCCGCCTTTCCAGGATTCCTTGTCCCATGTCCTCACATGTGGATCTGCCATTTTAGATGCCCTAGAGCCTGGACCGCACTAAATGGAGTTTAACGAAGTGATTTGTACGATCGAATCGCGGTGATATTCACATTTGTTGCAAATAGAATTCTTCCTGAAATTCGTAACAAATTTGGATTTGTCAGATTCGATTCGCTCCTCCCTGAGGCTGGTAACCATGGAGATGCCTGCAGCAAAGTCCTAAAACTGTACAAGGGTTAAAGGGGAAAAAAAACAGGGGACTCTGCTGTACTGTTCAGCCCTACAGCAAATCTAAAGTATTTTAGAGTATTTACATTCCCCAACACTTACAGGTTAGAAATACATTGGTAAGTTGCTAAGTGAGATAATTTTCTATTGAGTTGAACCTTAGTGTTTTTTTTTATTTACTTAACCACTTAGGGACCCAGAGCATAAAGGTACGCCCTTGCTCCCTGGTACTTAATGACCCAGTACATACCTCATTCAGCAGGCATCTTGTGACAATGCCCAGGGGGGTCCTGAGACACCCCCCCCCCCCATGTCGGGGATCGCCTCAAATCGCCACCCTACCTATCCCTGCTATTGGTTGGTCAAGAGAGGCCAACCAATAGCAGATCGGGGATGGTTAAAGTTCAGTTTCCCCGTTCTGCTCACCCACGGTAGTCAGGTCAGGACTGGGGAACTATAGTGTGACCAGCGGCGGCGGTGGAGGTCCACTTACCGGTGGCGATTGGCGGCGGCGTGTAGTTTTGCAACAGCTGGAGGGCTACAGTTTGGAGATCACTGTGCAATGGTCTCTAAACCGTGGCCTTCTAGATCTTGTAAAACTACAACTCCCAGCATGCACGAACAGCTAACAGCTGTCTCGGCATGCTGGGAGTTCTATATATTTTGAATAATGTCAAGTCAATGGGTTGCTGGGGTAGCCCAAGGCCTTTCCTTGGCCTCAGCGTCTTCCTTTACTCAGCAATTGTTAAAGCCACGATCACATAAATCAATGTAACGCAATAGCATTACATTGAGCTATGTAAGTCATCAACTAATGGCTTCTAAAAGATCCCTAGGGAATGAGCAAAAAAGTAAAAAAATAAATATATATATATATATATATATATATATATATATATATATATAACCTCCCTTTTTACTTTTTCTAAATAAAACACTGTAAAAATTACCATATGTATAATAGTCCGAATTAGGGATGAGCAAATCAAATCTGACGAATCGAAATTCGTTACAAATTTCAGGAAAAATTGGATTTGCAACGAATGCGAATATAGTCGTGATTTGCAAAATTGCTTCATTAAAATCCATTTAGTGCGGTCCAGGCTTTAGGGGCATCTAAAATGGCAGATCCACATGTGAGGACATGGGGCAAGGAACTCTGGGAAGGTGGGAAGACAAGGCGGGAAGGCGGGTAGGCGGGATGACCCTGAATCACATGTATGATGCAGCCTATTAGCAGCCAGACAGCCCTGTGATGTCACAGCCCTATATAATCGGCAGCCATCTTCACTTCAGTGTTCTATTGCAGAGAGAGAGAGGGACAGAGAGCAGTGTGTGTTGCACAGAAAATCATTTTTAAAGCAGCGGTTCACCTCTAGCCCAAATCCAGCCTAGAAGCACTGATAGTGAAGGGAAAGAGATTGAGAATTGTGCAATTGTGGGTGTAGTACACAGTGACTGGTGTGTGCAACTGAAAAGCTAATAGTAGCCAGCCAGTTAGGGTGAGCAGAACACTAAAAGCGTATTGTCCTCTATTAAGAGTAACCTGTGCGTACATCTTTGGGGTATACCATTTTGTTCCTGTTAAAGACTCAAGGGCCTAGATACTGTGAAAGGCCAGCCAAAAGTACAGACCTGCTGGTGTTGTAGACAAAATACTGTTTTAAGCATACTGGAGCGTATTGTTCTCCCCTCATATACGCACTAAGTATGTCAGGCAGAAAAGGGCCAGGACATGCACAGAGGAGGGGCAAAGGGCTAAATTCATCAGACGCAGGCAGAGGTCGCAGCAGACTAGGGGCAAGTGGCAGCAGGAGTCGCAGCAAGAGGCCTGAGCTCATTCTGCCACTATATGGTCTCCTCATGCTTCCGCCACCTCCAGGCTGTGTCATTCAGCCATTTTATGGTCTCCTCATGCTGCCGCCAACTCCAGGCTGTGTTATTCAGCCACTATATGGTCTCCTCATGCTGCAGCCAACTTCAGGCTGTGCAATTCAGCCACTATATGGTCTACTCATGCTTCCGCCACCTCCAGGCTGTGACATTCTGCCACTATATGGTCTCCTCTTGCTGCCGCAAACTCCAGGCTGTGTCATTCTGCCAGATCATGGTCTCATCATGCTTCCGCCACCTTTAGGTTGTGTCACTGTTCTGCCATGTGGTCTCCTCATGTTGCTGGCACATTAAATGAAACTTTTTAGGTTCATGTATTTGAAATCTTCAATTTAAATGCTAAAAAATATCTTTAATATTTCCAATTGTGAGGCCCTATGGTCTCGTCAGGCTGTTGCCACCTCCAGGCTGGGTCATTCAGCCACTATATGGTCTCCTCATGCTGCCGGCACTCCACCAATATAAGGCTTCCTGATACTGATGCCACCTCCAGGCTCTGATTCTAATAGCGGCACCTCTAATCTGCATGTCTAACCCAGCACACAAATTTTGTGTGTTACAGCAAGGCAAAGTGTTCTACACCCCTATTGAGCCTCTCTGTAGCCCAGAAATAGCTGTTTTTAATAGAGATTTGTCGCAAATAAATTCGGACCGAACCAGATTTTTTCGGAAAATTTGGCGAATTGGCCGAATCGAATTTTTTAACAATTCGCTCATCTCTGGTCCAAATGTCCAAACTATTAAATGATTACTTTCCAGATCCCACACGGTCAACAGTGTATATGCAAAAGATGTTCCAAACATCAAAATTGCTGATTTTTGGTCATATCACATCCTAGAAAAAATAAAATAAAAAAGATGGAACTGCACAAAATTAGTACCATTAAAAAACTACACTTCAAAAAAATTAACCCTAACACAGCAAAGCTCCATCGTTACAGGGGTCGGAATAATTAGGCAATGAACAGATTTTTGGTATCATTGAAACGTACTGATCCATCAAATAAAGATAGTATGTCAGTTTTACCGTATTCTGACATTGCCCCACAAAATTGTCTAAATACTTTTTTTTGCCCTCCAATTTTTTTCTTGGCTCCAGTATACATTATATGATAAGATGAAGTATGCCAATGAAAAAAAGAAATACATATATATATATATATATATATACATATATATATATATATATATATATATATATATATATATATATATATACAGTACAGACCAAATGTTTGGAGACACCTTCTCATTCAGAGTTTTCTTTATTTTCATGTCTATGAAAATTGTAGATTCACACTGAAGGCATCAAAACTATGAATTAACACATGTGGAGTTATAGACATGACAAAAAAAAGTGTGAAAATATGTCATATTCTAGGTTCTAGCCACCTTTTGCTTTGATTACTGCTTTGCACACTCTTGGCATTCTCTTAATGAGCTTCAAGAGGTAGTCACCTGAAATGGTCTTCCAACAGTCTTGAAGGAGTTCCCAGAGATGCTTAGCACTTGTTGGCCATTTTTGCCTTCACTCTGCGGTCCAGCTCACCCCAAACCATCTCGATTGGGTTCAGGTCCGGTGACTGTGGAGGCCAGGTCATCTGGCGCAGCACCCCATCACTCTCCTTCTTGGTCACATAGTCCTTACACAGCCTGGAGGTGTTTGGGGTCATTGTCCTGTTGGTCCAACTAAACGCAAACCGGATGGAATAGCTGCAAGATGCTGTGGTAGCCATGCTGGTTCAGTATGCCTTCAATTTCGAATAAATCCCCAACAGTGTCACCAGCAAAGCCCCCCACACCATCACACCTCCTCCTCCACACCAGCACACCTGTGAAGTGAAAACCATTTCAAGTGACTACCTCTTGAAGCTCAACAAGAGAAGGCCAAGAGTGTGCAAAGCAGTAATCAAAGCGAAAGGTGGCTACTTTGAAGAACCTAGAATATGACATATTTTCAGTTGTTTCACACTTTTTTGTTATGTATATAATTCCACATGTGATAATTCATAGTTTTGATGTCTTCAATGTGAATCTACAATTTTCATAGTCATGAAAATAAAGAAAACTCTGAATGAGAAGGTGTGTCCAAACTTTTGCTCTGTACTGTATATATATATATATATATATATATATATATATATGTGTGTGTATATATATATATATATATATATATATATATATATATATATTGAATCTTAGAAGATGAGAATCATGAAAACATAAGCCAAAAAACTAAATTTGGGGAAGGGGTCAAGATTTAGTGAAAGCTGAACTATAATAATAGTTAGTTTTATCTATAAAAGTTATCTCCAAGTTATTTTATGACTCCTATCATGATTGATTGAATAACGGCTCTACTTTCTTATTTTGATTACAGGCAAATCTGACTGAGGTTTCAGAGTTTTTCCTCTTAGGAATTCAAGGAACTCAAATTTTAAGAAATGTTCTATTCTTTTTGTTTTTCCTTATTTTTTTGGCAACAATTTGTGGTAACCTCCTGATCATCGCCCTTGTGTCCACAAGCAAGAAGCTCCACACCCCAATGTACTTCTTCATCTCACAACTGTCCATCAGTGACATCTTATTGGTCACAGTTATTGTCCCCAAACTTCTCCACATCCTACTGAATAATGGGGGGACCATGACTTTCATTGGTTGCCTCACTCAGTTTTTCTTTTTCTGCGCCTCAGAAGCCTTTGAATGTTTCCTCCTCGCTGTGATGTCTTATGACAGATATGTGGCCATCTGTAATCCTCTCGAGTATACGTCTATAATAACAAGTGGATATTGTGTAAAACTTATTGTGTTATGTTGGCTGGCTGTATTTACCATAGTAGTTATTGACACTTTAACATTACTGAGGCTAAAGTTTTGTGAAAAAACGATTATTGACCATTTTTACTGTGATCCCGTTCCACTGCTGGAAATTGCCTGTTCAGGTACTCACTTTGTCCAGTTAGAAGTGTCTATTCTAGGCCCCCCCATACTTTGCATTCAAATCATCATAATAATAGTGTCATATGCGAATATTATTTCCACCATTGTAAAGATTCCATCCAGTATCAGTAGACAGAAAGCCTTCTCCACCTGTAGCTCCCACCTCATTGTGGTCTCCATTTTTTTTTGCTCTTTGTTCAGTGTTTATGTCGTCCCGACAAGAGGAAAAACATCGACAATTGGTAAAATCCTCTCCCTGCTATATACTGTGTTCACTCCATTTATAAACCCCATTATATACAGTCTGAGGAATAAAGACATTAGGAAAGCTGTACAGGAAACATTTAAAAACAAAACAAATAACTAGGGCTTTCCAGACCCCACGATTTCCCTTAAACAATTATCCCCTTAATGACAACGGACGTAAATGTACGTCCTGGTTTGGCGGAACTTCCCGCACCAGGACGTATATTTACGTCCTGTTTATGACCGCGAGCATCGGAACGGTGCTCACGTCGTACACGGCAGGTTCCGGCTGCTAGTAGCCTGTTATGGCCGACATCCGCGATCGCGCCGATGTCCACCATTAACCCCTCAGATGCCGTGATCAATACAAATCCGATCATATAACATGGCGGACAGAGGTCCCATCAACTGGCTCCAGCCATCTCCCAGGGTCTTCTGCTCTGGTCTGCGATCAAGCAGACCAGAGCAGAAGATGACCGATAATGCTGATCAGTGCTATGTCCTACACATAGCACTGAACAGTATTAGCAATCAAAGGATTGCTATATATAGTCCCCCTATGGGGACATAAAAAGTGTAAAATAAAAGTTGAAAATTTTAAAAATAAAAAGTTAAAAAAAAGTAAAAATTCCCTCCCCCAATAAAAATGAAAAATGTCAGTTTTTCCCATTTTACCCCCAAAAAGAGTAAACATTTTTTTTATAAATATATTTGGTATCGCCGTGTGCGTAAATGTCCACATTATCAAAATATAATGTTAATTATACGGTAAATGACGTAAATGTAAAAAATTTTGTCCAAAATGCAGCATTTTTGTCACATTTTATAAAAAAAAATAATAAAAAATGATCTAAAAGTTTTATATATGCAAATGTGGTATCGATAAAAAGTTCAGATGACGGCGCAAAAAAATTAGCCCTCATACCGCCCTATATATTTGGAAAAATTGATGTATTTTATAATACTGATTTTGTACAAAAAGTTGTAGATTTTTTTTTAAGCGGTACGAAAATATAAAAGTATCTAGACATGGGTGTCATTTTAATCGTATTAACCCACAGAATAAAGAACACATGTAATTTTTACTGTAAAGTGTACAGTGGGGAAAACAAAACCCTCCAAAATGCGCAAAATTGTGGTTTTCATTTAAATTTCTTCCCTAAAAAAATTTTTTTTTTGGGTTCGCCGTACATTTTATGGTAAAATGAGAGGTTTCATTACAGAGTACAATTGGTCACACAAAAAACAAGCCCCTATATGGGTCTGCAGATTGAAATATAAAGGAGTTATGGATTTTAGAAGGCCTGGTCCTTAAGGTGAAAATGGGCTTGGTCCTTAAGGGGTTAAAGGGGGTTTCCGAATAAATAATAATAATCAAATAATAAAAATACAACGTTCCAGGGGGATAAAATCTAAATATACAGCACATAATTAAGTTGCCGAGTTCAGCGTTAGTCCACACAGTCCTCACTTTATTTGCCTGCATGAAGTCCTCTCCAGGTCCTCCTGGTGATGTTCAGAATTCACTGAGACTGCGTTGTGTTCAGATTGTCATCAGGAGAACTACGGAACACATAAATAGGGGTAAAAGTGAGCTGAGACCCAAAACCCAGATTCAATCGGAACTTCAATGGGGTTCGTTTCGAATCTGGGTGTGGGGGGGCTCCGCTCACTTAACTCTACTCCAATCATGTGTTTTCTTTTTCTCCTGATGACAATCTAAACACACCACAGTGAGCTCTTTGCTCCAGTACAGCAAGTAAGGCGTTAATTAACACTGCTGAGTGCCAAATAACTGGGGGGGGGAGGCGATTGTATACTGTATACAGAAGAAGATCAACTTAAAAACTTTGTTCTTGGTCCGTCTCTCTTCTTCTGTAGTCCCACTACTAAAGATGATGTCATTAGAGGTGGAGCTACAGAAGAAGAGCCCCGGACCGAGAAGGAGGTTGGTAAGTATGGGGTCTGTTCACATTTTAGCATGCATTTTGTTTTAAAAAGGTATGTTAAAAATGTATAATGTGAACAGACCCTGTCAAGGATGCCTTGCAGTAAGGCCTTAAACTGTGAGTGACTACCGCTGTGCTATTTTGCTGAGTGTCGACATGAGCAAATTCACACCACACAATGTTGGTATAAATGCCCTTCTCAGTACTGACTCCAAAGGAGCTCTACCGTTAATTAGAAAATCACATTCATTTTTTTTTTACAATTGACAAAAAGGGGAGGGTAAGACTATCGCATCAAATCATCGTTTTATATGCTGATTGGTCATTTGAGCATGGCGTAGCATAGGTCACTCATGTTGCATCTTCTCTATCTTGAGTTTTTTTCCATCCTTCCACAAAGCCCAATGTTTAGACTTCAACTGCTAACTTCTTGTATCTTGGCTCCATCCACGGTTCTCATCTTAATTACAGGCAAAGAGCAAGCTGAAATGTTTTGAATTAAGGAAAACAAAGTTCTTCAGCAATATTTTAGCAAGAGTGTATAGCATTTAGCAAAGGCATATGAGTATAGATATAGAGATCAATATACCAGAATATTATAGACCCAACAACCATTTTTGCCAGTGCCCATCTCCAGCACTCACGGAAGCAGCACTGCTAGCTGTGGCTGCAGATCTTACCTCCACCATCCGGAGCGAAATACGGTCAGTGGTGTCCAGCATGCAGCAAGAACTGCTCTCCCTTGGGACCCACACTTCCCACGTTGAGAACAAAATTCGAAATCTCATCTCTGCCCACAATACTGTAGTGGACAGTGTTATTGCCATGGAGAACAAAATAGCTGCTCTCAAGGCTAAAATTGCTGACATGGAGGACTGTTCCAGGAGAAAAAGCCTCCGGATCTGCGGTATTCTAAAGGATGTTAAAGATGAAGACCTCACAGGGTTTGATACAGATTACTTCGCTGCCCTGCTGCCTTCGGCCTCCACTCAGGACTTGTTGCAAGATAGGGTGCACTGTCTCCCTAAACCAAAATCGATCCCTGCCGCCTCCTTTTGTGATGTTATAATGAGGGTGCATTTCTACCACGTGAAGGAAAATATTGTCCTGGCTGCTCGCCAACCCTCGAATTACCGGACCGGTTCTCCCAATTGTCCATTTTTGCTTACCTCACCGCGGCAACATTGGCTCGTCGACGAGAATTTACCAAAGATACCACTATCCTGCGGCCTCGTGGCATCCTCTATAAATGGGGATTCCCAACCAAGATTCTTGCCACTTACGAAGAATCTAAACATGCTGCATCTTCACTGGAGGACTTATTGGATTTCTGCCATGCCTTGCATCTTTCCTTATCTTCATCTGCAGAGCACGAGGTCCCCACTCACCCTCCTCGGAAGCTGTCCAATGACTGGACTGTGGCACAGTGTGGAAAACGTAAATTAGCTTAAGATTATTTCTTATATGGGTTAATATATACCTAGCCGGATAGGCACATGTTAGTATATGGTTATGTTCTTTTCTCCATATTCCCCCGACAGTGGCTCTCTCCAGGGGTTACTCTGGTTACAGCTCTTGCGCATTGCAATATTTTTTAGCACCATGTTGGTGCGACCTTTTCTGTATATTCTCATTATTATTTCTGTGAGTACACTCGATAAGATGTTCATTGCTATGTTATGGGAATGTCTAATTATTTGCTCCTATGAATGTGAATCTAGAGGTATGCTGCTGCCGCGGTTATCCTCCCCCCACAATGGTTATACAAATTGCTTCACTGAATGTCCGGGGACTGAACTCCCCATATAAGCGCTCGCTAGGTCTACTAATTAGAGAGGATCAATGGTCTTATATGTATTCACTGCCCTTTACACTCTACGAGTATACTAACCATATGGAATCTTCGAGAAAGTTACTGTATCGATGGTACTACACTCCCGACCGCTTGTCTAAAATCTACCTGGCAGCTAACCCAGCATGTTGGAAGTGTGGTGTTCAAGTGGGGACCAGCTACCATGTCTAGGGGTAATGCACCAAAATCGCTCCATTCTGGCGTGTAGTGTTTGACCTATTCTCCAAAGTTCTATGCTTTCCTGTGACATGGGATCCAAGTACAGTGGTCCCTCAACATACGATGGTAATTCGTTCCCAATGAACCATCGTTAGTTGAAACCATCGTATGTTGAGGGATCCGTGCAATGTTAAATATAGGAAGGGATACTCACCTGTCCCCGCTGCTCCGGACCGTCACCGCTGCCCTGAATGTCATCGTCCTTCACTGTCGCCACGTCCCCGTCGCTCCAGACTGTCTCGGCTGCCCAAGATCATCATTCCTTATCGCCGTCATCACGTCGCTACGCACGCCGCTCCTATTGGATGACGGGACGGCGTGCGTGGCGACGTGATGACGAAGATGGAGAGCGTCGGCGCTGCAGGGGATCCCGAAGAGGACGGTTGTGCGCGCCGGGACATGTAAGTGATCTTCACCGGATCACACAGGGCACCTTAAACGGCTATCCAACGTCAGCTGAAGCAGTCTGCGCTGCCGGATAGCCGTTTATGCGGTGGCCCCGACATACAAAAGCATTGTGTGTTGATGCTGCCTTCAACATGCGATGGCCTCTGAGAGGCCATCGTATGTTTAAATTATCTTATGTCGGGGCCATCGTAGGTTGGGGGGTCGCTGTATGGCTTTGCTCTCCTTTCAGCTGCAAGATTTCCCTGCGGACTGCCGCACTATAGTTTTTCATGTGCTCACTACTGCACATACTTTCATTGCTTCCCTATGGAAATCTAGTATACACAGTAGTAACCGAGTTATCTCAATGTGTAGAGCGTATATACAACTCCTATACGACAGAGCTCCAGCCTCTCTGTTCAATAGTTCATGATTCGACACACATGTATAGGGCGCAACTCCAGCTGACACGCCGGCAACAGGATTTTAGGTGAGTATACACATGAATGTTCTGACTCACGGTTTAGTAGAAAGTTTCTTTCTTGTTTATTCAAGTATATTCGGGTATTGTGTCGCAGGACATCAGGTTAGCAGCATAATATGCAAGCAGCAAAGGTGGATACAAGCTCCATGCTCCCTTCAGTCATGGGCCATGACTGAAGGGAGCATGGAGCTTGTATCCACCTTTGCTGCTTGCATATTATGCTGCTAACCTGATGTCCTGCGAGACAATACCCGAATATACTTGAATAAACAAGAAAGAAACTTTCTACTAAACCGTGAGTCAGAACATTCATGTGTATACTCACCTAAAATCCTGTTGCTGGCGTGTCAGCTGGAGTTGCGCCCTATACATGTGTGTCGAATCATTCCCTATGGAAATATCAGGACTCTCTGGACATTTCTGTCTTCATTGCTAAAGTCAATTTTTGATGCTCCATGGAGAGACTCATGGTGGCACGTACTGGGAGAGAACTAGCCTTTATTCAAAACTGGGACAAATGGCTGCACTCTGGACTTAGTGGAACATTTTAACCCACTACATCTGTAATGCCTGGATTGGGAGTTTCTTTATGATTTCGTATGGAATGTGCTAGGGTTTCAGATGACCTTTTAGGTACTTTTGTTACCAAAGTATATGCATGCCTAGATTGACTCCGCTGCAGAATTACAAATGGGTATACTACTGTTTTTTTCATTTTCTTCTTTGTTCCTTTTTCTTTCTTTCATTATATCTTATTTTATTTCATTGTTATAATGTATGAGGGCATTGCTATGCTCGTTTCTATGTTTTGAATCTCTTTTAAAACTCAATAAATAAAACTTGGAAAAAAATTAATAAATAAATAAATAAAACTGGTTTAGTCCCCAGGGGAGAGGGCTAAAAATGTACTAACCCACTTTTTGTGTTTTCTTTTCGTCTCAGATCCATGTATGGTGAGGACTACTTCAGATTCGGTGGACTACATTGATGATGAGCATTTTTTATTTCTTTAAATAAAATGGTTAACGAGGGCTTATGGGGCTTGTGTAATTTAAAAAAAATGTATTTAACAAGCTAAGTAGTGGAAGTCATCTCTTAGACGGAAACCATTTATAAGCTGGGGCTTAGAGTTAGCCCCAAAAACAGCTAGCTCTAATCCCCAATTATTACCCTAGTACCCACCGCCACACAGGAGCCGATACCAACAGGCCTGAGTTTAGATGTTAACAGGCTGGTGTTATTTAGACTGGGGAGGGCCAGTTACAATGGGCGTCGCCCACCCTGGTAACGTGAGGGTGTTGCTGCTTGGTTGGTAACTGGCTGATAAAAAAAATAGGGGAAACCATTCAATTTGTTTTCATAAATACATTTTAACCCCTTAAGGACTCTGGGTTTTTACGTTTTTGCACTTTTGTTTTTTCCTCCTCACCTTTTAAAAATCATAACCCTTTTTGCACATACAGACTCATATGAGGGCTCTTTTTTTGTGCCACCAATTTTACTTTGTAATGACATCAGTCATTTCACCCAATAATCTATTGTGAAACAAAAAAATTATCATTGTGTTAAAAAAAAACGCCATTTTGTGGCGTTCCGTTTCTACGCAGTGCATTTCGGTAAAAATTACATCTTCTTTTTATTCTGTAGGTCCATACGATTAAAATGATCCCCTACTTATATAGGTTTGATTTTGTCGTACTTCTGGAAAAAATCATAACTACATGCCTGAAAATTGAGATGTTTAAAAATGTCATCTTCTGACCCCTATAACTTCTATATTTTTCCACATGCAGAGATGTATGAGGGCTCCTTTTTTGGGCCGTGATCTGAAGTTTTTATCGGTACCATTTTTTTATTGGAATTTTTGATCGCTTTTTATACATTTTTTATGGTATAAAAAGTGACCAAAATACGCTATTTTGGAATTTTGAATTTTTTTACGTGTGCACCATTGACTGTGCGGTTTAATTAACAATATATTTTTATAGTTCAGACATTTACGCACACAATGATACCACATATGTTTATTTTTATTTACACAGTTTTTTTATTTTTATGGGAAATGGGGGGTGATTCAAACTTTTATTAGGGGAGGGGTTAAATCATCTTTATTAACTTTTTTTCACTTATTTTTTTGCAATGTTATAGCCCCCATAGCGGACTTTAACATGCATTACACTGATTGCCCACACTGATCAATGTTTTGCCATAGCATAGCATTGAGCAGTTCTTTCGGTGCTCGACTGCTCCTGCCTGGATCTCCGGCACGGAGCAGTCATCCGGCGATCGGACAACGAGGAGGCAGGTAGGGACCCTCCTTGTTTCCTCGTTTCCGTTTTTTTTTTTACTTTAGACTCGACGATCAACTTTGATCGCCGCGTCTGAAGGGTTAATACCGGGCATCCCCACCTTGGTGATGTTTGGTATTATCCGCGGTTTCCTGCCAATGATAGCCGCTGGGACTCCACGTGACCCCGCGTTACATTGCAGGAGCCGGCACAGGACGTAAATATACGGCCTGCGTCGTTAAGGGGTTAAAAAAAACATGTTGGGTTCCCTGTCTTTTCATTCTCAAACAGATACCAACCCAGCAGCAACAGCCTAACAATACCAGGGTGGGTGAGGACCATTATTACTGACCATCCCCAGCTTAAATAATGCCAGCCTGTTACCGCCTATGCCCAGGAGTGCTTTTTTGACATTCTGGGCCTGTTGGTACCAGCTCTTCCTGGCACACCTGTGGTGGTGGGTACTGGGGTAATAATTGGGGTTTAGCACTAGCTGTCTTTTGGCTTAACACAAATTTTGTACATGAGACGTCTTTCACTACTAAGCCTGTAAAATCTATTTAAGAAAAACATGACATATGTTTTTAAAATATTTATTACAAAAAACACTCCCCCATTTTATTTAAATAATAATATAGAAAACCACTGTTTATCGACATAGTCCACCGAATCCTAAGGAGTCCTCTGCATACACATATCTGAAATGAGAAGAAAAGAAAAACACAAAAAATGCATTTGTACATTTAGAGCATTCTTTCCTGGGATTAATGCGCCCAACAACCAGTGCATTCCTAAACAGGGAGCCTCCAACTGTTGCTACACAACAACTCCCATCATTACCAGACTGCCAAAGGCTGTCTGAAAATGTTGGGAGTTGTAGTTAATCAACAGAGAGCCCCCAGTTTAGAAACAGCGGAAGGCTTGATGTTGCTAAACTACTACTCCCATAGTTTCCAGACAGCTTTTGGTTTTCTAGAAATAAAGAGGGTTGTAGTTTAACTACAGCTGGAGGCTCCCTGTTTGGGAAAGCACTGTTCACATACACATTTTTAACATGCCTTTTTAAAACAAAAATTCATGTTAAAAACACACAAAGTGGAAAGACCTACACCTACCAACCTTCTTCTTGGTCCGGGGCTCCTCTTCTGTAGTTCCACCTCTAATGACTTCATCATTAGTAGTGGGGCTACAGGAGAAGACCAATGGACCAAGAACAAGGTTGGTAACATGATCTTCTCCTGTATACAGTATAAAGAAAAAGTTGTTACAACCATGAAGCAAACAAGAAGCAAACATGCTAGATGAATCAAGGCTTCCTTTACATCTCAGCAGCAGCTACAGCAGGGCTTAGCATAACATTTTCCTTGCTCTTCTGTTGTTGTTTATTTCCTCAAAGTACAACTCCTAGCACCTCACAAAGTGAGGGAATTAGTAACCAGTGCCAGACTGTTCAGCACTTATGGAAACCCTTTCCTTGCTGTGCTGTTGTTACTTTCATGTCTGCTCCCACAGCATCTTGCAGCACAGTACAGGCTTGTTTGGTGCACTTTCACCAGCATTATGTCATGGCATAGAAGGGAGAAGTATGTGCTGTGATTGTGATCTGTAGTTTTTACTGGTGCCATTATGAGATAGATGGGCCTTTATGAACATTTATTGCATTTATATTGAATTTTTTGTGGAATGTGAGTTGAAAAAAAACATCACAGAAATCAGCTATTCCCATTTGGGCTTTTTATGCTTATGAGCAGGATACATAGATTTTCATTTTATATGTTTTGACATTCCTACACATGGCAATACCAAATATCTATCTTAGGACAGATTCACACGGTCAAAAATGTGCAGAATGTCTGCACGGAAAACAAGGTGGACATTCCAAACATTTGCATAATCCGGCGGATGCTATGAACATGTACCTTCTCATAGACAGTAATGCCTTTCTGAGCGGATTCCGCAGAAAGAATAGACAAGTCTATTATTTCTGCGGACATCGGAATCATGATTTCTGTGGCAGAAAAATCTGCCGTGGGCATTCCACTGTGTGCACAGTGTAGCAGAATCACATTGAAATCAATGGGACTGCAGCAGAATGTCGCTACAGAATTTGTGGCGGAATTCTGCACAGGCTATTCGCCACCTGAACATGGCCTTACACGGGACAGCATCCCTTTATAGTGTTAAGTGAACCAAATCCGTAGAAGCTAGATTCGGGAAGAAGTTTTGGAAATATTTGCTTTGGCTAAAGCTGTTAACATGGCGCTTACTCTATGTGTGAAGCGATGAGGAACACTGCATAACAGCAAGAAGTAGGTCTACACATAAAACGTCAGGGTAGCCCAGAATGCTATTCAACTAGCAAGATCACATGACCTTAGGTTACCCAATAAGGGCTTACATACTACTCCAAGTCAATAAAAAGGCAGAATATGGGAGGCCATTTTAGGGAAAAGATCTTAGGAGAGAATCTCTGTGAGGGACGGTGTGTGATCAGACGGGTGAGAGGTAGTTTTTCTTTTATTGTAAGCCGAGGTACATGCTCTCAAATCACCCAAGTGCAAGTAAATAGTGCATTAGGATGTGGTCCATCACAAGTCCTTCTCCAACAGGAGAGAGGCCCCCCCAACAAAACAAACCCTTCGCCTCCAGGCCAAAAGGCACCTGCAAAGCTTCAGGTACAATGTCCCTTTTTGCCAAAGCCCCTCAAGGACTGAAAATGTTCTTGGCGAACAACTAGGCGTTAACCAAGTTGCCACCGAGGAACCAGAGAAACTGGTTCGGAATTCCTGCCGAAGCAGGAATGCCACAAGCAATGGCAGGTAGGTGTGGAACCTGATGGCCACACACACTGTCACGATTCGGCTAGCTGGGTGTGGATCCTCTGTGTCAGCGAGGGATTGGCGTGGACCGTGTCGGTGGACCGGTTCTAAGATGCTACTGGTATTCACCAGAGCCCGCCGCAAAGTGGGATGGTCTTGCTTCGGCGGTAGCAACCAGGTCGTATCCACCGGCAATGGCTCAACCTCGCTGACTGCTGAGAAGGCGTGGGACAGAAGGACTAGGCAGAGGCAAGGTCAGACGTAGCAGAAGGTCGGGGCAGGCGGCAAGGTTCGTAGTCAAATGGAATAGCAGAAGGTCTGGAACACAGGCTTTGGACAACACTAAACGCTTTCACTGGCACAAGGCAACAAGATCCGGCAGGGAAGTGCAGGGGAAGTGAGGTAATATAGCCAGGGAGCAGGTGGAAGCTAATTAGGCTGATTGGGCCAGGCACCAATCATTGGTGCACTGGGCCTTTAAATCTTAGAGAGCTGGCGCGCGCGCGCCCTAAGGAGCGGAGCCACGCGCGCCAGGACATGACAGCCGGGGGCCGGGACAGGTGAGTGACTTGGGATGCGATTCGCGAGCGGGCGCGTCCCGCTATGCGAATCGCATCCCCGCCGGCAGTGTCAGTGCAGCGCACCAGTCAGCGGGTCTGACCGAGGCGCTGCAGAGAGAGAAACGCCGCGAGCGCTCGGCGTAACAGTACCCCCCCCTTAGGTCTCCCCTTTTTTTGTCCGGCAATTGCTTCACGTGGGACGAGGACACTGGGAGCGATTGTAGGGTTTCCTCATCAAATGCAGGCAGTTCAGCAGGAGTGGGAATGGGGAGGGAGGGCAGAGGGTGAAGCTTGGCATGGGGCAGAGTGTTACCAGGACAGGGGCTATGAGGAGGCAAAGCATAGTCCTGATAGGCTTTGGAGAGACCAGGTGTAGGAGGAGGCACCGAGGCTTGCCTGACGGGACTGGGAGGAGACGTGAGGCATTTCTTGCGGCAAGCAGGGCCCCAATTCTTGATCTCCCCGGTGGTCCAGTCAAGGGTGGGAGAATGATGTTGGAGCCATGGCAGACCGAGGAGGACTTCAGAGGTACAGTTGGGAAGGACGAACAATTCAATCTTTTCGTGATGGGGTCCAATGCACATTAAGAGGGGTTCTGTGCGGTAACGCACGGTGCAGTCCAATTTAACTCCGTTGACCGAGGAAATGTAGAGCGGCTTGACGAGATGGGTCACCGGGATGCAGAACTTATTCACCAAAGAGTCCAGAATAAAATTTCCAGATGCACCAGAGTCCAAGCAGGCCACGGCTGAGAGGGAGGAGTTGGCAGAAGGAGAAATCCGCACGGGCACCGTGAGACGTGGAGAAGCAGACTTCGTACCAAGAGACGCCACACCTACGTGAGCTGGGTGCGTGCGTTTCCCAGACGTGGAGGACGAATAGGGCAATCCACCAAGAAATGTTCGGTACTGGCGCAGTACAGACAAAGATTTTTTCCCCTACGGCGAGTCCTCTCTTCCTGGGTCAGGCGAGACCGATCCACTTGCATAGCCTCCTCGGCGGGAGGCACAGGCGTAGATTGCAGAGGATACTGTGGGAGAGGTGCCCAGAAATCAAGGTCTTTTTCCTGGCGGAGCTCCTGGTGTCTCTCAGAAAAAAGCATGTCAATGCGGGTGGCCAAATGGATAAGTTCTTGCAGGTTGGCAGGAATCTCTCGTGCGGCCAGCACATCCTTGATGTTACTGGATAGGCCTTTTTTAAAGGTCGCGCAGAGAGCCTCGTTATTCCAAGATAATTCGGAAGCGAGAGTACAAAATTGGATGGCGTACTCGCCTACAGAAGAATTACCCTGGACCAGGTTAAGCAGGGCAGTCTCGGCAGAAGAAGCTCGGGCTGGTTCCTCGAAGACACTATGGACTTCAGTGAAGAAGGACTGGACTGTGGCAGGATTATTGAGGTCCCAGAGCGGTGTGGCCCAAGACAAGGCCTTTCCAGAAAGAAGACTCACTACGAACGCCACCTTAGACCGTTCTGTGTGAAATTGGTCCGACAACATCTCCATATGTAGGGAACATTGAGACAGAAAGCCACGGCAGAGTCTAGAGTCCCCATCAAATTTGTCCGGCAGGGACAAGCGGAGGCTAGGAGCGGCCAGTCGCTGCGGAGGAGGTGCAGGAGCTGGCGGAGGAGATGTTTGTTGCTGTAGTAGTGGCAGAAGTTGCTGTAACGTGGCGGTCAACTGTGACAGCTGCTGTCCTTGTTGGGCAATTTGCTGCGATTGCTGAGCGACCACCGTGGATAGGTCAGCGAGACTCGGCAGCAGCACCTCAACGAGATCCATGGCCGGATCTACTGTCACGATTCGGCTAGCTGGGTGTGGATCCTCTGTGTCAGCGATGGATTGGCGTGGACCGTGTCGGTGAACCGGTTCTAAGATGTTACTGGTATTCCCCAGAGCCCGCCGCAAAGCGGGATGGTCTTGCTGCGGCGGTAGCAACCAGGTCGTATCCACTGGCAAAGGCTCAACCTCGCTGACTGCTGAGAAGGCGTGGGACAGAAGGACTAGGCAGAGGCAAGGTCAGACGTAGCAGAAGGTCGGGGCAGGCGGCAAGGTTCGTAGTCAAATGGAATAGCAGAAGGTATGGAACACAGGCTTTGGACAACACTAAACGCTTTCACTGGCACAAGGCAACAAGATCCGGCAGGGAAGTGCAGGGGAAGTGAGGTAATATAGCCAGGGAGCAGGTGGAAGCTAATTAGGCTGATTGGGCCATGCATCAATCATTGATGCACTGGCCCTTTAAATCTTAGAGAGCTGGCACGCACACGCTCTTAGGAGCGGAGCCGCGCGCGCTAGGACATGACAGCCGGGGGCCGGGACATGTGAGTGACTTGAGATGCGATTCGCGAGCGGGCGCGTCCCGCTATGCGAATCGCATCCCCGCCAGCAGTGTCAGTGCAGCGCTCCCGGTCAGCGGGTCTGACCAGGGCGCTGCAGAGAGAGAAACGCCGCGAGCGCTCCGGGGAGGAGCAGGGACACGGAGCGCTCGGCGTAACACACACCTCCCCTAGACCGGCAGGAGGGACACCCAGAAGGGCTACTGCACCCTGACCAAATCCTAGTGTATATAAAAAGAACACAAACGTTAGCACAGTGACAAAACATATAAAATAAATAAGTGGATGTGCACAGTGTGATACTGCCCGGACAACAGCCAGAAGGCCGGAAAGCTAGAGCTGAGTGCTCAGAAGAGTGAGAAATAAAGTGCGTGCTGCGTGATATCAGTCAAGTGGGGTCGCTAATCCAAAGTGAGTTCCGGCACCCTGGGGTCACCACTCCCAGGGCCCTTTTTCACCTCGGCTTTCACTCTACCCGAACCTTAGGGCGAGATCCAGAAGATACAAGTCGCTTCAGGGCCCGCCGCCTGGCCATACAGCTGGACCTGATACACCTGTGCCATTCTGTGTGGTTCCCGTATACTGCCTTGGTGGTCTTCCACACCGCCAACTAACAGGAAGGTACTACAATTGAACTTAGCCAAAGGGCCGAGAAGCGATGGGAGGTAGTGCTGCATTTCCTTATTACACTACTGTATAGCAGCTGCATTATGGTGGTGTGTGGGATATTTCCTTGTCAGGTCAGACTCAGGGTGAGAAGAAGATCTGTCAGGGCTAGTTCTGTTAGTTTTCAGAGCCACAGACAGAACCATTCCTGCACTACAGCATCACATCAGCTGCAGGCTCATGAGCTCCATTTACTCAAGTCAGGTTGAGAAGAAGAGCTATAAGGGACAGTGAGACTTAATAATTGTTGTTTCCAGATCCCATAGAACCTCTGATGCATCTGTGTAAAGTGCTATTTTTTAGTGGCAAATGAAGGGAAAGGGTACATACAAGGGTTTTATAGCAATAGAAACGGAATCCCAGCTCTCTCCCTCTAAGCCTGGAGTGCCCAGACTGGCGTGGGCAACACCTGTAATGGATAGCTAGAAAAAGTGGAATGTCCAGCGCAAGTAGATCCAATGGAGCAGTTTATTGAAGAATAAAACTTCAGTACAAGGACACCGTGGGCACAAGTGATGTGTTTCGGCCCTTTGCAGGGCCGAAACACGTCACTTGTGCCCACGATGTCCTTGTACTGAGGTTTTATTCTTCAATAAACTGCTCCGTTGGATCTACTTGCGCTGGACACTCCACTTTTTCTAGTTATACAAGGGCTTGTGTAATTTTTGGGCACAGTTTTTCTAAGATTCAAGTGCCAGTGTTTGCAAATGACACTCACCTAAAGGTGAGGAAAACTGACATTTTTTTCTTGTGATTGGAGAAAACACATACACGTAATAACCACCGCTGCAGACAAGAATGTGCAAACGTATATATATATATATATATATATATATATATGCATATATATATATATATATATATATATATTTCTGATAAGGTAAGAAAAACGCTGCAACTCACCACCTTCAAGCTTGTCTTTATTGCCGTCTTATCTTCCAACAAAGAAGTAGTGCATGCGGTCAATCGACATCGGGACTGTGCTCAGAGGAGAGAGGGATGGTGCATAGCGGCAGGGAGGTCACTAGACGACCAGCTAGTTTCTCATCAAATGATGCTTCCGGTCTAGGGATCTAACAGGTGTGCGGTCATTAATTAGAGAACTCCCGCAACCAGGCGGGGTGTGTCCTCTAGTTACCAACCGGCTAATGTGAAGACATACTTATAGTACAAACCATTCACCATAACAACATAAAAATACACCTTTAAAATCAAATCTAATTGTAAACTATTGCAGGTAGGGGGATAGATCATTTCTTTCATTAAGACCCATAGCGCTTAAAGCATTAAGATAGCTTATACATCTTATTTCTTTCTTTAATAGTATCTGGTCTCGATCTATTCCCTGACCTGCAACAGTGACTCTTTCGATGCCTGTAAATTTTAACTGGGATGCATCATTAGCATGGACTTCTTTCATATGATTAATACATTTCTGTGAACCTTTACCTGTCTTTAAACTGTGTTGGTGATCTTTAATTCTTTTATTCAAACACCTTTTTGTTTTGCCGATATAATACATGCCGCAAGTGCACACGAGTACATAGACTACGTGTGTACTGCGGCATGTAATCATTTGTGTTACTTGGATGGTTTTACCTCCCAGTGTGAATTCATATATATATATTAGTTGGTGAAAAATCATCCCAATTTTTTTTTCTTTTTTTTGAGATCTCAAGAACAAATTGTAGAACTCTCGCTGTTTGAAACATTGCCAGCCTCTCAGGAATCGGCAGTGACACATGAAAAGATATATAAACAGAAAGTATGGTGTGGGGGCGTGGCTTGGCCGAAGATGGCTGCCGGAGCTAAAGTTCTGTGTACTTGAAGAGGCTACATCGACTTGTGACCATGCTACAGCATCTGTTTGCTCACCTGTAAGCCCTTGTTACCCCACTGTGTCAACCAAGACAAGAAAGAGAAAAAAAGGAATGAAAGTCTGCAAAATCAACGATTTCTATCCTGCTGCCGATCCACTGGATCCAATAAAACAGCACCACAGATGGTAGATAATCCTCACTCAACAATAGTGCCTCTCTTGGTGCCCTACACAGTAATAATGTTTTACAGTGATCTTTATGCTCCCAAATACATAGAAACATCCCCCTTAGTGCCTCATATGTATTAGTTGCCCCCTTAGTGTTTAACTCTCTGAAAGTGCTCCCTTTGTGCCCCACTACAGTAAAAGTGCCCCCACAAAAGAAAACAAAATAAATATTCACATGAACCCATTGCCATGATAAACAACATTGCTCAGTATGTAGACTTCTTCTAGTTAACGGCAGTGCTATATAGATATTGAGGTGTTCCGGACCTTATAGAGGAGACAGGGGCACCCCTAGAATAATTGTAACCCAGGGCAGATCCAATATTTGGCAGCAGCCAGTAATCCCCTTCCCACATCTTAGTGGCCAGTAATCCCCCTAACACAAATATTTCACCAGGGTGACAGTAGAACGCTGCTCAGTGCTTTGTTACTGACACATGACTTCAGAAAAGCAGAGCGGGTAACCCTACCCGGCAGCAACATGACAGCTATGGACAGCATCAGACATCACACGGGACCATGGGGGAGGGTCACACTGAGTGTCCCCTCCTCATTCACTGTTAAAGAGGTATTCGAGGAAATTTTTTTTTATATATATATATATATATATATATATATATCAACTGGCTCCAGAAAGTTAAACAGATTTGTAAATTACTTCTATTAAAAAATCTTAATCCTTTCAGTACTTATTCTGAAGTTAAGCTTGTTCTTTTCTGTAAAAGTGCTCTCTGATGACACCTGTCTCGGGAAACGCCCAGTTTAGAAGAGGTTTGCTATGGGGATTTGCTTCTAAACTGGGCGTTTACCGAGAACAACCTTAGCTTCAGAAGCTCATAAGTACTGAAAGGATTAAGATTTTTTAATAGAAGTAATTTACAAATCTGTTTAACTTTCTGGAGCCAGTTGATATATAAAAAAAAAGTTTTTTTCCTGGATAACCCGTTTAACATAAGTGAGATGCTGCAAGTTGCCTAACACCCCCAAGTCTATATAACACCATTGACCAAGGGACAAAACCCTGGGTCACTAATACCCTTCTTAATCCCACCCCCTAAAACTTAACTTTTTTTAAAGTCACAATAATAATAATGATATGGTGATCAACTTAATTAAAATGAACCTCCTTGTGTGTATATAACTGTATAATTGGTGAACTATGAGCTGGTTGCTTCCTAGTAGTTATTCATAGCCAGTGGTCTGCAGTCTCACTGGTTAATAAGACACAAGGGAGGTTTTGATAAAAACTGAATATGCCCCCTCTACATGTTTCGTTGCAGCAGCAACATCTTCAGGAGGGATGCCCATTTCCCTCCTGAAGACGTTGCTGCTGCAACGAAACATGTAGAGGGGGCATATTCAGTTTTTATCAAAACCTCCCTTGTGTCTTATTAACCAGTGAGACTGCAGACCACTGGCTATGAATAACTACTAGGAAGCAACCAGCTCATAGTTCACCAATTATACAGTTATATACACACAAGGAGGTTCATTTTAATTAAGTTGATCACCATATCATTATTATTATTGTGACTTTAATAAAAGTTAAGTTTTAGGGGGTGGGATTAAGAAGGGTATTAGTGACCCAGGGTTTTGTCCCTTGGTCAATGGTGTTATGTTTAATTGACCCTAACCCATTCCGGGGTAAATAATTGTTGTTTACACCCCCAAGTCTGTGGCACCCCGGGGCGCACCACCCCCACCAAACTCCCCACAGCAATACAATGGCCTCTAGCTATCATATTTGAGCAATTCTACTTTTTTTCTCTTATATGTCACATTTTCCTTTACACAGGTATAACTAAAGAATAGGATTAATTTTTATATTCACATAAAAAAAAATATTTTTCTAGATTTCTCTATTGACCTGAACCCTGTAGACTCATCAGACGATAGCAGAGATATCTCCAGGGGGTTCTTCTACCTGGTCCCTTGTCTTCATCTTGTAGATAAATATCGGCAGGTAATGCTTCACATTCTGGTGGTCATAGAAGCTGACGCTGCTCCTATTGTCATGAAAAAGAAACATGGAAATGACTTCCGAGGCCGCACAAATATCTGATGTGAGTAATGCTGGGAAACCATTGTAATACTAACAGGAGAAAGAATATTAAAAATGACTCCCAAGTGCCTGGAATATTTTATTCTCAAATAGGTAAATGTCTTTCATCATGTTCTTGGTTTTATCAAATTTAAAGAATATTTCCAACCAATGAGAACAATATAGCTTACACTATTGGAAAAAATTGGGGGTGCCTAAAACGTAACTTTTACTCAAGTCGCTTAAAACCACACCAAAATCAAAGTGCATATAACAATGCCATCACCTTAAACCATATGAAAAAAATCACCATATTTCATACCACTATTGAGTGGTTATTTGTATCCACAATAATAATTGCACATGCCCTACGCGTTTCTGCTCAGATGTTGAGCATCATCAGGGGACTAGCACAAGCTGCATATGAATATTATAGTTATGATCTAAAGGTATAAAATATTGTTATAGTGGCACCTGATACACAGTGCCTCCTATAAAGAAAGGGGTAAAAATAGCACCATTGGTCAGATGCTCATTATACGGTGTGTAGAATATTTTTTTATGGCAGCGGCAATCAGATATGGCATTCCGGACAGTCCCGGTTTAGTTTCCATTCACAGTTGCCCGCTGCTGCATAACCGGTACGAAGATTCGGATGGAGCACAAACCCGCAGTGGCGGGGAGCCGTACTGTCAATGTCGGCTGCGCTGTGCTCTCCCGTGTGCTCTCCCGCTGTGCTCTCCTCTTCCTTGTGAGAGCACAGCGCAGCCGACATTGACAGTACGGCTCCCCGCCACTGCGGGTTTGTGCTCCATCTGACTCTTCGTACTGGTTATGCAGCGGGCAACTGTGAATGGGAACTAAACCGGGACTAATGAGCATCTGACCAATGGTGCTATTTTTACCCCTTTCTTTATAGGAGGCACTGTGTATCGGGTGCCACTATATCAATATTTCATACTTTTAGATCATAATTATAATATTCATATGCAGTTCGTGCTAGTCCCCTTATGATGCTCAACATCTGAGCAGAAACGCGTAGGGCATGTGCAATTATTATTGTGGATACAAATAACCACTTAATAGTGGTATGAAATATGGTGGGTTTTTTTCATATGGTTTAAGGTGATGGCATTGTTATATGCACTTTGATTTTGGTTTGGTTTTAAGCGACTTGAGTAAAAGTTACGTTTTAGGCACCCCCAAATTTTTCCAATAGTGTAAGCTATTGTTTTCATTGGTTGGAAATATTCTTTACAATTAATGCTGGGAGGAATGAGCCCCTTGCAGGCCAGTTTACATCCTATTGCAAACTATTTTTGTTTTATAAAATTTAACCGCTTAAAGACTACCATTTAAGTTTTTGCTTTTTTGTTTTCATCTTCTTGCCTTTGTATAGACATAACTCTGTTATGTTTATATAAGGCTTGTTTTATATGGTACTGATTGAACTTCCCAATCATATCACTTATTTTATCCCAAAATCTACAACCAAACCCAAAAAAATTATTATGGGGGAAAATTAAAAATAAATTTACAGGGGGAGGGGGGTTCACTTTATCTGAGTGCAGTTTATGGTAAAACTGCCATGTTGTCTTTATTCTGTGGGTCAATAGGATTAAAATGACACCTGTTTTTACGTGTTTTTCTATATTTGTACTAAATTTACTCCGTATACGGACAGGATTGTAGGAGGGTTATTTTTGTGTCATGATCTGTAGTTTTTATCAGTACCACTGTTGTTTTTGACTGGACTTTTTTATTTTATTTTTTTATATATCATGTGACACAAAATCAACAATTCTGCTTTATTAATGTATTCAATTTTTGTGATTTTTTGTTAGAAAATTAGGAAAGGGGGGGGGGTAATCTAAACTGTTTTCTAGGGCAGGGACTTATTTATATTTAAAAAAAATATTATTGTGTTTCCTTAAGTGGACTATTATAAGCAATTATGAGATTGCTTAAACTGGTCAATGCTATGTTTGCATAGTAGGGTTCCCCCTGAATGTACTTCATATTCAGTTACAAACCCAAAAAGCAAGAGCAAATGGAGTCATTAATACAGATATAAAATAAATAGTTTATTGGTGTACAGTAACCCCTTAACGACGCAGGACGTATATTTACGTCCTGCGCCGGCTCCCGCGATATGAAGCGGGATCGCGCCGCGATCCCACATCATATCACGTCGGTCCCGGCGCTTATCAACGGCCGGGACCCGCGGCTAATACCACACATCAACGATCGCGGCGATGTGCGGTATTAACCCTTTAGAAGCGGCGGTCAAAGCTGACCGCCGCTTCTAAAGTGAAAGTGAAAGTGACCCGGCTGCTCAGTCGGGCTGTTCGGGACCGCCGCGGTGAATTCGCGGCGTCCCGAAACGCTGAACGGACACCGGGAGGGCCCTTACCTGCCTCCTCGGTGTCCGATCGACGAATGACTGATCCGTGCCTGAGATCCAGGCAGGAGCAGTCAAGCGCCGATAACGCTGATCACATACGTGTTAATAAACGCCAGTGATCAGCATAGGAGATCAGTGTGTGCAGTGTTATAGGTCCCTATGGGATAACAATGATCAGTATAAGAGATCAGTGTGTGCAGTGTTATAGGTCCCTATGGGACCTATAACACTGAAAAAAAATATGTAAAAAAAAGTGTTAATAAAGGTCATTTAACCCCTTCCCTAATAAAAGTTTGAATCACCCCCCTTTTCCCATAAAAAAAATAAAACAGTGTAAAAAATAAATAAATAAACATATGTGGTATCTCCGCGTGCGTAAATGTCCGAACTATAAAAATATATCATTAATTAAACCGCACGGTCAATGGCGTACGCGCGAAAAAATTCCAAAGTCCAAAAAAGCGTATTTTAGTCACTTTTTATACCATTAAAAAATGAATAATAAGTGATCAAAAAGTCCGATCAAAACAAAAATCATACCGATAAAAATTTCAGATCACGGCGCAAAAAAATGAGTCCTCATACCGCCCTGTACGTGGAAAAATAAAAAAGTTATAGGGGTCAGAACATGACATTTTTAAACGTATAAATTTTCCTGCATGCAGTTATGATTTTTTCCAGAAGTGCGACAAAATCAAACCTATATAAGTAGGGTATCATTTTAACCGTATGGACCTACAGAATAATGATAAGGTGTAATTTTTACCGAAATATGCACTGCGTAGAAATGGAAGCCCCCAAAAGTTACAAAATGGCGTTTTTTTTTTTCGATTTTGTCGCACAATGATTTTTTTTCTGTTTCGCCGTGCATTTTTGGGTAAAATGACTAATGTCACTGCAAAGTAGAATTGGCCGACGCAAAAAATAAGCCATAATATGGATTTTTAGGTGGAAAATTGAAAGGGTTATGATTTTTAAAAGGTAAGGAGGAAAAAACGAAAGTGCAAAAACGGAAAAACCCTGAGTCCTTAAGGGGTTAAAAACCAAGCACACATGTATGGGGAAACAATACATCAAGAAAAGGTGGCATCACAGGACTCCCTGCATCAGGGATGTAAATCGTGGGGCATAAAACATGCTATTATGGTATTGTAAGGAAATATGTCAAAACACCGGTCCCGGACGAAGGTCAGCGTGCCGAAACGGGCGTTGGAGTGGCGTCATCCAGGCCCCTGCATCCTTTTAGTGACCACCACGGTCCTGTGTGGGTATTGTTTTTGTGTATTGTTATTTATCACTTTATGCACTTTATCTGGGTATCTTATATGTGTAACAGCATATAGCACCTTATCTCTATGTGCACTTTATGCATGTATATTATTTGTATTGGGATTAACTTTGTTTTGACCGGTGCTTATGCATATTTCCTTACAATACCATCATAGCATGTTTTATGCCCCATGATTTACATCCCTGATGCAGGGAGTGCGGTGATGCCGCCTTTTCTTGATGCATTGTTTCCCAATACACGTGTGCTTGGTTTTTAATGTATACCAATAAACTATTTATTTTATATCTGTATTAATGACTCCATGTGATCTTTCTTTTTTGGGTTTGTATTTTAGTTCGGAGTATGCTCTGAGGAGGTGTTACAGTAGTTTTTCTTTGCACTACACACCTACTACCCGGTATTTTTTTTTGTGTTGGATTTATCTTTGTTGTATTCATATTCCGTTAGAACACAGCCGCCATACACGTATGGAGTAATGCATTAAAGGGTTAATTTCAGAAAAGAATATCATTTTCATGATTTACAGTGCAGAAAATACTTGTGTAGAGCCAGCACTCAAATAAAACCAATCTTTTTATTTACAATCCATCTAAATATCCAAGTAAGGCAACAGAAGGCACACAGACATATGATACTTAGGCACAGGAAAAGGCCAGAAATAGAGTTTGAGGTCGCATGACCCTTAATCATAGCATGTACAACACTGCATTTTACACCTTTTTTTTCACCTAGATCAATTCTTAAATGTATATTCTTAATATGAATGAAAGGGTTAAAAAGCTCAATCAGTCAACTCCTAGTTCTAACATATAGCCAAAACAACAGTAGAACTCCAAAGTGTGGACAGGATACACGGGCGCTCAACAACCAGGTAGTAGGATAAAATGTTTATTCACCCATAATGCAATGCGTTTCACAGCACAGCTGCTTCATCAGGCATCAGTGATGCCTGATGAAGCAGCTGTGCTGTGAAACGCGTTGCATTATGGGTGATTAAACATTTTATCCTACTGCCTGGTTGTTGAGCGCCCGTGTATCCTGTCCACACCTTGGGGTTCTACTGTTGTTTTGGCTATATATGACGAGACGAGGAGTGGCTGCTGACACCTTATTCATTTTCTACATCTTGTTCCATTGTTGCACTTGGTGGAGTGTAACCCTCTGTGGTAAGAGCAACATCCACCTACATTAATTTTTCCGTGCAACAACGGTATCACACTATGGAGCGCTGTCTGTCTTTTGTTTTATTTTAGTTCTAACTTATAGAAAACAAAAACAGTAACTTTTTCTCACATATTCTCTTTGTTCTGCACACAGGACGACAATCTGACTGCAGTCACTGAGTTTTTCCTTGTAGGGTTTCAAGTCAGACGAGATTTACAAATTGTCCTGTTCTCTATTTTCTTTATTGTTTACTGTGGGACAATATGTGATAATCTCCTGATCATCACCCTGGTGTCCACCAGCAAGAACCTCCACACCCCAATGTACTTCTTCATCTCACAACTGTCCATCAGTGACATCTTGGTGACCACAACTATTGTCCCCAACCTTCTCCACATCCTACTGAATAATGGGGGGACCATGACTTTTATTGACTGTATCACTCAGTTTTATTTTTTTGCAGTCTCAGAAGTATTCGAATGTTTCCTCCTCGCTGTGATGTCTTATGACAGATATGTGGCCATCTGTAATCCTCTCCGTTATATGTCTATCATGACAAGTGGACATTGTGTTCTACTGACCGTCATCTGTTGGTTGTCTGGATCTTCCATTATCTTGATTTACTGTATTACAATAACAAAACTATTTTTTTGTGGACCAAATATCATTGACCATTTGCTCTGTGACATGATTCCCATAATAGAACTTGCCTGTTCTAGCACCTTTATTATCCACATGGAGATGTACTTACTTGGCTTTCCAATTGTCTTCATTCCAACTATGATCATTGTAATGTCTTATACTTATATTGTTTTAGCAATCCTAAGGATCTCGTCCAATACCGGTAGACAGAAAGCCTTCTCCACCTGTAGCTCCCACCTCATTGTGGTCTCCATATTCTATGGGACGTTGTTCGGTGTTTATGTTGTCCCAACAAAAGGACAAACGCTGACCATGGGTAAAATCCTCTCCCTGCTATATACTGTGTTTACTCCATTGGTCAACCCCATTATATACAGTCTGAGGAATACAGACATTAAGAAAGCCGTACAGGAAATACTAAGTGAGCGGGAAATAATTAAATTTATTATATCCATCACTGAGAGTTTGTTAGTTGGTTGGTTGGTTGATAAGTAAGGGATATGTTCACGTAGGGGACTTTATATACAGGCTGGAGATCAAATCCCTCGATTTTTACCAAAGCCTTCATGGCCTCCCAGAAACTGAACCTTTACTTTATCTTCTAATCTTACACTTCTTTGCTGATTTAAAAAGAATAATGTAGATATTACATGAATATATGAAGAAATAAATGGACACCACCAAAGTAATCCACTCAGGATTCAACTGGCCCACAATGACGAATCCACTTTCCAGGAAACTGTTCATCTAGGAATGCTCGGACCTGACACCCATAATGTGGTGGTCACATCTTGCTGGAAAAACTCAGGGAACGTGCCGGGTCCGAGCATTTCTAAATGAACAGTTTCCTGGAAAGTGGATTGGTCGTCGTGGGCCAGTTGAATCTCCCCATCTTACCCCTTTAGACTTTTATCTTTGGGGTCATCTGAAGGCAATTGTCTATGCTGTGAAGATATGAGATGTGCAGCACCTGAAACTACGGATACTGGAAGCCCGTGCTACCATTTCTCCTGCGGTGTTGCTATCAGTGTGTGAAGAGTGGGAGAAGAGGGTTGCATTGACAATCCAACACAATGGGCAGCACATTGAACACATTTTATAAGTGATCAGAAACTTGTAAATAACTCATGAAAGAATAAAGTTATGTTAAAACCAAGCACATCATTGTTTTTCTTGTGAAATTCCCAATAAGTTTGATGTGTCACATGACCCTCTTCCTATTGAAAAAACAAAAGTTGGATTCAAAATATCAGACTTCAAAATGGCCGCCATGGCCACCACCCATCTTGAAACATTTCCCCCCTCACATATACTAATGTGCCACAAACAGGAAGTTAATATCACCAACCATTCCCATTTTATTAAGGTGTATCCATATAAATGGCCCCCCCTGTACATCTAAACTCACTATTAAGGTTTCAGTGGCTTTGAAGGTCTTGCTTCAGTGGTGTTTGGTTCCCACCAGAGTGGCTCAATTTTTTTCCTCAGCCTTGTCTTTATGTTTCTGTAGGCACAAAATCAGGGTACCATGCTTCCTGTATGGTGGGAATGTACCTATGTGTAACCCTTTTTGGATTTGCATTTACTATCTGATTTTTTCAATTCTGGGAGTGAATCTTAGGCTGAAACAAGTGCTATTGAACGCTCCGATAGCTGAGACACCCAGAGGTACTAGGAAGCTTGGCTACATTTTCTTCCAAGCTGCCAAGATCAACATTGCTATAAGTTGGAAAACTCAAGACAAACTTTTTAGCTTGGTCAAGTCCAAACTGGATTGGATTATGAAGAACGATAAATCATCTAATCTCTTTAACCCCTTAAGGACACATGACGTACTGGAACGTCATGTGTCCACTCCCGATCTATAACGCGGGGCCACGACGTGGCCCCGCGTCATAGCGGGTCGGGCCCGGCCTCTAACAATGGCCGGGACCCATGGCTAGTAGAATTTTTGGCACAATGACTGACGTCATTACAAAGTAGAATTGGTGGCGCAAAAAATAAGCCATAATATGGATTTTTAGGTGCAAAATTGAAAGAGTTATGATTTTTTAAAGGCAAGGAGCAAAAAACAAAAATGCAAAAAAGGAAAAAAACCCGGTCCTTAAGGGGTTAAAGAGTCGCAGAAGGTATTTGACACAACTTTTCAGCCATGGATTACTTATTAGGCTAATTCTCTTTAAAGGGGTACTCTGGCGCTAAGACATCTTATCCCCTATCCAAAGGATAGGAGATAAGATGCCTGATCGCTGGGGTTGCCGCTGGGGACCCCTGTGATCTTGCACGCAGCACCCTGTTAGAATCAGTCCCCGGAGCATGTTTGCTCCGGGTCTGATTACTGGCGATCACGGGGACGGAGCATTGTGATGTCACGGCTCCGCCCCTGTGTGATGTCATGCTCCGCCCCCCTCAATGCAAGCCTATGGGTGGGGGAGTGGCAGCTGTCACGCCCCATCCCATAGGCTTGCATTGAGGGGGTGGGGCGTGACGTCACACAGGGCGGAGCTGTGATGTCACAATGCTCCGTACCCGTGATCGCCAGTCATCAGACCCGGAGCAAACATGCTCCTGGGACTGATTCTAACGGGGTGCTGCGTGCAAGATCATGGGGGTCCCCAGCGGCGGGACCCCCACGATCAGGCATCTTATCCCTTATCCTTTGGATAGGGGATAAGATGTCTTAGCGCCAGAGTACCCCTTTAACTGACTAGTACTGATAAAATTCTGGTTGAATGTAAGAGTCACTACCACCAATCCCATCCCCCATCCTCCTTTGTGAGTCTTGTTTGTCTCCCCTTCTGTGTTTGTTCATTGTTTATCTCCCTTTCCCTGGGAGGTTCAGTTATTTATAGCTCTTGATTAATTTCTATAGAAAACTGACCGGGACTCTGCTGATGGGAACATTTTTCCTTCTTTATTTTCTATTTCCCTCACAATATGTACTATTGGAACAACTTCATCAACATGGCCACGGACAGTTTATAGTTAAACATGTTTCTTTCCCTGAGATATTGCTTGTATTGTATTGAAAAACTTTAATCAAAATCTTTGAAAATACACATTGAAGACTATGGACGGTAATTTTAATGGTGTGTCATAACTCAATTATGAAATATGGTCTATAAAAGTTATGACAAAAAATATAAACAATACAATTCACATCCGAGCTGACTATTTCTCAGATATATTAAAGGGGTACTTTTTTTTTTTTTTTAAATCAACTGGTGCCAGAAAGTTAAACAGATTTGTAAATTACTCTTATTAAAAAATCTTAATCCTTCTAGTATTTATAAACATCTGTAAGCTCCACAAAAAGTACATTTCTTTTTGAATTTCCTTTCTGCCTGGCCACAGTGCTCTCTGCTGACACCTCTGTCCATTTTAGGAACTTCCAGAGTAGGAGCGTATCCCCATAGCAAACCTCTCCTGCTCTGGACAGTTCCTAAATTGGACAAAGGTGTCAGCAGAGAGCACTGTGGCCAGGCAGAAAGGAAATTCAAAAGAAAAGTACTTCCTGTGGATCATAAAAGCAGCTGATATGTACTGGAAGGATTAATATTTTTTATAGGAAGTCATATACAAATCTGTTTAAGTTTCTGGCACAATTTGATTTAAAAAAAGAATGTTTTCCAGTGGAGTACTCCTTTAACTTATTTTGATCACAGTAACGCTAAGGAAGTAGTTTTGCAATATATTAAAATAATAAATGGGTATAATTGACCTGTTGGGTAGGTACAATGGTCAATTCTAACCAGTGAATCACGACTTTCCATAAGTTCCCTAATTCTCTTTATATTTTTTCCCATACCCAAAACCGTAGCCTACCACGTTTTTTGGTCCGGGTGAAAAACCGTATTTGAAACGTGTAAAAAATTTTTTAACATGGGAGTCAATGAGAACCGTACAGAACCATATGTGTGTACGGTTCCATCCTGTTTTTACCATACGGTTTTTGACTTTGCACAGGTTTTTTTTCTTGGAATTTCAATCAAACAAGTGAAACTTTATTCATAATTCTTAATTCATAGTCGCACATAGAAGACTTATCAATAAACTGCAGTCATTGAGCTTGGACTCCCATATTGTTGAGTGGATTAGGTAGCGGCTGAGTGACAGACAACAGAGGGTTGTAGTCAATGGAGAATATTCAGAGTGAGGTCTTGTCACCAGTGGGGACCTCAGGGATCTGTACTGGGACCAATATTGTTTAATATCTTCATTAGTGATATTACAGAAGGTCTCGATGGTTTTAGTCTTTTTGCTGATGACACAAAGATATGTAACAGGGTTGATGTTCCTGGAGGGATCCCCCAAATGGAAAAGGATTTAGGCAAACTAGAAGAATGGTCAGAACTCTGGCAACTGACATTTAATGTGGATAAGTACAAGATAATGCACCTAAGGGCGTAAAAACCCTCGGGCAGAATATAGATTATTTGACACAGTACTGACCTCAGTATCTGAGGAAAGGGATTTAGGAGTAATTTTTTCAAAAGACTTAAAGGTAGGAAGACAATGTAATAGAGCAGCAGGAAATGCTACCAGAATGCTTGGATGTATAGGGAGAGGTATAAGCAGTAGAGAGAGAAGTGCTCATGGGTGTATAGGGAGATGTATAATAAATAGAAAGAGAGAAGTGCTCATGGGTGTATAGGGAGAGGTATAAGCATTAGAAAGAGAGAAGTGCTCATGGGTGTATAGGGGGAGGTATAAGCAGTAGAGAGAGAAGTGCTCATGGGTGTATAGGGAGAGGTATAATAAGTAGAAAGAGAGAAGTGCTCATGGGTGTATAGGGAGAGGTATAAGCATTAGAAAGAGAGAAGTGCTCATGGGTGTATAGGGGGAGGTATAAGCAGTAGAGAGAGAAGTGCTCATGGGTGTATAGGGAGAGGTATAATAAGTAGAAAGAGAGAAGTGCTCATGGGTGTATAGGGGGAGGTATAAGCATTAGAAAGAGAGAAGTGCTCATGGATGTATAGGGGGAGGTATAAGCAGTAGAGAGAAGTGCTCATGGATGTATAGGGAGAGGTATAAGCAGTAGAGAGAAGTGCTCATGGGTGTATAGGGAGAGGTATAAGCAGTAGAGAGAAGTGTTCATGGGTGTATAGGGAGAGGTATAAGCAGTAGAGAGAAGTGTTCATGCCGCTGTACAGAACACTGGTGAGACCTCACTTGGAGTATTGTGCGCAGTACTGGAGGCCGTATCTCCAGAAGGATATAGATACTCCAGAGAGAGTTCAGAGAAGATACTAAACTAGTCCATGGATTGCAGGACAAAACTTACCAGGAAAGGTTAAAGGACCTTAACATGTATAGAAGAAAGAAGAGACAGAGGGATATGATAGAGACTTTCTATAGATAAAGGGAATCAACACGGTAAAGGAGGAGAAGATATTTAAAAGAAGAAAAACTACCACAAGAGGACATAGTTATAAATTAGAGGGGCAAAGGTTTCTTCAGTAATATCAGGAAGTATTACTTTACTGAGAGAGTAGTGGATGCATGGAATAGTCTTCCTGCAGAAGTGGTCGCTGCAAATTCAGAGAAGGAGTTTAAGCATGAATGGGATTAGCATAAGGCTATCCTTCATATAAGATAGGGACAGGGATTATTGATAGGATTCAGATTATTGGGCAGACTAGATGGGCCAAATGGTTCTTATCTGCCGACACATTCTATGTTTCTATAATGGAATGAAAATTTTAAAACGTATATGTTTTTTTCTTAAAAATGGATGCAACCAGACATCATTTTTCAATCTGTAGATGGATTAAAATTTGTACACACGTTTTTATACAGTTTAGTCAGGAATATAAATGTATTTTTGAGGAATACATTTTTTTTATCAAAAACCTGATATGGGAACTGTATTGCAAAAACGTGGTGTGAACCCAGCCTTAACCCCTTAAGGACCAAGCCCATTTTGGCCTAAAGTATCAGGCCAATTTTATTTTTGCATTTTAGTTTTTTGTCCTCCTCGCCTCCGAAAAATCCTAACTCTTTTATATTTTCATCCACAGAACCATATGGGGGCTTGTATTTTGCATGACCAATTTTACTTTGTAATGACACCTCTTATTTTACCATAAAATGTACAGCGCAACCCAAAAAATATTATTTATGTAGGGATATTGAAAAGAAAATGGCAATTTAGCTTATTTTGGAAGGTTTTGTTTTAAGGATGTACACTTTCCGGTAAAAATGACATGTTTTCTTTATTCTGTGGGTCAATATGATTAAAATGATCCCCATGTTATTTGCTTTTCTATAATTGTACCGCTTAAAAAAAATCTAAAACTATTTTCACAAAATCAGTATGTTTGGAATTGCCCTATTTTGACCACCTATAACTTTCTTATTTTTCCGTATATGGGGCGATATGAGGGCTAATTTTTTGCGCCGTAATATTTAGTTTTTATTGGTACCACTTTTGCTTATATTTTACTTTTTAATATTTTTTTATCATTTTTTGGGGGGAATAAAATTTGACAAAAAAGCAGCAATTGCAGACTTAATTTTTTTTTTACATTTATGCTGTGCACCATAGGGGATATTTAACATTATATTTTGATAGTTCAGATATTTATGCACGCGGCAATACCAAATATGTTTAATATGTTGGGTTTTTTTTACGCTTTTTGGGGGAAATGGAAAAAGGGACAATTTACAATTGTATTGGGGGAGTGGATTTTTCACATTTTTAAACTTTTTTTTTTTACATATTTGTACTTTTTTTTTTTTTATACTTTTTATGTCCCCATAAGGGACTATTTACTGCAATCAATTGATTGTTAATACTGTTCAGTGCTATGCATAGGGCATAGCACTGATCAGTGTTATCGGTGATCATCTGCTCTGGTCTGCTTGATTTGAGACCAGAGCAGAAGACCCCTGGACACAGATGGAGGCAGTTGTCGGGACCTCCGTCCGCCATTATAGATGATCGGATCCCCGCAGCAGATCATCCATTTTAAGTGCCGCAGATGCTGTGATCTATATTGATCACGGCATCTGAGGGGTTAATGGCGGACATTAGCTTGTTTACTGATGTCCGCCATTACCGACGGGTCACTGGCTGCTGACAGCAGCTGGAACCTGCCATGCATGATGCGAGCAGCGGTCCGATGCTCACAGTCATGTACATGATGTAAATGTACGTCATGGTGCGTTAAGTCCCACCGCACCACGACGTACATTTACGTCCAATGTCGTTAAGGGGTTAATCATTTGACACATTTTTTATTTTTAAAATGAAGATATCTAGCTTGGGTATTTCCTGCTTAACAAACTTTATAAAACAATCATTATACAACGTACTGAAGGTGACAATTATTTGTGTTTGAACCAGTGATTATGCATAAGGGTTACTTTGGCTTAAAGGGGTTATCGAGGAAAAAAAAACTTTTTGTTATATATCAACTGGCTCCAGAAAGTTAAACAGATTCGTAAATTATTTCTATTAAAAAATCTTAATCCTTTCAGTACTTATGAGCTTCTGAAGTTAAGGTTGTTCTTTTCTATCTAAGTGCTCTCTGATGACACGTGTCTCGGGAACCGCCCAGTTTAGAAGCAAATCCCCATAGCAAACCTCTTCTAAACTGGGCGGTTCCTGAGACACGTGTCATCAGAGAGCACTTAGTCAGAAAAGAACAACCTTAACTTCAGAAGCTCATAAGTACTGAAAGGATTAAGATTTTTTTTATTTTTTATAGAAGTAATTTACAAATCTGTTTAACTTTCTGGAGCCAGTTGATATTTAAAAAAAAGTTTTTTCCCGGATAACCCCTTTAACTACCGTGGAAAACTTTTTTTTTTTTTTTTTTAAATCAACTGGCTCCAGAAAGTTCATTCATGAAATTCAAAATTCAGCATATTTCAAACAACTCCATTTAGTGTATTTTAAAGCTGATTTTTGAATGAAGCAGTTTACACTTTCAACACAAAGATGGCTTGTCGTAGGCAAAATGGAGTCTTACATGTTGAACTTAGCCCAATATGTCTGACAGGGGTAGGTTTTAGGGTTGTCGAAAAGCAGCACACAGGACCACAGAGGGGTGTCAGACAGCATCACATGGGACCACAGAGGGGTGTCAGACAGCATCACATGGGACCACAGAGGGGTGTCAGACAGCATCACATGGGACCACAGAGGGGTGTTAGACAGCATCACATGGGACCACAGAGGGGTGTCAGACAGAATCACATGGGACCACAAAGGGGTGTTAGACAGCATCATATGGGACCACAGAGGGGTGTCATACAGAATCACATGGGACCACAGAGGGGTGTCAGACAGCATCACATGGGACCACAGAGGGGTGTCAGACAGCATCATATGGGACCACAGAGGGGTGTCAGACAGCATCACTTGGGACCACAGAGGGGTGTCAGACAGCATCACTTGGGACCACAGAGGGGTGTCGGACCGCATCATATGGGACCACAGAAGGGTGTCAGACAGAATCATATGGGACCACAGAGGGGTGTCAGACAGAATCATATGGGACCACAGAGGGGTGTCAGACAGCATCAGATAGGACCACAGAGGGGTGTCAGACAGCATCATATGGGACCACAGAGGGGTGTCAGACAGCATCACATGGGACCACAGAGGGGTGTCAGACAGCATCAGATAGGACCACAGAGGGGTGTCAGACAGAATCATAATGGACGCTGTTGGATGCTGTTGGATGTGAGTGTCTTCTCATCACTGTAAATATAAGTTACAAGCTGCAAGTCTGTGGCAAGTTAATGTTAATGAACAATTTTCTTTCCACATGTGTAACTAAAAACTTTTTAGTTTCATATTTCAGATTTGCAGAAATAAAAAAATAAATATGTCTATATTTCTCTATTGGCCAGAACCCTGTAGACTCATCAGACGATAGCAGAGATATCTCCAGGGGGTTCTTCTACCTGGTCCCTTGTCTTCATCTTGTAGATAAATATCAGCAGGTAATGCTTCACATTCAGGGGTCTGGGGGTCATAGAAGCTGACGCTGCTCCTGTGTAACATTGTCCTCCATCCCACCAGGGACCTGAGAGCAAAGAGAAGAGATATTCATCTGAACATGAAGAATAAAGAAATATCTGATGTAAGTGACATTTATAAAATATTACATGAGAAATATCTGATGTCAGTTACCGGTTTCATTATTTCTTGTTTTAACCCTGAAAGATAGGCTAATTTTAATTTTTTGCATTTTCTTTATCTCCCCACCTTCTAATAGATATACATTATTCACTTTTCCATCTACAGAGCCATACGATGGCTTCTTTTATGTTGTACTAATTATAATTTGCAATATCACTAATTGTATAAAAAAAAAATAATATATATATATATATATATATATATATATATATATATATATATACATATATAATGGGGAAAATTGAAATTAAAAATGAAATCTGCAGTCTTATTTTTTATTTTTGAAATATTTTTTTATTTATTTTTATTATTTTATTATTTACTAGCTGAGTACGCGGCGCTGCCCAGTTTTTCCTTCCTTATCCTTGTTGGGGAGACAAATCAACAAAGGAGGAAGCTTATGACTTCATATCCTAACCCCATATCCCATCCTCATGTCCTGTTCTCATATCCCGTTGTCATATCCCATCCTCATATCTTGTCCTCATATCCTGGTACCATATCCCGACCTCCTATCCCGACCTCATATCCCGTTCTCATATCCCGACCTCCTATCCCGTCCTCCTATCTCGACCTCATATCCCATCCTCATATCCTGTCCTCATATCCCGACCTCATATCCCAACCTCATATGCCATCCACCTCTTATGCCAACCTCATATGCTGTCCTCATATCCCATCCTTATGTCCCATCCTCATATTCTGTCATTTCCATACATTTCCCATAGATTTGCATGGAACTTTGAACAAAAACTCCGACCCTCACAAATTAGGGTAGTTAAGAGTTAATTTAGGTAACCTATATTTTTGGCGGATATATAAGTAACATATGACCAGCTGTTTGGAAGTTTTGCAGTAACATATATTTCCCATAGACTTGCATGGGAAACAAAAACCCAGACACTGGCAAATGGGGGTGACTAAGGGTTAAATTACCTATCCTATGTTTGTTGTTGACACATAAGTAACGTGCTGGACCATGCACACATACATACATACATACATACACACACACACACACACACATATGGATTATTTTGTCAATGCTATGCTATTGTAATGTCCATTTATTTGTTTTTGTGTTTTAATGTCTGGTTTTTGTGTTAAGCCAGTTTCTGCGTAATTCTCCCTAGCCTTGAAAGAGTTAATGTTCTCATCCAATTGCAGCTCGGGTGTTGCTTTAAAACCCTAGCTGTGCTGTACTCTGGTTGCTGGTGATTTGTGTAATTCTGACTATGTCTGGTTTATCATGCAATTTGTATTTATCTTGTTATATTTCTGAGTTTTTAGGATATTGTATGTCCGTTCTGCTTGTGCCTTGTTTTTTAGCCTGTGTTCACACTGTAAGAATCCTGACCTGTGTCCTTTCACATTGTGGAGTTTGATTTTCTAGTATCCATTTTTATAGAGTTCATGATTTCTGATCTTTAGTTTCTAGTACATGCACTGATCATAGAGTACATGATCACTGATCTAGTGTTTCCTCTGTGCTTTACCATTGGTCTATAGTGTCCTCTGAACTTGCTTAATGATCTGAGTCCTCTGAACTAGTATCCGTTTATATTAGTGTTCCGTGTATTATATATCTGTTTCCTTCTAGGCCAGTATCCTGATCACATGCTAAAGTGTGCCCGCTGGCTAGAAGTTTACTTGGACTCATTATTGCTGTCTACTCCTTTTGTGGAGTGGGGTGTCCAGTTTGTTTCTGTTCTGTGTCCCAGTGTGAACAGTGTCCTATGTTCCTGATCAGTTTACTGTTTAGCATTCAGTTCTTCTGTTTATCCCCTGCATTTCCTGGTTGTCTAGTTTATTTATTCATATCTGCTGTTAATCTGGATTCCTGTTTCTGAACTGTTTGTTAGTACACTATATTCTGCCCTGTTTGTTGTGAATATATTCTGTCTGGTATATCTGATTCTTTGGTAGTATTCCCGTTATGTTTCTGGCCTGTGACCGATTATGTATATTCTTTGTTTTTTATGCCCACTGCACTTAAGCGTAGGTAGGGACCGACACCGTGGTTGACGATCCGCCGTTTAGGTCAGATGGGCAAATAGGCAGGGAAAGTGTTCTAAGGGATAGCATAAGGCTCACTCTCCCTGTCGTCTCAGTCGGTCATAACAGCTATAACATAGTATTGATAAGTGAAATTGGTGCTCTTTTTGTACATGCCTGAGACAGACTGTATTAGAGGAGTTAATGGCTCCTGAGCAAACATCATTAAGGGGTTAATCTCAATAAAGGAAAATTGTGATAAGTGATAGTGGGAAAAATTACATTAATGAAACCAATGTTCAATTTATGCACAATCCATTTAAAAATCCAAGTAAGGTGACAGCTTGGCACAAGAAAAGATCCGAATCTAACACGTTTTAGGTTGAATGATCCTTAATCATAGCATGTGCAATACTTTGTTTTACACCGTTACAGAATATATAAATTGTAAATAAAATGTGTTTATGTCCTTGGTAATTTCATAAAAAAATTGTAAGTTTGAATGTATAGAAAAACCTAAATAGAGTTTATTACAGGTGAATCCCAACAGTAATTCCCTTCTCCTGTACACTGAGTGGTGTATGCGTCACCGTTCACCATCTACAGGAGCAGGGGGTCTGCCCATTTACAGGGATCCCTATAGTGTGCCGCTGATGTAATAAGCAGCCACTATAACCTGTTTTATATGCAAATTATTTAAAAAAGTTCACACAAACTGTTTAACTGCATCAAAGTCTTCTTTTTTTTCTATGGATAATTTTCCAAACATATAGCAAAATCAGGAAAGCAAAAAATAATCACGCAATGTATATATTGAAAGTCTGCACAATGTGTCTTGGAGAAGTAGACGACTTCTTTATGCTTTTATGTGCAGTTTCACTGCTGAATTCCTCCGACCATCTCCCTTCCCACGAAGGACAGGTGAGAGCAGTTGCTACGTTTCAGAGGCCACGCCTCCTTTCTCAAGCATAGTGTTATTTCTAAATTGTTGAAATGAAACAGTAACTTTTTAACATCTTCTCTCTGTTCTGCACACAGGAGGACAATCTGACTGCGGTCACTGAGTTTTTCCTGGTAGGATTTCATGTCAGCCAAAATTTACACATTTTCCTGTTCTGTCTTCTTATGTTGGTTTACTGTGGGACAATATGTGGGAATCTCCTGATCATCACCCTAGTGTCCACCTGCAAGAACCTCCACACCCCAATGTACTTCTTCATCTCACATCTGTCCATCAGTGACATCTTGGTGACCACAACTATTGTCCCAAACCTTCTCCACATTCTACTGAATAATGGGGGGACCATGACTTTTATTTGTTGTATGGCTCAATTTTATTTTTTTGCAGTCTCAGACGGATTTGAGTGTCTTCTCCTGGCTGTGATGTCTTATGACAGATATGTGGCCATCTGTAATCCTCTCCGTTACTCTTCTATCATGACAATTGGACATTGTGTTATACTGACCGCCATCTGTTGGTTGTCTGGATCTTCAATTGTCTTGATTTACATAATTACAATAACACAACAATTTTTCTGTGGTCCAAATATCATTGACCATGTATTCTGTGATATGGTTCCAATAATAGGACTTGCCTGTTCAGACACCATTATTATCCACTTGGAGATGTATTTACTTGGCTTTCCAGTTATTGTTATTCCAACCACCATCATTGTAATGTCTTATACTTATATTGTCCTAACAATCCTAAGGATCCCATCCAAGACTGGTAGACAGAAAGCCTTCTCCACCTGTAGCTCCCACCTCATTGTGGTCTCCATATTCTATGGGACGTTGTTCGGTGTTTATATTGTCCCAACAAATGGACAAACACTGACCATGAGTAAAATCCTCTCCCTGCTATATACTGTGTTTACTCCTTTGGTCAATCCCATTATATACAGTCTTAGGAATAAGGACATTAAGAAAGCCGTACAGGAAACACTAAATAAACGGGAGATCTGGTAAATTATTAAAAATAAGAGTATACCTGCTGGTACTGTCTTAAAGGATTTCAATTTTATTTGGAATTTTAAAGGTTAAAGAAATAGTAAATGAAAATTAAACTCACCCTCTTCCTCAAACATGGTCATGACATTGTCGTGCGGTAATAACTCAATTATGAATTATGGTCATAAAAATTATTAATTATGAAAAAATAAAAATTATGAAAATTATAAAAAATATCAAAATTATGACCTGGTGAATTGTAGACAAAGCCAATCAATACAATTCACATCTGAGTCCGACTATTTCCTCAGCTATCAACAAGTTCTTTTATGACGGGATGACATTAACGCTTAAGGATGTAGTTTTGCAATATACAATAATACACAGGTATTATAAAGTATGCAGATTTATTGGTTATAAGATTATAAACATAAATGAGTAATAAACACAATGATATATGCAAATGAATATCAATTAGATATTAGTAAACAGTATAAGATTGTCAATTGACTACAAATAGTAGAACAATACATGTGAGTAGTTAGTAACTTGTTACAATAAACAAAAGCTACTCGATTAGAATATCATATAAGAAAAAGGTTACATATCACTCTATCCAGAGGAACCTCATGATATTAAGGTGGGCAAAATCTAATCATTAGACATCAATATGGAATGCTAAATTCACTCCCCGCCCCTTCTAACCACTACAAATCACATGACTCCAAGAATGGGGAAATCTATCCAAGAATATATACATGGAAGAACTATGATATACTTCCCCCCCATTCTGGACTATTTTCTATACATTATCTTGGTAAGACATTAAGACAATGAAATAGCAATGATATATGATCTTGCTAGACTATATTTTAGGAGGAAGAACTTGAAACAAGTTTCCTGTCTGGGAAATATACTTATAACACCCAGGTTGGCGAGTAGGAATTCTATCAATATGTATAAGCAATTATTTAATGCTTTGATAGATTTTGAGTCTTGATTCTTCTGCATGTAGAATGAAGTCTCACAATATCCCAACACTATATTCTCAATATAGAGATAATTAATTATTTTATTAATTTATCCGCCAATCTAAATGGTATAATTCCATCCACATTATCCCAATTTGTCTTAATTAATGGAATACCATTTTTGTGTCTCTTACCAAGTTTATGTAAGAACCTTCTTTCAGCTCTTAGGAACACTGAACGGTCCATCTCATCGTCCTGGATAGCCATTGGGTCGTTACCGTGTGATCAGTCCGGCTTCTGGGATCTCACACGGCTTTCATGGCTTCCATCTTGTGGACCTCTTTCCTTTGTGTCTTTGTGTTCTCTTTTCAGCACAGACTACAGCCTATAGTTCAGAGTTTTCAGTTCAGTCTCCAGTCCAGTCTACAGCCCCCAGCCTCTAACATCTGGTTTACCAGCCTTTTTAATTAGTTAGACACACCCTCCTAAATTGGAATTCCCTAATGAATGTAGGTTGGGTGTGTACATATGGTAATGACTATGACATCACTATACTACCCAGAATGCATTGAGCACATCACCCATAATGCCTTTCCTGTGGGTGTAATGTCAACTACCCATTTGCTAGGGGGTGCTATTGCATAAGCAATTAGCATCATTACCACTAAGGGTTAACTGTCAATAATTGGTCTTAAACCCAAATTCCACACTTGAAATATGGAGCACTAGATTATCAATTCAGAGATTACTTTTGACATCTATAAGTAATTAAACCATGGTTTCTCCAGACATAGAGTCACCATTAGAAATTAAAATTTATTGGACAGATAAGAAATACAATGGATGATTCTCCAACACCAGATGTGTGAATTTCTCTGTCTGTCTTGTCTTGATAATTGATTGTTACTTACAATAATAATTCACAAAACTGGCAACTAACCCTTAACAAAGATTCATCCTCACAGTCTACACTTGAGACCTTTCATTATCTAAACATTGAGCAATGCTAAGCAATCATATATAAGATAATAGATATATAATGATGTCCTACTGATTACCTAATATATATAAATATATATATATATATATATATATATATATATATATATATATATATATATCTAATGTTCTTTCGGATGAGACATAGTTATTTCACAGTTTCTTATCTCAACCCCCTTCTTCTCTCCATTCACCTCCCTTTACCTTGGATGAATGGTAGTAATGTCATCTAGAGAGTGTAACCAGACCCCTTATCAGTCTCTTATCTAAACACCATAAATAAGATACAAGATCCATTGTACTCCCAGACTGGCATTAGAGATAGGAGATGAAACTTCAGAATTGGCCGACTTAGGTTAATACACAAAATGGCCGACATCATGCAATTATGCTATGAAAAAATTAAACATAGTGATTCATTTTTTGGGCCTAATTAGCAGGACAACATCCATATGTCCAATGCCCTCAACCTGCTGAGGGTTATAAGTAGCTGCCACTTTTTGTTCGACCTGTGATAATGCAACAATTATTGGGGGTCCTCCTCCTTATTCTCTCCTTTGTTGATTAATAAGCTCCATTTTCTGCTTCACAGCACTTCTGAGATCAACCCATTTTCTTTTTTTTATTTGTTTGACAATTCTTTGCTCTACTCGTAGGGCATTAATCCGTTGCAGGATTTCTAACCAGATCCAATTACGAATGGCCAAAGGTGTGTTTTTAAATTGTTTTCCCGCTTACAAATCAAACCTCATTGTAACCTGAAGGAATTATTTTAGGAGTAATGCATAAGTCAAAATATTACAAACATGGAGGGACATTACTTTTTAATCAGCAGGTGTAACCTAACATTGGTTGAAATTTATATAAACTTGTGCAAATGAAAAGTTGACCAGTTGCCTATAGCAACATATCTGATTGCTTCTGAGGCCATGTTAAAAATGAAAGAAGAAAGCGGATTGGTTGCTATGGGCAACTGGGCAACTTTTCCTCTGGACAGGTTTTGATAAATCTCCCCCATTGTGATACATAAAAAATCAGTCACATTAAAGTTGCATTTGCCATATTCAAAATAAAAAAAAAATAAATAAAAAGCTTTTATGCCTAAGAATGTAACTGGTAAGCAAACATTGGATTAAGAGAGTAACTACAAACAAAAAACATAAAGGGAAAGCAGATTAGCCTTGCTGGGAGTTGCCAGATCAAGCAACAGGTAAAAAAAAAAAAGACATTTTTATAAAAAAAAATAAAAATAAAAATTGGCACACACAACTGTAAACATTTTTTTTTTTTTTTTTAAATTGGATGAGGGCCCTGGATTACAGCACCTGCACTTGAGGAATGTGTGTCAGCTAAAGTAAAATCCCCCTCAGGCACAGGAGGGATACGGCACGTTGAGGTCAGGATAGCAGAAGATCAGGACTGGTGGCACAGGTGCGAGGTCAAGAACGTGGCAGGAGGTCAGAAGGCAGGCGGCACAGGAGCAAGGTCAGGTCACAGAACAAAGGGGTCAGGAACATGGCAATGCAAGCTCGTGCCGCAATGTGAATCCCGGCCCCGCCGGCTGAGAAGGAGAGGGAAGGAAAGCGTTCACGGGCAGCATGTCTGGCCGGAGCGCTGGACGTAACACAGACTTTCCAGACTAACATTAAAAGTAACATTGGAAGCAGATGATGTAGAGAGGATTGGATTAGAACTTGCATAAGCAGCCTGGGAAGTAACCTTACAGACTTTCCGAGACAAGAGAGAGGACAAATGAGAAGGTGCAGATTTATAAAGCCTAAGTGCAACCACGGAAACGACTAAATTATTAGTAAATTACAAATTACAAAAAAATGTACTATATCACACACAAGTAAATGTCCTCCTTGGTGTGGATGACCAGGAGTACATCCATGTTTGACTATAATTTGTAAGGCCAATGTGTGCCAAGTTAGGCCCCTGTAAAGTTTCACAGTTTTGAACAAGGATTGTGCTATCAAGATAGGTTACCTGCAAGGAGTGTAATTTCTAAGCCAGCACCCCTAATTAGCAGGTTCCTTACCTTAAAGGGGTACTCCGCTGCTCAGCGTTTGGAACAAACTATTCCAAACACTGGAGTCGGCGCTGGGAGCTCTTGACGTCATAGCCCTGCCCCCTCAGATGTCACGCCCCCTCCCATAGACTTGCATTGAGGGGGCAGGGCATTGAGGTCACGAGCTCCCGGCGCCGGCTCCATCATTTGGAATAGTTTGTTCCAAACGCTGAGCAGCAAAGTGATGTGGAGTCAGAGGAGCACAGCGCTATGTCTGCTTAGTACATGCACAAAAAGATTTTACCCAGCTCTGACATCCTCATGATGTGAGAGCTCTATGTACGCAGAGCTGTCACTTCATGATGATGTTTGAGCTGTGTCAAGTAAAACAAGGCCTGAGAGAAAAAAAATGTCACTCCATGTCACTAGGACTTTGAATTTAAGAAAAGGAAGATGGTAAGTACAGGGTCGGCTTAGAAAGCTCTATCAGGAAGCCAGATACAGATGTCCAGGAGGTGAACCACCTTGAAAACTCAATCATAAAATAAAATAGCTGAACTCTACTGGGACACAACTTTTTCCACCTAAAAATCCATATGATGGCCAATATTTTATGCCAACAATTCTACTTTGCAGCGACATTAGTCATTTTACCCCCCAAAAAAATCATTGTGAGACAAAATTGAAGAAAAAACGCCATTTTGTAACTTTTGGGGGGCTTCCGTTTCTACTCAGTGCATTTTTCAGTAAAAATGACACCTTCTCTTTATTCTGTAGGTCCATAAGAATAAAATGATCCCCTACTTATATAGGTTTGATTTTGTCGTACTTCTGGAAAAAATCTTAACTACATGCAGGAAAATGTATACACTTAAAATTGTCATCTTCTTTGTCATCTAACTTTTTTATTTTTCCGCATATGGGGATATATGAGGGCTAATTTTTTTGCGCTGTTTTATGAAGTTTTTATCAGTACCATTTTTGTTTTGATCAGACTTTTTGATCACTTTTTATTCATTTTTAATGGTATAATAAGTGACAAAAAACGCTATCTTGGACTTTGGATTTTTTTTTACATGTACGCCATTGACCGTGCGGTCAATATATTTTAATATTTTGTACATGTTCACATGCGGCAATATCACATATGTTTATGTTTATTTTCACTTACAAAGTTTTTTTATGGTAAGGGGTTAAATCACATTTATTAACACTTTTTGTTCACTTTTTTTTTGCAATGTTATAGCCCCCATAGGGGGCTATAATATTGCATACACTGATCTCTTAAACTGTTCCCTGCCATGCAATAGCATGGCATTGATCAATGTTATCAGCGCTTGACTGCTCCTGCCTGGATCTCAGGCACAGAGCAGTCATTCGGCGATCAGACACGAAGGAGGCAGGTAGGGATCCTCCTGGTGTCCTGCAAGCTGTTTGGGATGCCGCAATTTCACCACGGCGATCCCCAACATCTCGAATGAACTGCCTGAATGCTTTCAGTTTCACTTCAGACACGGTGGTAAACTTTGATCGCCGCGTCTGAAGGGTTAATACCGGGCATCACCGATCACGGTGGAGTTAGAGTTAGCAATACAAAAAAAATAAAAAAATCATCCATAACAATGAAGATTGATCAAATGTACTATAAAAAAGATTTAACAAGTTATGCAGATGTAGAATTATGCAAATAGGTAGGATGCCACAAATGACTTAAGTAAACAATTAACGTGTTATGTTGTAGTAATCAAAAGGAGCCAGGTTAATAGACCTTGAAAGGCAAAATGTCATTAAATTCTCTCTGCACAAACTGGAGGCACTGGCTGTTAGTGCGGGAGATGCTGATCAATAAGCTTCCTACCATGGCCGGATCCGCCCCGCTGTTTGCCCGTTATCTGCATTCTTCTGGATATGCAAATGAGCTGCTAACTGGCACACGCGTGGTTACAAGGCTCCTTCTGGCACTCTGACATCAGCGTGGCTCGGCTGAAGCACAGACGGCTTAGGAATATTCACTCACACCCTCCTCAGTGGAGTTTACTACAGAGCGGGGAGGGGATGAATATTCCTAAGCCGGGCTGCACTGTGGATAAGCCGTGCTGATGTCAGAGTGCCAGAAGGAGCCTTGTAACCCCGCTTGTGCCAGTTAGCAGCTCATTTGCATTTCCAGAAGAATGCAGATAAAGGGCAAACAGATGGGTGGATCCGGGCATGGTAGGAAGCATATTGATCAGGGTCCCCCGCACTAAAAGCCAGTACCACTAAGTTGCCCTTAACTAAGCTATTAAGTATGTCAGAAAACTTCCTCACTTCTGCCACCCCACCGGTGCCACCCCACCGGTGATCTTGGGTTTGGAGCCTCTGTGCGCTAGTACAGGAGCGGGTCACGACCCACACACAAACTGTAGGTGGCAACGCTCACTCCATATAGTTCTATGGGAGAGCCATTCAGCTATATTCAGCTCTACCATAGAACTATATGGAGGGGGCGTGGCGGCCTCTGCCTCTGGCATAGATCGTGACGCAGTCCTTTACTAGCGCACGGGTGCTCAAAACAGGAGATCGTGAGAGCACCAGCACTGAAACCCCCCGCCACATAAAAATTTGTCCCGATCCTTTCGATAAGGGATAATTTGTGGAGCCTGAGACTTGACATTTCAAATCGCTGGGGCTCCTAGCGCAGGGTCCCCACACGATAGATGGTTTGCAATGCCGCCTCTCCTTCATACAGACTCGTAAAGAACCCTACCCAAGGCAGCTTCAGCCACGAAGCCTCTCAAGATCACTATGGGTGAGCCCACGTTTGAGTAACGGCTCTCCCAAAGAGCTAGATTAGCTCTGTAGGAGAGCCGTTCCGCTAACGTCGGCTAACCCATAGAGATATAGAGATGGGGCGTGGCTTACCAAGCTTCTTCCAGGGGTCTTTACTAGTAGGTATGAGGGAGTTCCAGCCTTACAAACATGATATTGCGGGGGGGGGGGACGACAGCTATCAAATATGCTCCAAATTAAAGTTGAGAAAAAAATTGAATAAATACAAGCCGTCCACATGTGACATCCCTATGGGACCTATAACACTGCAAAAAAAAGTTAAAAAAAAGTGTTAATAAAAGTCATTTAACCCCTTCCCTAATAAAAGTTTGAATCACCCCCCTTTTCCCATAAAAAAATTAAACAGTGTAAATAAAAATAAAAATAAACATATGTGGTATCGCTGCGTGCGTAAATGTCCGAACTATAAAAAATATATCATTAATTAAACCGCACGGTCAATGGCGTACGCGCAAAAAAATTCCAAAGTCCAAAAAAGCGTATTTTGGTCACTTTTTATACCATTAAAAAATAAATAAAAAGTGATCAAAAAGTCTGATCAAAACAAAAATCATACCGATAAAAACTTCAGATCACAGCGCCAAAAATTTGTCCTCATACCACCCTGTACATGGAAAAATAAAAAAGTTATAGGGGTCAGAAGATGACATTTTTAAACGTATACATTTTCCTGCATGTAGTTATGATTTTTTCCAGAAGTACGACAAAATCCAACCTATATAAGTAGGGTATCATTTTAACCATATGGAGCTACAGAATAATGATAAGGTGTTATTTTTACCGAAATAATCACTGCGTAGAAACGGAAGCCCCCAAAAGTTACAAAATGGCGTTTTTTCTTCGATTTTGTCGCACAATGATTATTTTTTCTGTTTCGTCGTGAATTTTTGGGTAAAATGACTGATGTCACTGCAAAGTAGAATTGGTGATGCAAAAAATAAGCCATAATATGGATTTTTAGGAGGAAAATTGAAAGGGTTATGATTTTTAAAAGGTAAAGAGGAAAAAACTAAAGTGTAAAAACGGAAAAACCCTGAGTCCTTAAGGGGTTAAATTTGTGGGAGGAGATTATGCACGGGGAGACCACTATTCATATGTAAATCCTGTGGGCTACTCCTTGAATATAGGATTAGTTCCCCCCAACAGGATGACCCCCATGTCAATGTTATGTCTATCCCGCTATGGCAGGCGGTCATTACATCATTGTGACATCATGACCTACAGTCAACAGGAATTTAATATATGTGATCTTATGAATTGCTAAAATATCTATAATGCAATTAATATCTCTGGGCCTAACTATTTACACAGAATATTTAAAAGCTCATTGATTTATGTTATGGCGAAATGTTTTGCAATATCATGAAATAACGCCCAGGTATTAACTTATGCAGATGTATTGGTTATGAGTAATAAACAAAATCTATCTATCTATCTATTTATCTATATATATATATATATATATATATATATATATATATATATATATGTGTGTGTGTGTGTGTGTGTGTGTGTGTGTGTATCTGTGTGTGTATGTGTATATCTGTGTGTGTGTGTATGTATGTATGTGTGTGTATGTGTATATCTGTGTGTGTGTGTATGTATGTATGTGTGTGTATGTGTGTGTATGTGCATGTTAGTGTGTATGTGCATGTGTGTGTGTATGTGCATGTATGCGGGTGTGTGTGTGTGTGTGTGTGTGTATGTGTATGTATGTGTGTGTATTTATGTTTGTGTAGGTGTGTGTAGGTGTGTGTATGTTTGTGTATATGTATGTTTCAGCATTACATCCAAACCGCTAAAGATATTAACATGAAACTTGGTCACATGTTATTTATATGTCAACAACAAACATAGGATAGGTAATTTAACCCTTGCTCACCCCCATTTGCCAGGGTCCGGGTTTTTTGTTTAAAGTCCCATACAAGTCTACGGGAAATATATGTTACTCCATAACTGCATAACGGCTGGAGATATTTCGATAATACTTGGTCACAAGTTATTAATATGTCCACTTAAAATATAGGATAGTCAATTTAACCCTTAACTACCCCCATTTGGAAGGGTCAGGGTTTTTGTTTAAAGCCCCATGCAAATCAATGGGAAATGTATGTTCCCACATAACTTCCGTACGGCTGGAGATATTTCAATAATACCTGGTACACATATTACTTATAAGTCAAATAAAAATATATGATAGTTAAATTAACCTTTACCTAAACCCTTACATAGAAGAGGGGATTTTGTTTCAAATCCCATGCAAGTATATAGGACTTCCAGTACCTGACTCCACAAGCTCCGATCTGCATCTCATGGTGAATGTGTCAGTTTGGCTTGCAAGCCACACCCCATCTCACAAAGACACACCTACTGTTTAAGCTCCACCCCTTTTATTATCTACCGTTTTTGTGCATCAGTCTGGCTTGCAAATACCACCCAGTCCCACAAAGCCACATCCCCTTCTATTTTCAGCTTACAATATCTTCATCACAAATCAGTCCAACCTGAGGACAGGATATTAGGATGGGACATAAAGATGGGATATGAGGTCGGGATAGGAAGACGGGATATGAGGACGGGATAGGAGGATGGGATTTTAGGACAGGATATGGGGACGGGATATGGAGATGGGATATGGGGTCGGGCTATGAGAACGGGATATGAGGATGTGATATGAGGTGGAGATATGAGGTCGGGATATGAAGACGGGATAGGAGGTCGAGATAGGAGGATGGGATAGGAGATCAAGATATGAGGACGGGATATGAGTATGGGATATGAAATCGAGATAGCAGGTCAGGATAGGAGGTTGGGATAGGAGGTCGGGATATGAGGATGGGATAGGAGGTTGTGATAGGAGGTCGGGATGGGATGTCGGAATAGAAGGTTGTGATAGGAGGTCGGGATATGAGGACGAAATAGCAGGTCAGGATAGGAGGTTGGGATAGGAGGTCGGGATATGATGACGGGATAGTAGGTCGTGATAGGAGGTCAGGATAGGAGGTCGGGATATGATGACAGGATAGGAGGTCATGATAGGAGGTCAGGATATGAGGTCGGGATAGGAGGTCGTGATAGGAGGTCGGGATAGGAGGTCGTGATAGGAGGTCGGCGTATGAGGATGGGATATGAGGACGGGATATGGGGATGGGATATGAGGACGGGATATGGGGATGGGGTTGGGATATGACAACAATATATGAAGATGGGATATGAAGTCAAAAGCTTCCTCCTTTGTTGATTTCCCTCCCCTACAAGAATTAGGAAGGAAAAACCGGATAACACCGGGTACTCAGCTAGTGAGTATATAATGACAAAGGTTATACATATATGTATCCTAAATCAATATGACACATATAGGACATCATTTAAGCATTACTTAATATATAAGTGCAATGACTACATATATGAATGATGTAAAATAGGAAATTCATAGAACATATATAGAAACATGCTAAGCCTATGCAGATAGTAGCTATATACTGTATATACAGAATTACAGTAGCTACAAGTGACTGTGATGTACACACATCAGTCACCACACGGTCAGCAAATCAAATCTATGGCATCACTCCCCGAGGGAATATTATACCAAAATGAATACAGAACGGGCATCCCCCTATTCTTCAGATATAGGAAATACAAGTGACACAATCATTAACACTATTGGGGATATAAGTGACACAAACGTTATCACTAGCCCATCTGTCTAACCCCACACAATGGAACAACAATTTAGATACAACACAATATATATATATATATATATATATATATATATATATATATATAAAAAAACAAAAGGGCAACAGCACTCAAAAAGTCCAAACGATTTGTAAGAAAAGGTGCAGGCAACCTGTAAAAGGATCAAGTCCAACGATCCATCCAAATGTAAAAGAAGGGAGATCAGGGCAGCACTCCAATGGTGTGAAAAAAAGATAAAATTTATTCCATCAAAACAATGTGCAAAACAGCAGCGACGTTTCGATCCTCTCCAGGATCTTTTTCAAGCTTGAAAAAGATCCTGGAGAGGATCGAAACGTCGCTGCTATTTTGCACATTGTTTTGATGGAATAAATTTTATCTTTTTTTCACACCATTGGAGTGCTGCCCTGATCTCCCTTCTTTTATATATATATATATATATATATATATATATATATATATATATATATATATATATATAAACACATATCTAACGGTACTAAATTTGACAGGAGCTCCTATCAGGAACTCTGTGGATATATTTTTATTTATGACAAATAAAGTAGCGAAGGATCGGCAGCTATGCTAAATGTGCACTAATGTTGATGTATTGATATTCATAGGCCCTGCCCCCTTTCTCTGCAGATGAAAGTTGGATGATCGCTATATACTAAACATACTACAATCTCTAAATGAAGATTTAATATATATATATATATATATATATATATATATATATATATTCGTTATCTCAATTGCCATAATGACATCCACATCTTAACTCTGATCCTTACCATCTAAGAAGTTAACTTGTTACCAGTTGTATGTAACAAAGCATTTATTGTATATAGAAACAAAGAAGAGAGGAAGATACATAAAACTATGGTATAGTTACCGAGTATCTGTCCATGATACACAGCAGCACCTGGGACGGTTTCTCAGGGCCTTCATCTTGGCATGCCCCCCCTCTCCTTGGGGTTGGTGGAGACGGCTTACTACCTCATTCCATCTTCTGGTGTCCTCTCTTCCCATCAACCCCCCTTACTTCCGGTCCCCAGGTGCTTTTATGATCTCTTGCTGTCCACCAAGTAGACCCTGTGGTACGGACTTCTTAACCAATGGGAATAAATGGCCTCCCCAGGACAGAGGAAGACCCCCCCCCCCTTGACAGTACTGTGCAAATTCCCCTGCAGATGGCGCTATGCAGTACCCATCTATAGGAAAATTACCAGTGACCACACAGATATAATGAGATGTGTGACCTCCACCAGTATGTCATATATTTTGGCTTTGTTAGACAATAGCGGCCACCTGGTCTCATTTACTGTGAGATTTGGCCGTAACCTTTAGACTGTTTTGGAACTTTCTCATTATCGGCCTCTTGTTATTGTAGAATTGGGAACATGCGGGAATTGGCGTCAGCATATTTCAAGCAACTTAATTTAATTTATTTTAAAGCTGATGTTTGAATGAAGCAGTTTACACTTCACACAAAGAGGGCTTGTCGGAGGCAAAATGGAGTCTTACATGTTGGACTTAGCCCAATGTGTCTGACAGCGTACGAGGGGAAGGTTTTAGGGTTGTCGAACAGCAGCACACAGGACTACAGAGGGGTGTCAGACAGCATCACATGGGACCACAGAGGGGTGTCAGACAGCATCACATGGGATCACAGAGGGGTGTCAGACAGCATCACATGGGACCACAGAGGGGTGTCAGACAGCATCACATGGGACCACAGAGGGGTGTTAGACAGCATCACATGGGACCACAGAGGGGTGTCAGACAGCATCACATGGGACCACAGAGGGGTGTCAGACAGCATCATATGGGACCACAGAGGGGTGTCAGACAGCATCACATGGGATCACAGAGGGGTGTCAGACAGCATCATATGGGGACCACAGAGGGGTGTCATGCAGCATCACATGGGACCACAGAGGGGTGTCAGACAGCATCACATGGGACCACAGAGGGGTGTCAGACAGCATCACATGGGACCACAGAGGGGTGTCAGACAGCATCACATGGGATCACAGAGGGGTGTCAGACAGCATCATATGGGGACCACAGAGGGGTGTCATGCAGCATCACATGGGACCACAGAGGGGTGTCAGACAGCATCACATGGGACCACAGAGGGGTGTCAGAAAGCATCACTTGGAACCACAGAGGGGTGTCAGACAGCATCACATGGGACCACAGAGGGGTGTTAGACAGCATCACATGGGACCACAGAGGGGTGTCAGACAGCATCACATGGGACCACAGAAGGGTGTCAGACAGCATCACATGGGACCACAGAGGGGTGTTAGACAGCATCACATGGGACCACAGAGGGGTGTCAGACAGCATAATATGGGACCACAGAGGGGTGTCAGACAGAATCATATGGGACCACAGAGGGGTGTCAGACAGCATCACATGGGACCACAGAGGGGTGTCAGACAGCATCAGATAGGACCACAGAGGGGTGTCAGACAGCATCATATGGGACCACAGAGGGGTGTCAGACAGAATCATAATGGAAGCTGTTGGATGCTGTTGGATGTGAGTGTCTTCTCATCACTGTAAATATAAGTTACAGGCTGCAAGTCTGTGGCACTTGGGGATAAAAAAAATCAAACCAACACAACGCCCTCTATCTATAAAAGTTCATCGATGTTAATGAACAATTTTCTTTCCACATGTGTAACTAAAAACTCTTCTCATATTTGCAGAAATTAAAAAATAAATATGTCTTTATTTCTCTATTGCCCAGAACCCTGGAGACTCATCAGACGATAGCAGAGATATCTCCAGGAGGTTCTTCTACCTGGTCCCTTGTCTTCATCTTGTAGATAAATATCGGCAGGTAATGCTTCACATTCAGGGGTCTGGGGGTCATAGAAGCTGACGCTGCTCCTGTGTAACATTGTCCTCCATCCCCCCCCCAGAGACCTGAGAGCAAAGAGAAGAAATATTCATCTGAACATGAAGAATAAAGAAATATCTGATGTAAGTGACATTTATATAATATTACAGGAGAAATATCTGATGTAAGGGACATTTATATAATATTACAGGAGAAATATCTGATGTAAGGGACATTTATAGAAAATTACATGAGAAATACCTGATGTCAGTTACAGCAGGTAAACGGGTTTCATTATTTTCTTGTTTTAACCCCTGAAAGATAGGCCAATTTTTTTTATTTTTTATCTCCCCATCTGATAATAGACATTCATAATTCACTTTTCCATCTACAGAGCCATACGAGAGCTTGTTTTATGTCGTTTTAATTGTAAATTGCAATTATATAACTTATGATTAAGATTAAGACGACAGCTATATTTACATAGCTTTACTACATATAAAAAAAAGTAAAACTTTTTTTAACAAAACAATTATGTTTAAAAGTTACCTATACTGACCCCTATTACTCTATTATTTTTCTTTATTCAGGGCTATTTGAGGTCTAATTTTTTATGCCATGATGTGTCGTTTTTTATTACCATTGCTGTTTTGATGGGACTGTTTGATAACTTTATATATATATATATATATATATATATATATATATATATATATATATATATATATTTTTTTTTTTTTTTTTTTCCCTGATATATCATGCAACCAAAAATCATCAATTCTGTTTTATAAATTTTTGTTGTTGTTAATTTCTTTTATTTAAATAATGGGAAAAAAGGGGATGATCTAAAATATTCACTAGAGGGAAGGCTTACTTATATTTTTTTATTTGTTTTTATTATTTTATTCTAGTACTCGGCGTTGCCAGGTTTTTCCTTCCTATTACTTGTTGGGGAGAAAAATCAACAAAGGAGGAAGCTTTTGACTTCATATCCCAACCACGTCCCGTCCCCATATTCCATCCTCATATAACAACCTCATATCTCTACCTCATGTGCCGTCCTCATATCCTGTCCTCATATCCTGGTACCATATCCCGATCTCATATCCCGTCCTCATAACCCATCCTCATATCCCGACCTCATATCCCGTCCTCATATCCCGTCCTTATGTCCCATGCTCATATCCTGTCCTCTACATTCATTTCCGATAGATTTGCATGGGACAAAAAAGCTAAAACTCCGACCCTCAAAGATGGGGGTAGTTAAGAGTTAATTTTGGTATTCTATAGTTTTAGTGGACATATAAGTAACATGTGACCAAGTATTATCGAAATATCTCCAGCCGTTTGGAAGTTATGCAGTAACATATATTTCCCATAGAGTTGGGTGGGACTTTAAACAAAAACCCAGACACTGGCAAATGGGGGTGAGTAAGGGTTAAATCACCTATCCTATGTTTGTTGTTGACATATAAGTAACATGTGTGCCAAGATTCATGTTAATATCTTTAGCCATTTGGATGTGATGCTGGAACATACACACATACACACACTCATACACACACACATACACACACACACATTGGCCCTCATTTACTAAAGGAGAACCGACGTTTTTTCTCGGTTATTGCGCCCAAAATTTGGTCGCATGCCGCGTGCGACCAAATCTGCGCCCAAAATTTAGGCGCACAACCTACATTTTCAAAAACACTTGGAGAGTTTAATTTAACCTACAAAATGGGCGTGGTTTACTAAAAAATGGGCATTAACCCGACAAAATGGAAAAATCACTCGGAGTAATTGTGAAATCACCCTGAAAAAAGTGTGAAAAACCGACAGCCCAGGGGTCGAGTGAAAATGGAAAAATTGAGTGTTTTTGAGGAAAGGACAGCTGACCTTTGTGGTTCATGATTAAATTACGGTACTTGTTTTATACTTTAAAAGCAATTTTAACCCCTCAACGCTTTTATGATTAAATTATGTAATAGATTTTTTTTATTTATATATATATTTTTTTTAATTTATTTTTTATTTTATTTTTTATTTTTACTTTTGGGTTGTTAACCCATTAACAATCATGAATGTAAAGTTACATCCTTGTGCAGAGTATATTTACTTTATTTATTTGGTTTAATATTTATTTTTCCAGTGCAACACTTTTTATTCCCGTGCGACAGAATTTAAAGGGGTACTCCGCCCTTGGCATCTTATCCCCTATCCAAAGGATAGGGGATAAGATGTTAGATCACCGTGGTCCCGCAGCTGTGGACCCCGGGGATCGCCGCTGCCATCATACCACCCTGCCATCATTACTGCACAGAGCGAGTTCGCTCTGTGCGTAATGACGGGCAATACAGGGGCCGGAGCAGCGTGACGTCATGGCTCTGCCCCTCATGACATCATGCCACACCTCCCATAGACTTGTATTGATGGGGGCGGGCCATGATGTCACGAGGGGCGGAGCCGTGACATAATGATGCTCCGGCCCCTGTATTGCCCATCATTACGTGCAGAGCGAACTCGCTCTGCGCAGGAATGATAGCGGGGTGCTGCAGGAGTGATCCCCGAGGTCCCCAGCAGCGGGACCCCGGCGATCTGACATCTTATCCCCTATCCTTTGGATAGGGGATAAGATGTCTAGGGGCGGAGTACCCCTTTAATATCGTGCGACACAAAAAAAACACACATGCGACAGATTAGTAAATCCCAAGGAAAAAAAAGACGAGTACACTGAAAAGAAAAAAACCTAACCGACACTCCAGTCTTTGTAAATGAGGGCCATTGAGTTATATATATACATATATACACACATATATATATATATATATATATATATATATATATATAGATTATGTATCCAAAGGACACACATTTTATTATTTCTGTAGAAAGAAGCAGTACAATAGTAAAAAAAAAAAAACACATATATTGAGAAGAGCAATACAGTAACAAAACGGTGTTATCACCGACTCTGCACGGATGGTAAGAACAATACTAATGGTTATATATGTAGGGTATATCCCAAAATAAATATAGGAATTATGTAAACATTAAGAGAGGTGGCAGCAGCACACCAATTGCACATACAGAAAATTACTGAGCAGCACTTATTGCACATCAGTATATATTACACATTACAAATTTAAGACTCAAGTGAGATAGCAGTGCTGCATATAAACAAGCAAAGTGCAAAGCGCATGTACCAAAACACCTGCCAAGAAGGTTAGGGAGATACAGACCTAATACATTTGTACCAAGGAGATAAGATACACTGGCAGAGACCGGGATAGCACCACTTGTATATGTATTTATCCTGTTATATTTCTGAGTTTTTAGGATATTGTATGTCCGTTCTGCTTGTGCCTAGTTTTTTAGCCCGTGTTCACACTGTAAGAATCCTGACCTGTGTCGCTTCACGTTATGGAGTTTGATTTTCTTCTATCCATTTGTATAGAGTTCATGATTTCTGATCTTTAGTTTCTAGTACATGCACTGATCATAGAGTACATGATCACTGATCTAGTGTTTCCTCTGTGCTTTACCATTGGTCTATAGTGTCCTCTGTACTTGCTTAATGATCTGAGTCCTCTGAACTAGTATCCGTTTATGTTAGTGTTCTGTGTATAATATTTCTGTTTCCTTCTAGGTCAGTATCCTGATCACATGCTGGAGTGTGGTCACTGGCTAGAAGTCTTTTATTGCTGTCTACTCCTTTTGTGGAGTGGGGAGTCCAGTTTGTTTCTGTTCTGTGTCCCAGTGTTGAACAGTGTCCTATGTTCCTGATCAGTTTACTGTTTAGCATTCAGTTCTTCTGTTTATCCCCTACATTTCCTGATTGTCTAGTTAATTTATTCATATCTGCCCTTTATCTGGATTCCTGTTTCTGAACTGTTTGTTAGTGCACTATATTCTGCCCTGTTTGTTGTGAATATATTCTGTCTGGTATATCTGCTTCTTTGGTAGTTTTCCCTTTATGTTTCTGGCCTGTGACCGACTATGTATATTCTTTGTTTTTTATGCCCAGATAGGGACCAGCAGGTTGTCGATCTGCCGTTTACGTCAGATGGGCAAGTAGGTATGGAGATTAATCTATGGGATAGCTTAGGGCTCACTCTCCCTGTCCCTTCAGTCGGTCATGACAGCTATAACATAGTATTGATCAGTGAAATTGGCGCTCTTTTTGTGCATGATGCCTGAGACAGACTCTATATGAGGAGCCAATATGGCTCCTGAGCTAACTTCATTAAGGGGTTAATTTCAAAAAAGGAAAATTGTGATAATTGATATTGGGAAAAAATACATGTGTGAAACCAATGTTCATTTAATGCACAATCCATTTAAAATCCAAGTAAGGTGACCCCAAATCTAACATGTTTTAGGTTGAATGACCCTAAAAGGGGTTCTCCACCATAAGGTGATTTTAGTACGTACCTAGCAGACAGTAATGGACATGCTTAGGAAGGATCTGCGCTTGTCTTGGGGCTAAATGTCTATGTTGTGAAATTACCATAATACTGTGGCTATTTTTTGTGAACTGGTATTTCCTGTTTGAGTTTTCTTCTTTGCCTACAAATCCCATAATTCCATTTTCCTCCCTCCCACACATCAGCCACCCCACCCATTGAAACATAAATGAGCTGCATCCATTCAAAAGACCTGTGGTTTTCAATCAAGGTGCCTACAGCTGTTGCATTAGTTGCAGATTGATCTCTCTCCCACCAAGCGGTTGCTCCACCCATTGAAGCAGACAGGCTCCCTGTCATCAGCCGACTAGTGAGTCAGGTCTCGGCCGCATTGCAACCTGGAAAAATCTGAGACAACAGTCATTTTGTATGCTGTTATAAATAAATATTGGGGTGAAAATCACAGAAGAATTGTGTGAAAACCGTCACACACAGGTACAGACACTGTATTATGAACTACACTAACTTTAAAGCCCCTGTAGCATAGTCAAATAAAAAAAAATCCTGGAATACCCCTTTAATCAGAGCATGAACAAAACTTTGCTTTACACCTTTATATAATATATAAATTGTAAATAAAATGTGTTTAATGTCCCTGGTAATTTCAGGCTAAACTACATTTAAAAATTGTAAGTTTGTTTGTATAGAAAAATCTAAATAGAGTTTATTACAGGTGAATCCCAACAGTAGTCCCCTGCTCCTGTACACTGAGTGGTGTATGCGTCACCGTTCACCATCTACAGGAGCAGGGGGTCCGGCCATTGACAGGGATCCCTATAGTGTGCCACTGATGTAATAGACAGCCACCATAACCTGTTTTATAGACAAATTATAACATATAACATTTTATTAATGAAGTTAAAAATGTATAAAAATGCATAGTTAATTTATAATTTGTTTATTTTATTTCCGGTAAATTTTGGAGCAACCCTGAGGAAACAGGCCATGCTGTAGATTTAGAGAGTAGAAAGTAAATGTTACGCTCTCGTGTGTAGGTTGGATCAATTCTAAAATATAGATTCTTTATATAAATGGAAGGGTTAGAATCTCAATGAATCATTTCAGCCAGTTCCTTGTTAGTTCTAAATTGTAGAAATGAAACAGTAACTTTTTAACATCTTCTCTCTGTTCTGCACACAGGGGGACAATCTGACTGCGGTCACTGAGTTTTTCGTTGTAGGATTTCATGTCCGTCAAAATTTACACGTTTTCCTGTTCTGCTTTCTCCTTGTGGTTTACTGTGGGACAATATTTGGGAATCTCCTGATCATCACCCTGGTGTCCACCAGCAAGAACCTCCACACCCCAATGTACTTCTTCATCTCACACCTGTCCATTAGTGACATCTTGGTGACCACAACTATTGTCCCAAAACTTCTCCACATCCTACTGAATAATGGGGGGACCATGACTGTCACGATGCCGGCTGGCAGGTAGTGGATCCTCTGTGCCAGAGAGGGATTGGCGTGGACCGTGCTAGAGGATCGGTTCTAAGTCACTACTGGTTTTCACCAGAGCCCGCCGCAAAGCGGGATGGTCTTGCTGCGGCGGTAGTGACCAGGTCGTATCCCCTAGCAACGGCTCAACCTCTCTGGCTGCTGAAGATAGGCGCGGTACAAGGGAGTAGACAGAAGCAAGGTCGGACGTAGCAGAAGGTCGGGGCAGGCAGCAAGGATCGTAGTCAGGGGCAACGGCAGGAGGTCTGGAACACAGGCTAGGAACACACAAGGAAACGCTTTCACTGGCACTAAGGCAACAAGATCCGGCGAGGGAGTGAAGGGGAAGTGAGGTGATATAGGGAAGTGCACAGGTGTAAACACTAATTGGAACCACTGCGCCAATCAGCGGCGCAGTGGCCCTTTAAATCGCAAAGACCCGGCGCGCGCGCGCCCTAGGGAGCGGGGCCGCGCGCGCCGGGACAGAACTGACGGAGAGCGAGTCAGGTACGGGAGCCGGGGTGCGCATCGCGAGCGGGCGCTACCCGCATCGCGAATCGCATCCCGGCCAGAGGCGGTATCGCAGCGCCCCGGGTCCGTGGAACCGACCGGAGCGCTGCAGTGAGAGGAGTGTAGCGAGCGCTCCGGGGAGGAGCGGGGACCCGGAGCGCTCGGCGTAACAGTACCCCCCCCCTTGGGTCTCCCCCTCTTCTTGGAGCCTGAGAACCTGAGGACCAGACTTTTGTCCAGGATATTGTCCTCAGGTTCCCAGGACCTCTCTTCTGGACCACAACCCTCCCAATCCACTAAAAAGAAGGTTTTCCCTCTGACCTTTTTAGATGCTAAAATTTCCTTGACGGAGAAGATGTCCGAGGAGCCGGAGACAGGAGTGGGGGGAACAGATTTGGGAGAGAAACGGTTAATGATAAGTGGTTTAAGAAGAGAAACATGAAAGGCATTAGGAATACGAAGAGAAGGAGGAAGAAGAAGTTTGTAAGAGACAGGATTAATCTGGCGCAAAATCTTGAAAGGACCAAGATAGCGTGGTCCCAACTTATAGCTAGGGACACGGAAGCGGACATATTTGGCGGAGAGCCATACCTTGTCTCCAGGGGAAAAAATGGGAGGAGCTCTTCTTTTCTTATCCGCGAACCTCTTCATGCGTGAAGAAGCCTGTAAGAGAGAATTTTGGGTCTCTCTCCATATGATGGAAAGATCACGAGAAATTTCATCCACAGCGGGCAGACCAGAGGGCAAGGGGGTAGGGAGGGGGGGAAGAGGGTGACGGCCGTACACCACGAAAAACGGGGATTTGGAGGAAGATTCAGAGATTCTGAAATTATACGAGAATTCGGCCCAAGGTAGAAGATCTGCCCAGTCATCCTGGCGGGAGGAAACAAAATGTCGTAAATAGTCACCCAAGATCTGGTTAATTCTTTCTACTTGTCCATTGGATTGAGGATGGTATGCAGAAGAAAAATTTAATTTAATCTTGAGTTGTTTACAGAGAGCCCTCCAGAATTTAGACACAAATTGGACGCCTCTATCCGAGACGATCTGCGTAGGCAACCCGTGAAGACGAAAAATGTGTACAAAAAATTGTTTAGCCAATTGAGGCGCTGAAGGAAGACCAGGAAGAGGGATGAAATGTGCCATTTTGGAGAATCGATCAACGACCACCCAAATAACAGTGTTGCCATGGGATGGGGGTAAGTCAGTAATAAAATCCATACCAATCAGAGACCAAGGTTGTTCGGGAACAGGCAGAGGAAGAAGAAAACCAGCGGGCTTCTGGCGAGGAGTCTTATCCCGGGCACAGATAGTGCAGGCTCGCACAAAGTCCACCACATCAGTCTCTAGAGTCGGCCACCAATAGAAGCGAGAGATGAGTTGCACAGATTTCTTGATGCCCGCATGACCTGCGAGATGGGAGGAGTGACCCCATTTGAGGATTCCGAGGCGTTGGCGTGGAGAAACAAAGGTCTTTCCTGGAGGAGTTTGCCTGATGGAGGCTGGAGAAGTGGAAATCAGGCAGTCAGGAGGAATGATGTGTTGAGGAGAGAGTTCAATTTCAGAAGCATCTGAGGAACGAGAGAGAGCATCGGCCCTAATGTTCTTATCAGCAGGCCGAAAGTGAATTTCAAAATTAAATCGGGCAAAGAACAGAGACCACCTGGCCTGACGAGGATTCAGCCGTTGGGCAGACTCGAGGTATGAGAGGTTCTTGTGATCGGTGTAAATAATAACTGGAAATCTTGATCCCTCCAGCAGATGCCTCCATTCCTCAAGTGCTAATTTAATGGCTAGAAGCTCTCGATCCCCGATGGAGTAGTTCCTCTCCGCCGGAGAGAAGGTCCTAGAAAAAAACCCACAAGTAACAGCATGCCCGGAAGAGTTTTTTTGTAGAAGGACAGCTCCAGCTCCCACTGAGGAGGCATCAACCTCCAATAGGAAGGGTTTAGATGGGTCAGGTCTGGAGAGCACGGGAGCCGAAGAGAAGGCAGACTTGAGTCGTTTAAAGGCGTCTTCCGCTTGAGGAGGCCAAGACTTGGGATCGGCATTTTTTTTGGTTAAAGCCACAATAGGAGCCACAATGGTAGAAAAATGTGGAATAAATTGCCTGTAATAATTGGCGAACCCCAAAAAACGTTGGATGGCACGGAGTCCGGAGGGGCGTGGCCAATCTAAGACGGCAGAGAGTTTATCTGGATCCATTTGTAGTCCCTGGCCAGAGACCAAGTATCCTAGAAAAGGAAGAGATTGGCATTCAAACAGACATTTCTCAATTTTAGCATAGAGTTGATTGTCACGAAGTCTCTGAAGAACCATACGGACATGCTGGCGGTGTTCTTCTAGATTGGCCGAAAAAATTAGGATATCATCAAGATATACAACAACACAGGAGTATAACAGATCACGAAAAATTTCATTAACAAAGTCTTGGAAGACAGCAGGGGCGTTGCACAGGCCAAAGGGCATGACCAGATACTCAAAGTGTCCATCTCTGGTGTTAAATGCTGTTTTCCACTCATCCCCCTCTCTGATGCGGATGAGGTTATAGGCGCCTCTTAAGTCCAATTTAGTAAAGATGTGGGCACCTTGGAGGCGATCAAAGAGTTCAGAGATGAGGGGTAAGGGGTAGCGGTTCTTAACCGTGATTTTATTAAGTCCGCGGTAGTCAATGCAAGGACGTAGAGAGCCATCTTTTTTGGACACAAAGAAAAATCCGGCTCCGGCAGGAGAGGAGGATTTACGGATAAAGCCCTTTTTTAGATTCTCCTGGACGTATTCAGACATGGCAAGAGTCTCTGGGGCAGAGAGAGGATAAATTCTGCCCCGGGGTGGAGTAGTGCCCGGGAGGAGGTCGATAGGACAATCATAAGGCCTGTGAGGAGGTAGAGTCTCCGCTTGTTTTTTGCAGAAAACATCCGCGAAGTCCATATAGGCCTTAGGGAGGCCGGTTACTGGAGGAAGCACAGAGTTACGGCAAGGGTTACTGGGAACCGGTTTTAGACAGTCCTTGGAACAAGAGGGCCCCCAACTCTTGATCTCCCCAGTGGACCAATCCAGGGTTGGGGAATGAAGTTGAAGCCAGGGAAGTCCAAGGAGAATTTCCGAGGTGCAATTGGGGAGGACCAAAAGTTCAATCCTCTCGTGATGAGATCCGATGCTCATTAGAAGGGGCTCCGTGCGGAAACGTATGGAACAGTCCAATCTTTCATTGTTTATACAATTGATGTAAAGGGGTCTGGTGAGACTGGTCACTGGGATGTTGAACCTGTTGACGAGAGAGGCCAAAATAAAATTTCCTGCAGATCCAGAGTCCAAGAAGGCCACAGAAGAGAAGGAGAAGGCAGAGGCAGACATCCGCACAGGCACAGTAAGACGTGGAGAAGCAGAGTGGACCTCAAGGATTGTCTCACCTTTGTGCGGAGTCAGGGTACGTCTTTCCAGGCGGGGAGGGCGGATAGGACAATCCCTCAGGAAGTGTTCGGTACTAGCACAGTACAGGCAGAGATTCTCCATGCGGCGTCGTGTCCTCTCTTGAGATGTCAGGCGAGACCGGTCGACCTGCATAGCCTCCACGGCGGGAGGCACAGGAACAGATTGCAGGGAACCAGAGGAGAGAGGAGCCGAGGAGAAGAAACGCCTCGTGCGAACAGAGTCCATATCTTGGCGGAGCTCCTGACGCCTTTCGGAAAAACGCATGTCAATGCGAGTGGCTAGGTGAATAAGTTCATGAAGATTAGCAGGCATTTCTCGTGCGGCCAGAACATCTTTAATGTTGCTGGATAGGCCTTTTTTAAAGGTCGCGCAGAGGGCCTCATTGTTCCAGGATAATTCAGAAGCAAGAGTACGGAATTGTACGGCATACTCGCCAACGGAAGAATTACCCTGGACCAGGTTCAACAGGGCAGTCTCAGCAGAAGAGGCTCGGGCAGGTTCCTCAAAGACACTTCGAATTTCCGAGAAGAAGGAGTGTACTGAGGCAGTGACGGGGTCATTGCGGTCCCAGAGCGGTGTGGCCCAAGCCAGGGCTTTTCCAGACAGCAGGCTGACTACGAAAGCCACCTTAGACCTTTCAGTGGGGAACTGGTCCGACATCATCTCCAAGTGTAATGAACATTGGGAAAGGAAGCCACGGCAAAGCTTAGAGTCCCCATCAAATTTATCCGGCAAGGATAGTCGTAGTCCAGAAGCGGCCACTCGCTGCGGAGGAGGTACAGGAGCTGGCGGAGGAGATGGTTGCTGGAGCTGTGGTAGTAACTGTTGTAGCATAACAGTCAGTTGAGACAGCTGTTGGCCTTGTTGCGCAATCTGTTGAGACTGCTGGGCGACCACCGTGGTGAGGTCAGCGACAACTGGCAGAGGAACTTCAGCGGGATCCATGGCCGGATCTACTGTCACGATGCCGGCTGGCAGGTAGTGGATCCTCTGTGCCAGAGAGGGATTGGCGTGGACCGTGCTAGAGGATCGGTTCTAAGTCACTACTGGTTTTCACCAGAGCCCGCCGCAAAGCGGGATGGTCTTGCTGCGGCGGTAGTGACCAGGTCGTATCCCCTAGCAACGGCTCAACCTCTCTGGCTGCTGAAGATAGGCGCGGTACAAGGGAGTAGACAGAAGCAAGGTCGGACGTAGCAGAAGGTCGGGGCAGGCAGCAAGGATCGTAGTCAGGGGCAACGGCAGGAGGTCTGGAACACAGGCTAGGAACACACAAGGAAACGCTTTCACTGGCACTAAGGCAACAAGATCCGGCGAGGGAGTGAAGGGGAAGTGAGGTGATATAGGGAAGTGCACAGGTGTAAACACTAATTGGAACCACTGCGCCAATCAGCGGCGCAGTGGCCCTTTAAATCGCAAAGACCCGGCGCGCGCGCGCCCTAGGGAGCGGGGCCGCGCGCGCCGGGACAGAACTGACGGAGAGCGAGTCAGGTACGGGAGCCGGGGTGCGCATCGCGAGCGGGCGCTACCCGCATCGCGAATCGCATCCCGGCCAGAGGCGGTATCGCAGCGCCCCGGGTCCGTGGAACCGACCGGAGCGCTGCAGTGAGAGGAGTGTAGCGAGCGCTCCGGGGAGGAGCGGGGACCCGGAGCGTTCGGCGTAACAATGACTTTTATTGACTGTATGACTCAATTTTATTGTTTTGCAGTCTCAGAAGCATTTGAATGTTTTCTCCTGGCTGTGATGTCTTTTGACAGATATGTGGCCATCTGTAATCCTCTCCGTTACTCCTCTATTATGACAAGTGGACATTGTGTTATACTGACCGTCATCTGTTGGTTGTCTGGATCTTCAATGGTCTTGATTTACATCATTACAATAACACAACTATTTTTCTGTGGTCCAAACATCATTGACCATTTATTCTGTGATATGGTTCCAATAATAGGACTTGCCTGTTCAGACACAATTATTATCCACTTGGAGATGTATTTACTTTGCTTTCCAGCTATTGTTATTCCAACCACCATCATTGTAATGTCTTATACTTATATTGTCCTAACAATCCTAAGGATCCCATCCACTACTGGTAGACAGAAAGCCTTCTCCACCTGTAGCTCCCATCTCATTGTGGTCTCCATATTCTACGGGACGTTGTTCGGTGTTTATATTGTCCCAACAAAAGAACAAACACTGACCATGAGTAAAATCCTCTCACTGCTATATACTGTGTTTACTCCTTTGGTCAACCCCATTATATACAGTCTGAGGAATAAGGACATTTGGAAAGCCGTACAGGAAATACTAAGTAAGCGGGAGATCTGGTAAATTATTAAAAATATTATAAACACTACTAAGAGTATACCTGCTGGTACTGTCTTAAAGGATTTCGATTTCATTTGGAATTTTAAAGGTTAAAGAAATAGAAAAGTAAAATTAAACTCACCCTCTTCCTCAACCAGGGCCATGACATCCATATGTCCAATGCCCTCAACCTGCTGATGGGTATAAGTAGCTGCCACTTTTTGATCGACCTGTGATAATTCCACATTTTTTGGGGGCCCTCCTCCTTATTCTCTCATTTGTTGATTAATAAGCTCCATTTTCTGCTTCACATCACTTCTGAGATCAACCCATTTTCTTTTCTTTATTTGTTTGACAATTCTTTGCTCTGCTCCTAGGGCATTAATCCATTTCAGGATTTCTAACCAGATCCAATTACGAATGGCCAAAGATGTGCTTTTAAATTGTTTCCCCGCTTACAAATCAAACCTCATTGTAGTCTGACCTCCTAATTTTAGGAGAAAGGCATGTCAAAATATTGAGAAAAAGAAATGGAGGGGGTCCAGCTCCTGGGTAGAGGTTTCCAATAAAACTTAACCTTTGATGGCAACTAATTAAAACATGGAAAATCGCCACAAGGTGGCGAGTGACATGTCACTAAAAACAAAAGGGGGGTGAAACGCCGACGCGTTTCGAGCAATTGCTCGAAACGCGTTGGCGTTTCACCCCCCTTTTGTTTTTAGTGACATGTCACTCGCCACCTTGTGGCGATTTTCCATGTTTTAATTAGTTGCCATCAAAGGTTAAGTTTTATTGGAAACCTCTACCCAGGAGCTGGACCCCCTCCATTTCTTTTTCTCAGTTTCACGGGGAGTGGCAGCTCCCTGTCTCCGTGCTCCGGGACTATTGCCTGATGCTTGACACATATGGACTTTGGTGAGCTGATCAACTCCTTTTGTTTCTCTAATGTCAAAATATTACAAACATGGAGGGACACTACTTTTTAATCAGCAGGGTGTAACTTAACATTGGTTGAAATTCATACAAACTTGTGCAAATGAAAAGTTGACCAGTTGCCCATAGCAACAAATCCGAATACCTCTGTGGCTATGTTAAAAATGAAAGAAGAAAGCAGATTGGTTGCTATGGGCAACTGGGCAACTTTTCCTCTGGACAGATTTTGATAAATCTCCCCCCATTGTTAAACATAAAAAATCAGACACATTTAAGTTGCATTTGTCATATTCAAAATAAAAATAAAATAAAAAGCTTTTATGCCTAAGCATGTAACTGGTAAGCAAACATTGGATTAAGAGAGTAACTACAAACAAAAAACATATAGGGAAAGCAGATTAGGCATGCCGGGAGCAAGATCAAAAAAAAAAAAACATTTGCACACACAACTGTACCTCATCCACCAGGTTATTCAGACTCACTCTCTGTAAAATGTATTTTTTTCTAAATTGGACTAGGGCCCTGGATTACAGCACCTGCACTTGAGGAATCTGTGTCAGCGAAAGTAACATCACCCTCAGGAGGGATACGGCAAGTCGAGGTCAGGAAAGCAGAAGATCAGGACTGGTGGCACAGGTGCGAGGTCAGGAATGTGGCGGGAGGTCAGAAGGCAGGCGGCACAGGAGCAAGATCAGGTCACGGAACAAAGGAGTCAGAAACACAGCAAGGAAAGACAGTGGATAGCTTTCACTAGGGCACAATGGCAAACAAAGATCCGGCAGGGGTTAGTGGGAGGTGCTGATACTTATAGGATAGATGCAGGTGTGGATCATAATTACGGATGCCATTTAAATCTTAGAGCTCCGGCACACGCGTGCCCTAGGAGGTGGGGGCACACAGACTGGGGCTGCGAGAGGACCGGAGGGACTACAGAGAGCGAAGGTGAGTGACGGCTGAGATTAGCATGCAGGCGCGTCCCGCGATGCGAATCCCAGTCCCGCCGGCTTAGGAGGAGGGGGAAGGAAAGCGTTCATGGCGAACATGTCTGGCCCGAGCACTGGACGTAACACAGACTTTCCAGACTAACATTAAAAGTAACATTGGAAACAGATGATGTAGAGAGGATTGGATCAGAACTTGCGTAAGCAGCCTGGGAAGTAACCTTATGGACTTTCCAAGACATGAGAGAGGACAAATGAGAAGGTGCAGATTTATGAAGCCTAAGTGCAACCACAAAAATTACTAAAAAACCACCAGGAGTACATCCATGTTTGACTATAATTTGTAAGGCCAATGTGTGCCAAGTTAGGCCCCTGTAAAGTTTCACAGTTTTGGACAAGGATTGTGCTATCAAGATGGGTCCCCCGCAAGGCGGATGGTTCGTGCTACCGAAGTGTAATTACTTAGCCAGCATCCCTAATTAGCAGGTTCCTTACCTTAAAGGGGAACTCTGGTGCTTAGACATCTTATCCCCTATTCAAAAGATAGGGGATAAGCTGCCTGATCGCAGGGGTCCCGCTGCTGAGGACCCCCGTAATCTTGCACGCAGCTCCCAATTAAAATCAGTCCCTGGAGCATGTTCGCTCCGGGTCTGATTACCGGCGACCACGGGGCCGCTGACGTGTGACGTCATGCCTCCGCCCCCATGTTATATTGTGCTCCGCCCCTCAATGCAAGCCTATGGAAGGGGGCGTGACAGCGTCCCCCGTACTAAAAGCCAGTACCTCTGGTTACTGCAGTGAAAGTTTAATTACAGTTGCCCTTAACTAAGCTATTAGGTATGTCTGAAAACTTCCTCACTTCTGCCACCCCACTGGTGCCCCAGTGCGCTAGTACAGAAGCGCGTCACGGCCCACGCACAAAGCATAGGTGGCAATGCCCACACCAGATAGTTCTATTGGAGAACCGTTCGACAATCTTCAGCTCTAACATAGAACTATACAGAGGGGGCTTGGCGGGGCTGGCAAAGATCATGACATGCTCCAGTACTAGCGCACGGGTGCTCAAAACAGGAGATCACGGGGGGGGGGGGAGCACCAATGCTGGAACCCCCGCCACATAAAAATTTGTCCCAATCCTTTTGATAAGGGATAATTTGTGGAACCTGAAACGTGACATTTCATATCACATGGGGTTCCTAGAACAGGGTCCCCTTAGGATATTTGGTTTGCAATGCCGCCTCTCATTCTTACAGACTCGTAAAGAACCCTTCCCAAAGCGGCTCCAGCCACAAACCCTCTCAAGATTTCTATGGGTGAGACGACGTTTGAGTAAAGGCTCTACCAAAGAGCAAGATTAGCTCTGTGGAAGTGCCGTTCCGCTAACGTCGGCTTACCCATAGAGATATAGAGATGGGGCATGGCTCACCAAGCTTTGTCCGGGGTTTTTTATGAGTCGGTATGATGGAGAGCCAGCCTTACAAACATGATATTGCGGGGGGACACAGCTATAAAATATTTAGATTATCTACTATGTATAGTGTCTAATTTTTTGACATGCTCTGATTTAATTAACCCCTTGCTGCAAAATGCCATTTCTAAACGGCGCTGCTGCACGGCAGGGTTATGCAGCGAGCTTAGGAGCTGAGCTCGCATCATACCTGCAGCCAGGATCCGTAGCTAATGCCGGACATCGCTGTTCCGGCAGATGTCCGGCATTAACTCTCTAGACGCGGTGATCAAAGTTGATTTCCGTGTCTAAAGTGAAAGTGAAAGCTTCCCGGCAGCTCAGTGGGGCTGATCAGGACCATCGCGGTAAAATCGCAATGTCCCAATCAGCTAGAGCGCAACAGGTGGTTGCTTTACCTGCCTCCTGCACGTCCGATCGGCGATTGATTACTCCAAGCCTGAAATCCAGGCTTGAGCAATCAACCGCCGATAACACTGATCAATGCATTGCAATGGAATGGCATTGATCAGTGTATTGAATTAATGTACTGCATGTTATAGTCCCCTATGGAGACTATAACACTGCAAAAAAAAGTTTAAAAAAAAAGTTAATCAAGATGATTAAATACCTTTACTAATAAAAGTTTGAATCATTCCCCTTTTCCCCTAAAAAAAAAAACAAGTAAATAAATATAAACATATGTGGTATCGCCGCGTGCGTAAATGTCCAAACTATAAAAATATATAATTAATTAAACCGTGCAGTCAATGGCGTACGTGCAAAAAAATTCCAAACTCCAAAATTGTGTATTTTTGGTAACTTTTTATACCATAAAAAAATTAATAAAAAGCAATCAGTCCGATAAAAACAAATATGGTCCGATAAAAATTTCAGATCATAGTGCGTGCAAAAAATGAGCCATCATATCGCCCTGTACGTGGAAAAATAAAAAAGTTGTAGGGAGCAGAAGAGGACAATTTTAAATGTTAAAATTTTCCTGAATGTAGTTATGATTTTTTTCAGAAGTACGAAAAAATCAAACCTATATAAGTAGGGGATCATTTTAATTGTATGAACCTACAGAATAAAGATAAGGGGTCATTTTTACCGAAAACTTACTGCGTAGAAACGGAAGCCCCCAAAAGTTGCAAAATTGCGTTTTGTCTTCCATTTTGTCACACAATGTTTTTTTTTTTCTGTTTTGCTGTAGATTTTTAGGTAAAATGACTGATGTCATTACAAAGTAGAATTGGAGGTGCAAAAAATAAGCCATCATTTGGATTTTTAGGTGCAAAATTGTAGGGTTAAGATTTTTAAAAAGTAAAGATGAAAAAAACGAAAGTGCAAAAATGGAAAAACGCTATGTCCTTAAGGTTAAAAGCCAAGATCAAGGAAAATTTCAAGTCACATGTAACATAATACAAGGCAAAGGGCACTTATGACAAAATAAGATTATTGAAATATGGCAACCTAAAACATGTAGATATTTTTCCTCATGTGTAATGTAAACCTCTTCTTATGAAAACCAGCACTGTCACCTTCAACATCATCCTCCTCATCATCCGAATAGGCCTCCAAATGGGGTCGCTTACTGTAAGGGACCTTCATGTGTAGAATGTTCGACACTGGCAAAGGCTTCCCTTGCAATTGCAGAGCTGGAGGCCATGGTGTTAATTGGCTGAGAAGTTTCATGGTTCTGGGGGAAATTAGTGAGCAGAAACAACTGGAAGGCTTCGGAAACATCAGCTCTACTTAGAGACATGTTGCGAGTTGTCGGGTTTTCTCAGAATGAGTGTTTTCCTTACACGTGCCAGACGGGGAATGCTGTGCGTAGGGCAAGTCGCTGACAAAAAATAAAACCGACATAGTGGAAAAGCCAAGAAAATTTGTAAATCAGCCCCATTATGTAAGAATTCTTCTGTCTCAAAATAAGTCCCACGTGGATATAGCCACTGACCATCTGGACACTGTCTGGACTCCTCCATTCCATCAATTATAACAAACATTTCCTAGAATCTCTGGTAACATTGCTAAATTAACACATGATGTTAAAAGAGCAATAAACAACAAAAAAATAGCCTTCAAAAAATACAAATCTGATGGGTCAGCTATAACATTTAAACAGTACAAGGAGCTTAATAAAATCTGTAAAAATGTAATAAAAACAGCAAAAATTCAAAATGAGAGACAGGTGGCCAAAGAAAGCAAAACTAATCCTAAATATTTTTTTAGATATATAAATGCAAAAAAAACAAGGACAGAGTATGTAGGACCCCTTAATAATGATAATGGGGAGGTTGTCACAGGCGATCAAGAGAAAGCGGAGCTACTGAATGGGTTCTTTAGTTCTGTATACACTATGGAAAAAGGAGCTGACATTGGCCAGGTCAGTGCTGGTAACACATCATGTACAGGTCAGTGCTGGTAACACATCATGTAATGTACTGAACTGGCTTAATGTAGAGATGGTACAAGGTAAGTTAAGTGATATAAATGTAAGCAATAGTGTTGCTCGCGAATATTCGCAATTCTATTCGCGAATATCGCATATTCGCGAATTCGCAAATTTCGCGAATATAGCGCTATATATTCGTAATTACGAATATTCGTTTTTTTTTTTTTTTTTTTTTTCTTCACAGTACACATCACAGTGATCACCCCTCTCTGCTTCCAGCTTGTGTGGTGTAAAGAAGGCTGTAATACTACAGTGTGAGACTGGCGCGCGAAAATTCGCATATGCGAAAATTAGTGTATGCTAATTTTCGCATATGCGAATTTCCACATATGCGAATTTTCGCATGCGCGTATTTTCGCATACGCGAAAATAAAACGAGAATATAACGAATATGCGAATATTCGCGAATATATGACGAATATTCGTCCATATATTCGCGAATATTCGCAAATTCGAATATGGCCTATGCCGCTCAACACTAGTAAGCAAATCCCCAGGACCAGATGGACTACACCCAAGAGTTCTTAGAGAGGTAAGTTCAGTAATATCTGTACCCCTGTTCATGATATTTAGAGATTCTCTGGTGTCTGGTATTGTGCCAAGGGACTGGCGCAAGGCGAATGTGGTGCCAATCTTCAAAAAGGGCTCTAGGTCTTCCCCAGGAAACTATAGACCGGTAAGTTTAACGTGCATTGTGGGTAAATTGTTTGAAGGACTTATAAGGGATTACATACAGGAATACATAGGGGATAATTGTATTATAAGTGATAGCCAGCATGGGTTTACTAAGGATAGAAGTTGTCAAACCAATCGAATTTGCTTTTATGAAGAGGTGAGTAGAAGCCTTGACAGAGGAATGGCTGTGTATATAGAGGGGGGCTGTGTATATAGAGGAATGGCTGTGGATATAGTGTTTCTGGATTTTGCTAAAGCGTTTGATACTGTCCCTCATAGACGTCTGACAGGTGAGTTAAGGTCTTTGGGTTTGGAAATTTTAGTTTGTAACTGGATTGAACACTGGCTCATGGATCATACCCAGAGAGTGGTGGTCAATGATTCATGCTCTGATTGGTCCCCGGTAATTAGTGGTGTACCCCAAGGTTCAGTACTGGGCCCGCTGTTGTTTAATTTATTTATCAATGGTATAGAGGATGGTAATAACAGCTCTGTTTCTATCTTTGCAGATGACACCAAGCTTTGTAGCACGGTACAGTCTATAGAGGATGTGCATAAGTTACAAGATGACTTGAATAGACTAAGTGTCTGGGCATCCACTTGGCAAATGAGGTTCAATGTGGATAAATGTAAAGTTATGCATCTGGGTACTAATAACCTGCATGCATCGTATGTCTTAGGGGGGATTAAACTGGCAGAGTCACTGGTAGAGAAGGATCTGGGTGTACTTGTAGATCACAGACTACAGAATAGCATGCAATGTCAGGCTGCTGCTTCCAAAGCCGGCAGGATATTGTAATGTATCAAAAGAGGCATGGACTCAAGGGACAGGGACACAATACTCCCCCTTCATAAAGCATTGGTACGGCCTCACCTGGAATATGCTGTTCAGTTTTGGTCGCCTGTCCATAAAAGGGACACTGCGGAGTTGGAAAGGGTGCAGAGACGCGCGACTAAACTAATATGGGGCATGGAACATCTTAGCTATGAGGAGCGATTAAAGGAGTTACAATTGTTTAGTCTTGAGAAGAGACGTTTAAGGGGGGGATATGATAAACGTATATAAGTATATTAATGGCCCATACAAAAAAATATGGAGAAAAACTGTTCCAGGTTAAACCCCCCCAAAGGACGAGGGGGCACTCCCTCCGTCTGGAGAAGAAAAAGTTTAGTCTCAAGGGGCGACACGCCTTCTTTACCGTGAGGACTGTGAATTTATGGAACGTTCTACCTCAGGAACTGGTCAGAGCAGGAACAATTAACAGCTTTAAAACAGGATTAGATACATTCATGGAACAAAATAACATTAATGCTTATGAAGAAATATAAAATCCCATCCCTTCCCCAATATCGCGCCACACCCCTACCCTTTAATTCCCTGGTTGAACTTGATGGACATATGTCTTTTTTCGACCGTACTAACTATGTAACTATGTAAATATCAATCTTCTTCATTCTATTTCAATTGGAGTGAAATCCTCCTTTTTCCTTTGCATATTTTTGTGTCCATCATACAATTACATAATAACCTCAAGAATGTTCTTGGAGGCGTGGAATATGTGATAAAGTTCAGTTCACTTATATAAGACTGTTTTCACCTAAGTTCAGGTTAACTTTGGTTATTTATAGATATATATCTATATAGTTATTTATATAGAGGGGCGGAGCATCATGTCACACGGGGGCGGGCCGTGACGACACAATGCTCCGGCCCCGTGATCACCAGTAATCAGATCCGGAGCGAGCACGCTCCGGGGACTGATTTTAACGGGGTGCTGCATGCAAGATCACGGGTGTCCCCAGCGGCAGAAGACCCCCGCGATCAGGCATCTTATCCCCTATCCCGATAAGATGTCTTAGCGTCGGAGTACCAGAGTAACCAATTAATTATTGGTTATAATTAGAGATGAGCGAATCGAAGTTGACGAACCCGAATTCGTTACTAATTTCAGGAAAAATTCGATTTGCAACGAATACCCAATATCGCCGCGATTCTATCATGCGAATCGCTTCATTAAACTCTATTTTACAGCGTTCCAGGCTATTGGAGACTTAAGATGGCGGATCCACATGTGAGTACATGGGGCAGGGGATTATGGGAGGGGGGGAAACAGCGGCGGGAATGAAGGAAGGCGGCTGACCCTGAATCACATGTGAGATGCAGCCTATCAGTGTTCACTGACCCCTGTGATGTAACAGCCCTATATAATCGGCGGCCATCTTGCCTCTCTTCATTTCTCCTATGCACGAGATAGGGAAAGGAAGTGACTGCACGTCTGTGTGCTGATCGCATACAACGGCGTTATACAGCATATATGCAGCGGTGACATCAGCATTAGGGAAAGACACAGGGCCCAGTGTTGCTGCAGTTCTGACTGAGAACGATTCTAGCAAAACCTCGTATTCTCCTTACTCCATATAGCAGGCATAGAGGTGCTGCATAGCCGTCACCTGCGTCATAGATCTCACAGCTGTTTTACCTGTATGGAGCATCTAATCTCCTCTTTTTTCAACCCAATTGAGTTTTTTCTGTAAAACATTTTTTTTCTGTGGTGCTGCCCAGTTGGGTCCTGCTGCTGTTCAGAAATAAGTCATATTAGTGTGGACTTTAGTGCCTTTTTACCATTTTTCACCTGTTACTCTGTCTCTGTGCTAAATTCATTGTTATACCACACGTTATATACATGCCTGTGTATGAAAGAAAAAAAAAAAGGTTTTCTTCGGTACAAATACGCTTAACAGTGCGCTCATCATTGCATAAGGCATACATAGAACCAAGAAGTGTACTATTTACTACCTGTTATTCTGTCTCGGTGCTAAATTCAGTGCTATTCCACACATTAGTATACACCTGCTGGTGTATACAAAAAAAATAGTGTTTTTTCTGCGTAGAAATACACATACCAGTGCGCTCATCATTGCAAAGGGCATACATACAACAAAGGAGTGTACTATTTAGTAACTGTTATTCTGTCTAGGGCCTATATACTTTGAAAAGATAGCTGTAAGTAATCGCCTGCTGCTATTCTATACCTTCATAAATGCACTAAGTATGTCAGGCAGGGAAGTGCCAGGACGTGCACAGAGAAGGGGCAGAGGCCTACATACATCAGGTAGAGTTGGCAGCAGACTTGGGGAAGTGGCAGCAGGAGTCGCAGCAGTAGGCCTGAGCTCCCGTTAACACCCAACGGTCGTGTCGTTGACCCATCTCTCCTCGTCAATTGGTTTGCACACTCATCCCCATCATCACAAACGACATCTCACAACCCCAGTGAAGAGTCGGTGGGTTCCTCAGACACAACCCTCAGTTGGCATGGCCCAGGAGCAGTCCCCGTATTCCCATTGCCTTTGTCCTATGCTGTTCCCTCTCCCAAAGAAGTATCTCATGCTTTGGGTTCAGATCCACTATTTAGTGAGAATGATGTAATAGAGGACAGTCAGCATCTAATGGGCAGCCAAGAATGTGAGGAGACATGCGTCACTTGCTCAGCAAGGCGGCCAAGTAGTGATGCGGAAAGTGACGTGGGAGGCTGTGTTTCAATTGTTCAGGGTCCTGAGGCAGACACTGTTGTGGAACACGAGGAGGACATCAGTGACGTGCGCACATCTTTTGATGATGATGAAGCCGATCGCAATTGGGAGCCGGGTGCAGAAGCCGGGGCTTCATCATCATCAGGAGAAGAGATTTGCTCTTTGTCTATGAGGCAGCAAGGCATTAGCACGGTTGGCAATCAGCGTGGTGGTGGCAGTAGTGGAAATTCAGGAGCCAAACGTGCCAGTGGGAGACCACCTGCTTCGCGGCAAGCTACCATTCAGGGAGGTAGTGGAACAGGGGTTCCTGGAGACGGCGCCAATAGCAGTGAAATAGTGCGAACTGCTGGTGAGAAAATCAGCTAGTCTGCGGTGTGGTTGTTCTTCATAAAGAATCCGGAGGACCTTAGCGTAGTCACATGCAAAATCTGTCGGCAGAAAGTGAAGCGTGGCCAGGGTCCCAATCTCGGCACCACAGCCCTGCGTCAACACATGATTCGCCACCATAAAGCGGCCTGGGATAACCGTGGCTCCGATGTAGTGGTCCAGCCTGCCGCATCACCCAGTGGCCATCCGCTCCCTCCGTCATCCAGCCAAGGCTCCACCACCTCAGCCGAATGGAGCATTGTGTCAAACCCTCCTGCTTCTTCCGCTCGTAGTCAGCCATTCCGCCAACAATCGATCGGCGAAGCCATGTCCAAGAGACAACAGTATGCGCCCCCTCATCCAACGGCGCAGAAGTTGAATGTGCTCCTGTCCAAGTTGCTGGTGTTGCAGTCCCTCCCTTTCCAACTGGTGGACTCTGCAGCTTTCAGGGAATTGATGGCTTGTGCCGAGCCAAGGTGGAGAGTCCCAAGCCGTCATTTATTTGCGAAGAAGGCAGTACCAGCCCTGCATACTGTCACAGCGAGCGCTCCGGTCCCCGCCTCTGGACCGGAGCGCCCGCGTCCTCTCCTCCTCTCCCCGGGATCCCGGCTTCTCCCGCTCGGACATACCGACCGGGAGCACGGGATTCCTTGTGTCAGGGACACGGCTGCCGTGGCGGCTGGTCCCCGCTCACGTGCCGCGTCCCTGTCTAACTCACCCTGCACCTCGCTCCATACGCTGACTCACTCTGCTTCTCGGCGCGCCTTCAGTAAATTTAAAGGGCCAGTGCACCATTGATTGGTGCGCTGGCTAATTGTTCCCTGCTCCTTCCCCATAAAAGTTACCTGCCCCTTCCTGCCCTTGCCGGATCTTTGTGCCCTAGTGCCTCTGAGAAAGCGTTCCATATTGTGTGTATTGCCTTGCCTGTTGCTGAACCCGTTGCTACCGCCTACTCGCCTTTGAACCCTAGCCGCCTGCCCTGACCTCTGCTACGTCCGACTACGCTCCTGCCTGCTCCCTGTGTACCACGCCATATCAGCTGCCAGAGAGGTTGAGTTGCTACTGGAGGATACGACCTGGTGGTTACCGCCGCAGCAAGTCCATCCTGCCTTGCGGCGGGCTCTGGTGAAAACCAGTAACCACTTAGAACCGGTCCTCTGGTACAACCCGCACCATCGCCTCTCTGGTCAAGAGGATCCACTACCAGTCCTGCCGGTACGGGACAGTAATATCCGGCCATGGATCCCGCTGATGTTCCTCTGCCAAGCCTAGCGGACCTCACCTCCATTGTGGCCCAGCAAGGTCAGCAGCTAGCCCAGCGAACCGCCATGCTGCAGCAGCTCCTGCCGTCTCGGCAACAGCCAGCTCCTCCGCTTGCATCTGCTGTATTTCCTCCGTCTGCAGCTGCCACTGGTTCCAGAGTCCGCCTATCCCTGCCGGACAAGTATGACGGAGATCCCAAGCAGTGCCGAGGGTTCCTGTCACAGTGCTCTCTCCACCTCGAGCTACTGTCTGACCAGTTTCCTTCTGAGCGAGCCAAGGTAGCCTTTATCCTCAGTCTGCTCTCCGGGAAGGCCCTGGCCTGGGCTACACCGCTATGGGACCGCGCTGATCGTGCCACCTCCTCCGTCCAGAGTTTCTGTCAAGAGTTCCGGAATGTTTTCGAGGAACCTGCCCGAGTTACCTCCGCAGAGACTGCCTTACTAAATTTGTCCCAGGGAGGCTCTACCGTGGGTGACTACGCCATTCAGTTTCGCACCCTAGCCTCAGAATTGAACTGGAACAATGATGCCCTTTGTGCCACATTTAAGAAGGGACTTAACAGTGAAGAAAAGGACGTCCTGGCTGCACGTGAACTACCTTCCACCCTTAGTGACCTCATCTTGTTGGCCACTAGAATCGACAAGCGTTTCGCCGAGAGACGAGAGGAACTCCTTCTAGAAAAAGGAAACGCTCAACCTAGACGCTACCCTCGTCTGGCTCCCGTTTTTCAGCGTCCACCTCAACCTCTCTCTGGGCCTCCCGCCGTGGAAGCCCTGCAGGTGGAACGAAGCAGTCGCAGGGACGAGAACCTGTGTCTGTACTGTGCCAGTACTGAGCACTTCCTGCGAGACTGTCCTCTCCGTCCACTGCATTCGGGAAACGCTCGCACCTAGTAAACGTGGGAGAGGTGTTGCTAGGTGTGGATTCCTCCTCTCCACGTCTCATTATATCCGTGCATTCCGGTAGTCCGCCTAACTAAGCCTCTTTTTATTTCTACGGTTAACGGAGAGAGACTCTCTGCCACAGTGCAGCTCCGGAATTTTTCATACAGAGACTCTAGAGTTCCTAGTCCTTCCATTCTGCTCCTCCGAACTTCTCCTGGGTCTACCATGGCTACAACGTCACAGTCCTGTTCTGAACTCGTCCTCCGGTGAAATCCTGTGTTGGGGTCCCTGCTGTTCGGACCGGTGTCTCAAGCCTGCTCCTGTCAAGCGTCCTTCGCAAGTTTCTCCGCCTGTGAGACTGCCTAAACCTTATCATTGCTTTGCGGATGTCTTCTGCAAAAAACAAGCCGAGGTCCTTCCTCCTCATAGATCCTATGATTGTCTTACTGACCTTATGCCTGGTTCTATGCCACCCCGGGGTAGAATTTATCCTCTCTCACCTCCAGAGACGCTTGCCATGTCCGAATATATTTGTAAAAACCTACAGAGAGGATTCATAAGGAAGTCTTCTTCTCCTGCTGGGGCTGGTTTCTTCTTCGTGACTAAGAAGGACGGTTCCCTCCGCCCTTGCATAGACTACAGAGGACTCAATAAAATCACCATTAAGAACCGTTACCCTCTGCCCCTAATCTCAGAGTCATTTGATCGCCTACGTGGGGCCAAGATTTTCACCAAATTGGATCTTCGAGGGGCCTATAATTTGGTCCGTATCCGGGAGGGAGACGAGTGGAAGACCGCCTCTAAAACAAGAGACGGTTCCTTTGAGTACCTGGTGATGCCTTTCGGCCTCTGTAATGCACCAGCCGTCTTCCAGGAATTCGTCAACAATATCTTCAGGGACTTACTCTACTCCTGTGTGGTCGTATACTTGGATGACATCCTTGTCTTCTCCTCCGACCTGGACCAACACCGGGTCCATGTGCGACAAGTGCTTACCCGCCTGAGGAGAAATCGTCTATATGCCAAGATCGAAAAATTTCTTTTTGAGCAGTCCTCCTTGCCTTTCTTGGGTTACATTATTTCTGCTCAAGGACTTCAAATGGACCCCGCCAAGCTCTCGGTGGTTTTGGATTGGCCACGCCGCACTGGACTCCGAGCCATACAAAGGTTTTTGGGCTTCGCCAATTATTACAGACAATTCATCCCTCATCATTCCACTCTGGTGTCCCCAATTGTGGCCTTGACTAAAAAGGGCGCTAACCCTAAATCCTGGCCTTCCCAAGCCGAAGAAGCCTTCCAGTCCCTGAAGGTCGCCTTTGCCTCATCTCCAGTTCTCTCTAGACCTGATTCCACCAAGCCCTTCTCTCTCGAAGTGGATGCCTCCTCGGTGGGAGCCGGAGCTGTGCTCACACAGAAATCTTCCAAGGGCAAGACCTTAACTTGTGGCTTCTTTTCAAAAACATTATCTCCCGCGGAGAGAAATTATTCCATAGGGGACAGAGAACTGCTGGCTATTAAAGAAAGCTGCCTTCAGTAAATTTAAAGGGCCAGGGCACCATTGATTGGTGCGCTGGCTAATTGTTCCCTGCTCCTTCCCCATAAAAGTTACCTGCCCCTTCCTGCCCTTGCCAGATCTTTGTGCCCTAGTGCCTCTGAGAAAGCGTTTCATATTGTGTGTATTGCCTTGCCTGTTGCCGAACCCGTTACTACCGCCTACTCGCCTTTGAACCCTTGCCGCCTGCCCTGACCTCTGCTACGTCCGACTACGCTCCTGCCTGCTCCCTGTGTACCACGCCATATCAGCTGGCAGAGAGGTCGAGTTGCTACTGGAGGATATGACCTGGTGGTTACCGCTGCAGTAGAACACACACTCACGCAGTGTCCAGCTCACCACTCCCCGTCTCAGTGCACGGAAACGTGTGGACTCCACGTACAAATGCAAACTTGACAAGAAAGGAAAGTCCAGCACTGCAGGTCCAAAGCAAGGAAGCCGTTTTATTGTATAAGAACACACGGACACGAAACGTGGATCACAAGTGACGCGTTTCGGCGAGCTCTATCGCCTTAGTCGTAAAAAGAAAAATTAAGATCCTTCTGGTCTATATAGGGGAAAGCAGCTCCACCCCCCACCAGGTGAAAACACCTAAGTGGTGTGGGTGGAGCTACCCTCTCCCCACACAGACACAGTCTAAATGTACAATACACATAGAAAAAATTCACTCCAGTATGTTGTATACAACAATAAATATAGTGAATATACAAAAGCAATAAAGAAAAATGTTACAAAATACATAATTTCAGCTGTGACGTGTACAAAATAGTAAATACACAGTTTCATAGAAAATATATAAAATATATAAACATGTTGATCAAAAAAAAAAACCCCAGCAATAAATATAATAAGAATAATGAAAATAAATACGGTGGGTGTTACACCACTCATTACTGACTCAGTAACATAACCAATAATGTGCATGTAGAATTATATAACAAAAGAACGGGGGGTATAAGCATAAGGTTAAAACCTGTGTGTGTGAACGAGTCTCTAATCATACCTGCATGTATTAGCAAGTAATGTGAGAGTCGTTCTAACAGCAAAGTTAGAGAAAGAAAAACGATGAAAAAACGCATGCACCTGATAGAAAACATATATAGAATTCTAGATGACAAAATTGCATTTATATAATATAAGGTGCAGAGTGATCATCGGAATAACAAAATGAAATCAACTTGAGGGTGATCACTGGACACATAGGACATAAGCAAAGGCAAAAATATATACCTCAAATAATTAGATGTAAATGATTCATACAAATATATAACTGTAGTTATAGCGCTATTATTAAATCCAGTGATAACCCTGTGGTTGAAAGAGGTCCGTATAATGATAACTGATGTTGTTAAAGGGGGACAAGTGTGAACAGGAGGCAATACACACAAACTCACCACACCTTATTTTGAGCTAGTAATATAACATGGTATCTTGCCTCCTGTTCATACCTGTCGGGAACCGGGTGCCCAGTTTAAGGATCAAATAGACCTCTCGGTCGAAAAGCTTCCTTCTGTGATCCCCTCCTCGTATTGGGGCTGTGACCTTCTCAATGCCTTGAGCATATAGACTCAAGAAAGAGCCTGCATGATGTTCTGCACAGTGTCTGCTAACCATGGATACGTCGCGGGAATTAAAATGTGGGATGTCCGACAGATGCCTCCGAATTCTCACTTTGAGGGCACCCGTCGTACACCCCACATATTGGATATTACATTCCCGGCACGTAATACAGTATACCACAAAAGTGGTATTGCAATTGATGTATCTTTCCATTTGAAATATTTCTCCATTGCTGGTGGACTTAAATTCTGTACTGTTAAGCATGACACAACAACATGTGCACTTGTTATGGCCACACTTGTACGATCCTTTGTGTTTCAACCAACAAGGTGTACTACCACTAGTGTGTTGAAACATTCTTGGGGAAACCCTACTTGCAATAGTTCTAGCTTTCCTAGGGACGACTCTAAAACCATTCGAAAAAATCCCAGAATATGCTGGGTCCCCCGAAATCATGGGGATGTATTTGTTGACAATCCTACGAATGGCAGTAAAGTCGTCACTAAATTGTGTGATAAAGGTTACAGGATTTTGATTTTGGTGTTCAGCGTTAAGGCTAGGGTTGGGGTGTCTCCCTCTCAGTAGCACCGTTCGATCGCGATCATGGGCGATCCGAACGGCACGACTGATTGAGCCCTCCGTGTATCCTCTTTGTTTCAAACGTACCCCTATGGCTTCTGATTCACGGGTAAAATCCTCCTTTCTGGAGCAGTTGCGTCTGGCGCGGATCATCTCCCCCACTGGGAGATTCCTAGTAACGTGGGGGGGATGACACGAGTCAGCTCGCAGGATAGAGTTAACAGAGGTGTCCTTCCTATAAGTGGACGTGAAAATCTTGCCCTCTTGTGCATCACCAGTGAGATGCAAATCTAGGAAGGACACCGTATCCCTACACATGGTAACCGTGAACTTCAAATTGAAAGGGTTATTGTTTAAATAATCAGAGAACGGTTGTATGGCCGCCACATCGGAATCCCATATGAATATGAGGTCATCGATGTAGCGACCATACCACTGGATGGAGGTGCAGAATGGATTGATGGGGGCGAATAATGTCTCCCTCTCCCACCAACACATATATATGTTGGCGAGAGAGGGGGAGAACTTCGCCCCCATCGAAGCACCTGTAATCTGAAGATAAAATTGCTGATCAAATTGAAAAAAATTGTGAGTTAACAAAAAATCTACTACCTGGATGATAAAATCACATAAATCACTCGAATATTGGGAGTATGTGTTCAAGAACCAAACAAGAGCCATCTTCGCCAGATAGTGCGGTATGACCGAGTATAGTGATGTCACATCGGCTGTAATCCAAACAAAATTTGGTTGCCAGTTCATTTGTTCGCACATCTGGAGAACATGGCTCGAGTCTTTGATATACCCAGGAATGTGATGGATTAAGGATAAATTATCAATCCAGGAGCAAAGTCTCTCATTCAAGGAGGAGATGCCTGCAACAATGGGGCGCATAGGGGGAGGAAACACATCCTTGTGGAAACACATCCTTGTGGAACACCGCTATGACAGGATGTTGAATTTTAATGTATTCAGCTTGTTTCTCGCTGATGTGTCCACTCTGTACCCCAAAATCCACAAGGGTGTAAAGGCGGGATTTGAAGGAGACGGTAGGGTTAATCGGCAGTGGTCTGTAAGTGCTAGTGTCCAACAGCATGTTAAGATTAAGTTGTTGATACAGGCCGCTGTCGAGAACCACAACCGCTCCTCCCTTATCCGCTTGTCGGACCACTATGTCCTTCCATTCACTCAAATGATCTAGAGCTTGTTTCTCAAGAACAGACAAGTTCCCCCGCTTAGTTCGCCTACTTTTGGAAAGAGCCAATAACTCCCGTTCAACCACTTCTTGAAAGTGGTCAAGAACAGGTGTTCTTGACATAATCGGATAAAAATCCGGGTTAGATGTAAGAAATTCCGGTGCGGGTACAATGTCCACGCCACTATAGGAATCCTGTAATTCGGACAATAAACAGAGATCCCCAAAAGTAAGGCTAGCACACCCAGAGGGCTCACCCATATCAGTAGTGTGTAATAAGGTAGAAACATTAGACATTCTCATTTGCATGTAATCATCATTTGTAGACTCTATAGCATCAATAGAAACATTAGTTATATTATCCCCATTAGACATATTAGAGAAATGTTTCTTGATGGTAATGTCTCTTACGAACTTATTAATGTCCAACAGGGTTTTGAATAAATGAAATCCACACGATGGGGCAAAAGTCAGTCCCTTGGACAACACCAAAAGTTCATAAGGAGATAGAGTCTTGGCAGACAAGTTGAAAACTGGTATGGTGCTCACCTCCTCCTGTAGAAGCGTGGACTCCGTCTTGGGTGCGCGGTGTTTCCTCCCCGCTCGTCGTTTTTTGATGATGACGACGGGCGGTTACCTGGGCCCCTTGATGACGTAGGTAGTGGGGAGGAGGAAGCGGTCGGAGCTCCGGATCCTGAAGCATCCGACTGATCTCCCACATCTGTGGAATCACCATCCGTACAGGTAAAGCTGACTTTAGAATCCCTGCTGGTAGAATTCTCACGATTTCTATTTTTAGGGTGATTCCTCCTTCCTCGTCCCTTTTTCAGAATCGATTTTGGTGTAGCTTTGTTTCCACTCTGTGGCCACTGATACACGTTTTTCTCTCTATAGTCCTGTAGATCACGCATAAATTTAGACTGTTTCTGTTTGACCTCTGTGATTATGGTCTCCATTTTAGCAATATTAACTTTGATCTTCTCATCCATGTCACAGAATGTTGGATGACCCTCATATTGATGAAGGGTCGTTTGCAATTGGGTAATGTTATCCCCAGCTTCTATAAGGGCTTGTTCCTCGTACGAAATAATTAGCTTCATAAATTTCAGCGAGGACTCTGTGAGCAATAGTTCCCAGTCGGTTTTAAACTGGTCCCCAAAAATAGTGGTGGGGAATTTGCGTATGCGTAGTCCTCTCGGTATCATATTGTTCTCCACATATTTCTTAACTGTGGAGACATTCCACCATATACGGACCTCATTAGTGAGAGCTTTCTCCAACTGCTGCATGAGAATCTTAAGATCCAACGTATTGGTGGTGTCCGTGTCCTGTGTGTTGAACATAGAAGACATCCTTGCTAGACGTGCTTGACGATCATCATCAACGGATTTCAGGCAGGCACTTGTCGCCATTTTAGCTCCTGAATTAATATTCCTGATGCTGGAATGGGAGACTCAGACAGTCCAATCAATAGAACACACACTCACGCAGTGTCCAGCTCACCACTCCCCGGCTCAGTGCACGGAAACGTGTGGACGCCACGTACAAATGCAAACTTGACAAAAAAAGAAAAGTCCAGCACTGCAGGTCCATTTTTGCAGGCATCTCCTCCTTGAATGAGAGACTTTGCTCCTGGATTGATAATTTATTACAACCCTTAATCCATCACATTCCTGGGTATATCAAAGACTCGAGCCATGTTCTCCAGATGTGCGAACAAATGAACTGGCAACCAAATTTTGTTTGGATTACAGCCGATGTGACATCACTATACTCGGTCATACCGCACTATCTGGCGAAGATGGCTCTTGTTTGGTTCTTGAACACATACTCCCAATATTCGAGTGATTTATGTGATTTTATCATCCAGGTAGTAGATTTTTTGTTAACTCACAATTTTTTTCAATTTGATCAGCAATTTTATCTTCAGATTACAGGTGCTTCGATGGGGGCGAAGTTCTCCCCCTCTCTCGCAAACATATATATGGGTTTGTGGGAGAGGGAGACATTATTCACCCCCATCAATCCATTCTGCACCTCCATCCAGTGGTATGGTCGCTACATCGATGACCTCATATTCATATGGGATTCCGATGTGGTGGCCATACAACCGTTCTCTGATTATTTAAACAATAACCCTTTCAATTTGAAGTTCACGGTTACCATGTGTAGGAATACGGTGTCCTTCCTAGATTTGCATCTCACTGGTGATGCAAAAGAGGGCAAGATTTTCACGTCCACTTATAGGAAGGACACCTCTGTTAACTCTATCCTGCGAGCTGACTCGTGTCATCCCCCCCACGTTACTAGGAATCTCCCAGTGGGGGAGATGATCCGTGCCAGACGCAACTGCTCCAGAAAGGAGGATTTTACCCGTGAATCAGAAGCCATAGGGGTACGTTTGAAACAAAGAGGATACACGGAGGGCTCCATCAGTCGTGCCGTTCGGATCGCCCATGATCGCGATCGAACGGTGCTACTGAGAGGGAGACACCCCAACCCTAGCCTTAACGCTGAACACCAAAATCAAAATCCTGTAACCTTTATCACACAATTTAGTGACGACTTTACTGCCATTCGTAGGATTGTCAACAAATACATCCCCATGATTTCGGGGGACCCAGCATATTCTGGGATTTTTTGGAATGGTTTTAGAGTCGTCCCTAGGAAAGCTAGAACTATTGCAAGTAGGGTTTCCCCAAGAATGTTTCAACACACTAGTGGTAGTACACCTTGTTGGTTGAAACACAAAGGATCGTACAAGTGTGGCCATAACAAGTGCACATGTTGTTGTGTCATGCTTAACAGTACAGAATTTAAGTCCACCAGCAATGGAGAAATATTTCAAATGGAAAGATACATCAATTGCAATACCACTTTTGTGGTATACTGTATTACGTGCCGGGAATGTAATATCCAATATGTGGGGTGTACGACGGGTGCCCTCAAAGTGAGAATTCGGAGGCATCTGTCGGACATCCCACATTTTAATTCCCGCCACGTATCCATGGTTAGCAGACACTGTGCAGAACACCATGCAGGCTCTTTCTTGAGTCTATATGCTCAAGGCATTGAGAAGGTCACAGCCCCAATACGAGGAGGGGATCACAGAAGGAAGCTTTTGGACCGAGAGGTCTATTGGATCCTTAAACTGGGCACCCGGTTCCCGACAGGTATGAACAGGAGGCAAGATACCATGTTATATTACTAGCTCAAAATAAGGTGTGGTGAGTTTGGGTGTATTGCCTCCTGTTCACACTTGTCCCCCTTTAACAACATCAGTTATCATTATACGGACCTCTTTCAACCACAGGGTTATCACTGGATTTAATAATAGCGCTATAACTACAGTTATATATTTGTATGAATCATTTACATCTAATTATTTGAGGTATATATTTTTGCCTTTGCTTATGTCACATGTGTCCAGTGATCACCCTCAAGTTGATTTCATTTTGTTATTCCGATGATCACTCTGCACCTTATATTATATAAATGCAATTTTGTCATCTAGAATTCTATATATGTTTTCTATCAGGTGCATGCGTTTTTTCATCGTTTTTCTTTCTCTAACTTTGCTGTTAGGACGACTCTCACATTACTTGCTAATACATGCAGGTATGATTAGAGACTCGTTCACACACACAGGTTTTAACCTTATGCTTATACCCCCCGTTCTTTTGTTATATAATTCTACATGCACATTATTGGTTATGTTACTGAGTCAGTAATGAGTGGTGTAACACCCACCGTATTTGTTTTCATCATTCTTATTATTTTTATTGCTGTTTTTTTTTTTTTTTGATTAACATGTTTATATATTTTATATATTTTCTATGAAACTGTGTATTTACTATTTTGTACACGTCACAGCTGAAATTATGTATTTTGTAACATTTTTCTTTATTACTTTTGTATATTCACTATATTTATTGTTGTATACAACATACTGGAGTGAATTTTTTCTATGTGTATTGAACATTTAGACTGTGTCTGTGTGGGGAGAGGGTAGCTCCACCCACACCACTTAGGTGTTTTCACCTGGTGGGGGGTGGAGCTGCTTTCCCCTATATAGACCAGAAGGATCTTAATTTTTCTTTGTACGACTAAGGCGATAGAGCTCGCCGAAACGCGTCACTTGTGATCCACGTTTTGTGTCCATGTGTTCTTATACAATAAAACGGCATCCTTGCTTTGGACCTGCAGTGCTGGACTTTCCTTTCTTACCACTGCAGTAAGTCCATCCCGCCTTGCGGCAGGCTCTGGTAAAAACCAGTAACCACCAGAACCGGTCCTCTGGTACAACCCGCGCCATCGCCTCTCTGGTCAAGAGGATCCACTACCAGTCCTGCCGGTACCTGACACATACGTTTGTACAAGAGAAGGTGGGCCCGTCCTTGAGCCTGTCGGTGTGTTCAAAAGTGCACGGCAGCGCCGACGTGTGGAGCTGTAACTATGGGCAGGGACAATACATGTCTTTTACGGCCCACTGGGTAAATGTTGTTCCTGCACAGCCACAACAGCAACTTGGACAGGTCACACCGCTTCCTCCTCCATGCTCTGGCTCCCAGGCAGTTGGTCCTTTTACAGTGTGCGCCTCTTCCTCCCCCTCCCCCGTGTCCTCGGCCTCCACTGCACGTGCAAATCTCGGTGGCCCTTCATCATACCACGTGTGTAGGGCACAGCGGTGTCAAGCCGTCCTTCACATGGTTTGCCTTGGCGAACGGAGTCACACAGGGGAGGAACTGCTAAAGTTCATTAGGGAAGAAATCCGAGTATGGCTTACTCCATGAAATCTGGAAATGGGAACCATGGTGACCGACAATGGGAAGAACATTGTGGCCGCGCTGTGATAAGGAAGTGTGAACCATTCGCCCTGCATGGCACACGTGTTGAATCTGGTTGTCAATAAGTTCATCAAGTCTTCACCCCATTTGCAAGACGTCCTGACAATGGCAAGGAAACTGTGCATGCACTTCAGCCACTCGTACACCGCCAAGCACACTTTGCTTGAGCTGCAGTGTCAGAACGGTATCCCACAACATAGTCTCATTTGTGACGTTGCCACACATTAGAATTTCACCCTCCATATGTTGGACAGAATATACGAACAAAGAAAAGCCATCACGGATTTTTTGATGATACAAGCAGATAGGAGTACTCCCCTGTGTAACTTCAATGTGAAGTGGCAGCTCATACGTGACACCTGCCGTTTGCTAAGGCCCTTTGAGGAAGCCACATTTTTTGTTAGTTGCTCGAATTACGCCATGAACGACGTAATTCCACTCCTACATTTACTCCAAAAAATGATTGAAAACATGGCTGGTCACGGCAATGGAGACGTTGCGACTACATCAGAAGGCTACATGAGTCCTGTGGGGGATGAACTGGAGGAGGATGATGAGGGGCAGAGCGGAGCACAGTTTACGGTGGATGAGATGGTCGGTGTTTCTGGTCATTGGACAGGAGAGGAGGAGCAGGAGCAGCCAGAGAAGCTGGAGGGTTATTACGAGGGAGGCGAGACAGAGGACCCAGACACACCGTGGCAGTATGCAGTGGAGATGGAGGCAGGTAGTCCCAGCAAGTCACTGTCACAAATGGCACGATGCATGCTGAGTTGCTTGCGTAGTGACCCCCGAATTGTCAAAATTCGTCAGCGTGATGACTTCTTGATCTCCACCTTATTAGACCCTCGCTACCGGCCCAGAATGGGGGCCTTTTTTACACCCACTGAGAGGGAGGACAAACTGACCTACTTCAGGAAGCTTCTACGTAGTCGGTTGGCTGATGCCTATCGGCCACATGGTCCATCCACTCGCAGGTCTGACTCGGGGGGCCCTCTGCGCTCACCTTCCACTGCCACGGCTGCTGGGGAGGGGTGGCAGGAGCAGTACCGGCTCAATCAGCAGCAGCCTGAGTCTACAGTCACTGATGAGTAGCTTCCTTCAGCCGCATAGTGAAGCTCCTCATCAGCAGCAGGTGGACATGGAGCAGGACCTGAACCAGCAGGCGGTGGCTTACCTCGACATGACCCTGCCAACAACCGTTGAAGATCCGCTGGACTTCTGGGCAGCCAAACTCGATTTATGGCTGCAACTAGCCGAGTTTGCCCTGGAAAAGCTGTCCTGCCCGGCCAGTAGTGTGCCATCAGAGCGGATGTTTAGTGCGGCCGGGGCCATAGTCACTCCAAGGCGAACTTGTCTGTCCACTAAACATGTGGAAAGACTGACGTTTGTCAATATGAATCAGGGATGGATCAGCCAGGATTTCCAGCCACCAATGACAGATGGGTCTGAGTAGATTGACCATCCTCCTACAACAAAATTTTCTCTATTGTTGTTGGTTATGAAACCCTCTGGGGCAGACCTGGGCATTGTACGGCCCGCTTGCCACATACGGCCCTTTGATTGGCTTTGACCGGCTCGCGCTGATTGGGGGACAACTATGCTGCCTAATCTGGGGGACAACTATGCTCCTAATCTGGTGACATCTATGCTGCCTAATCTGGGGGACAACTATGCTCCTTATCTGGGGGACAACTATGCTCCTAATCTGGGGGACAACTAAGCTCCTAATCTGGTGGACATCTATGCTGCCTAATCTGGGGGACAAGTATGCTCCTAATGTGGGTGACATCTATGCTCCTAATCTGGGGGACATATATGCTGCCTAATCTGGGGGACATCTATGCTGCCTAATCTGGGTGACATCTATGCTGCCTAATCTGGGGGACAAGTATGCTCCTAATCTGGGGGACATCTATGCTGCCTACTCTGGAGGACAAGTATGCTCCTAATGTGGGGGACATCTATGCTGCCTAATCTGGGGGACAAGTATGCTCCTAATCTGGGGGACAATATGCTCCTAATCTGGGGGACATCTATGCTGCCTAATCTGGGGGACAAATATGCTCCTTATCTGGGGGACAACTATGCTCCTAATCTGGGGGACATCTATGCTGCCTAATCTGGGGGACAAGTATGCTCCTAATCTGGGGGACATCTATGCTGCCTACTCTGGGGGACAAGTATGCTCCTAATGTGGGGGACATGTATGCTGCCTAATCTGGGTGACATCTATGCTGCCTAATCTGGGGGACAACTATGCTCCTAATATGGGGAAAAAATATGCTTCTGGCCTTGGGCCTATAATTTTTTTAAGTTTAGCATTAGCTAAATACATGCTTAATGCAAATGCAAACATTGATCTTTAAATGTAAGGGGTTATGAAACCCTTTTGGGTACTGCGAATGACTGCTCCAGACTCATTCTGTGTCTTTCACAAACTACTCGCCTCCCTGGTGCCTCAGGCCTATAATTTTTTGAAGTTTAGCAGTAGCTAAATAAATGCTTAATGCAAATGTAAACATTGTTCTTTAAATGTAAGGGGTTATGAAAACCTCTTGGGTACTGCAAATGCATGATCCAGACTCATTCTCTGTCTTTCAGGAACTACTTGCCTCCCTGGTGCCTCTGGCCTTAAATTTTTGGATGTTTAGCAGTAGCTAAATACATGCTTAATGCAAATTTCAACAATGATCGTTAAATTCTCGGCGCTCTGCCAGGGCCTTCTCCTACTCCGCCTGGGCAGATCCGAGGACGTCACTAACCAACTCACTAACTAATCAAATTGCTTATAACGACGGGCGGTGTGTACAAAGGGCATGGACTTAATCAACGCCAGCTTATGACCCTCACTTACTGGTAATTCCTCGTTTTAAGGTTAAATAATTGCAATCCCAGATCCCTATCACGAACTGGTTTCAGCGTGCAACACGCACCTGTCCTTGAAAGATAGAGACACGCTAATCTGTTCAGTGGAGCGCTAGTGCGGCCCAGGACATCTGAGGCCATAACACACCTGTTATTGCTCGATCTCGCAATTGATTGTGCAATGTAAGGGGTTATTAAAGCCTCTTGGGTACTGCTGAGGCCTACTCCTGACTGCTCCTGGTGCAATGTATGGGGTAATTAAACACTCTTGGGTAGTGTTATTGTTAAATTTACTGGTAATTTTATCAGTAATAAAATAGAATTTTGCAGAATGTTAACCGTTACACATCGGAAAGCTTATTGTGTGTGATTTTTTAATGGGAAAAAAAATTGATGGAGAGGGATTAACTCTACTTAATCATTTTTGGCGATTAGAATCATTTTGTGATCTGATTTTTTGAAGACAGATGCGCTTACACACATGTAATAATTTTTTTAACCAAATTTCAAACATTGTGTGGTTTATTATTTTTGAGAAGAATGTCTTTTGGTGGTCCACCGTCCTGCATTATAGAGTCTTCTGAACTGCTGTATATGCGCTTGTTTTTAAAAAACAGGTATTTTGTCAGACAGTTTCAATAAAATTTGGTGTTTTTTTGGGGTGGACTGTGAAGCCCGGGTGTGTACTGGTGCATCAGCCAACTCCAGGCTGTGTCCTTCAGGCAATATATGGGTTCCTGATGCCGCAGAGGTGGGGCCTGGGTCTGGAAATTTCTAATTTTTGGATAGCGGGTCCTACCTATGAGAAATCTTTGTCAAAAATGTCATATATTGTGTTGTTTTTTTTTTTTTTTTGGGGGGGGGGGGGATTGTGAAGCCCTGGTGTGTAGTGTACTAGTGCCATTCAGCTGTGCCATTCAGCCACTAAATGGTCTCCTCTTGCTGCCAACATGTCCACGCTGTGTCATTCAGCCACTATATGGTGTCCTCATGCTGCCAACACCACCAAACTTTGCCATTCAGCCACTATATGGTGTCCTCATGCTGCTAACACCACCAAACTGTGCCATTCAGCCACTATATGGTGTCCTCATGCTGCCAACACATCCACGCTGTGCCATTCAGCCACTATATGGTGTCCTCATGTTGCCAACACCTCCACGCTGTGCCATTCAGCCACTATATGGTGTTCTCATGTTGCCAACACCTCCACGCTGTGCCATTCAGCCACTATATGGTGTCCTCATGCTGCGAACACCTCCACGCTGTGCCATTCAGCCACTAAATGGTCTCCTCATGCTGCCAACACCTCCACACTGTCATTCAGTCACTATATGGTGTCCTCATGCTGCCAACACCTCCACGCTGTGCCATTCAGCCACTATATGGTGTCCTCATGCTGCCAACACCTCCACACTGTGTCATTTAGCCACTATATGGTCTCCCCATGCTGCCAACACCTCCACGCTATGTCATTCAGTTACTATATGGTCTCCTGACACTGATGCCACCACCAGCCTCTGTCATTGTGCTGCTGTGTGGCAGGGATTCTAAAAGCAATGCCGGTAATCTGCATGTTATTCTGAATAACAGTATTATTTCACTAATCCAGCACACTCCATATGCTTTTTTGAACACAGCAAACTGTTCTATACCCCTATAGAGGCTGTTTGTAGGCTAGAAATAGCCTTTTTTAATATATATATTTGCCGCAAAAAAATTTGGATCGAAGCAAACTTTTTCGGAAAATTCGGCGAATATGCAGAATCGAATTTTTGAAAAGTTCACTCATCTCTACTTATGAACTATGTTACTAGACGTGGGAGAACATTCATTTTCAGAACATTCACCCTTCCCAGCCAAGAAAAGTCCCTGCGCTCCCATCTGGCCAAGTCCGCTCTGAAGGAGTGAAGGAGTCGCGTAAAAATCAATGTATAGGTGTCAGCAAAGTTAGCAGGGACTTGAACCCCTAAATATTTGAGGTCTTGTTTCTGCCACTTGAATGGTTAAGAATCTTGGATGGAGTGCAGTGAATGTTGCGGGAGGGAGATGTTGAGGGCCTCACATTTGGTTATATAAAATTTATAGTTACTGTAGGCAGAATATTGACATATGGTGGCCATTAGGGAGGGAAGAGAGATAAGGGGGTAGGAGGGGTAAAAGGAGAAGGTCATCCGCTTAGGCCGAGCATTTGTCACTAGTGGGTGTCAGCAGGCCTTTAATGTTGGGGTTATTGCAGATAGCTACTAGGAGGTGTTCCAAAGAGAGGGCGTACAGGAAAGGGGAAAGTGGGCAACCTTGTCTCGTGCCGTTTCGGATGTGGAATGGGGTCGACAGACAGCCGTTAATACGGATACGCGCTTGGGGGTTGGAGTACAGAGCCATGATATGCGAGAGCATCCTCTGATCGTGAATTCCCAGTTCTCCCGATCAAAAGCTTTTTCAGCATCGAGGGGTAAGAGAATCAGGGGAGAGTTAAGCTTTTTGACGCTGTGTATCCAGTGCAAGTAATATTTGGTGGAGCCCGTTAGTACATAGCCCTCTTTAAAGTGGGTCTCCTGCAAAGACAAGATTTGGGCTCTCTTTATGTAGGGAATAAAGGATTTTGGCACGTTTTTCTGGGGTGTTGAATCCCTTAACATTAAGGGAGGCCAATTTGATGTTGGCTGCCATGGGAGGGAAGAAGCGATGAGATCAACTTACCACTGGCATTGCGGAGGAGCGGCATCCCAAGACTGCACGGCGTTGAGGTGGAGGAGATGGGTATCCTACATAGAGAAGAAGGGAGAAAGAGAGGTGTGAGAAGAGCAGCAACAGGGTAGAAAGAGATAGGAGGCAACCAAAAGAGAATGGTTACAAGGGGCCTAGAAGAGGGGGCCATAAGGGCCAGTATCAGGATTAGGACCAGCCTAATCAGTATGCTAGTGGGGGAAAACATAGAAGGGCCACTAGACCTAAGATATATTACGTAACATCACGTGAGGGAGATAGCTCAGGCTCATGAGTATGGAAGTCAAGGTGGCAGTACAAAACATGTTCCCGGCATAGCAGGCAGGGACATGAGAATGACGGGCATAAATAGTGCAAAAAAGGGACAGCCAGGGGGCTGCCGTCTAATGTGGGTGTTAGGAGGCAGGGGTAGCTATGGTGGTAAAGCATGTTAGGGGAAGAGAGCGGATGATATGTGTGGCAGGGAATGTGCAAGTCATGTGTGAGTGTGGAGCAGGGAAGCAAGCAACAATCACGGAAAAAAAAACTACAACATGAAACATTTTAAGAACCATAGTTCCTCAGGAGGTCCGAACTCAAGGGCATTTTGAAGTAATTGGAGAAGGGGTTTGAGGGCTGCTCTCAACTTGAGTGTGTGCAAGGAGGTCAGGATACAAGGAGATTGGAGAGCCATTGTAGGAGATATTTTTCAGATCCCTCGCCTTTCTCAGGATCTCATCTTTTATGAGGAAGTGGTGAACCCTGCAGATGACGTTGCGTGGCTTCTTCGGGCCAGGGTCTTTCGCTCTGAGGGTGCGGTGTGCTCTATCCAATTCCAGTGGGGTATCCTGGGGTTTTTGGAGGACTTCATTAAATAGTCTCTGTAGGGTAGTAGCAATATCCTGAGGTGGAACAGATTCTGGCAGGCACTTAATACGGATGTTATTTCTACGGTTACTATTCTTAAGATCATCTAGGTGTTCCATTTCTTGTAATTGTTGTGAGTGCAGGGGTGGTGTCTCTCATTGTTGTGAGTGCCGCTGTGGTGTCTCTCAAGGAGTGGATCTGGCAAGTGACCGATGTGCGGAATTCCTCCAAGCTGCGAACGCGGTCACGGAGATGCGTGATTTCAGCTTTTACAGGGTTGAGATCCTGTCTCCAGGCTGACTTGAGATCTGAGGCCATCGTCTGCATATCAGATTTTGTGGGCAGTAAAGTAAGTAGAGCTTGGAGTTCAGGAAAGTGCTGCAGCATACTAGCAGCGGCCTCAGGAGTGGGCAAAGTAGGTGCAGGCGGAGTGAGATGGGTCCGGAGCATGGTCAGCCAGCTGCAAGCGGCGTGGTGGATGCCTGATGCCAGTCAATGCATCATCAGAGGATGAGTGACCAGATCTGGGTGAGGAACAATTGGTATGCTTGTGTGGAGTTTTGAAGAGGGATTTTTCGCAGGAGGGCTGGCACTCCAAAATTCAGGAGAGTCACTTTCTGCATTAGAGTCTCTGGGGTCTTTGTCTGACCCCGATTCCATGATGGCTGACCAGTCTCTCACATCTGGTGCAGGAGGTCCTGGCACTGGAGGGGGAATCACAGGAGGCGCACCTACAGAGCCAGAGAGCCTCAGGGCCGAGGAAGAGGCCGCAGGAACACTGTGACGGGCAGAATCCCTCGGTCTCTTATCCTGGGAAGATGCTGCAGCAGCTTGGGCATAGGAGGGGACACCCACTCGTTGTGGAGCCTCTTGACTGCTTGTGTGTTGAGGCGAGGTAGATGGGGTGGCAATGGGCTCATGCTGGAGCAGGTGGAATGGAGGATGGCAGCATCAGGATGTGCATGTGCTCCTGGAGACAGATGGGGAAAGGCTGCAGTCAACTCATGGACAGTGGGGCCAGTAGGAGGTAGAGGTGCAGAGCCAGGGGGGGCCTCCTCTCCCTACCAAGGGTGGTACAAGAAGGGAGGAGGTCCCACTCCCCTGGCCCGAGATATACCTCATTGATATGGCTTCTGCTGCTGTCAGATGCTGTCGGCACTGGCAGGTCCCACCGCACGGGTGAGTCAGCTGCAGGAGGGACAGGTGACTGCGTCCTCCCATGTTCTTCAGCGCAGCCCTCAGCGTAGGAGCCCAGCACTGTCGTCATTACCAAGTGCAGGGAGGGGGAGGAGTCAGCGTCTGTGAGGCAGCATTGTTCAAAGGGACAATGGCGGAGCTGCAGATGAAGGCCGCACCGGGGCAGAGAGAACAGGCGGCTGTTGGAAGAAGTCGGTAATCGCTCTCAGCTGGGTCTCTGAGGTAAGAGGGAGTGATTTCTTCTTTTTACCCCGGTTTTGGCCTCCCTTAGCAGGGTAGAACAGCCCTTAACCCCCGGCCCTGGACGGAGCTCCTACAGAGTGCAGCTATTCACCAGCGCACCCAAGCCACTTCCGGACCACTCTCTTTTATTAGTGCAGTTTAGACTACTTGCTGATGTGGGGGACCGTAGGCCTCTCTGGCACCAAAACCCCTTCTGGCTATGGGTACTGGCTACTTCTGAAATAATCTCTTCTGAAATTAGAAGTGGAACCAGTATTGACAGTCAGGAATTCCCTATGGTCCGGGACTCTTGTAAAGCATTCCTTTGGAGATGACTGATTTGGCATATTTGTATCCAAAAGTCATGAACAAGTGAAAAGGGGGTCTGGTTACAACTGGAATCCCAGAAAATTGGGGATAACATTCAGAGACTTAAGTGGACAATAAGAGGTTTTTGGCAAAATGCCAGTTGATGAGAGTGGGGAAAGCATGGGCAAGCTAATTCTATTGCTAGATCTCAACAGAGCCATGCCTATATTTTTTGCCTTTTAGACCCCTCTGGGGTGGAGGTTACGAAGGGACATCATGCTGTCTTTTTATAAAGACATAAATACCTCTAAGACTGTCTGCTCTGAGTCAGAGCTTGATGCCGCTTTGAGAGACGTTCCATTGTTTGTATTGGTGTTTTTCACAATTTTACATACAAAGTATCTCATAAAAAATAAAAAAAATAATTAAAAAAATGAATAAGGGTATGTTCACACGTTAGGAAAATGTGTGGAATGTCTGCCTGTGTGCAGACATTCCGCACATTTGACTAATCCGGCGGGTGCTAGGACTGCTCGAAAATGCGCAGTCTCATAGATGGCAATGCATTTCCGAGCAGAATCTGCTGAAACAATAGACATGTCTATTCTTTCTGTGGACGCCAAAAATCAGGATTTCATAGTGCAGCAGAATCCCATAGAAATCAATAGGACTCTGCTGCAGTGGAATGTCCATGCAGAATATTCTGGCAGAATTCCTCACAGATATTCTGCCGTGTGAACATACCCTAAGTCATATCACCTATAAGTTTCCTCTAACATGATATTAGACTCTGATTCATCCACATTTTAGTGACCTGGTGCCGGAAGGATTCTGATATATATATTCTAGGTGGGCCTCTCCTTCTCTACAAGCTTATAATGGAAGTTTCTTCACTTTAAAGGGGTACTCCGCTGCTCTGCATTTGGAACAAAACTGTTCCGAACACTGTTGCCGGGAGCTAGTGACGTCATAGCCCCGCCCTCTCATGACGTCACACCCCACCCCTCAATGCAAGTCTATGGGAGGGGGCGTGACGTCAAGATGGGGCGGGGCTATGATGCCACGAGCTCCCGGCTACAGTGTTCGGAACAGTTTGTTCCAAATGCAGAGCAGCAGAGTATCCCTTTAACCAATTATAGCCAAATGATGGCATGAGGAAGCATTTAATAATTCCAGGATTAGTTTACTGCACTTTTTTTTTTTTTTTTAAGCAAGAAATAAGAAAATCCAGAATCTCCCAGAAATGTCCCCGGGGAATAAAGGAGCATTTTCCGACATATACACCAAAAAGCAGCTTTAGAAGCATTTGACAAAGAAACAGACTTAATCAGAGCATAAAGCCACCAAAGAACATAGACACAAATGCATCCAATTACCATTTACTATATATAAATAATCTTTATTAGAGCAAACACTGTAACAAACTCACAAGAACAAACATAAGCTAAAAATTGGTTACTGAACCTAATGCCCTTTAACCCCTTGCCACATATGGATATTTATAAACGTCCATAAGCGGCTCCTAGAGGTATGATGCATGCTCAGCAGGTGAGTGCGCATCATACCCGGTGGGTCCCGGTTGCGACCCACGGCTAATGCCAGACATCGCTAATTGGGCTGATGTCCGGCATTGACTCTTTAGACTCAAAGTTGAACGCTGCGGCTAAAGGGAAAGTAAAAACTTCCTGGCAGCTCAGTCAGGCTGATCGAGACCATCGCGGTAAAATCGTGATGTCCCGATCAGCTAGAACACAACAGGAGGGTCACTTACCGGCCTCCTGCGCGTCCGATTGGATATTGATTGCTCCAAGCCTGAAATCCAAGCTTGAGCAATCGAACGTCGATAACACTGAAATGCAATGGCAGTGATCAGTGCATTTAATGAATGTACTACATGTTATTGTCCCCTATGGGATAACATTGATCAATGTAAGAGATCAGTGTGTACAGTGTTATAGTCCCCTATGGGATAACTATGATCAGTGTGTGCAGTATTATAGTCTCCTATAGGAGCTATAACACTGCAAAAAAAAAAAAAAGTGTAAAAAAAAGTTAAGATGATTTAACCCCTTCCCCCCCTTTTCCCATAAAAAAAAAACAAAACCTGTAAATAAAAATAAACATGTGGTATCGCCGCGTGTGTAAATGTCTGTGTGTAAATGTAAAAAAAAATTCCGAAGTCCAAAATAGTGTATTTTTGGTCACTTTTTATACCATAAAAAAATTAATAAAAAGCGACTAAGAAGTCCGATCAAAACAAAAATGGTACAGATAAAAACTGCAGATCACGGTGCAATAAATTAGCCCTCATACCGCCCTGTATGCGGAAAAATAAGTTATAGGGGTCAGAAGATGACATTTTTAAATGTATACATTTTCCTGCATGTAGTTAGGATTTTTTCCAGAAGTCCGACAAAATCAAACCTATATAAGTAGGGGATCATTTTAACCGTATGGACCTACAGAATAATGATAAGGTGTCATTTTTACAAAAAAAAAGTTACTGCGTAGAAACGGAAGCCCCCAAAAGATACAAAATGGCATTTTTTCTTCCATTTTGTCGCACAATTATTTTTCTTTCCGTTTTGCCGTGGATTTTTGGGTAAAATGACTGATGTCATAAAGTAGAATTGGTGGCACAAAAAATAAGCCCTCATGGATTTTTAGGTGCAAAATTTAAAGGGTTATGATTTTTAAAAGGTAAGGAGGAAAAAAACAAAAGTGCAAAAATTGCCAAAGAGGGAAGGGGTTAACATTGGCATTTTTCTTTTTTGCACTTTTGTTTTTTTTTTTTCTCCTCACTTCCAATAGCCATAACGCTTTCAATTTCCCCCTATAGACCCATATGAGGCTTGTTTTTTGTGCCAACAATTAGTACTTTCTAATGACATCACTCAATTTACCATAAAAGCTTGGGGGGAGACAAAAAAAAAAAAAAAAAACTGGGGAAAATTGAAAACAAAACAAAAAGACAAACCAACAACAATTTTGTAAATGTTTGGGGCTTCAGTTTCTACGCAGCGCACATTTCAGTAAAAATGACACCTTATTATTCTGTAGGTCCGTACGATTACAATGATACCCTACTTATATAGGTTTGATTTTAGTACTTTTTAAAAAAATATAACTTTTTGTACATAAATTGTGTATTTGGCAAATATTTTGCACTGTGATCTGTGGTTTTTCTCGGCACCATTTTTGTTGTGATGGACATTTTTTCACCGCTTTTTATTCATTTTTATCTGCTATATGAAGTGACCAAAAATCAGTAATTCTGGACTTTGGTATTCTTTTACGTTTACACCACGTGGTTTGACTTGATTTTGTTTTACTGTTTACATTATTTTATTTGTAAAATAGGAAATGGGAGGGGGGGGTGATTCAATCTTTTTTTTTTTTTTAATATAACATTTTTTTATTTTTCAGTTCTAAGAAATACACAAACAAAACGTGTCAAGTTAAACTTAAAGGCAGATAAGGCACCAATACAACTCAGGCGTAGATGACAATGATCTCAGATGTCAGACCAAACGAGCTGTCATAGCAGGTGTAGTCATGAGACGGGACATCTCATCCTGCATAGAAGATTAATCGGCAATGTAGATAAGAGACAAATGGAATCAATAATGGGAGTCCAGAACAACAATCAGCATAGTACCTGAACTGGTCTCTTCTATGGAGCGCATATGTATAGACTGGTGTCTTTGGACTAAAAGGCACATAGTGTAGTCCAATGGTAATAGACCTGAAATCTTACACGGGCAGGGTAGGGTAGGGAAAGGGGAATGGGAAAACTGAGGAAAAGTGGGACAGGGAAAGAGGAGAGAGGGAAGAGGGAGCTGGTGTCAGGAGGAGGAAGGAGAGGACCTAGATATAGGGAAGAAAGCAAATAGAAAGTGATTCAATCTTTTATTAGAAATGGAGTTAATTCACATTTATAATTTCTTTGACATTTTATTCACTATCTTTGGTCCCCATAGGAGACATTACCTGTAATCTTTTCACTGCGTACGCTGAACAATTTGGTGCCATAGGAACCCGTCATAGAACTGCATTGAGCAGTGTAATTGGCGCTCCATTACTATAGACTGCTTGCAATGAAGGAGCGCCGACTGAACGAGATACAGTAGATGTAGGTAAGAGACCTTCGCCTCCTCTCAGCTGATCGAGACAATCAGCTCCCTGAGATAACCGAAAACGCTTTTCCTCATTTTACACAGTCACTTTGATCACTGGGGCTGAAAGGTTAATCCCGGACATCAGCCTGATCGGTTTTATCCGGCATTAGCCATGAGTCCTGGTCACTGATAGCAACCGGGACCCACTGGGTGTGAAGTGTGCTCAGCTCCTGAGCTTGCTTCATATAACAGGAATGGGACAAGGGCGTACAGGTCGGCCCAATGCCCTTAAAGGGCACTCCGCCCCTAGACATGTCATTCTCTATCCAAAGCATTTGATCGTGCGGGGGTCTGGCCGCTGGGCCCCCTTGTGATCTCCGGGCCGGCGCTCTGGCATTATGGCCACGGAAGCCTGGGGCTTCTGTGATGTATGTCATGCCACACTCCCATCATTCATGTCTATGGGAGGGGGCATGTACACAGCAATCACACCTCCTCCCATAAACGTAAATGATGGGGGCATGGTGGCTGAGATCGCCAGTCATCCGGCACGGTTCACTCCGTGCACCAGATGACTGGGGTGCCGCGGCAGTGATCGTGGGGTCCCCAGCAGACAGACCCCTGTGATCAGACATGTTATCCCCTATTCCTCTGTATAATGGATAACATGTCTAACAGCGGAGTACCCCTTTAACGATGCAGGACGTATATTTACGTCCTGCGCCGACTCCCGCGATATGAAGCGAGATCGCGCCGCGATCCCGCATCATATCGCGTCGATCCCGGCGCTCATCAACGGCCGGGACCCGCGGCTAATACCACACATCGCGGCGATGTGCAATATTAACCCTTTAGAAGCGGCGGACAAAGCTGACTGTCGCTTCTAAAGTGAAAGTGACCCGGCTGCTCAGTCGGGCTGTTCGGGACCGCCGCGGTGAAATCGTGGCATCCCAAACAGCTGACAGGACACCGGGGGGGCCCTTACCTGCCTCCTCGGTGTCCGATCTCCAAATGACTGCTCCGTGCCTGAGATCCAGGCAGGAGCAGTCAAGCACCGATAACGCTGATCACAGGCGTGTTAATACACGCCTGTGATCTGTGTAAAAGATGAGTGTGTGCAGTGTTATAGGTCCCTATGGGACCTATAACACTGCAAAAAAAAAGTAAAAAAAAAAGTGTTAATAAAGGTCATTTAACCCCTTCCCTAATAAAAGTTTGAATCACCCCCCTTTTCCCATAAAAAAAATAAAAGTGTAAAAAAAATAAAATAAACATATGTGGTATCGCCGCGTGCGTAAATGTCCGAACTATAAAAATATATCATTAATTAAACCGCACGGTCAATGGCGTATGCGCCCCAAAAATTTTTTTTTTATCACTTTTTATACCATTAAAAAATGAATAAAAAGTGATCAAAAAGTCCGATCAAAACAAAAATCATACCGATAAAAACTTCAGATCATGGCGCAAAAAATTAGTCCTCATACCGCCCCATACGAGGAAAAATAAAAAAGTTATAGGGGTCAGAAGATGACATTTTTAAACATATACATTTTCCTGCATGTAGTTATGATTTTTTCCAGAAGTGCGACAAAATTAAACCTATATAAGTAGGGGATCATTTTAACCGTATGGACCTACAGAATAATGATAAGGTGTAATTTTTACCGAAATATGCACTGCGTAGAAACGGAAGCCCCCAAAAGTTACAAAATGGTGTTTTGTCATTTGTCGCACAATGATTTTTTTTTCCGTTTCGCCGTGCATTTTTGGGTAAAATGACTAATGTCACTGCAAAGTAGAATTGGCGACGCAAAAAATAAGCCATAATATGGATTTTTAGGTGGAAAATTGAAAGGGTTATGATTTTTAAAAGGTAAGGAGGAAAAAACGAAAGTGCAAAAACTGAAAAACCCTGAGTCCTTAAGGGGTTAAGGAGTTAAAGGGAATGCATCGCAGAGAGGAGAGACAGATACTGTCTTTTTTTTTTGCACATTATTAGACGGGGACGGCCATCTTGCCTGAGTTGTCTTTAACAGCATTTGGTGATACTTTATGGCAGGACACATGGACATCGATAACAAATGGACAGACACTGTCCCATACAGATGAATTGTAGTAATTATTAAACATTCTCTGTGACCTTTTCAGAGGTCATTATACAGAGAAGAGGGATCCTGAACTCTGCTGTGAATGGTGGTGGATCCAGTGTGATCTATATACTGGTGTCACCGTTCACTGTACTACTGTCTGTGCAGAGAGGAAAGGCATTGCTGGGAAATGTCAATCACTATTACAGCTCACCTTCCCGTTCACCATGAGTACGGAGTAAGGCACGTATCGCCAAATGGAAAACAAGATGATCCAGCGCTATAGTAAAAACCTTCTTTATTGTATATCAGCATAAAAGCATGAGACCGAGATCTCTGGACGCTGGCGCTGGTTTGTCTTCTTTTCCATTTGCTATTACTGGGAAATGATTTGTACAGAACAAGACGTCTCAGCTTAGAATGGAAACTGCAAGATTTCAGGATTATTATAAAATAAACAGTAGATAGAAAAAATGAATATTAGAAAAAAAAAACAACATACCAAAAATTCTTAAAATATATGGTTAACACTAGAGGCCTGCGTCGGAGTGTTTTCCTAATCCTGCTCCTGCCCGCTGAATTTTGACCATTACCCCCTGTTCAAGGTGAGTGTTTCGCTCCTGCAAACATTATGTCACAGCTTTTAGAGATAGTACCCCCCCCCCCCTTAATTTCATGGCATTTCAGAGGTTTGCATGACTGGGCAGGATTTTGCAGAATCCGATGTATTGTCTGTGACCACCCACTAACCCCCCCCCCCCCCCCTCAACAACCTCAGTACTGCCTGCAAGTGTTTAATTGAATCATGCAGGACAACAATCCTGATGCAGGACTTTAATTACCATTAAAGGGGTACTCTGCCGCACACACATCTTATTCCCCTTTCAAAAGGATAGGGGATAAGATGTTAGATTGCGGGGGTTTCACCTCTGGGGACCTCCACGAACCCCGGGCGGGCAGCTGCAGCATCAGATTTGGGACATCATGCCACGCCCCCTCCATTTGTGTTTATGGGAAGGGGTTATGTACTAGCCAGCACGCCTCCTCCCATAGCCTTGAATGGAGGGGGCATGGCGGTCTGCATCGCCAGTCATCGGGCAGCGGAGTTCGCTCTGTGACCCAAATGACAGGGGTGCCGCCCGGGAGATTGCAGATCCCAGTGGTGGGACCCTCGCGATCATTCATCTTATCCCCAATCCTATGGATAGGGGAAGAGATGTGTGCTGCGGAGTACCCCTTTAAAACCGGAGTTAAACAATAGGTCCTTTTCTAAAGACACGTTCCCTTTATACAGGTGACTCTTCATGCTGCCGATCCCTTGCCAGTGTTTTCAAATCTGAAGAAGAGCAAGAAAACAGTTGCATTCCAAGATGTCTGTATGCAAATCGAAAAAACATCATGTGGCCCACCGCAATAAAATACACTGAAATAAGCACAAGCAAGCCAAACGCTTCTGGGTTGGGTCCCAAGATCACCATGATGAAATGCATAAGATCAAAAAGATTATTCATGGAGTTCTGGACTCCATTTATAATGCCTCGTTCAGACTCTATGACGTTTTCTTGAATGAGCTGAGTCACGGTCAGATCGAAGGACCAAAGACCTGCAAAAAAACAACAACAAAACAAACAAACATGAATGGAGATATGCATTTATCCTTTAGGAAAGCAGTAAAAAAGTGGGTGGGCATTCATTACGGAGAGGCTAGGAGCGGTGTATCCCTTTAAGGGGTATTTTACCTACATGCTAATCGTGCATTACAGGTTATGCATATTGTCTGCATTAGTCAGTGTCTACCTAAAGAAAAGGGATTATAAATTATTGCTTATTATATTAAGCAACAATAAATAAGTTTAAAAAAAATTCCTATTGCCCTCTTTATGGTAAATAAAAAAAAATCTTTCTGTTCTTTGTTTAAAAAAAATGAAGTCTTCTATGTTTTGTTTGTGTTTAAAAAAGCTGCCACTAGGTGTCTCCCTACTTGTCCAGAGGACATTTCCCCCCATCTCTTGCACAGACTTTGGACTCATGCTGGCCTGGCAGAAGTCCAAAATCAGGAAATTCAGTCTGGAGTGCTGAGGGGTGTGTGTGCAGCCTTATCCAATCATAGCTCATCTCACACTGAACTGCTCTGGGCTGTGTGTAGCAGAGTGAGGAAGGAAGTTCTCCCCTGTATGGCTTCAGATGATGTCACGCCTGCTGGGGAACGCGCCTGAACAGAAAATACAGAACAATATCAAGGTAGAAAACTAAAAATTACTAAAAAATAAAGGCAGGGGGTGGTTTATCAGGATGGGGGCAGTGGGAGGATTACAACATTTCACAAGATCATAACATGGACTCTTTAAAAGGGGTATTCCAGCATTTTTTTTTAAATTAATTTGACTATGCTACAGGGGCTGAAAAGTTAGTGCAGTTCATAATATAGTGTCTGTACCTGTGTGTGATTGTGGTCCCACAATTCTAATGTGATCTTTGCCCCGATGTTTATTTTTGACAGCATACAAAACGAGTGTCATCTCAGTTGCATGTCATCTCGGACATTATATCACTAGTTAGGTGTTCAAAGGGACCCTGTAAGCTTCAGTGGGTTGAGCGCCCACTGGAGAATTGTAGTTTTAAACACAGCACAGCAAGGTAGGGAGCTCAGGTGTGCTTCAATGGGTGGAGTGGCTGATATGTGGTAGGGAAAGAAGTGACCTCACACTTACAAACAAGTTATCCTGTGACTTGTGGTTGGAGGAAGGGAACTCCAACAGGAAATTTCACAAAAAGACAGCAACAGCATTATGGTGGACTCACAACACAGCCATTTAGCCCCAAGACAAACACCAATCCTTTCTAGCATTTTCATTACTGACTGACAGGTAAGTGCTAAAATCACCTTATGGTGGATAACCCTTTTAAGATATCTTATCTAAAAACAATGTTTTTGAACCCAAAATGTCAGCCAATACACTGTACTTACCAATTTTAGCTGCAATAATTCCAGCAAAAAGTAAGCTGACTGAGGTCAATGGAGCCGAGACACCTGGTTCACTAGTTGTTGAGCTGGAGTTATTCCAAAGATTCTGTAAGTTGGTTGTGAGGACTCCCTGAGGAGCACCGCCTGGAGATGATGTAGGTGAAGGCGCTCCTTCCAGGAGGAGAGTACCAATGTCTTGGAATGGAGAAACTGTAAGATCCAATGGACTTCCAGGCATAAAGACCGAAATCACACATAGAACGAGGCTGCTGAGCTGAATGACTCCCGAAATGAATCCAGTACGAACCAGACCACATTTTTTTCTGAACCAGGTAAACGCCACCGTTCCCATAATTCCAGAAATGGCAGATGCACCCATAAGGATACTAAGAACCGAGCCACTCAAGCCTTGTGTGTAAGCATACCCAGTGGTGACACCGTCAAAGCCAAGGACGGTCATGTAGAGAAAAGCAAGTCCCATGCCAGCCCAGAACACCGAATGGTTGTAGTATGCCACCCACCCATCGCGGACGGCACAAAAAGGTTCTGTCATTTTTTCAAAGCATGTTGACTTTTTAGACATTTCGGCCGTCCCCACACTTTCTTCTCCTATGATTTGGACATCTTCAGCAGGTTCTTCATTCTTATTTTTATTTTCATTTACAGCTTTGAAAAAAAACAAAAAAAAAAAACAAGAATTAATTCTTCATAAAAGACATACACAAAAGAGAAAATCAACGATTGCCAACCAGCTGAGACAGCAGGGGGGGGGAAGGGGTTACACACCGGATCAGACAGCAGTGAAGGGGAAAGGGAGGGATACACACCGGCTCAGATAGCTAGGAGACGAAAGGGTTACACACTGATGCAGACAGCAGGGAGGGTGAAGGGGTTACACACTGGTTCAGACAGCAGGGAGGGGAAAGGGGTTACACACCGGCTCCGACAGCAAGGAAGGTGAAGATCTTACATACCAGCTCAGACAGCACGGAGAGAATCCTTGGGGGCAGCTCACACAGGCTTAAAACAGAAAACACAAAAAAGTATTTGCAGAGGAGAATCTTATAGATTGTGTACAAGGGTAGAGAAAAACAAAGCTCAATAAGTAAATTGTAGAGGCAAAACTAAGAAATGTTTAATAAAGACCTATGAAGAGGAGGAGGGGATTACATGCTGGTTCAGACAGCAGGGAGGGGGAAGGGGTTACACACCGGCTCAGACAGCAAGGAAGGGGAAAGGTAGGGAGGGGTTACACACCTGCTCAGATAGCTAGGAGGATGAAGGGGTTACACACCGGTTCAGACAGCAGGGAGGGGGAAGGGGTTACACACCGGCTCAGACAGCAGGGAGGGGGAAGGGAGGGGTACACACCGGCTCAGACAGCAGGGAGGGGGAAGGGGTTACACACCGGCTCAAACAGCAGGGAGGGGGAAGGGGTTACACACTAGCTCAGACAGCAAGGAAGGTGAAGATCTTACATACCAGCTCAGACAGCACAGAGAGAATCCTTGGGGGCAGCTCACACAGACTTAAAACAGAAAACACAAAAAAGTTTTTGCAGAGGAGAATCTTATAGATTGTGTACAAGGGTAGAGAAAAACAAAGCTCAATAAGTAAATTGTAGAGGCAAAACTAAGAAATGTTTAATAAAGACCTATGAAGAGGAGGAGGGGATTACATGCTGGTTCAGACAGCAGGGAGGGGGAAGGGGTTACACACCGGCTCAGACAGCAGGGAAGGGGAAAGGTAGGGAGGGGTTACACACCTGCTCAGATAGCTAGGAGGATGAAGGGGTTACACACCGGTTCAGACAGCAGGGAGGGGGAAGGGGTTACACACCGGCTCAGACAGCAGGGAGGGGGAAGGGAGGGGTACACACCGGCTCAGACAGCAGGGAGGGGGAAGGGGTTACACACCGGCTCAAACAGCAGGGAGGGGGAAGGGGTTACACACTAGCTCAGACAGCAAGGAAGGTGAAGATCTTACATACCAGCTCAGACAGCACAGAGAGAATCCTTGGGGGCAGCTCACACAGACTTAAAACAGAAAACACAAAAAAGTATTTGCAGAGGAGAATCTTATAGATTGTGTACAAGGGTAGAGAAAAACAAAGCTCAATAAGTAAATTGTAGAGGCAAAACTAAGAAATGTTTAATAAAGACCTATGAAGAGGAGGAGGGGATTACATGCTGGTTCAGACAGCAGGGAGGGGGAAGGGGTTACACACCGGCTCAGACAGCAGGGAAGGGGAAAGGTAGGGAGGGGTTACACACCTGCTCAGATAGCTAGGAGGATGAAGGGGTTACACACCGGTTCAGACAGCAGGGAGGGGGAAGGGGTTACACACCGGCTCAGACAGCAGGGAGGGGGAAGGGAGGGGTACACACCGGCTCAGACAGCAGGGAGGGGGAAGGGGTTACACACCGGCTCAAACAGCAGGGAGGGGGAAGGGGTTACACACTAGCTCAGACAGCAAGGAAGGTGAAGATCTTACATACCAGCTCAGACAGCACAGAGAGAATCCTTGGGGGCAGCTCACACAGGCTTAAAACAGAAAACACTAAAAAGTATTTGCAGAGGAGAATCCTATAGATTGTGTACAAGGGTAGAGAAAAAAAAACAAAGCTCAATCAGTAAATTGTAGAGGCAAAACTAAGAAATGTTTAATAAAGACCTATGAAGAGGGGGAGGGGATTACACACTGGTTCAGACAGCAGGGAGGGGGAAGGGGTTACACACTGGTTCAGACAGCAGGGAGGGGGAAGGGGTTACACACCGGCTCAGACAGCAGGGAAGGGGAAAGGTAGGGAGGGGTTACACACCTGCTCAGATAGCTAGGAGGATGAAGGGGTTACACACCGGTTCAGACAGCAGGGAGGGGGAAGGGGTTACACACAAGCTGAGACAGCAGGGAGGGGGAATGGGTTACACACAAGCTCAGACAGCAGGGAGAGGGAAGGGGGTTACATACAAGTTCAGACAGCAGGGAGATCAGGGAGGGGGAAGGGGTTACACACAAGCTCAGACAGCAGGGAGGGGAAAGGGGTTACACACAAGCTCAGACAGCAGGGAGGGGGAAGGGGGTTACATACAAGTTCAGACAGCAGGGAGGGGGAAGGGGTTACACACAAGCTCAGACAGCAGGGAGGGGAAAGGGGTTACACACAAGCTCAGACAGCAGGGAGGGGGAAGTGGGTTACACACAAGCTCAGTGCGCAGAGAGTGGAAGGGGGTTGCACACAAGCTCAGACAGCAGGGAGGGGGAAGGGGTTACTCACCAGCCAGATAATGCAACACAATTTATCACTTCAGGAAAAAAAAAATGTTACTGCTCCAATCGGCGCATTCTTTACATTATGCACCTGTTTACAATAGGTGTGGCTGAAATACCTTAAGGGCAGGGTCACAAAGGACTCATGAGAAATACACTGTGGACTGCAGAGCGACCTCCCGACTGCGGCCGGATAGCTCTGTGTATCCGCCCATAGAGGTAAATTTCCCTCTATGACTGCAATTGGCGAATCTGCAGCGTGAAACACTCTGTGGATGAGCCCCGTGAGACCATGCCCTAGAGATGTATTCACACGTACAGTATCCTGCGCATATTTGATGCACAGGATTTTAAGCTGAAGATTTTTTGCCTCGCCCCTTAACGCAAGTCTATGGAAGGAGACGTGGAGTGACATCACAAGGGGGCGTGGCATGACATCACAAAGAGGTGTGTTGTGATATCACGAGGGGGCGTGGCTGACCCCCGCAGCCTGCACACAGCATTCAGAACTAAATGCTCCGAACGCTGGCCAGTGGAGTACCCCTTTAAGAGGGGTGCTCACACACTTTTGGCCATACAGTGCACATACATTTTTCTTGTATACGTCAGGGACTACAGGGACTACCTTTTATATTCAAGCGTTTCAGTTCTTCATCTTTCTTGCAAGATTTCATAGCCAAGGCTGGCGTCTTCTGATAAACCTTCAATAGTAGCAAATATTCGATACACATTGACACCAAGTTCCAACCAGCAATAAAACCACATCCTAGAACAGGGGACCCGAAGGTGACGATCTGCCCGACCACCAGTGGGGCCAATATGTTTGTGAGCTGGTCGATTCGTCTCACTGTGGTGTTCATGTCTGTCATTAAAACAAGAAGAATACATCGGCTTTAGTCTGTATGAAGACATATTTATCCAGATATTTAAAGGGGTACTCCACCCCTAGACATCTTATCCCCTATCCAAAGAATAGGGGATAAGATGTCTGATCGTGAGTCTCCTGCCGCTGGGGACCCCCCCGTGATGTCAGCAGCGGCACCCCAGACATCCGATGCATGGAGCAAACTTTGCTTCATGCCGGATGACTGGAGATGCGGAGCCTCGTGACGTCACGGTCACGCCCAGCTCATGACATCATGGGCATGCCCCCTCAACGCAAGTCTATGGGAGGGGGCGTGACGCCCATCACGCCCCCTCCCATAGACTTGCATTGAGGGGGCGTGGCCGTGACGTCACTAGTGGGGCGCAGCCGTGACGTCACGAGCCTCCGACGCTGCACGCTAAACGAACGACGGGTGAGCAGGGAGATCGTGGGGGTCCCCAGCAGCAGGACCCCCCACAATCAGACATCTTATCCCCTATCCTTTGGAAAGGGAATAAGCTGTCTAGGGGCGGTACTCCAGTGGGGAAAAAAAAAAAAGCTGTCTAGGGGCGGTACTCCAATGGGGGGGGGGGGGGGGGGGGAGTTTTCAAATCAACTGGTGCCAGAAAGTTTACACAGATTTGTACATTACTTCTACATAAAAATCTTAACCCTTCTTGGACTTATCAGCTGCTGTATGCTCCAGAGGAAGTTGTGTAGATCTTTCCAGTCTGACCACAGTGCTCTCCTTAGACACCTCTGTCTATGTCAGGAACTTTCCATAGCAGGATAGGTTTGCTATGGGGATTTGCTCTTACTCTAGACAGTTCCTGACATGGACAGAGGTGTCAGCAGAGAGCACTGTGGTCAGACTGGAAAGATCTACACAATTTCCTCTGGACAAAACAGAGGCTGGAAGGAAGGGTTAAGATTTTTAACATGATGGTCATGTGACTTTTTTCTCCCGTACTTTTTTTTTAATGCCAGGTCTTACCTGCTAATTTGCTCCGGTCATCGCCGGCAACAACAACCACCCAGTCTCTCTGAATAGTGATGGCTGTAGCGGTGCTGGCCAGATTTGCAATGTCCGCTATGGTAATAACCAGGATATAACAGAGGGTCTGTATCACAAGCAGAACATAAAGATCAATAGAAGTTTGTATATCTTCACAAAAAATAGTCATCTTTAAAGTAGAACTCCGGCAATTTTAATAAAAAAACAAACACAAAACACAATTTTGGTGCCCGACATGTCACACTGCGCTCAGCCAATCATCTGCCGCATCGATGTCCCGCCTCAACCAATGATCGTCAGGGGCATGCAAAAGGTTAAAAGGGGCAAAAAAGTTAAGAGGAACTCCGCCCCTAGACAACTTATCCCCTAAGGATAAGATCTTATACCCCAAGGATAGTGGATAAGATGTCTGATCGCGGGGGTAGGGGGTTTGGCCACACGGAGCCCGCGATCTCCGATCCGACACCCGGCCTCCTGTTCAGAACACCTGCATGGGCATTGGTTGTCGTGAAGTCACCCATCCTCCCATAAACATGGATGGAGGGGGAGGGGTGTCACAACCAACAACATCCAAAGCGTTCAGAGCTCCAGGGTGCCGGGCTGGAGATTGCAGGGTGTCCCTGCAGCCGAACCCCCTACACCTGTGATCAGACATCCCCCTATCTTTTGGAGAGGAGATAAGATGTCTAGAGGAGTACCCCTTTAACCCCTTCCTTCTCGGGCCATTTTTCATTTTTGCACTTTCGTTTTTTCCTCCTCACCTTCTAAAAATCAGAACGCTTTCAATTTTCCACCTATAGACCCATATGAGGGCTTGTTTTTTGCGCCACCAATTTAACTTTGTAATACCATTAAATATTTTACCACAAAATCTATGGCGAAACCAAAAAAAATATATATATTTGTGGGGAAAAATGTATAAAAAAAAACCCACCATTTTGAAAATGTGGGGGCTTCCGATTCTACGCAGTGCACTTTACAGTATAAATGACACCTTATCTTTATTCTGTAGGTCCATACAGTTACAAGGATAATTCATTTATATAGGTTTGATTTTATTTTACTGCTTTAGTAGGTTTAGTATGTTTAACCCATTCTGAACCATATAACTTTTTTATTTTCCCATATATAGGAATGTATGAGGGCTCATTTTTTGCGCCATGATCTGAAGGGATTTTTATGACACCTTTTGATCAGGTTTTATATTTTTTTTTTCTAGTATATGAAATGTCCAAAAATATGCACTTCTGGACATTGGAATTTTTTTTTTTACGCTTGCGCCTTTGACTGTGCGCTTTAATTAACTTTATATATTTTAATAGTTTGGACATTTACGCATGCGACAATACCACACATGTTTAGGTTTATTTATTTTTTTTATTTATTTGAAAATGGGAAAAGGGGGTGATTTAAACTTTTATTAGTGAGGGGGTTAATGCATATTTATTAACTTTTTATTTATTTTTTCCACACTTTTTTAGTCCCCACAGGGGACTATAATATGCAATCTTTAGATTGCATACACTGATCAATGCTTCTCTATAGGAGTGCATTGATCAGTTTTATCGGTGCTCTGCTGCTCCAGCCTGCAAGGCAGGCTTGGAGCAATAGATCACCGATCGGACAGGGATGAGCAAGGTGAGGGTGCATGCACACCACGTTTACACTGTATGGGTGCAGGATCTGGCTGGGGGAGGGGAAAACCGTGAAACCGTGAAATCCATTGACTTAAATGAGCTGACCGGAGTCACCGTTTTACTCCAGTCGGCTCATTTTTGAGCCGTATCCGGTTTTCTGACCGGACCTCAAAACTTAGTATACTACGTTTTGAGGTCCAGTCAGAAAACCGGATACGGATTGCCCAGCTGGCAATAGCTGCTGGTCCTAACTGCCCACAACAACCGGGACCCACCAGGTATGAAGAGTGTTGAGCTCCTGAGCACGCTTGTCCTCAAGAGGTTAATGTCAGTATAAGGAACTTACCAAGAGCCATCCTCGATACATTGATAACAGTTCCGTCTCGTACAAGAAAACCACCATCAGGATAATTCCGCAAATTATAACAGAAACATTTTGTACAACTAAAGACTTCCACGCCACTGTACAGGGAAAAAAGGGAAAAGTAACGCTAAACAAGGTCTCAACATATTACAGTTAAAGGGGTACTCCACCCCTAGACATCTGATCCCCTATCCAAAGGACGCCGCTGGGGACCCACGCCATCTCGGCTGCGGCACCCCAGACATCTGGTGAACGGAGCGAACTTCGTGACTGGCTATACGGGGAGGAGGCTTGTAGCGTCACGGCCACGCCCCCTCAATGCAAGTCTATGGGAGGGGGTGTGATGGCCGTCACACCCCCTCCCATAGACTTGCATTGAGGGGACATGGCTATGGCTTCACGAGCGGGTGTGAACATGGAGTCACGAGCCTCCGGCGCTGCACCCGACACGCTACACGAACGCCGGGTGCAGCAGGGAGATCGCGGGGCTCCCTACGATCAGACATCTTATCCCCTATCCGTTGGATGAGCGGTCTAGCGGCAGAGTACCCCTTTAAACATATCCTGCCACCGGAGATTGCGACAGATACCCTTTCAATATGGTGCGGATCCAGTCAAAGGCAAATACAGATCATATTTTAAATGTAAATATACCCCTCGAGTATCTTTTAAAGGGGACGTCCACACTTGCATATTTTCTACTGCAGTCAATTGACGGGCAAAAAAAAAATCTGCAGCAGAAAATACTCACGTGTGAACGCACCCTAATAAAAAACACTTTACCTTTCAGTCGTGGGTTCTTATCCACCCAGTCTCCAATAATGGCTCCGAGGAGAAGGACAGAGCCTGAAACCACAAGGCCATAAACAGCAGTCAGCAGTAAACTGTTTCCATACAATTCTACCAAGAACAGAGACACAGCAAAGTGCCACATGCGATCGCCCTGGAATAAAACAGAAAAAAATTCTATCTACTTCTTAAAAAAAATTGGGATTATTATAATTATTATTATTATTTTTTTTTATAAAATCAGTTTTTATTAAAGATATAAAAAATACAAATGAAGAAATCAACTGCGCATCCAGTTATACAGATCTCAAAGGATAAAGCATAAAAAACAAGTATAAAGAAAACGAAAGAAAACGCGGGGCTACTGTAGGGATGTGGGGGTGGGAAGGGGTATAGTAGACATAGCGGATCGGCCGGACATCAATAAGATATTGTATCCTGGAATAAACACAAGGCAGAGCTTCCTATGGCGTAATAGCATTTGCGTTACAGGTTTGCTCACCTGGTGGAGTTGTGTGAGACACAACTACTATATGCCCATGGGTAAATGGGTGGTGCTGCTTCCCGGAGTTGGCGTTATGGCATCCACAGCCGATTCGTATATGGCATGTAAGACTTGAAAGACGGGATGTAGCGCAAACCACACGGACATCTGCTGGTTGGGTGCAAAGTTTCTTTATTTAAGCCAGACAACAACGCGTTTCGAGGTAGCAGTGCCTCTTTCTCAGGTAAAAGGCTTGTGTGCACCTCCAAGCCTTTTACCTGATGAAGAGAAACTGCTGCCTCGAAACGGCCCCATGGAGGCTTTCCACCGTGCCCACAATTTCAAGGACTCAACATGTGAGGCCACTCGCCTGCTCGTAATCTCTTCCATCCTGTATGATTGGTCGCCTCTCTCTATCCATTGGGGATTAGTTATAGCCACCCTAAAAATGTACAAGCAGCTCGGCTGCTGTCAGTAGGTGGGAAGTAAGCGAGGAGTGAACTGTCCTGATGGAGGCCATAACAAGATCTACTCAGGCATAGGATGGATCAATCGACCTGTAATCTGCTTGATCTTGTCAGAGACAGCGGACCAAAATCTACTTAAAGGGGTACTCTGCTGGAAATTTTTATTTATTTATTTTAAGTCAACTAGTGCCAAAAACCTGTGAAAAAAAAAAAAAGGAAGCAGTGATGAATGGAGGAAAATGACCATAGAAGGCGCTGCTGAATCCCAAGCGAATGGTAACAAAACAACCCAGAGATGTAGTAGTACAAAGCACTGGAGAGGTTTATTGAGGTAAAATACAGAACAGGGATTACGCGTTTCGGGGGAGGCACCCCCTTCTTCAGATCAGTATACATAAAATGGACACGTTCAAACAATATATAGGTAAAAAAATGGGTGCCCAAATTGACGTGGGAGGGGCCTGACAGTGACAACACATGATAAAAACGGCAAAAATATGAAAAACCACATTTGTGTGCTAAGAACAATATTCGCATGCGCAAATATATCTCACCTAAAAGAAGGGAGGGATCAGTGTACAGTTTGGAAGTACCGATATTCTCAAACAAATTTGCATAAAAAAAAAAAAAAAAAACTGAATATTTGTCATTACGAATATATATCACCATATTCTAAATGTTCGTGAAATCGCAAAGTGACGATATTTGCGGTTAAAATTTGAATATTCGTGCTCAACACTACACATCATGGCTTTACCTTCCAGCTATATCTGAACATCCGTTATCCACACTATCCTGTTATCAGACCGGTTACTATTGACCGGACGACATATCTCTAGTCACTCGCCACCACATACAAGCAGTTTTTCGATCTTAAAGGGGTACTTCAGCCCCGAGACATCTTATCCTCCCCGCAATCTTGTATTCACCACCCACCTGTTTGAGCTGCACGCCGCGGTGCCAGCTCACATACAGCCGGGTGGCGACCACGGCTAGAGTATCGTGACATCATGACTCCGCCCCCATGTGACGTCCGCCCCCGCTCTGCAAGTCTATAGGAGGGGGCGTGACGGTCGGTCACACGGGGGCGCAGTATTGTGATGTCAACCCCCCCGCCCCCGCTATGCAAGTCTATGCGAGGGGCGTGACGGTCGGTCACACGGGGGGCGGAGTATTGTGATGTCAACCCCCCCCCCCGGCCCCGCTATGCAAGTCTATGCGAGGGGGCGTGACGACCAGTCACACGGGGCCAGAGTATTGTGATATCACGACTCCGCCCCCGTGTGACATCACGCCCCGCCCCTGCAATGCAAGTCTATGGGAGGGGGCGTGACAGCCGTCACGCCCCCTCCCGTAGACTTGCATAGCGGGGGACGACGTCATACGGTGGAGGAGTCATGACGTCACGATACTCCGGCCCAGTGGTCGCCACCCGGCTGTTTGTGAGCTGGCGCCGCGGCGTGCAGCTCAAAGAAAAGCTTTATTTGAAATAACAATACGCACACAGAAACGGGACAACATTTTTATTCCTTCACGATTTTTATTGTTTCAGTTCTTTTATTGTTCATTATCCAGTGCAGATCTTTTCATTTCTATAAGCCTGATCCATTACAACACGGTATATTATTCTATGACGACCTTTTAACTGTTTTTGTCCTGTTCAATTATTATTTAAATTTTTTTTAAGTATATATATATATATATATATATATATATATATATATATATATATATAAATAAATACCGTGTATATATATATATATATATATATATATATATATATATATATATATATATATATATATAAATCTTATAGTTTATCAAGCTTGTATTATGTGTATTGTATTGCACTGTCCTTTTAAAGGGGTACTCTGCTGGAAAACTTTTTTTTTTTTTTTTTTTTTTTAAATCACCTGGTGCCAGAAAGTTAAACAGATTTGTAAATTACTTTAATTAAAAAAATCTTAATCCTTCAAGTACTTATTAGCTGCTGAATACTACAGAGGAAGTTATTTTCTTTTTGGAACACAGAGCTCTCCGAAGACATCACGACCACAGTGCTCTCTGCTGACATGGACAGAGATGTCAGCAGAGAGCACTGTGTTCCAAAAAGAAAAGAATTTCCTCTGTAGTATTCAGCAGCTAATAAGTACTGGAAGGATTAAGATTTTTTAATAGAAGTAATTTACAAATCTGTTTAGCTTTCTGGCACCAGTTGATTTAAAAAAAAAAAAAAAAAAAAGTATTACACCGGAGTACCCCTTTAACACCACATCGCAACACGTAATCGTGCGTTGGAACCCACGTCATCAATATGCGCATTTTAGGAGTAGAACGTCATTCAGACAGGGCGGCTTTTTCCATCACGCCCCTCCCCTCCTCGGGCCCTTTTTATGAATAAATTGTGTTTGTGTTCACTATGTGTTAGAAGACATTGTATCATTGATTAAGAGACGAAGGTCTCGAAACGCGTCTCATGTTGGCAAAATTAAAAAGTTATATATCTTATAACTGAATCGGATGTCTTATACTCTCAAACGGATTGCGCCTTCATGTCCCGGCCCTTTTTCCTGGTCTCTGCACATGCTCCTCTATGTGTTAATAATGCATACTATGTGGGCTATCAATGCTGTATATCACTATATATCTTACCATCTTTATTCCCCCTGCAGGTCAGTACTTCTGCCTTGCTTATTATACCATCTATCTACTTCTCTGATTTATGCGTTTTTATTATATGATATGTTACTATGCACCTAACTTTTCCTAATTCTCCCGTATGCCAGTGTGATGTCCCAGTACAGGATATAGTCCCATACAGTACCTAGGCCCTGTCAGGTTGAGTCCTTCTGTGTCCTAGGGGCTCTCCTGCAGTGTCTCCCCCATTGTGTTATCTGTCTATTAGGTGTATTAGTTATAAAGGACCTTTAAGTTAGTCACATGATGTGTTTGTTACCCAGAGAGCACCAGCTAACCAGGTGACCTGCAGCTTGACCTATGGGCTTCTGGCTCAGCCCCCTTTATAAGAGGAGCAGCCATTACAATCTCTCTCTCAGATCCTGAGGCACAGTAAAGTCCAGACGTCTCGGAGCCAGTGTCCAGCAGATCTGGAGGCCTTAGTCCTTACCTACAGCCACATGTCAGTAAGTCAAATCATCTAGGTCTGATGTCACTACCTACAGTCAAGTCAAGTCTATTATAGTCAGCGTGGCTGTCCTAAAGTCTGTCAAAGTCCCTACAAGTCCCAGAAAGCTGTGAGGTCCTTCTGTGTTACTGGCCACCTCTCTGGGATCCTGGCCTAGCCGTAAAGACTATTACCATCTGTCTACCGTTAACCCTGACCTGGTCTTGGACTATTATTACCCCGTCTAACCTAGGGATAGCGGAGTTACCTTCGGGTGGTTACTTAGGAAAACTACGCCCTGGCGTCACGAACATTTAGGGGTTAATTACATCTGCCCCATACACCTCACCTTCACACCCCGTAGCTTTCCCCACCAGTACCACTGCCTTGATTATCATATCATGTAGCCATGTTTTTTGCCCTTTTTTTTGGCTCCTTATTTCTATCCATTATTTCTATATTCTATCCTAGCTGCCAAACAATCTATATACATTAGCATAATGCCTCTCCGGTCTGCTATACGCTTTGTAATCTCTTACATCACTAATGCCTTTCAGACTGCAAAGCGCTGATACCCTGAAGTGCTTGTCAGTCACTGATTGGACACTCCGGACCATGTGACCACCGAGCCTTAGCAACGCGTCCTTCACTACAACACAGTGCGCATCCGACTGCGATTCCGGACTCAGCTGTACGTGGCCTGGACATCGCTCCGGATGTGACCTGCTGCTTATGGGTGCGTTCCCACAGCGTATTTCACGCTGCGCAAAATTTAAAGGATAACGGTCATCTGTACACCCGATGAGCGGTTAATGGGTTAAATACATACCTGCACTCCGGAGATCCGTCTCTACGATGATCATCTTCCATCTCCGGTGAATTGTCGGCTCAATATAAATATTCATTGCTGCGGGTCACGTGAGTGCTGTGCCGACTGAGCGCCCACGTGACCCGCGACAATGAAGTGAGCCGGCGGGCTCCGCCTCCAGCGCGCAATTCACTGAGGATAGAAGAAGATCATCGTAGGGACAGATCTCCAGAGTACAGGTACGTATTTAACCCATTAACCACTCATCAGTCCCCTGTTCACCCACATTATAACCCAGTGTATTGGGCTTAGTGTGGGTGAACAGATGACCATTTTTTTTTTTAAAGGGGTTCATCCGGTGCTTAGACATCTTATCCCCTATCCAAAAGGATAGAGGATGAGATGCCTGATCAAGGGACCCCCGTGATCTTGCACGCGGCACCCCGTTTGTAATCAGTCCCCGGAGCGTGTTCGCTCCAGGTCTGATTACGGGCAACTACAGGGCCGGCGACGTGTGACGTCACGCTCCGCCCCTCAATGCAAGCCTACGGGAGGGGGCGTGATCAGGCATCTTATCCCCTTTGGATAGGGGATAAGATGTGTAAGCACCGGAGAACCCCTTTAAGCGTAGTTTTCACCAAGAAAAAAAAAAAAGTAATAAAACAGACCCCAAGTATGTTCCTCAGATGTTCTCGGGGTCCCGCACCTATTTCTGGCCAGATAACAGACCTGTTGTGCGGCTCAGGTCTCCTGCATTCCTCTCTGATCACAGACAGTGTGACCTGGGGGGGGGGGACCTGGAGGGCAAATAGGGCCCAGCTCTAAGCTGCTGGAGCGTGTTTCGTACCCAGCACATCATCTGGTCGAAACACGCATCCTCCATTCATCTCTATGGGAGAGGCGGAGACAGGAACACTGTGGAGGGGCGTGTTTACACCAGCTGACCTGCTATGTGCGAAACCTCAGCACACAGCAGCTCAGCTGGGGCCCCGTACGGGAGATCATAGGCCCCAGGGGTCTAACCCATCCCCCGCAATCAGACATGTATCTGCTATCCTGTGGTGGATAGGGAAAATATTTCTTACCACTGGACAGCTCCTTTAGGGCAGGGTCACACGGGAGCGCATCAGCAGCATATTTGACGCTGAGAATGCGCTGCCAGCAGTCAAAGAGCGATCGCAGAGTGAACTCCCTGCTGCTGTAGCTCTGCGTGTCCACTCATAGCGGCAGTCACGAGCAGACACGCAGAGCAAAGGCAGCAGCAGGGAGTTCACTCTGCGGTCGCTCTGTGACTGCCGGCAGCGCATCCGCAGTATTAAAGGGGTATTCTGGGCAAAAACTTTTTATCCCCTATGCAAAGGATAGGGGATATGATGTCTGATCACGGGGGGCCCGCCGCTGGGACCCCCGCGATCTCCCTGCAGCACCCACATTCTATGCGGGAGCTGCGTCTCCAGTTTCAGAAACCTCCCGGATTTCTGGGACTGGGGACGTGACGCCACGCCCCCTCCATTCATGTCTATGGGAGAGGGAGTGACAGCCGTCATGCCCCCTCCCATAGACATGAATGAAGGGGGCGTGGCATGACGTCACGTCACCACAGAAGTTTCCGAAACTGGAGACGCAGCTCCCGCATAGAATGTGGGTGCTGCAGGGAGATCGCGGGGGGTCCCAGCGGCGGGCCCCCCGACGATCAGACATCTTATCCCCTATCCTTTTGTTAGGGGATAAAATGTTTTTGCCCGGAATACCCCTTTAAATATTCTACAGGGTGGGCCATTTCTATGGATACACCTAAATAAAATGGGAATGGTTGGAGATATTAACTTCATGTTTGTGGCACATTAGTATATGTGAGGGGGGAAACTTCCCCCCACATTAGGTTGGCAGTATAGTCCCCCCACATTAGGTTGGCAGTATAGTTCCCCCCACATTAGGTTGGCAGTATAGTTCCCCCACATTAGGTTGGCAGTATAGTCCCCCCACATTAGGTTGGCAGTATAGTTCCCCCACATTAGGTTGGCAGTATAGTCCCCCCACATTAGGTTGGCAGTATAGTCCCCCCACATTAGGTTGGAAGTATAGTTCCCCCCACATTAGGTTGGCAGTATAGTTCCCCCCACATTAGGTTGGCAGTATAGTTCCCCCACATTAGGTTGGCAGTATAGTTCCCCCACATTAGGTTGTAGTTCCCCCACATTAGGTTGGCAGTATAGTTCCCCCCACATTAGGTTGTAGTCCCCCCACATTAGGTTGGCAGTATAGTCCCCCCACATTAGGTTCAGTATAGTCCCCCCACATTAGGTTTGCCGTATAGTCCCCCCACATTAGGTGCAGTATAGTCCCCCCACATTAGGGTTGGCAGTATAGTTCCCCCACATTAGGTTGGCAGTATAGTCCCCCCACATTAGGTTGTAGTCCCCCCACATTAGGTTGGCAGTATAGTCCCCCCACATTAGGTTGGCAGTATAGTTCCCCCACATTAGGTTGGCAGTATAGTTCCCCCACATTAGGTTGGCAGTATAGTTCCCCCCACATTAGGTTGTAGTCCCCCCACATTAGGTTGGCAGTATAGTTCCCCCCACATTAGGTTGGAAGCACAGTAACCCCCCCCCCCACATTAGGTTGGCAGCACAGTACCCCCTTACATTAGGTTGGCAGCAAAGTACCCCCTCACATTAGGTTGGCAGCACAGTACCCCCCCCCACATTAGGTTGGCAGCATAGTTCCCCCACATTAGGTTTGGAAGTATAGTTCCCCCCACATTAGGTTGGCAGCACAATACCCCCTCACATTAGGTTGGCAGCACAGTACCCCCCCCCCCCCCCACATTAGCTTGGCAGCACAGAACCCCTCCACATTAGGTTGGCAGCACAGAACCCCCCCCCACATTAGGTTGGCAGCACAGAACCCCCGCACATTAGGTTTGCAGCACAGAACCCCCCCACCCCCCCCCCCACATTAGGTTGGCAGCACAGTTCAGCCATATATACAGTGTATGGCTGGAGGCTGTATGCCTGTGTACTGCCCCACCTCAGTGCTCCGACCACTGCTCTTCCTGTCCGGGGTCATGATCTACTGCTATGGCCTATGGGCCATAGCAGTAGGTCCCAGGACCAAAGGAGCGGTGGTCGGAGCACTGAAGATGACGTGCCGCTGGTAACTTACTATGCGTGCGACCTGCTCCTAGCTGCTCCACTCTGTTTCTATGGGCGCACGCACGGGATGTCAGTGACGTCCCTGCATCCGCTACCTCCTGGCGGCCCCCTGGGGGGGCTGGGGGTTAGAGGGGAAATTGCCCTGTTGCTCCCCCTGGATCCGCCACTGTATCCAAAGGATATGGGATAAGATGTCTGATCGGGGGAGTCCCGCCGCTGGGCTCCGTGCAGACACCCAGTGTTCTGAACATTATGTTCAGAACACTGTGTTTGGGAGGGCGGGGTCATGAAGTCACACCACGCCCCCCTCATTCATGTCTATGGGAGGGGGCATGACGGCCATCACTCCCCCTCCCATAGACATGAATGCAGGGGGCGTGGCGTAAAACAATGTTCAGAACGGCAGGTGTGTGCACCCAGATCGCGGGGGATCCCAGCGGCGGGACCCCCAAAGAAAGTTTTACAAGGATCGGTCCAGGTAGCCGCACACATGCATTTAACCCCTTAAAGGGATATTCCGCCCCTAGACATCTCATCCTCTATCCAAAAGGAATAGGGGATAAGATGTCTGATCGTGGGGCCCGCAATCTCTCATTCTGCACCCACCTGTCTCAGCTGCTCAAAGCGATGATCGTTCCGTGTCTGAAGACTCACGACTAGAGATCAGCAAATTTTAGAAAGATTCGATTTGGCTGATATGGGAGGTAAAAGCGGGAGGAGGCTTTCTCCTGCGCTCGCATCACTGGCACTATACTCCGGCCGGAATACAATTCACATCACTTATTCATATTTGCTGCAGAGAGCTGTGATTGGCCAGATGGTTCCAGCCAATCACAGCTCTCTGCGGGAAATATGAATAATAGGTATATATACGGTATATACTCATACTACAGTGGGACCAGAGAAGAGCGACCGCATGCATCTATACAGGACGATCGCATTGGGTGTCAGAAGTGAAACCCGCTGTGATCTGTCCTTACCTGCAAGTACTACAGCTCCCGACATGGCGCACACTCTTCTCCGTGCTAGGAGCTGTAGTACCTGAATTAAAGGAGAACTGTCAGCTTTCTCCCACCCCCCCACCCCCCCCACCCCCCGGTACTGGCTGGTAGATGCTTACCGTGCCCGGATCCGCCGCACCGTTCGGCCAAAATCTTCTATTTTCTGAATATGCTAATGAGGTGCTAACTGGCACTCTGATGTCAGTGCCGCATGCCGCAGCCCCGCCCAGCTCATCAATATTCTTCTCCTCCCTCCCCCTCTCCGTAATGAAGAGAGAGGGGAGGAATATTGATGAGCTGGGTGGGGCTGCGGCAGGCGGAACTGACATCAGAGTGCCAGTTAGTCCGTTCGATGCCAGTTAGCACCTCATTAGCATATTCAGAAAATAGAAGATTTCGGCCGAACTGTGCGGTGGATCCGGGCACGGTAAGCATCAAACTGATCAGCGTCCCCCGCACTACCAGCCAGTACCACTGGTTAGTGTGTGTGTGTGTGTGTGGGGGGGGGGGGGGGAGCTGACAGTTTTCCTTTAAAGGGGTTCTCCGGTGCTTAAACATCTTATCCCCTATCCAAAGGAGCGATCACGCCCCCTCCCGTAGTCTTGCATTGAGGGGCGGAGCGTGACGTCACACACCGCCCGCCGGTAATCAGTCCCCGAGTGAGCACGCTCCGGGGACTGATTACAAATGGGGTGCCGCATGCATGATCCTGGGGGTCCCCAGCAGCGGGACCCCAGCGATCAGGCATCTTATCCCCTATCCTTTGGATAGGGGATAAGATGTTTAAGCACCGGAGTACCCCTTTAATGGACAGATCGCAACAGGTTTCAGAAGTGACGCCCGCTGTGATCTGTCTATTAATGCAGGTACTACAGATCCCAGCATGGCGCAGAGTGTGCAGATTGTGCTCCATGCTGGGAGTAGTAGTACCTGCAGTTGAGGACAGATCACTCCTGACACTCGTTGCGATCGTCCTGTCTATTTCAGGGATGCGAGTGCAGGAGAAAGCCGCCCGCATCTCTACGCATTCCACAGGACGGTCTCGCCTACGCGTTACACAGGGCGGCCTCGCCTGCGCGTTACACAGGGCGGCCTCGCCTGCGCGTTACACAGGGCGGCCTCGCCTGCGCGTTACACAGGACGGTCGCAGTGGGTGTCGCTAATGAAGAAATGTGTTATTTCGAATCGAGTTAAAGTTCGGATTCGGACTGAATCGAATTTTTCTCAAAATTCAGAAAAAATTCGACTTCGTCCGATTCGCTCATCTCTACTCACGACCGCGGGGTCGGAGAATTGTGAGGTCACGACTCCGCCCCCTTGGGGCATCACACTCCGCCCCCTCAATGCAAGCCTATGGGAGGGGGCGTGACGGCATAGGCTTGCATTGAGGGTGGTGGGGGCGTGGGGCAGAAGGGGTTAATAATAATCCGGGGTCTGTACTCACCCAGGAGGACAGGCTGTGACCCAGGTACAGGAGGGATTCAGCAGAAGTGAAGCATCGACCACGTGACCCTACAGGAGAAGAAACCGCAGGTCACTGAGCACAGTTCACACAGAGCAGAGCCGGGAATAAACGCACTCACCGCCACATCCCGCAGACTCTGCAGCATCGGACTCGGTCATGACGATTTCCTACAGCAACCGGATCGGACGATACTGAAAGGAATATAAGAAAGCAACAACCGATCCCGATCCCTGTCCATAACCCTCCACCTGCACACGGCGAGCGCCGCAGCCAATGGGAATGCACGGATCTGCATCGGCCCCGCCCACTCCCGCACTGCCCGGTATCATTGAGCGCAATGTGTACAGCGTGCAGAGCACGTGACTCGTCATGTGACCACAGAGATGACAGACAGGAGCGCTACAGGTGTCATACAGCCGCTGTAGAGGCGGGGCCTATGCAAATCCCTGCGCTCCCATTGGCTGCGGCTCTCACCGTGTGCAGGTGGAAGGATATAGAGAGGGATCGAGATCGGCATTTATTTAGTTTAACCCTTTCAGTGTCGTCCGATCCGGTTGCGGGATGTGGCGGTGAGTGCGTTTATTCCTGGCTCTGCTCTGTTAGGTGTGAACTGTGCTCAGTGACCTGCGTTTTTTTTCCTGTACGGTCACGTGGTCGATACTTCACTTCCGCTAAATCCCTCCTGTACCTGGGTCACAGATCCCGGATTATTATTAACCCCTTCATGACTCCTCACCTTGTATGACCCATAAAGTTTGATTTAACCCCCTTTTAACCTTAAAGGAGATATCCAGTGCTGAAAAGCGTATCCGCTATCCTAGGGGATAAGTTTCAGATCGCGGGGGTCCGACCGCTGGGGCCCCTGCTATCTCCTGTTTAGAGTCCTGACTCTCCTATACAGCGGCACGTCACAAACCCCGCCCAAATTGCTAGCCGCCACGCCCCCTCCATAATGCGGGAGCCGCCACACCCCCTCCATAAAGCGGGAGCCGCCACACCCCCTCCATAAAGCGGGAGCCGCCACACCCCCTCCATAAAGCGGGAGCCGCCACACCCCCTCCATAAAGCGGGAGCCGCCACACCCCCTCCATTAAGCGGGAGCCGCCACACCCCCTCCATAAAGGGGAGACACCACACCCCCTCCATAAAGCAGGAGCCGCCACACCCCCTCCATAAAGGGGAGACACCACACCCCCTCCATAAAGCGGGAGCCGCCACACCCCCTCCATAAAGGGGAGACACCACACCCCCTCCATAAAGCGGGAGCCGCCACACCCCCTCCATAAAGCGGGAGCCGCCACACCCCCTCCATAAAGCGGGAGCCGCCACACCCCCTCCATAAAGCGGGAGCCGCCACACCCCCTCCATTAAGCGGGAGCCGCCACACCCCCTCCATTAAGCGGGAGCCGCCACACCCCCTCCATAAAGGGGAGACACCACACCCCCTCCATAAAGCGGGAGCCGCCACACCCCCTCCATAAAGGGGAGACACCACACCCCCTCCATAAAGCGGGAGCCGCCACACCCCCTCCATAAAGCGGGAGCCGCCACACCCCCTCCATAAAGCGGGAGCCGCCACACCCCCTCCATTAAGCGGGAGCCGCCACACCCCCTCCATAAAGGGGAGACACCACACCCCCTCCATAAAGCAGGAGCCGCCACACCCCCTCCATAAAGGGGAGACACCACACCCCCTCCATAAAGCGGGAGCCGCCACACCCCCTCCATAAAGGGGAGACACCACACCCCCTCCATAAAGCGGGAGCCGCCACACCCCCTCCATAAAGCGGGAGCCGCCACACCCCCTCCATAAAGCGGGAGCCGCCACACCCCCTCCATAAAGCGGGAGCCGCCACACCCCCTCCATTAAGCGGGAGCCGCCACACCCCCTCCATAAAGGGGAGACACCACACCCCCTCCATAAAGCAGGAGCCGCCACACCCCCTCCATAAAGGGGAGACACCACACCCCCTCCATAAAGCAGGAGCCGCCACACCCCCTCCATAAAGGGGAGACACCACACCCCCTCCATAAAGCGGGAGCCGCCACACCCCCTCCATAAAGGGGAGACACCACACCCCCTCCATAAAGCGAGAGGCACCACACCCCCTCCATAAAGCGGGAGCCGCCACACCCCCTCCATAAAGGGGAGACACCACACCCCCTCCATAAAGCAGGAGCCGCCACACCCCCTCCATAAAGGGGAGACACCACACCCCCTCCATAAAGCAGGAGCCGCCACACCCCCTCCATAAAGGGGAGACACCACACCCCCTCCATAAAGCGAGAGGCACCACACCCCCTCCATAAAGCGAGAGGCACCACACCCCCTCCATAAAGCGGGAGCCGCCACACCCCCTCCATAAAGGGGAGACACCACACCCCCTCCATAAAGCAGGAGCCGCCACACCCCCTCCATAAAGGGGAGACACCACACCCCCTCCATAAAGCGGGAGCCGCCACACCCCCTCCATAAAGGGGAGACACCACACCCCCTCCATAAAGGGGAGACACCACACCCCCTCCATAAAGCGGGAGCCGCCACACCCCCTCCATAAAGCGGGAGCCGCCACACCCCCTCCATAAAGCGGGAGCCGCCACACCCCCTCCATAAAGCGGGAGCCGCCACACCCCCTCCATAAAGCGGGAGCCGCCACACCCCCTCCATAAAGGGGATACACCACACCCCCTCCATAAAGCAGGAGCCGCCACATCCCCTCCATAAAGCTCTATGGAAGAGCTGTTCGGGCAACCTTCGGCTTTCCCATAGAGTTCTATAGATGAGGCGTGGCGGCACCTGCTTTGGGCAGGCTGCTCCGGGGTCTCCTCCTCCCTGTTTAGCAGTTCATGTGCTACCCAGGGAGGAGGAGTATAGGAGCATCGCCAACCTGCCGTGCAATAAATCCCTGCAAGGGGCAGGGACAGGCTGCGCGCGAGGCAAGTGAGCCAATGCGCGCAGCCCGGCGTTCACAGGGAGCAAGCGCAGGCTGACTGAATTCGAACCGATTGCCCGGCCGTTTCTACATAGTGCACTTTTTAGTAAAGATGACACATTATCTTTATTCTGTAGGTCCCCACGGTTACAAGAATACCCAATTTATATAGGTTTTATTTTATTTTACTACTTAACTACTACTCATTTTTTGCGCCGTGATCTAAAGTTTTTATTGGTACCATTTTTGTTCACAATCTTTGTACAATTTTTTTTTTTAGGGTTTACAAAGTGACCAAAAATACGCAATTTTGGACTTGTGAATTTTTTTACGTGTACGCCATTGACCGTGTGGTTTAATTAAAGTTATATTTTTATAGTTTGGACATTTGCGCATGCAACGATACCACGTATGATTATTTTAATTATAGTTACATATTTTTTATATGGAATTTGGGAAAAAGGGGGTGAGTCAAACTTTAATATGGAAGGGGTTAATGAGAGTTTTTTTGAACTTTTATTCAACTTTTTTTTTTACACTTTATTAATCCCCTAGGGGACTTTTAGGAGGAATCAGTAGATTCCTCATACAGATCAATGTGGTTCCATAGAACTACATTGATCTGTGTGCTCTGCGCTCGATTGATAAAGCCTGGTTCAGCCTGGATCTATCAATCTCAGATCCACGCGCTACCTCAGCAGAGGATCGCCCCCCTGCAATCGTGCTGGACCACCAGGGACTGGTTGAAGGTCCCTTTAGACACCACTGTCAACTGTGAAAAATAAACTTAAAACCTATGTGGTATCGTCGCGTGTGTATATGTCGTCCAAACTAAACCGCACGGTCAATGGCGTATAGGTGAATAAATGCCAAAGTCCAAAATTTCGTATTTTTGTACGCAATACATTTAAAAAATTAATAAAAAGCAAACAAAAAGTCCCAACAAAACAAAAATAATACCGATAAAAACTTCAGAAAGATAAACAAACAAACAAAAAAATTAGCCCTCATATAGCCCTGTATATTAACCCCTTAACTCCTTAAGGACGCAGGGAGTATCTGTACGCCCTGAGCCCGCTCCCCTGCTATGACGTGGGCTCACGGGCTGACCCTGTGTCTAATGCTGGACATCACCGATCGTGGTGATGCCCAGCATTAACCCCTTAAACTTGGCGATTAAAGTCGATCGCCATGTCTAAAGTGAAAGTAAACTGTTCCCGGCAGCTCAGTTGGGCTGTTCGGGACCGCCATGGTAAAATCGTTCCATCCCAAACAGCTGAGAGGACGGGAAGAGGGTCCCTACCTGCCTCCTCGCCGTCCAATTGTTGCTAAGTTACTTCAGTCCTGCTTAGCAGGCTGGAGCAATCGAGCACAGATTACACTGATCAATGCTATGCTATGGCATAGCATTGAACAGTGTATGCAATCAGAAGATTGCATGTAATAGTCTCCTATGTGGACTACAGTGGGGATCAAAAGTTTGGGCACCCCAGGTAAAAGTTTGTAGTAGTGACGTCACTAGCAGTTTTATCTGGTCACGGCATAACAATGCATTACCAGGGAAGCTAGCCGGAAAGACGCTTCTGGCCGCGGCGTTTGGCTCCCTGCCATCACGGAATTCTGCACACGTTACAGGACTTCACCTAGGTTCTGCCAGTTATCAGGGACCACAACAGAGAAGTAGAAGTCAAAGAACCGCAAACTCGAAGTGAAGCTGTGCTTTACCGGTGAACTCTGCATGAACTCTAAGTAAGTGCCATACAGTTTAGGTCCTTCTATAATTGAAAATCTATGGATAGACCTTAAAAGAGCAGTGCGTGACAGACAGCCCAGAAATCTCAAAGAACTGGAAGACTTTTGTAAGGAAGAATGGGCAAAGATACCTCAAACAAGAATTGAAAGACTCTTGGCTGCTACAAAAAGCATTTACAAGCTGTGATACTTACCAAAGGGGGCAGCACAAGATATTAACTCTGCAGGGTGCCCAAACTTTTACAGACACCATTTTTTAATTTTCTGTTATTTTGAAAGTGTAAATGATGGAAATAAAATGTAACTTTTGTTGACATATTATAAGAATGTCTAATCTGTAATTTGATGCCTATTGGAGATTTTTCCATCTTTCCTTGGCTTCTTTATGCACTTTAATAAAAATTTTTACCTGGGGTGCACAAACTTTTGATCCCCACTGTAAAAAATGGTGTAAAAAAAAAAAGTTAATAAATGTGAATTAACCCCTTCCATGCTAAAAGTTTAAATTCCATATAAAAAATATGTAGACGGGGGCGTGGCTTGGCGCGCTGAAGCGAGGACGCATGTTGTGAGAGCTCCGACCTGACCGGTCCTTCTACGGGCTCCTAATTGTGTTATGGGAGGCAGATCCCGAAATAAAAAGAAGAGAGAGGGTCCTCAGACATTCGGCAACCCCCCACATTACGCACTTTTTCCAGGCAGTCCCGAACCTCTGAGAGCCTGCAAAGCCGACGCCCCACGCCTCATCCTCACAAGCTCCGGCCCACGTGATGTCCTCGCACCCTGAGGAAGCAGATGCAGCTATGACGATGCAGACCCTGCTGGACGGAACCACACCATCGCCACCTCAGGTGGCCACAGTAAGCGGAGACCTATCCTCCTCCTCCCCAGACTTCCCAGCGCTGAGCTCCCCGTCCCTGCCTGGAGCGGCATCCCCATCAGCGCACGGGCCCCCTAGCCCTGCAATCCCTCCAGCACTAAACATGTCAGTCTCACCTCCCTCAGCTGTCTCCTATGCAGCCGCTGCTGCCGAGCCGACGACAAGGGTAAGGAACCGCTCTGCCCTGCCTCACCCACCTCACCTCTCTGACCACCCTGCTCCTACCAGTATGGAGCTGCAACACCCCCCTCATCGAGTCAGTACAATGCAGAATGCAGCCAAATGCACACAGATTCCTGCCCCTTCTCACTCCCTGCATGCCCCTACCCCTGCTGCTATAAACCCTGACCAACAGGGATTTCAGCCAGGAAGGTTGAATGCCCAGACACCTCCACCCCTGCCATTGAAGCCCAGTCAGACCTCCTCACTCCAGGCCTCTGGATCCCTTGGGCCAGTAGAGGGGCCTCTTGCCAGAGATTTCACAAACTGAGGAGATGAAATGGATTTGAACGCTTCTCTTTCATACAAGGGCTCTCATCACTCCTCAGCTGACAGCGATGTCCCTGATTATTGGGGCAAGAGCCCACCCGCAAAGAAGAAACTCTTTAAAACCCCTTTAAAGTTACGCCAATACCGGCGACTCACTTCTGACTACTCATCCTCAGAGGGCTCCCACACCCCAACAGAGGGATCCCCTGTTAAACACTACTCGTCTGGGACAGCGCCCACTACCCCTGTTCACTCTGCTGGGCTTCCGATGGCTCCTGATTCGCTCCTACCCTCGCCAGAGGCTGCTGTCAATACCCTAAAAAATGTCCCTGAATTGCAGGCCCTGCTGGCCCTACTGCCGACAAAGTCGGACATGCACTCTCTTGCTTCAGATCTCAGATCCGCCTGAACTCAGGATCTCAAGCTAGTAAAAACAGCTGTTACTAGCTTACAAGATAAAGTCCGTAAATTGGAAGTAATACAAGCCACGACTTCTACTCAAATACAAAAGTTACAGGAGACCACGGCCAATCTTACCATACAGAACACATTGACCATTGATCATCTTGACTTAATGGACAACAGGAACCGTCAAAACAATATTAGAATTAAGGGCCTACCAGAATCAGTGCCCCCACAAGACCTCTCCGGCACCCTTCAGAAGATCTTTAATGAAATCCTTCAAAAGCCGCCAGATTCACCATTGGAACTGGACCTTGCGCATAGGGCACTGAAACCTAAAAACCCTGACCCCAAGAAACCGAGGGATGTGATCTGCAGGGTGCATCATTTCCTCCAAAAGGACGATATCATGAGTAAGGCGCGTCATCTTAAGACCTGTCTTATAATGGAACCCAAATCCATCTCTATCCAGACCTGTCCCTCCGAACCTTGCGGCTGCGAGCCTCCCTGAAGCCCCTCCTCCAAATGCTCCAGAATGCACAGATTGTGTATAAATGGGGGTACTCCTTCTCCCTGTCGGCGAGACATGGTTCAACATTTGCCACTCTTCGCAGCCCAGCAGACTTACCTGGTTTCTTATCCATGTTTAAACTCCCTCAGGTCCACTTGCCGGACTGGGACATGATGTTCGCCCCGATGACCGGGGGACACCGACCTCCCCCCTCAGACAACCACCCCCGTTCATCCAGGAGAGATGGAAAGAGCTTGGATACTCTTCCCCAGAGACATAAGCGTAAACCCTGAAGCTAAAATGCTGATCCTTCACCTGGAAATCTCCCTGGGTTGCTGACCTCATTTCAGACTGTGGTTGCACTCCTTCCTGCCTGTCTGTTGCCCTCTAAGAACTTGTGCTCCTGACAGCACTTGAGTAGCCACCTGTGACGACATATCCTGTCTGAGATAATTGTAATATTTTTGCTTTCCTCATTCTGCCTCCCGCCCATTTGTTGGGCCTAGTTCCCACAAGTTTTGTTCATAGCCTGTTGTATACTAGCACCTCTCCCTTCATCTAGGTTAGGGGTTCCTTATTTAATCAAATGGTCTTGTGTTTGACCTGTTTTCTCATTCCCACTGGTTGAATGTTACTCATGTTTTCGTATATACTCACATGTGCCTCACGCTTTGGTACGCCTACTGCGTTACCCACTTTAGTGTAGATGCCAGACTGGTTCTGGCTGAGTCTCTGGCCCTTATGGCCTTCCCCTCTAGTCCCTTTGTATCCGTGTCTCTGTGGATCCTCTCCTATGCCTTTCCTACTCTCTCTGACTCTTCTCTTCTCTCCTCTCTCAGCAGGTGCAGATCTAATGGACTGGACACTCCATCGGCCTCCTTACCTCCTGGTGAGTCAGTTTCCATACACACATTCCCATGGCAGCTAATATTAATGTTACCACCCTTAACGTTAAGGGTTTCAACTCACCTGAGAAACGAGCCCAGACATTGTATTCTCTTCACAAACAAAGAATTCACATACTGCAAGAAAACCATTTTAAAGTGGGTCACCTTCCCCCCCTCACTAATAGATACTATTCGTCCTGGCTTCACAGTGTTAACCAGGAGGCCAGAACGAAAGGAGTATCTTTAGCCTTCCATAAGTCCCTCCCAATCACCCTTCGCTCTTCGCTCATTGATCCAAACGCCCGCTATATATTTGCCAACTGCTCCCTCTCTGATAAATCCCTTACCGTGGCGTCGATTTATGCCCCTAACCATAACCAAGTCCCCTTCCTCATCAACACGCTAGACACACTTGCACATTTTGCTGACGGCCCCATTATCCTCTGTGGTGTCTTCAACCTCCCACTCTGCCCTTCTATCGATTCCTCCTCAGGACACTCCTGCCTCTCACATACCAAGCTCAGAGCCCTGAAAAAGAAGCTACATCTACTCCAACTAGTCGATGTTTGGAGATTGCTGAAGCCCCAAGATCGAGACTACACCTTTTACTCACACCCTAGATGCACATACAGTAGGATAGATTATGTACTCTGCTCACATTTCCTGTTGCCCAGCTTCCATTCTGCTGCCATCGTTGTAGTAACCGTGTCTGACCATGCGCCCGTGACTTGCACTTTCTCGCTGCCCTCTTTTGCCAAACCCCAGGCCTCCTGGAGATTAAATGAATCATTACTGCGTGATGATCTGTGCCTCCAGGATCTCAAATTGACAATCTCAAATTTCACCCTAGATCATGCGCATGACCCCTCTCCTCCACTGATTAAATGGGAGGCGCTCAAGTGCGTGCTACGCGGTACTCTAGTGAGGCATGGGGCACGTCTCAAGAGGCCGGCCTCCGCTAAACTTTCTTCTCTCCTCACATAGCTGCATGTCCTTGAGTCCCAGCACAAACAGACACAACTAGATATGACCCTCAGGGACATTATCAAAATTCGACAAGAGCTATTGACGCTTTTGAATGCGGAACACCGTCACTACAAGCAAATCACGGGTAAACTATTTTATGAATGGGGCAATAAGTTGGGGCGCCTATTAGCCAGATCCCTGAAAGAAAAGAAATCTAAACTTTATGTCTCCGCTACTGCCTCCAGATCTGGACCTATTACTCACCTCACCCCGGAAATTTTGGAAACATTTCGTGCATATTACTCGGACCTATACAACCTCCCCAAACCCTCAGCCCTCAGCCCATCCAATACCTCCTTGCCTCCCCTTTCACAATATATAGCAGACACTGCGCTTCCGAGTCTCTCAACCCCCCCCCCCCCCCCGAGGCCATCGCCTCCCTTGAGGCTCGGTTCACCCCTGAGGAACTGGATTGTGCTATTTCCTCCATGCCTGCGGGTAAGAGCACTGGGCCTGATGGCTACATGGCCAAGTTTTATAAGGCCCTCAGGGGTGAACTGTCCTCCCCCTTATCACAGCTTTCAATGACATCTCAGAGACCTCATCCATCCCCCCCCCCCCCCTCCTTTCTTCAAGCCTATATTACCGTCATACCCAAACTGGGGAAAGATCCACTGCTCTGTTCTAATTACCAACCCATATCCCTACTAAATTTGAACGCTAAACTGTTCGCAAAACTGATTGCGAATAGGTTATCTAGTTATATGGGGTTCCTTGTCCACCCGGATCAAGTGGGTTTTGTAAGGGGTAGGGAGGCAAGGGACAACACTCTGCGAGCCTTCTCCGTCGTCCATCTAGCGCGCCAATCAAATTGGCCTCTTTTCATGCTCTAATTGGATGCGGAGAAGGCCTTTGATCGGGTGGACTGGGAATTCCTGGAGGCTTCTCTATCCCAGATCAGCATAGGCTCTACGATGCAAAATCGCATCATGGCTCTCTATAGATCCCCCCAGGCTCAGGTCCGGATAAATGGTCAATTTTCAATGCCCTTCGAGATTCGTAATGGCACGAGACAGGGGTGCCCCCTCTCGCCACTCCTCTACGTAATATGTATGGAACATCTGCTTACGGCTTTTCGCTATAACCCAGAAATCAGGGGGCTGCCGCTGTCTCGAGGCCATTGCAAATGCTTTCTGATGATGTCCTGTTGTATTTGTCCTTTTGTCCTCCCCTCTCATGTCACTCCCATCCCTACTGTCCACCATATCCACATTCTCCAAATACAGCAACTATAAGATAAATCCCACCAAGAGTGAAGCCCTGAATGTCACCCTCCCACCACATATGGTACAATCACTTAAATCATTATACCCCTTCAAGTGGCAACCGACTGCACTCAAATATCTAGGAATACATATCCCCGCTACCCTTACAGACACATACCGGGTCAATTCCCCCCCCCCCCCCCTTCTCCAGATTTTACGTTCTGACCTGACCAGATGGGAACGCAAAGATTTTTCATGGCTGGGGCGTATTAACGTCTTTAAAATGAATGTGCTTCCTCACCTCCTCTACCTTTTTGCGACTGTCCCTACCCATGTACCCCGCACCTTCTTTAGAGAAAGAAGTCACTTCACTTCAGGCTAATTTTGTCTGGGCCCGCAATCGCCCGAGATTAGCTAGGAACTTTATGTATAGGCGCAAGGCGGAAGGAGGATTGGCTCTGCCGGACTGTCTTTCTTATAATCAATCAGCAGTTCTGCTTCGCGTCTTAGACAGCTTTCATAATCAGCATGACAAACAATGGGTACAGCTGGAAGGTCAGTCACGTGGCTTCGCACCGATGAACCTGTTGTGGATGTCGAAAGCCCCCACCGCCCTGCGCTCCATTACACAACTGCCCCCGATTCTGAACTCCATCGCTAAGACTTATACGACTTACCTTTCCCACAAGCCCCTGCCCACCCCCGACGGACCGTTGATGCCCCTATTTGGTAACTGTGCATTCCCCCCTGCCCACTCTTCCTCTACTTTTCTATCTCTCAAACGTCTTGACGGACCCGCGTTTCATTCTGTACTGATGGACGGTGACCTATAGCAACTCCATGACATCGTCGGTACTTTCCCACACTCCATCATGCACATCATGCAACTTCCAATATAACCAACTGCGACATTTCCTATGTTTCTCATAAACATTCCCTTAACCTTAACCTAAAAGCATGACCAGATTGAACCTTTGGAGACATCGGAAAGTTCTGATGCGCCCCCAATTATCCATTCTGCCCCTAACAAGAGGACACCACGCCCTATACACAATAAATCTCGACAACGTAAGAGACTGCCTTCTACCCGCACTACCACTCATTCTAACCCACAACAATATACACAGTCCTTCGTAACCTCCAAATATCACAACAACCGCACCAACTCCCAAAACAAACAGTGACCTATCATACGCAGTAACAATCCTACTGTGATACATCCGTTAGTTTCAGGTCCACCCACCGTGACATGTCCTACAGGACAATTTTCAAACATTTCAGGTCAGACAGTGAGAGATTCTTTGGGATCATACAATAGCACCAAAACAATACATAATATAGCAACTGTAGCCTGTCCGTCTACTACACATCTAGAGCCGGTTCATATCCCCGTAGTAACAGTATCTACAAAGGCACATACCTCCACCATGCATATGAAGACTACCTGCCATTCCAAGCCACCAATTAGTCCCACTGGCAGTTCTAGCAACATTCAACTCCATTCTGTTACACCTACTACCATTCCTAAAGATCTGTTAGACCTTCTTGATCATTTACCAAGGAATGGTAACCATCTTCCACAGGAAGGTTTGACAGTATGGAAGAATCCCTTTTGGATGATTCCTTGATTACAATACATCATGTCACACCCACCATAACTGATTTGGATCATCAATTCTACACTCCCACAGGCCCCAATACATCACTTTCAGCTTATACCATACATGATTGTTCTGATTTAGATGCCTCCTAACAAGGCAATACTACAGCTTTTTTAGGACTTCCCCTCTGCATGACCGTCCCTCCATCAGTCATGTCACCACTAGAAACTCAACCGGTGGAGACAGTGCACGTAGCACCTCCCCTAGGTCTAAAAAGAAAAGACAGAGGAAAAGAAGATGTAGAGGAGGAAGAAAGAGAAGAGAAGAAAAAGAAAATAAACTCTCACAGACACCCTCCCAAACAGTAACTACTGTTAAAATATTCAATCTCTCCAATTATGTTTTGGACGAGATTGAAAATAATATTTTACAAAGGGGTCTATCATTCTGTCCTACAGACAGTTCTGATAGCTTCAATTTATTTATGGACCTTAATCATTTTATCAGAAAACTCACGATCAAACGCTTTTTTGCTGTCAAGGATAGCGACAAATCTAATATGTCAGAATATAACCAAGTCTCTACATATTTAGAGACTTTAGATCCACCACCTATACATACAGGAGTGCGCCCCAAATCACTTTCTTTCCCCTCCAGTCGAGAGGTTGCTTTATTGAAACCTTCTCTTCTTTAGTTAATACAGATCTAGAGGGGATCTCTAAGTCTGATACCAAATACTCCAGTAATATCAATAAGAAGGAGGCAAGGGCCATTAAAAAAATTAGCTGGAAATGACAGTATTGTGATTAAGTGTGCTGATAAAGGGGGGGGGGGGATAGTCATCATGAACCGGGAGGACTACATCAGGGAAGCATTAAGGCTTCTCTCTGATGATAAGTTCTACAGGCCGCTCCCCTTTAATCCCACAACTGAATACACCAAAGAGCTACACACCTTAGTTATTAAAGGCTTCAATGGGGGCGTTCTGAGTAAAGCTGAGAAAGATTATTTGTTTGTGACCGAACCTGCTTTACCAATTTTTTATTTTTTACCGAAGGTCCACAAATGTGTTAAAAATCCACCTGACAGGCCTATAGTATCAGGAATTAATTCCCTGACTTTGAATTTATCCCACTATGTTGATCTGCTTTTGCAGAAACACGTCGTGGGCCTTAAATCCTTCCTTAAGGATACTGCCCAATTTATTAATAGTGTGATAGATATACCATGGTAGGACCATTATCATCTGTTCACCATGGATATCTCATCACTCTATACTGTAATAGACCATGATTTGGGAGTCAATGCTGTTAATCAATTTCTATTAAGAGATAATATGATGCCAGTCGCTCAGAGAGAATTTATTTTAGACAGTCTTATGTTCATATTGAAACATAATTATTTTGAATTCCAAGATCAGATATATTCACAAGACACGGGTACCGCGATGGGTTCCAAAATGACGCCCAGCTTTGCGAATTTGTTTGTGGGCTCTTTTGAAGAAAAGGTCATCTATGCACACCCTTTGTTTATGCACTGTCGTCACTTTAAAAGATATATTGATGACATTTTCTTTATTTGGGATGGGAGTGTCGTAGAAATGAATGAATTTTTATCTTGTCTTAATACTAACCAATGGGGCTTGTCTTTTTTACACACTCTGTTTTTAAAAATCATGCAGAGTTTCTAGATGTTGTGGTCTTTCATGATGATACAAAGGTTCTGCGCACCAAGACTTACTTTAAGGCCGTAGATAGTAATAGTTATTTAGATTTTAATAGTTCACATTTAAAAAAATGGCTTGTCAATATTCCATTTGGGCAGTTTAAAAGAATTCGGAGAAACTGTACCCTTCATAGTGACTTTGAGAAACAGAGCAAAATACTCGAAGCACGTTTTGCAGCCAAGAAATATCCTAGAAATTTGGTTAAGACATCCGTGAATAGGGCAAGAACTCTCACCCAACAAGAATGTCTAGCCTCAAAAAAGCCCCCTGAGAACACACAACAGTTAATCAAACCTGACTGATCTGGTAATTTTATAACTACATTTACCCGTGATCACCAGGCCATTTGAAACATTTTCAAGAAACACTGGCACATATTATGTAAAGATCCGTTTTTGAAACCCCTTTTACCCCCCAAACCAGGTATTACATTTAGGAGGGGCCGGGCCCTAAAAAACATCCTGGCACCTAGTAGACTTAAGGCACCCAAGAAGACCTCCCAAACCTTTTTGGGGATTGTTGGGTGTTTTAGGTGTGGACATGCCAGGTGTAAGTGTTGTAACTCCCTTGAGAACCGTTGTAAAAGCTTTACCTCTATGGTATCCAAGGAAGTTTTCAATATCAAAACATCTATAAACTGTACCACCCGTTTTGTCATTTATCTTCTCGAATGCCCCTGCGGCCTCCAGTATGTGGGAAGTACTACACAGTGCCTTAGGGACAGGATAAGCAAGCACCGTAGTAATACAAATTTGGGTTTCACCCTGCACATGTGTTGATCACACATCATCAGTCCAATTTTAGTTGTATGAAACTTTCAGCGATAGAAAGCATACCTAAGGACAATCCGCAAAAATGTAAAGGGTAGCTCCCACCATCCTATTTTTTTTCTGTCCCTGCCTATTGCCAATCTATCCCTAACCCCCTCCCTGCTTTTAATTTTTCTTTTTACTATATTAAAAATAACTTTATGTCTGCCTAGTAGTGTGCTCACTACCAGGCAGACTTCCCCAGAAGGCACCACGTCACTGATGCCTGCTGGGGACAACACTTCTGCCCTTAGTTTATCTACACAGGGTGCCTCCAGCTGTTTCACCACTACAACTCCCAGCTTGCCCTGACATCTATAGGCTGTCAGGGCATGCTGGGAGTTGTAGTAGTGAAATAGCTGGAGGCACCCTGTGTAGATAAACTATAAGTTAGTGCCATGCAGCGCTACGGTGCTAGCCCGTTCCCTCCGTCAAAGCCCCCCCCATACCCCGTTCCCTCCATCACAATCACAACCCCTCCCCCCGCCCACCCACCCGCATACCCCGTTCCCTCCATCACAAACCCCCCGCCCGCATACCCCGTTCCCTCTTACTTACAGATACAGCTGAGTCCGGCAGCGGGTGTGCAGGGGCAGCGGCGGCGACAACACGTGCGGGAGGAGTGGCCTCCCAGCTAGTGGCCGGGGAGCCAATGCGCTCGCTCCCGCCTGTCTGATTGACAGGCAGGGAGCGGGAGCAGCCTAAATGAAAAAGGACTGTTTGCCAGGCCAAAATCAGTCCTTTTTCAGGCGTGACGTCACGCCAGGCTGGACTTTTGGATTTTTAAATTACAGACATTGATCCCCCTTGGGTTAAACGAGATGGTGGAAAGTGCCCTATAATATCTCCAATAATAATGTGTATCTGTAGGTCTATTTATAATTTTACTATTTACCATATATTTGTGTAAAGGACTGTTTTATAGATTATATGAGCTTTAGATGATGCACTTTTTTCTATTCTCTTTTTATACATTACCCCTTGCTACGTTTTTATTGACACCCTTTATATCCAGTTCATTCTAATTTTATTTATTTATTTATCTATCTATTTTTAATATTGGGTTATCTCTTAATAGTAACCGTTTTAGATCCACATGCATTTTGTAGGTATACAGTTTTTATCCACTTATGGGTTCATATATTATTTTTCACCCATATCTAAATGTCCCTATCTAGCACAATTAATACGGACTGAGTTTGGTGATCTCTATTAGCAACTATCCTCTTGCCCTAATATTGTAATTACCTTCGGTTCCGTAGTCCTTTGCTGGACGTATGAATTATACTTTTGCCTCCTGATTAGCTCATATTTATCATATGGACTAATATGTGCTATTTCTGTTTATTTAGGACATGCTTATACTTTACCTGCACTGATTGCTTCGCTGTAGTCAGCCCGTGATCCTGCTCTATGCTGTACAGCCTCGGACCTCCGTCGGCGGCCACGCCCGCCTCTCACGATTGGCTGCTTGGGTTTACCTGTCAAAGGACGGCGTCGGCCTTTGCTGCCTACGAAGCTCTGCGCTGACAACACAGCATGACACAGCTCGCCTGTTTGTTTATGATCAAAAGACACATGGCTAGTTTGTTTACCATCTGTTATAAAGACGTCTATAGAGCCTCACTCTAAGGTTTCACTACCGGGATGTGCTGTACTTACACTGCTAAGATTGGCAGTTATTTTCTAATAATATGTATGTATGTACAGTAGATTAACTTATGTTATACTTATAGTAAATACCGTATTTATCGGCGTATAACACTAACTTTTTAGGCTAAAATTTTTAGCCTAAAGTCTGTGTGCGTGTTATATGCCGATATACCCCCAGGAAAGGCAGGGGGAGAGAGGCCGTCGCTGCCCGCTTCTCTCCCCCTGCATTTCCTGGGGTCTAGAGCGCTGCTGTCGGCCCTTCTCACCCCCTGGCTATCGGCGCCGCTGCCCGTTCTGTCCCCCTGACTATCGGTGCCGGCGCCGATAGCCAGGGGGAGAGAAGCGGCGCCGACAGCCAGGGGGAGAGAAGGGGCAGCGGCACCCATTGCCGGCGCCGCTGCCCCGTTGCCTCCCCCCATCCCCGGTGGCATAATTACCTGAGTCGGGTCCGCGCTGCTGCAGGCCTCCGGCGTGCGTCCCCGGCGTCGTTGCTATGCGCTGAACGGCGCGGCGCCGATAGCCAGGGGGAGAGAAGGGCCGACAGCAGCGCTCTAGACCCCAGGAAAGGCAGGGGGAGAGAAGCGGGCAGCGACGGCCTCTCTCCCCCTGCCTTTCCTGGGGGTATATCGGGGTATACACGCGCACACACGCACCCTCATTTTACCATGGATATTTGGGTAAAAAACTTTTTTTACCCAAATATCCTTGGTAAAATGAGGGTGCGTGTTATAGGCCGGTGCGTGGTATACCCCGATAAATACGGTATGTTGTTTGTGATATATTATTACTTGTTTGTTTAAAACAAACAATTTTATGCTGGATGTGACATAATGTTAAACTCCACCCCCTGACCTGTACTTACCTCCATTTTGTGCTATATAAAGCCTGCTGGTGTCAGTAGTCCTTTAGGTTGTCTGAGGAAGGGGTAATATGCCCAGAAACGCGTCATAACCTTGTATTCCTGTAAACTGAATAAAAGCCTTTGGATAATATCCTCTTTGTGACTCTGAATATTTTGGATGAAGCAGCGCATGGTTCCAGTGGTCTCTTCTTTTCTACTATTGTGCCCGTTGTCTGAAGCGGACTGGAAACGCGCCTTCGCCTTATGCCATAAATCTTCAATCTCTTGTAAAACTCATGAAACCAACGATAAAATCTTATCCAGATGGTATCGAGTGCCAGCCCTTCTCTCATGCATGTACCCGTCTGTCCCGGATCTCTGCTGGAGATGCGGACAACTGGGAGGGACGATGACTCATATCTGGCTGACATGCCCAGTGTTACATCGTTTCTGGGCTTCAGTTCTTCATACGATACACACCCTTACCTCCCTCTGACTTCCGAAGTGCCCATCCGTGGTGTTACTCTCTATCATCCCACAGCCCTCGCCCCAGTCAGCGACGCGTTTGGCCAATTTCTTACTGATGTCTGCTAGGACAGTCATACCTAGACTTTGGAAGTCATCCTTCCCCCGACGTATTCCGCTTGGCTCAAGGAAGTTTCTCAGGTGTGTCGAATGGAGGAGCTTTTGGCTGACTACAAGAATCAAATTCGTAAATATCACATGATTTGTTCCCCCTGGCTTACCTATATGGCCTCTCCCGAATTTCGGACCCATCATTTAGCGTTGTGAACCATTTCGGAGGCCTGTGTCGGGGATCTGGTCCGTCAGGTATGTTCCTCTACTGCTCCTCTTCTTCATACATAGAGACTCCTTTTTCTCTTTCCTCCTGCTTCGTCCCCTGATTCTCTCCCGCTCCTCCCCGTCTTTTCTTTTTTTATTCTTTTTTGTCTTTGTTATTTCTTACTCCCATTCCTTTGTCTTCTACCCTCTTTCCCCCAGCCTTAGGTAAATCAATGCACTATATTGACCAATCTAGCACTCCAGTCCCTCCTGCAGCTCAATGTTCGTGACTTAGATCTGACTCTAGCTGTATGGATTTTTAGAGATACTGATGTGAACCCTGTGATGACATCACCACAACTTTCTGCAGTCACTCTACTACCTGTTTGGGAATATCCCCCTTTTCTTTGTCCCTACATTGTGTATGATGCGTAGGTCAAATGTTGAATGACATACATGATTGTTTGTTTACTTGTTCATTGCTAAAACTTGAATAAACATTTACTTTAAAAATAAATTAATATGTAGACATAATAATAATAAACAAATTGTTTATTTTTGGTCATTTTGTAAACCCCAATTTTGTTTTGGAAGTTTTCCTTTTCACTCTGTACAATTTATAGTAAAAATTACATGTTTTCATTATTCTGTCGGTCAATACGATTAAAATGATACCCATGATTACATAGTTTTCTATTACGGTTGCGCTTTAAAAAAAATCTCAAACTTTTTAAACCAAATTAGTGTGTTTAAAATCCCTCTATTTTGATGACCTATAACTTTTTCATTTTTTCTGTATAAGTGCCGGTATGAGGGCTAATTTTTTGTGCAGTGATCTGTACTTTTTTATTCTCATTTGCATATATGAAACTTTTAATAATTTATTTATTTATTTTTTTCTTTGGAATATTATATGACAATAACATTACATTTTGATAGTTTGGACATTTACACACGCAGCGATACCTAATATGTTTATTACATTTTTATTGAGGGAGGCGATTGTCCACATTTTTGTACTTAATTTTTTTTTTTTACACTTTAATAGTCTCTATAGGGGACTATTTATAGCAATCACTTGATTGCTGATACTGTTCAGTGCTATCGGCTATCTTCTGCTCTGGTCTGCTCGATCTCTGACCAGAGCAGAAGACCCATGGAGAGGGACGGAGGCAGGTGAGGGGACCTCCGTCCGCCATTATGGATGATCGGATCCCCATGGCAGCGCCGTGGGCGATCCGATCATCTATTTTAGTGACTGCACTGCCGCAGATGCTGTGATCTTTATTGATCACGGCATCTGAAGAGTTAATGGCACACATCAGTGAGGTCGCTGATGTGTGCCATTACTGGCGGGTCCCTAGCTGCTGATAGCAGCCGCGACCTGCCATGCATGACACTAGCACCACTCCGGTGCTTGCGGTCATGTACAGGACGTAAATGTATGTCCTGGTGCGTTAGGTACCAGGGCACCAGGACGTATATTTATGTCCTGTGTCTTTAATGGGTTAAACATACAAATTTTCGTACAAAAAGTTGTATTTTTTTTATAGAAGAAAAACAAAATAAAACCTATAAAATGTAGGTATCGTTGTAATCATATGGACTTACAGAATAAAGATTATGTGTCACTTTTACCAACAAGTACACTGTGTATAAGCGGAAGCCCTCAAAAGTTACAAAATGTGTTTTATTTATTTATTTATTTTCAATTTTGCACCACAAATAATTATTTTTTGGGTTCGCCTTAGATTGATGTCATTACAAGGTAAAATGTTGCCACAAAAAAACAGCTCACGTGTACTGTAGGTTTGTAGGTGGAAAATTAAAAGCATTATGATTTTTAGAAGGTGAGGAGTAAAAATATGAAAGTGCAAAAATTTAAAAAATCTGTGTTTCTTAAGAGGTTAAAAACTTTGAAGTCTGAAAACGTGACAGGCAGTAAATAAATACATTATATCAAGCCATAAGCCTGAAGAAGTGACAGACAACTTAGTACCCATATAAGTGTTAAATAAAATTTAAGTCTGGAGACATGGCATGTCTGATTGATACACATACCAGCCTGAAGGCAATACAGATCTGAGCACATGAGAAATGTGACAGTACCGCTATAATAACAGCCTGAAGACAATACAGATCTGAGCACATGAGAAGCGGGACAGCACTGCTATAAAAACAGCCTGAAGACAATACAGATCTGAACTTATGACAAACGTGACAGCGCTGCTTTAATAACAGCCTGAAGACAATACAGATCTGAGCACATGAGAAACGTGACAGCACCGATATAAAAACAGTCGGAAGACAATAACGATCTGAGAATGAGAAACGTGACAAGCCTGAAGGCAATACAAATCTGAGCACATGAGAAGCGTGACAGCACCGCTATAATAACAGCCTGAAGACAATAGCGCTCTGAGCACATGAGAAACGTGACAGCACTGCTTTAATAACAGCCTGAGGACAGTACAGATCTGAGCACATGAGAAATGTGACAGCACTGCTATAATAACAGCCTGAAGACAATACAGATCTGAGCACATGTGAAGCAAGACAGCACTGCTATAATAACATCCTAAAGACAATACAGATCTGAGTACATGAGAAATGTGACAGCACCACTATAATAACAGCCTGACACAATACAGATATTAGCACATGGGAAATGTAACAGCACCGCTTTAATAACAACCTGAAGACAATACAGATCTGAGCGTATGAGAAACGTGACACTGCTATAATAACAGCCTGAAGACAATACCGATCTAAGCACGAGAAATGTGACAACACCACTATAATAACAGCCTGAAGACCATACCGATCTAAGCACATGAGAAACGTGACAGCACTGCTATAATAACAGCCTGAAGACAATACAGATCTGAGCGCATGAGAAGCGGGACAGCACTGCTATAATAACAGCCTGAAGACAATACAGATCTGAGCACATGAGAAGCGGGACAGCACTGCTATAACAGCATGAAGAAAATACAGATCTGAGCACATGAGAAACATGACAGCACTGCTATAATGACAGCCTGAAGACAATACCGATCTGAGCACATGACAAACGTGACAGCACCGATATAACAGTCTGAAGACAATAACGATCTGAGAATGAAAAACGTGACAAGCCTGAAGGCAATACAGATCTGAGCACATGAGAAGCATGACAGCACCGCTATAATAACAGCCTGAAGACAATAACGATCTGAGAATGAGAAACGTGACAAGCCTGAAGGCAATACAGATCTGAGCACATGAGAAGCATGACAGCACCGCTATAATAACAGTCTGAAGACAATAACGATCTGAGAATGAGAAACGTGACAAGCCTGAAGGCAATACAGATCTGAGCACATGAGAAGCATGACAGCACCGCTATAACAGCCTGAAGACAATAACGATCTGAGCACATGAGAAACGTGACAGCACTGCTTTAATAACAGCCTGAGGACAATACAGATCTGAGCACATGAGAAGCATGACAGCACCGCTATAATAACAGCCTGAAGACAATAGCGCTCTGAGCACATGAGAAACGTGACAGCACTGCTTTAATAACAGCCTGAGGACAATACAGATCTGAGCACATGAGAAATGTGACAGCACTGCTATAATAACAATCTGAAGGCAATACAGATCTGAGCACATGAGAAGCATGACAGCACCGCTATAATAACAGCCTGAAGACAATACCGATCTGAGCACATGAGAAATGTGACAGCACCGCTATAATAACAGCCTGAAGACAATACAGATCTTAGCAAGAGAAACTTGACAACACCGCTATAACAGCCTGAAGACAATACAGATCTTAGCAAGAGAAACTTGACAACACCGCTATAACAGCTTGAAGACAATACCAATCTGAGCACATGAGAAATGTGATAGCACTGCTATAATTACAGCCTGAAGACAATACAGATCTGAGCACATGAGAAGCGTGACAGCCATGGTATCAATGTCACCTGCAAACGTGGCGTAACTAACTACATGAACCTAATAGTAATAATGTTATCAAGCCTGTACTGTGGTTGACCTGAGTACATGATGAACGAGAAGGTAATGTCACTGACCTGAACGTGACACGAGGCGCGCCCTACTGGAATTATATATGTTCCTTCCACTTCTCCCACAAATACAGGATGAATTATCAGCCATGCATATTTGTGTGGAGAAATTAGCAAATTTTCTAATTATGGAGGATTTCGTTTCCTTGCTGTACACTTTATGGTAAAATTGCCATGTTTTTTTTACTCTGTGCACAAATATGATTAAAATGATACTTATGATTACACCCTTTTCTAATATTTTACTACTTTAAAAAAATTGCCCTATTTGGATCACCTATAACTTTCTCAATTTTCTGTATGTTGGGCAAAAACATTTTTGGGAATGTGACGTGAACAAAAAGCAGAAATTTTGGACTTTTCACCGTATGGGATCATTTGCACTTACACTTATTTATGTTTTGTTTTGTTTCTTAATTATTATTATTATTTTTTTTTTTTTTCGCAAAATGGGAAAAAGAATGATTGAAATTTTTACTGGGGGAGGGACTTATTCGTAGTTTTTTAAAAACTTTTTTTTGATACTATTTAGTTTACATTTTTTTATGTCCCCGTAGGAGGAGACATCCGGAAGTTATCTTGGCTTATCAGACCGATGAGTCATACAAAGACCCCCATAATGCTTCAAATGCTGTGATCAGGATTGATGATGGCATCTGAAGGGTTAATGGCCAGTGACTGGGCAGGATCATAAACATTACATTTTAATAGTTTGTACAATTACACATGCCACAATACCAATTTTTTTTTCAATTTTTTGTGTAAATGGGAAAATAAGGGTGATTTCATGTTTTATTAGGGAAGTGGTTTTATATGATTTTATAGACATTTATAGACATATTTCACACTTTTTAAGTCCCCATATGATACTTTTATATGTAATCATTGGATTGCATTCACTGTATAATGCTCTATCTATGGCACAGCATTACACAATGTGATCGGCGATCAACTGATACAACCTGGCAAAGCCAAGGCTACATCACTGGTTCAGCGGCAGGAGACCGGTAAGGGGACCCTTCTTTGACATCTTAGCTTATCAATGTGAAGTGATTTCAGGGGTACAATAAGCTCCACTGAGCTAACCGGCAACTTTTACTTTCATTTTAGACACCGTGATCGGCATTGATCACAATGGGACGTTTTACAATGTATCTTTCTGCATCATTCAAGTAGTGATTTGAGTAGTTGTGTCTCCAGCTATGCTTAAGTAGAGTTTTCTTTTTATATTTCCTAGGGCTACAAATCCAGGTATTGCTCTCACTCACATGTGTTTTTATAACATGGCCATTACAAAAATTGTGGCTACAGCTACAGTACATACCTACAGTGCACACCTACAGTGCACAACTGATCATCAGGTTATGATGGAACTTAACCTACACCTGGCCAAGTTGCTGCTGAATCACTTAGTGGACCTATTACTTTATACCATTGTCAGTTTGGATTGATGTGTAGACTAAGTCAACACATTATACACATTTCTTTACAGTGTCTTTTACGGCATTTTTTATGTCTTTATTCCTCAGACTGTATATAATGGGGTTGACCAGTGGAGTAAATACAGTATATAGCAGGGATGTGATCTTATTCATCTCAGATGTTTGTTTATCTGTTGGAAGAATGTAAATGCTAAATAGAGTCAAGTAGAATATGGAGACCACGATGAGGTGGGAGCTACAGGTGGAGAAGGCTTTCTGTCTACTGATGTTAGATGGGATCCGTAAGATGACGCGGACAATGTTCACATAGGAAATAACAATTATTATGCTGGGAATAATTAGAAATGGAATACTTATCACAGCCATATGTAACTTTATAGGAAATGGATCAGAACAAGCAAGTTTCAGTACAGGAAGAAGATCGCAGAAGAAATGGTCAATTATATTCGATCCACAGAACTTCAGTCTTGTTGTTGTTAAAACGTAAATGAATGAATTAAAAAAACTGACCGACCAAAACAAGATGATCAACTTCATACAGAATGTACTTTTCATGATGGAAGTATAACGGAGAGGATTACAGATGGCCACATACCTGTCAAAAGACATCACCGAGAGGAGAAGACATTCATATGCTTCTGAGGAGCTGAAAAAATAAAATTGAGTCATGCAACCAATAAAAGTCATGGTTCCCCCATTATTCAGGAGGATGTGGAACAAGTTGGGGACAATATCTGTGGATAACAAGATGTCACTGATGGACAGATGTGAGATGAAGAAGTACATTGGGGTGTGGAGGTTCCTGCTGGTGGACACCAGGGTGATGATCAGGAGATTCCCACTTATTGTGACCAAAAATACTACAATAAGCAGACAAAGGAGGGACGTTTTTTTCTGTGTGCTGCCTTGAAAACCCAGAAGAACGATCTGTACGAGATCAGTCACATTGTTCACCTGCATTTATAAAGCAAAAAAAAACATATTTATTAGACTAATAAAGAAGATTAGAACTCAAGAAACCACATGATACACAAAACAATATAGTAAGATGCAGGATCTGGAGTAGTATCTTCTCCCAGTTTTGTGGTGCTGAGTCAGCAATATTTCTTTACTATACTGATATGTAAGATCAACATCTATTAACTCACAGAGCTAAATCTCTAATGTGTTTGCCTGTACATGTATATATATACTGTATCCTGTGCTGCTACCTCTATGAAGATGTTGTTGTCTTTGTCTCCCAAGTCTCCTGTGTTCAAGTCCGAAGGGAAAACCAAGGATAAAATTATTAATAATGAACAGATTATTTTTAAAATTATGCAATTTATGAAAAAGAAGGAAAAACTGAAACATGTACAAATAAAAGTGTAAAAGTATATTGTAATATGATATATTAACTCTCTGAACCTAAACCCTTCTCCCTCCAAAACCCCTTTGTTCCTTAACCCTTTAATGATAGCCGTTATGCCTTTATGTGGCAGGTGCTGGCTGTATGTTACAGCCAGCAGATGCCTGCGATTTCTGTCCAATCCCAGCCATGACATGCAGAGACTGAAGTGACCGGTTCCAGTCCATGGCCTTCTGAAGGCTTCCGTGCCTGCCATAAAAAGACTGTCTTGTAGAATCTGCCTCAGACAGGCTTTATTAGAATATTCACGTGAAGAAGAAAAAAGTTGGCACTCACCGGATAAGATGCAAGGCAGACTACTTTACTATATGTTTCAAAAAGTGTGAATGGACGCCAACGTGAACAGTTTCTCTCTGCTGCTCTGACTGACTCGGAACAAATAAAGATACCTATGAAAAGTCTTTATCATGCCTGTTACGTTAAGCGCTCCGGCCGCACACTCTGGCCGTGAGCGCATGGTCCTGTTACCTGCTGCTGCCGGCTGTGCTGGGACTCGCATCATGGGACGCGCCCGCATGCGAGCCTCAGTTTGTCACTCACCTGGTGCTTCTTCTGCCCCAGACTCTGCCTTTCTGCTCCGGCACGTGTGTCCTCATCCCCTAGGGCGCGCCGGAGCTTTAAAATTTAAAGGGCCAGTGCGATCATTAGTGTAGTTCACCTGTGGCTCATTGATAAATTCCTCCACCCTCCTCACTTCCCTACCAGATATTTGTTGCCTTGTGCCCGAGAGAAAGCATTCCTGAGAGTTGCCTTACCGTGTATCTGATCCTTTGCTCTGTGACTTGACCTTGCCCCTTGTCCTGACTACGCTACTTAGGTCCTGACTACGCTACTTTGCCATCTGCCTTGACCTTCTGCTATCCTGACTACAAACTGCCTTATTCCTCCTGTGCCTCGCATCTCCTTAGCCGCCTGTGTGGTCGAGCCGTGCCAGGGGTAGGGACCTGGGTGCCGCCTGCCAGAGCAAGTCCATCCCGCTTTGCGGCGGGCTCTGGTGAAAACCAGCGGCACCTTAGACTCTGCTCCCTGGTACGGTCCGAGTCATCTGCCACACAGGTCCAGTGGATCCACATCCACCGGAGTTCCTGTCTTCTGAAACGTGAGTGTTACAGTAAGATCCGGCCATTGATCCCGCTGAGGTACCCCTTCCTGAAGTCGCGGATCTTCCCTTCATTGTGGTACATCAGTAACAGCAGTTGGCCAACAGACGCTGCAACTTTCTCAACTTTCAGCTATGATGCAACAGCTTTTGGCCTTGCAACAGCAGCAGGTACCGTAGCCTGGTCCACTCCCACCACCAGCTGCAACAGTGTCTTCTGGCTCCCAGCTACGTCTCCCTTTACCTTCCAAGTATGATGGGGATTCCAAGTCATGCAGAGGCTTCGTTACAAAGTGCTCTATGCACTTGGAGCTCATATCTGAACTGTTTCCGACAGAAGGTGCTCTATTGCTCTCTCCTGGTCCTCTGACATCATTGGTTTGAACTCCACGCCTAGCCAAATTATTCCTCCTGACCGTTTGATTCCTGCCGCTCCTGCCGAGATTCAGCAAGTTCCTCCCAGAAAATCCTTTGTGCCCGCCAGATTGAGACGCAAGGTCCTGAAATGGAGTTATTCTTCCTTGACAGCAGGACATCCTGGAATACGGAAGACTCTACTTATCCCACGGCACTCATGGTGGCCCCATCTTGAACGTGATGTTTCTGATTTTGTTCGTTCCTGATTTTGTTCGTTCCTGTGAAACCTGTGCCCGTGACAAAATTCTTCCACAGGGACCTGCAGGACTCTTAAAGCCTTTACCCATTCCAGAGACTCCCTGGTCCCATATCACCATGGATTTCATCACCGATCTGCCACCATCTCATAATAACACTGTCATCTGGGTCATTGTTGATCGTTTTTCCAAGATGGCTCATTTCATTCCTCTACCAGGTCTTCCTTCTGCCCCGCAGCTGGTGAAGTACTTCTTGCTGCATGTCTTTCGTTTACATGGTCTTCCTCAGCATATCGTTTGATGAGCTGGTCCGTGACTTCTCTACCATCTGGCAACAGACCCGACAGTAGTTTTCTCAGGCTTCTTCACGCATGAAGGCGCAAGTGGACAAAAGTAGAAGACCTCTTCCGTCCTTCTCTCCTGGTGACATGGTGTAGCTTTCATCCAAGTACATCCGCTTCAAGATCCCGTGTTACAAGCTCGGTCCTCGCTACCTTGGTCCCTTCCAGATTCTACAAGAAATCAACCCTGTCTCCTACAATCTCCGTCTACCTGCTACGTTACGCATTCCTAATTCCTTCCGTGTCTCTCTCCACAAGCCTCTTGTCATAAACTGGTTTTCTCAGAAGAATCTTGTCCCCACACCTGTCTCCAGCTCTTCTCACATCTTCAAGGTTAAAGAGATTCTTGCTACAAAAACTGTGAGAGGTAAACCATTTTTTTTGGTCGACTGGGAGGGTTACGGTCCTGAGGAGAGATCTTGGGAGCCTGAGGACTGCCTACTGACCTCCTGCTACGTCCTGACAACGCTACTTTGCCGCCTGCCTTGACCTGTTATCCTGACTACGAGCTCCCTTATCCCTCCTGTGCCTCGCATCTCCTCAGCCGCCTATTTCGTTGAGCCATGCCAGGGGTAGCGACCTGAGTGCCACCTGCCGCAGCAAATCCATCTTGCTTTGCAGCGGGCTCTGGTGTAAACCAGCAGCACCTTAGACTCCACTCCCTGGTACGGTCCGAGTCATCTGCCACACAGTTCCAGCAGCTCCACATCCACAAGAGTCCCTGTCTTCTGAAACGTGAGTGTTACAATGCCTTTACTGTGCCTTACTTTCCTGCTGGAAATATGGCACTTTGCTTGTTTTCCTGTTATCTGTTAAAAGAGTAAAGAATTTCTACATGGCAGGATACCGTAAATAGAGAGGTACATCACCAACCGACTGTGCCCCTGTTCTAGAATGTTTTTTTCTTAAGCCATCAGATCCAGCACCATTTTTACCTTCTCCTGAGCTGCTCAAACCAACAGGCCTGCTGACATCCTCCTCTCTAAACTCCTCTTCATCACCCCCACCACTCCTCTCAGCACTTCCACCATGGTGCCTTACAGTATCCCCACCACATCTACCACCACCATTTTCACTAGTGCTATGCTTGGTCATTGTATCCCCCTTTTCCACCTCAGCAACACACTCCAAAGGCTGACCATAACACAACTCCGTGTGGCATCTAGGACCAACAATTCCATGACCAGACATATATTTTTTGGCTATTGTAAAAGATTTTTTTTTATTTTGATCTTTTTGGCGTGATTTTTCACTCACCTACGGTACTAGTCAACTTAAACAACTCAATATTTTGAACTGTGTTGTTATCTTACAACCAGGTAGTTATGAGGCAAATTTGGTTAAACCAAGAATATAAACATACAGTCGCTTTACAAGGCTAATGCGTGTTGGTTGTATATGCTTTTTAGTGTGCATCTGTGTCCAAAACAGGAGGATATAGGCCCTGAATTACAAAGAGTGGAGTGTATTTTATTTTTTTTTGTGGGTTTTAATTCCCTACAATTTTTTTCCCACAGTGTTTACTAATGTTTTCCTACATTTTTCACTTTTTCCTACATTTTCCTTTTTTACACATGCTCTGATCTGTAGGGTTTTCCTAAGCTCAAATCCACCAAATTCTCTGTGGAAACCATAGTAAATATGTTGGGTTTTTGTGAAAATGTCGGGAACACGCCCCTTTTCGGTGGCTATGCCCCCCTTTTTCATGTTTTCTTAGTAAATTGGAGAGTTAGTTGGGTTTTTTAAATTCAGGAGCAAATTCTGGCCCAAATTCTGGCGTAGACAGAATTTCTAGCTCAATGCGCAGAATCTGGCGCACAACACAACAAAACATGTCTGGTTTGCAATAGTAAATGAGGATCATAATGCGTGTTTTATTAAACCAATAAGTCATGAACACTATGTTTACAACCAGTAGGTATACCGTTTTTGGGATTAATCCCTGTAGATGTGAGTAAAGGTGCTATGCTGTGTTTATGGCACTTTGGATATGTATTACTATCATATAGGTTCTACCTGTGTTTTCTCCTCGTGAGCTCAGAAATGCTTATGACTTGATAAAGGGAGAAATCCCGAAAGCTTGTCTCTACATAATCTTGTTAGTCCAATAAAAAAGGTATTACAAGATACTGCAACTACCGATGATTTTGCTTTATATATATATATATATATATACATATATATATATCCAGAGTACAGTAAAGAAATGACTATCTGCTACAATGTAAAGTAGTGAATGCACAACCTATATAATTTTTGTGCTCTGCTCATAAATACAAAAAAGGGCATATAGTGAGAATGATGCCCAGTATACCGGGCAGTGCTAAATATCTTGTGAACCGTTTGAAATTTTCTTTTTTTTAAATAAATATATATATATATATATATATATATATATATATATATATAACAGTTTTTTTATTAAACAATTTTTTTTAAACAGATATTTGAGAATAAGAAAATAAAAGTACATAGAATAATAAACAGAGACATTACATATTAAAAAGACCAGTTTACAATAAGATAACATAGATCTGGCTGTAAAGATGTTGTAAAGTCCAGATTATTTCAGGTTGGTTCAACTCCAACAGTCCTAAAGATAGATAAAGAGAGCCAAATCAAACTAATAAGTCAAAAATATTTGATTTATTGGATAATTTCTATAACATATACAGTGGGGAAAAAAGTATTTTGTCAGCCACCAATTGTGCAAGTTCTCCCACTTAAAAAGATGAGAGAGGCTGTAATTTTCATCATAGGTTATAACCTCAACTATGAGACACATAATGAGAAAAAAAATCGATAAAATCATTGTCTGATTTTTAAAGAATTTATTTGCAAATTATGGTGGAAAATAAGTATTTGGTCACCTAAAAACAAAGGTATAACACTATATGAGAAAAACATAGTGGAAAGGGAGGTGCTAAATAAAACTTAAGATTTATTAATGTCTTGATAAAATATAAAATCACATGATAGTGATGAGTAGCTTGATCAGCTGGGTACAGTGCCACCAATGCGACACTGTTTTATAGAAAGACACTGTTAATAACACAAGTCATCTCCTAGGTTTCTCAGGAGAATAGAACCCCTATTGAATCCTCTCTATTCCCAACGCGTTTCTGGCACCCCTATTGGTATAGCGCCTTCCTCAGGGGAATTTTAAAGGGGGTATCACATGCCCATACAACATCTGCTTTGCAGCCAAACAGAATATTTATTTATATATAGTTTGCTACATATGTGTTGGGCTCCAAATACATTACAAGATCCAGCCAGCGCTTACAGGATTTCTGCTGTGTACTCAGCCCTGAAGTGCTGTACGATTAAGCTGATCTTCTCCTGGTTACACTCCAGGAGCGCAGCGTTCTGCAGTAGCAGAAATGTCGGCTTGTTTCAGCTCGGCCGGTACCTGGCATCATCACCAGTTGGTACACAATAATTTCTCACCTACAAACAAGTAAGATTTCTGGCTCTCACAGACCTGTAACTTCTTCTTTAACCACATAGGGACCACAGGCATACAGGTACCACTGGGCGGGGATCAGCAGGCACCCTGTGCAAATGCTCAGGGGGGTCCTGGGACCCCCCTATGTCGGCAATCGCTTCAAATTGCCGGTGAATTAACACCGGCGATTTGTGGCGATTACGGTCATACAGGTCACGTGTGACCTGGTGACCCTGATATACATGGTGATCAGGGGTGTAAAATACACCACCAATCACCTCCTGTATCTATGGGGAGGTTGCAATTTTGCCCCCCCCCCCCAGGATAGCTGCTTTTGTCCAGACGATTGTCCAACCAATAACAACCGGCAGAGGAGGGGTTAACGTTCCCTTCTCCCAGCTCTTCTAGCCCACTGAGTTCAGTCAGCGGGCAGAGCTGTGAAAAGGAGCCAGGGACCCCCCTCTGCCTAGATTGAAGCCCCTCAGGGCTGAAGAACTGTCCTCTTGTGTCCATTAGTGCAGGGTAAGTTTTATCTGCAGGGACAGGTAGGAGTTTAAAAAAAAGTGTAAAGAGAGAAATGAAAAAATTCTTATTGATACACATACATGGTAGCCATACATCATAAGCATGAAAAAGCTGATGATCCTCTTAGTTAACAACCCCCTAACAGAAGCTGTGACAGTGCTGAATACATGACAAACTCCACAGACACTGAAGTGCGCAAGACATGTAATATTGAAACCAACAACCTTCCCACGCTGGTAGCACCTAGTCGTCTAGGGTTACCAACAAACCAGATAAGCCGATGCCCCACTTGCTAACAATGTGACTGTAAAATGAAGTTGAAGTTAACAGTGATAATATCCATGACAAATTAAAGACTTGAAACCTGGGGACAAGAAAAAAAAATAAGACAAGAAAAACGGAGCAGTGGTGCCACGAGACAGCTAAAAATGTAACCTGAACTAAGCACCTGAAAATGTAACAGTAATACTATCATGAGGAAAATAACAAATAAGAAGATTATAAAGCCATGGTAACTGCCTGACATGCATGAGAAATAATACAGTAACACTAAGTGTAGTCCTATAAATAATAGACCTGGGCACCTTAGAACCAACTAATGCTACCATGTCACCTGGGCAACACGTAACCGGACTTAGTATCACACTGAGTATCACGCGGCCTGACAAAGCGCCAGTGGGCCTGATATGGTCCGTGGCTGGCGTCTGAGGATCCCCTCTTACACCTGCCGCCTCCCTGCCATGGAAGTCCGGGACTGAATCCATCTATCAGCCGCCAGCCTCCGTACAAGAGTCGCAGTGTGAGTGCTCCAGACCTTTTCTTCTATGTTTGCTACAGTTGATATAAGCACCTTGATACACGTAGAGCACCTCCAGACACCGTAGCTCCCTCCTATCCACATTCCCAGCCCAGGTGGAAGACGTCCACCTGGTTGAGGATATACCGCTAAGTGATAGTTCACACTACAATGGAAGATAGAAGTACTGGTTCCCTTCCCTTCTTTTCTTAGAATTGGACTGTATGAAAACGTGACAGTTTTCCTTTAAAAAAAATAAAAATAATTGCTCTATTTGGATCACCTATAACTTTCTACATTTTCTGTATATTGGGCAAAATATTTTTTGGGAATGTGACGTGAACAAAAAGCAGCAATTTCAGACTTTTCACCGTACGGGATCATTTGCACTTACACTAATGCCAATTATGTTTTTTTTTTTGTTTTTTTTTCTTAACTCTTTTTGTTTTTGTTTGTTTTGTTTTTTTCACAAAATGGGAAAAGGGATTATTTACATTTTTATTGGGGAGGGACCTATTCACAATTTTTTAAAAACCTTTTTGTTACTATTTAATTTACATTTTTTTATGTCCCCATAGGAGGAGACATCCGGCCGTCATCTTGGCTTATCAGACTGATGAGTCATACAAAGCCCCCATAATGCTTCAAATGTTGTGATCAGGATTGATGATGGCATCTGAAGGGTTAATGACCATTGACTGGGCTGGATCAAAAACATTACATTTTAACATTTTTTTTTAGTTTGTACAATTACACATGCCACAATACCAAATTTGTTATTATTTTTTTTTTCTATTTTTAAAATTTTTTGTGTAAATGGGAAAATAAGGAGGATTTTATGTTTTATTAGGGGAGGGGGTTTATATGATTTTATAGACATATTTCACACTTTTTAAAGGGGTACTACCTTGCTGACAACTTATCCCCTATCTAAAGAATAGGGGATAAGTTGCCTGATCGCGCGAGGCCCCGGCGCTGGGGACCCCCGCCATCTCGCACGCAGCACCCCACTCAACATCCGCTCCTGGTCTGATGATGGGGCTCCGCCCCTGTGTGACATCACGCTCCGCCCTCAATGCAAGTCTGTGGCAGGGGGTGAGACAGCTGTCTCGCCCCCTGCCATAGACTTACATTGAGGGGCGGAGCGTGACATCACACGGGGGCGGAGCCGAGACGTCACGATACTCAGGCCCCGTGATTGTTAGTCATCAGACCCGGAGCGGTGTTCGCTCCGGGGCTTGATGAGAGTGGGTGTGCTGCATGTGAGATCGCGGGGGTCCCCAGCGGCGGGACCCCGCGCGATCAGGCAACTTATCCCCTATCCTTTAGATAGGGGATAAGTTTTCAGCATGGTAGTACCCCTTTAAGTCCCCATAGGATACTTTTATATGAAGTCATTTGATTGCATTCACTGTATATTGTTGTATCTATGACATAACATTACACAATGTGATCTGCGATCAACAGATACAACCTGGCTAAGCCAAGGCTACATCACTGGATCAGTGCAAGGAGGCCGGTAAGGGGACCCTTCTTTGACATCTTAGCTTATCAATGTGACGTGATTGCGGGGGGTACGATAACCTCCATTGAGCTGACCGGTAACTTTACTTTCATGTTAGACGCCGTGATCGGCATTGATCACAGTGGGATTTTTTACAATGTATCTTTCTGCATCATTCAAGTAGTGATTGGAGTAGTTGTGTCTCCAGCTATGTTCAAGTCGAGTTTTCTTTTTATAATTCCTAGGGCCACAAATCCAGGTATTGCTCACACTCACACGTGTTTTTATAATATACCTTTATTCCCAATTCACAGTCTACATGGCCATTAAAACAGTTGTGTCTATAGCTACATTAAGTAGGAATTTTCATGACATGGTATTGAGAATCCACTGCAGGAAGAGATTAAGCTGTGGCCATTCGGGTACAAATGTAGGAACAACAGCTCTTCATCTGCACAGGAGGCGACATCACCGGCTCATCTGGCAAAACTGAACTAGTAGCCAGACCCCATCCACAAGTAAAATGTTGTTGTCGGATCCACATGTGAGTACATGGGGCAGGGGATTATGGGAGGGCGGGAATCAGTGGCGGGAATGAAGGTAGGTGGGCTGACCCAGAACCACATGTGAGATGCAGCCTATCAGTGTTCACTGACCCCTGTGATGTCACAGCCCCTATATAATCGGCAGCCATCTTGCCTCACTTCATTTCTTCTATGCACTCAGATGGAGAGGACGGGACTGCGTGTGTGTGAATAGCTCATACCACAGCGTTACACTGCAACTGCTAGTCACATCAGGATTAGGGAAAGGCAGGAGTGCAGAGTGCTGTGCTGTTACACTGAGAAGGATCATTGATTGCTAAACCTATTCACGTTATTGAGCATTGCAGCAGAGAGGGGCAGATAGCTGTCAGCTGCCTCATACAGATCTCCAAGCTGCCTGAACTTTCTGAAGCATCTCATCTCCTCATTTTTCAGCAATTTAGGGTTTAATCCCTGGATTTTTTTGTTTTTTGTGGTGCTGCACTGTTGGGTCCTGCTGCTGTTCAGAGATAAGTCATATTAGTGTGGACTTTAGTGCCTTTTTACCATTTTTCACCTGTTACTCTGTCTCTGTGCTAAACTCAGTGTTATACCACACGTTTTCCTGCATAAAAATACGCTTAACAGTGGCCTTATCATTGCAAAGGGCCTACATACAAGCAAATAGCATACCATATACCACCTTTTTTTCTGTCTCTGTGCTAAATTCAGTGTTATACCACACCTTATATACCTGTCGGTGTATTAAAGAAGAAAAAGGTTTTCCTGCGTAAAAAATACGCTTAACAGTGGCCTTATCATTGCAAGGGGCCTAAATACAAGCAAATAGCGAACTATTTAGTACCTGTTGTCAGGATTCGGCAGGCTGGAGGTGGATCCTCTGTGTCAGAGAGGGATTGGCGTGGACCGTGTCGGTGGACCAGTTCTAAGTTGCTACTGGTTTTCACCAGAGCCCGCCGCAAAGCGGGATGGACTTGCAGCGGCTGTAGCAACCAGGTCGTATCCACCGGCAACGGCTCAATATCTCTGACTGCTGAGATATGCATGGTACAAGGGATTAGACAAGAGCAGGGTCGGACGTAGCAGAAGGTCAGGGCAGGCAGCAAGGATCGTAGTCAGGGGCAACGGCAAGGAGGTCTGGAAAACAGGTTAGGAACACACAAGGAAACGCTTTCACTGGCACAATGGCAACAAGATCCGGCAAGGAAGTGCAGGGGAAGTGAGGTAATATGGACAGGGAGCAGGTGGAAGCTAATTAGACTGATTGGGCCAGGCACCAATCATTGGTGCACTGGCCCTTTAAATCTTAGAGAGCTGGCACGCGCGCCCTAAGGAGCGGAGCCGCGCACGGCAGGACGTGACAGCCGGGGACCGGGACAGGTGAGTGACTTGGGATGCGATTCGCGAGCGGGCGCGTCCCGCTATGCGAATCGCATCCCCGCCGGCAATGTCAGTGCAGCGCTCCCGGTCAGCGGGTCTGACCGGGGCGCTGCAGAGAGAGGAACGCCGCGAGCGCTCCGGGGAGGAGCAGGGACCCGGAGCGCTCGGCGTAACAGTACCCCCCCTTAGTTCTCCCCCTCTTTTTGTCGGGATGTTTCTTCATCCGGGATGAGGCCTGTATGAGGGATTTTTGAGTCTCTTTCCAGATGGTGGAGAAGTCCCGGGAAACCTCATCAACAGCGGGCAAACCAGAAGGCGTGGGAGTGGGGAAGGGGGGAAGAGGGTGAAGCTGGGCACGGGGCAAAGTGTTACCAGGACGGGGGCTATGAGGAGGAGACACAGCATAGTCCTGATAGGCCTTGGGGAGACCAGGTAAAGGAGGAGACACAGAGGTTTGACTGACGGGACTGGGAGAAGACGTGAGGCATTTTTTATGGCATGAAGCACCCCAGCTCTTGATCTTCCCGGTGGTCCAATCAAGGGTAGGAGAGTGGTGTTGGAGCCATGGCAGACCGAGGAGGACTTCAGAGGTGCAGTTGGGCAAAACAAAAAGTTCAATTTTTTCATGATGCCGTCCAATGCTCATGAGCAGGGGTTCTGTGCGGTAACTCACAGTGCAGTCCAATTTCACTCCGTTGACCGAGGAAATGTAGAGAGGCTTGACGAAACGGGTCACCGGGATGCAGAACTTATTCACCAAAGAGGCCAGAATAAAATTTCCAGAAGAACCAGAGTCCAAGAAGGCCGCGGCTGAGAAGGAAGAGTTGGCAGAAGGAGAAATCCGCATGGGCACAGTGAGACGTGGAGAAGCAGACTTCGTACCAAGAGACGCCACACCCACGTGAGCTGGGTGCGTGCGTGCGTTTCCCAGACGTGGAGGGCGAATAGGGCAATCCACCAAGAAGTGTTCGGTACTTGCGCAGCTCAGACATAAATTTTTATCTCTGCGGCGAGTCCTCTCTTCATGGATCAGGCGAGACCGATCCACTTGCATAGCCTCCTCGGCGGGAGGCACAGGGGTAGATTGCAAAGGATACTGTGAGAGAGGTGCCCAGAGATCAAGGTCTTTTTCCTGGCGGAGCTCCTGGTGTCTCTCAGAAAAACGCATGTCAATGAGGGTGGCCAAATGGATAAGTTCTTGCAGGTTGGCAGGAATCTCTTGTGCGGCCAGCACATCCTTGATGTTACTGGATAGGCCTTTTTTAAAGGTCGCGCAGAGAGCCTCGTTATTCCAAGATAATTCGGAAGCGAGAGTACGAAATTGGATGGCGTACTCGCCTACTGAAGAATTACCCTGGACCAGGTTCAGCAGGGCAGTCTCGGCAGAAGAAGCTTGGGCTGATTCCTCGAAGACACTACGGACTTCAGCGAAGAAGGACTGGACTGTGGCTGTGGCAGGATCATTGCGGTCCCAGAGTGGTGTGGCCCAAGACAAGGCCTTTCCAGACAGAAGACTCACTACGAACGCCACCTTAGACCGTTCTGTAGGAAATTGGTCCGACAACATCTCCATATGTAGGGAACATTGAGACAAGAAGCCACGGCAGAGTCTAGAGTCCCCATCAAATTTGTCCGGCAGGGACAAGCGGAGGCTAGGAGCGGCCACTCTGACGGAGGAGATGGTTGCTGCTGTAGCAGTGGCAGAAGTTGCTGTAACGTGGCGGTCAACTGCGACAGCTGCTGTCCTTGTTGGGCAATTTGCTGCGATTGCTGGGCGACCACCGAGGGTAGGTCAGCGAGACTTGGCAGCGGCACCTCAGCGGGATCCATGGCCGGATCTACTGTCAGGATTCGGCAGGCTGGAGGTGGATCCTCTGTGTCAGAGAGGGATTGGCGTGGACCGTGTCGGTGGACCGGTTCTAAGTTGCTACTGGTTTTCACCAGAGCCCGGCGCAAAGCGGGATGGACTTGCAGCGGCGGTAGCAACCAGGTCGTATCCACCGGCAACGTCTCAACCTCTCTGACTGCTGAGATATGCGTGGTACAAGGGATTAGACAAGAGCAGGGTCGGACGTAGCAGAAGGTCAGGGCAGGCAGCAAGGATCGTAGTCAGGGGCAACGGCTAGAGGTCTGGAACACAGGTTAGGAACACACAAGTAACGCTTTCACTGGCACAATGGCAACAAGATCCGGCAAGGAAGTGCAGGGGAAGTGAGGTAATATGGACAGGGAGCAGGTGGAAGCTAATTAGACTGATTGGGCCAGGCACCAATCATTGGTGCACTGGCCCTTTAAATCTTAGAGAGCTGGCACGCGCGCCCTAAGGAGCGGAGCCGCGCACGGCAGGACGTGACAGCCGGGGACCGGGACAGGTGAGTGACTTGGGATGCGATTCGCGAGCGGGCGCGTCCCGCTATGCGAGTCGCATCCCCGCCGGCAATGTCAGTGCAGCGCTCCCGGTCAGCGGGTCTGACCGAGGCGCTGCAGAGAGAGGAACGCCGCGAGCACTCCGGGGAGGAGCAGGGACCCGGAGCGCTCGGCGTAACAGTACCCCCCCTTAGTTCTCCCCCTCTTTTTGTCGGGATGTTTCTTCATCCGGGATGAGGCCTGTACGAGGGATTTTTGAGTCTCTTTCCAGATGGTGGAGAAGTCCCGGGAAACCTCATCAACAGCGGGCAAACCAGAAGGCGTGGGAGTGGGGAAGGGGGGAAGAGGGTGAAGCTGGGCACGGGGCAAAGTGTTACCAGGACGGGGGCTATGAGGAGGAGACACAGCATAGTCCTGATAGGCCTTGGGGAGACCAGGTAAAGGAGGAGACACAGAGGTTTGACTGACGGGACTGGGAGAAGACGTGAGGCATTTTTTATGGCATGAAGCACCCCAGCTCTTGATCTCCCCGGTTGTCCAATCAAGGGTAGGAGAGTGGTGTTGGAGCCATGGCAGACCGAGGAGGACTTCAGAGGTGCAGTTGGGCAAAACAAAAAGTTCAATTTTTTCATGATGCCGTCCAATGCTCATGAGCAGGGGTTCTGTGCGGTAACTCACAGTGCAGTCCAATTTCACTCCGTTGACCGAGGAAATGTAGAGAGGCTTGACGAAACGGGTCACCGGGATGCAGAACTTATTCACCAAAGAGGCCAGAATAAAATTTCCAGAAGAACCAGAGTCCAAGAAGGCCGCGGCTGAGAAGGAAGAGTTGGCAGAAGGAGAAATCCGCACGGGCACAGTGAGACGTGGAGAAGCAGACTTCGTACCAAGAGACGCCACACCCACGTGAGCTGGGTGCGTGCGTGCGTTTCCCAGACGTGGAGGGCGAATAGGGCAATCCACCAAGAAGTGTTCGGTACTTGCGCAGCTCAGACATAAATTTTTATCTCTGCGGCGAGTCCTCTCTTCATGGATCAGGCGAGACCGATCCACTTGCATAGCCTCCTCGGCGGGAGGCACAGGGATAGATTGCAAAGGATACTGTGAGAGAGGTGCCCAGAGATCAAGGTCTTTTTCCTGGCGGGGCTCCTGGTGTCTCTCAGAAAAACGCATGTCAATGCGGGTGGCCAAATGGATAAGTTCTTGCAGGTTGGCAGGAATCTCTTGTGCGGCCAGCACATCCTTGATGTTACTGGATAGGCCTTTTTTAAAGGTCGCGCAGAGAGCCTCGTTATTCCAAGATAATTCGGAAGCGAGAGTACGAAATTGGATGGCGTACTCGCCTACTGAAGAATTACCCTGGACCAGGTTCAGCAGGGCAGTCTCGGCAGAAGAAGCTTGGGCTGATTCCTCGAAGACACTACGGACTTCAGCGAAGAAGGACTGGACTGTGGCTGTGGCAGGATCATTGCGGTCCCAGAGTGGTGTGGCCCAAGACAAGGCCTTTCCAGACAGAAGACTCACTACAAACGCCACCTTAGACCGTTCTGTAGGAAATTGGTCCGACAACATCTCCATATGTAGGGAACATTGAGACAAGAAGCCACGGCAGAGTCTAGAGTCCCCATCAAATTTGTCCGGCAGGGACAAGCGGAGGCTAGGAGCGGCCACTCTGACGGAGGAGATGGTTGCTGCTGTAGCAGTGGCAGAAGTTGCTGTAACGTGGCGGTCAACTGCGACAGCTGCTGTCCTTGTTGGGCAATTTGCTGCGATTGCTGGGCGACCACCGTGGGTAGGTCAGCGAGACTTGGCAGCGGCACCTCAGCGGAATCCATGGCCGGATCTACTGTCAGGATTCGGCAGGCTGGAGGTGGATCCTCTGTGTCAGAGAGGGATTGGCGTGGACCGTGTCGGTGGACCGGTTCTAAGTTGCTACTGGTTTTCACCAGAGCCCGGCGCAAAGCGGGATGGACTTGCAGCGGCGGTAGCAACCAGGTCGTATCCACCGGCAACGTCTCAACCTCTCTGACTGCTGAGATATGCGTGGTACAAGGGATTAGACAAGAGCAGGGTCGGACGTAGCAGAAGGTCAGGGCAGGCAGCAAGGATCGTAGTCAGGGGCAACGGCTAGAGGTCTGGAACACAGGTTAGGAACACACAAGTAACGCTTTCACTGGCACAATGGCAACAAGATCCGGCAAGGAAGTGCAGGGGAAGTGAGGTAATATGGACAGGGAGCAGGTGGAAGCTAATTAGACTGATTGGGCCAGGCACCAATCATTGGTGCACTGGCCCTTTAAATCTTAGAGAGCTGGCGCGCGCGCGCCCTAAGGAGCGGAGCCGCGCGCGCCAGGACGTGACAGCCGGGGACCTGGACAGGTGAGTGACTTGGTATGCGATTCGCGAGCGGGCACGTCCCGCTATGCGAATCGCATCCCCGCCGGCAATGTCAGTGCAGCGCTCCCGGTCAGCGGGTCTGACCGGGGCGCTGCAGAGAGAGGAACGCCGCGAGCGCTCCGGGGAGGAGCAGGGACCCGGAGCGCTCGGCGTAACACCTGTATTTCTGTTTTATACCACACGTTAGATACCTGCCGGTGTATTAAAGAAAAAAAAGGTTTTCCTGCATAAAAATATGCTTTTTCAGTGGCCTTATCATTGCAAAGGGCCTAAATTCAAGCAAATAGTGTACCATATACCACCTTTTTTCTGTCTCTGTGCTAAATTAAGTGTTATACCACACGTTATACACCTGCCGGTGTATTAAAGAAAAGAAAAAGTGTTTCCTGCGTACCAATATGCTTATCAGTGGCCTCATCATTGCAAAGGGCCTACATACAACCAAGTAGTGTACTATTTAGTACCTGTATTTCTGTTTCGGTGCTAAATTCAGTGCTATTCCACACATTAGTATACACTGGCTGGTGTATACAACAAAAAAAGAGTTTTTTTCTGCGTATAAATACGCTTAACAGTGCGCTCATCATTGCAAAGGGCATACATACAACAAAGGAGTGTACTATTTAGTAACTGTTATTCTGTCTAGGGCCTATATACTTTGAAAGGACAGGTGTAAGTAATCGCCTGCTGCTGTTCTATACCCTCATAAACGCACTAAGTATGTCAGGCAGGGAAGTGCCAGGACGTGCACAGAGAAGGGGCAGAGGCCTACATACGTCAGGCAGAGTTGGCAGCAGACTTGGGGCGAGTGGCAGCAGAAGTCGCAGCAATAGGCCTGAGCTCCCGTTAACACCCAGCGGTCGTGTCGTCGACCCATCTCACCTCATCAATTGGTTTGCACACTCATCTCCATCAACACAAGCGACATCTGACAACCCCAGTCAAGAGTCGGTGGGTTCCTCAGACACAACCTCAGTTTGCAGTCCCCGTAATCCCATTGCCTTTGTCCTATGCTGTTCCCTCTCCCAAAGAAGTATCTCATGCTTTGGGTTCAGCTCCACTATTTAGTGAGGACGATGTAATAGAGGACAGTCAGCATCTAATGGGCAGCCAAGAATGTGAGGAGACGTGCGTCACTTGCTCCGCAAGGCGGCCAAGTAGTGATGCGGAGAGTGACGTGGGAGGCGGTGTTTCAATTGTTCAGGCACTGTTGTGAAACACGAGGAGGACATCAGTGACGTGCACACATCTTTTGATGATGATGAAGCCAATCGCAATTGGGAGCCGGGTGCAGAAGCCAGGACTTCATCATCATCAGGAGAAGAGATTTGCTCTTTGTCTATGAGGCAGCAAGGCGGTAGCACAGTTGGCAATCAGCGTGGTGGTGGCAGTAGTGGAAATTCAGGAGCCAAACATGCCAGGGGGAGACCACCTGCTTCGCGGCAAGCTACCATTCAGGGAGGTAGTGGAACAGGGGTTCCTGGACACGGCACCAATAGCAGTGAAATAGTGCGAACTGCGGGTGGGAAAATCAGCTACTCTGCGGTGTGGTTGTTCTTCATAAAGAATCCGGAGGACCTTAGCGTAGTCACATGCAAAATCTGTGGGCAGAAAGTGAAACGTGGCCAGTGTCCCAATCTCGGCACCACGGCCCTGCGTCAACACATGATTCGCCACCATAAAGCAGCCTGGGATAACCGTGGCTCTGAGGTAGTGGTCCAGCCTGCTGCATCACCCAGTGGCCATCCGCTCCCTCTGTCATCCAGCCAAAGCTTCACCACCTCAGCCGAAGGGAGCATTGTGTCAAACCCTCCTTCTTGCGCTCCTGCTTCCTCCACTTGTAGACAGACATTCTGCCAACAATCGATTGGCGACGCCATGTCCTAGAGACAACAGTATGCGCCCACTCATCCAACGGCGCAGAAGTTGAATGTGCTCCAGTCCAAGTTGCTGGTGTTGCAGTCCCTCCCTTTCCAACTGGTGGACTCTGGAGCTTTCAGGGAATTGATGGCTTGTGCCGAGCCGAGGCGGAGAGTCCCAAGCCGTCATTTCTTTGCGAAGAAGGCAGTACCAGACCTGCATAAGTTTGTACAAGATAAGGTGAGCCAGTCCTTGAGCCTGTCGGTGTGTTCAAAAGTGCACGGCAGTGCCGACGTGTGGAGCTGTAACTACTTGCATGGACAATACATGTCTTTTACGGCCCACTGGGTAAATTTTGTTCCTGCACAGCCACAACAGCAACTTGGACAGGTCACACCACTTCCTCCTCCATGCTCTCGCTCCCAGGCAGTTGGTCCTTTTACAGTGTGCGTTTCCTCCTCCCCCATGTCCTTGGCCTCCACTGCACATCCAAATCTCGGTGGCCCTTCATCGTACCACGTGTGTAGGGCACAGCGGTGTCAAGCCGTCCTTCACATGGTTTGCCTTGGCGAACGGAGTCACACAGGGGAGGAACTGCTGAAGTTCATTAGGGAAGAAATCCGAGTATGGCTTACTCACCGAAATCTGGAAATGGGAACCATGGTGACCGACAATGGGAAGAATATTGTGGCCGCGCTGCGACAAGGAAGTGTGAACCATTCGCCCTGCATGGCACACGTGTTGAATCTGGTTGTCAAGAAGTTCATCAAGTCTTCACCCCATTTGCAAGACGTCCTGACAATGGCAAGGAAACTGTGCATGCACTTCAGCCACTCGTACACCGCCAAGCACACTTTGCTTGAGCTGCAGCGTCAGAACGGTATCCCACAACATAATCTCATTTGTGAAGTTGCCACACGTTGGAATTCCACCTTCCATATGTTGGACAGACTACACGAACAAAGAAAAGCCATCATGGATTTTTTGATTATACAAGCAGATAGGAGTACTCCCCTGTGTAGCTTCAATGTGAACGAGTGGCAGCTCATACGTGACACCTGTCGTTTGCTGAGGCCCTTTGAGGAAGCCACATTTTTTGTTAGTCACTCGAATTACGCCATGAACGACGTAATTCCACTCCTACATTTACTCCAAAAAATGATTGAAAACATGGCTGGTCACGGCAATGGAAATGTTACGCCTACATCAGAAGGCTACATGAGTCCTGTGGGGGATGAACTGGAGGAGGATGATGAGGGGCAGAGCGGAGCACAGTTTACGGTGGATGAGATGGCCGGTGTTTTTGGTCATTGGACACTAGAGCAGGAGCAGCCAGAGGAGCTGGAGGGTTATTACGAGGGAAGCGAGACAGAGGACCCAGACACACCGTGGCAGTATGCAGTGGAGATGGAGGCAGGTAGTCCCAACGAGTCACTGTCACAAATGGCATGTTGCATGCTGAGTTGCTTGCGTAGTGACCCCCGAATTGTCAAAATTCGTCAGCGCGATGACTTCTGGATCTCCACCTTATTAGACCCTCGCTACCGGCCCAGAATGGGGGCCTTTTTTCACCCACTGAGAGGGAGGACAAACTGACCTACTTCAGGGAGCTTCTACGTAGTCGGTTGGCCGATGCCTATCGGCCACATGGTCCATCCACTCGCAGGTCTGACTCGGGGGGCCCTCTGTGCTCACCTTCCACTGCCACAGCTGCTGGGAAGGGGAGGGGTGGCAGGAGCAGTACCGGCTCAATCAGCAGCAGCCTGAGTCTACAGTCGCTGATGAGTAGCTTCCTTCAGCTGCATAGTGAAGCTACTCATCAGCAGCAGGTGGACATGGAGCAAGACCTGAACCAGCAGGTGGTGGCATACCTCGACATGACCCTGCCAACAACCGTTGAAGATCCGCTGGACTTCTGGGCAGCCAAACTTGATTTATGGCAACAACTAGCGGAGTTTGCCCTGGAAAAGCTGTCCTGCCCGGCCAGTAGTGTGCCATCAGAGCGGGTGCTTAGTGCGGCCGGGGCCATAGTCACCCCAAGGCGAACTCGTCTGTCCACTAAAAATGTGGAGAGACTGACATTTGTCAAGATGAATCAGGGATGGATCAGCCAGGATTTCCATCCACCAATGACAAATGTGTCTGAGTAGATTGACCATGCTCCTACAACAAAATTTTCTCTATTGTGGTTGGTTATGAAACCCTCTGGGGCAGACCTGGGGATTGTACGGCCCTTAGATTGGCTCTGACCGGCCCGCGCTGATTGGGGGACAACTATGCTGCCTAATCTGGGGGACATCTTTGCTGCCTAATCTGGGGTACAAGTATGCTCCTAATCTGGGGGACATCTATACTGCCTAATCTGGGTGACATTTATGCTGCCTACTCTGGCGGACAAGTAGGCGCCTAATCTGGGGGACATCTATGCTGCCTAATCTGGGTGACATCTATGCTGCCTAATCTGGGGGACAACTATGCTGCCTACTCTGGGGGACAAGTATGCTCCTAATCTGGGGGACATCTAAAATGCCTAATCTGGGTGACATCTATGCTGCCTAATCTGGGGGACAACTATGCTCCTAATCTTAGGGACATCTATGCTGCCTAATCTGGGTGACATCTATGCTGCCTACTCTGGGGGACAAGTATGCTGCCTAATCTGGGGGACATCTCTGCTTCCTAATCTGGGTGACATCTATGCTGCCTACTCTGGTGGACAAGTATGCTCCTAATCTGGGTGACATCTATGCTGCCTAATCTGGGAGACAACTATGCTCCTAATCTGGGGAACATCTATGCTGCCTAATCTGGGTGACATCTATGCTGCCTACTCTGGGGGACAAGTATGCTCCTAATCTGGGTGACATCTATGCTGCCTAATCTGGAGGACAACTATGCTCCTAATCTGGGGGACATCTATGCTGCCTAATCTGGGTGACATCTATGCTGCCTACTCTGGGGGACAAGTATGCTCCTAATCTGGGGGACATCTATGCTGCCTAATCTGGGGGACAACTATGCTCCTAATCTGGGTGACATCTATGCTGCCTAATCTGGGGGACAACTATGGTCTTAATCTGGGTAACATCTATGCTGCCTAATTTGGGGGACAACTATGCTGCCTAATCTGGGGGACAACTGTGCTCCTAATATGGGGAAAACTGAAGCTTCTGACCTTGGGCCTATAATTTTTTGAAGTTTAGCAGTAGCTAAATACATGCTTAATGCAAATGTAAACATTGATCTTTAAATGTAAGGGGTTATGAAAACCTCTTAGGTACTGCAAATGCATGCTCCAGACTCATTCTGTGTCTTTCAGGAACTACTTGACTCCCTGGTGCCTCTGGCCTTGGGCCTTAAATTTTTGGATGTTTAGCAGTAGCTAAATACATGCCTAATGCAAATTTCAACAATGATCGTTAAATTCTCGGCGCTCTGCCAGGGCCTTCTCCTACCCCACCTGGGCCGATTCGAGGACCTCACTAACCAACTCACTAACTAATTCAATCGCTTATAGCGACGGGCGGTGTGTACAAAGGGCAGGGACTTAATAAACACCAGCTTATGACCCTCACTTACTGGTAATTCCTCTTTTAAGATTATATAATTGCAATCCCAGATCACTATCACGAACTGGTTTCAGCGTGCAACACCTGTCCTTGAAAGATAGAGACACGCTAATCTGTTCAGTGGAGCGCTAGTGCGGCCCAGTACATCTGAGGCCATAACACACCTGTAATTGCTCGATCTCGCAATTGATCGGGCAAGGTAAGGGGTTATTAAAGCCTCTTGGGTACTGCTGAGGCCTACTTCTGACTGCTCCTGGTGCAATGTATGGGGTAATTAAACACTCTTGGGTAGTGTTATTGTTAAATTTAATGGTAATTTTATCAGTAATAAAATTGAATTTTGCAGAATACTAACCGTTACACAACGGAACGCTTGTTGCGTGTGATTTTTTAATGAAAACATTTCAATTTAAAAAAAAAAATTAAACAATTGTGTGGTTCATTATTTTTGAGAAGAAAGTCTTTGTGTGGTCCACCGTCCTGCCTTATAGAAGCCCTGTGTGTACTGGTGCATCAGCCAACTCCAGGCTGTGTCCTTCAGGCAATAAATGGGTCCCTGATGCCGCAGAGGTGGGGCCTGGGTCTGGGAATTTAAAATTTTTGGATTGCGGGTGCTACAAAAAAACATAGACACACCCTAATCCGTTCAGTGGAGCGCGCCTGCAGCCCCGGACATCTGAGGGCATAACACACCTGTTATTGCTCGATCTCAGGAGAAGGGGGTTCATCATCGGGAGAAGAGAGTTGCAGGTTGCCCTTGAGTCAGCAAGGCGGTAGCACGGTTGGCAGTCAGCGTGGTGTGGCAGTAGTGGAAATTCTGGAGCCAAACGTGCCCGGGGGAGACCACCTGCTTCGTGGCAGCTTACCTTTCCGGGAGTTAGCGGGTTACCAGCACCGGTCGATGAAAGATAGAGACACGCTAATCCGTTCAGTGGTGCGCGCCTGCGGCCCAGGAAATCAGAGGGCATAACACACCTGGTATTGCTCGATCTCGCAATTGATTGTGCAAAGGTAGGGGGTTATTAAAGCCTCTTGGGAACTGCTGAGGCCTACTCCTGACTGCTCCTGGTGCAATGTATGGGGTAATTATACACTCTTGGGTAGTGTTTTTTTTTTTTATTTACTGATAATTTTATCAGTAATAAAATTTAATTTTCCAGAATGCTAATCGTTACACAACGGAACGCTTGTTGCGTGTGATTTTTTAATAAAAATAACAACAACAAAAAATAAATCCGGACAGGGATTAACTCTGCTTCATCATTTTGGGCAAAAAAGTCCTTTGGTGATCTGATCTTTTGGAGACAGATGCGCTTACACACATATTGAATTAGTTTTTGTAAAAAAAATTCAAACATTGTGTGGTTTATTATTTTTGAGAAGAATGTCTTTGGGTGGTCCACCGTCCTGCATTATAGAGTCTTGTGAACTGTTGGATATGCGCTTGTTCTTACACAAAGGTATTTCTTTAAAAAATTTCTACAATTTTGTTGTTGGGTTACTGATGCGGCAGGGTTGGGGCCTGGTTCTGTAAATTTCAAATTTTTGGATAGCGAGTGCTACCAATGAGAAATCTTTGACAAAAATGTCATATATTGTGTTTGTTTTTTGGGGGGGATGGTGAAGCCCTGGTGTGTACTTTTGCATCAGCCAACTCCAGGCTGAGTCCTTCAGGCAATATATGGGTTACTGATGCCACAGGGGTGGGGCTTGGTTCCGGAAATTTCAAATTTTTGGATAGCGGGTGCTACCAATGAGAAATCTTTAACAAAAATTTCTCATTGTGTTGATTTTGGAGGGGGGATTGTGAAGCCCTGGTGTGTACTGGTGCATCAGCCAACTCCAAGCTGAGTCCTTCAGGCAATATATGGGTTACTGTTGCCGCAGAGGTGGGGCCTGGGTCTGTTAATTTCAAAATTTTGGATAGCGGGTGCTACCAATGAGAAATCTTTGTCAATAATTTCATATATTGTGTTGTTTTTTTGGGGGAGATTGTGAAGCCCTGGTGTGTAATGTACTAGTGCATCAGACAACTCCACGCTGTGCCATTCAGCCACTAAATGGTCTCCTCTTGCAGCCAACATGTCCACGCTGTGTCATTCAGTCACTATATGGTCTCCTGACACTGATGCCACCACCAGGCTCTGTCATTGTGCTGCTGTGCGGCAGTGATTCTAAGAGCGATGCCGGTAATCTGCATGTTATTCTGAATATAAAAAACCACAGAGAAGAAGCGTGTAGAGATAAACAATTAATAAGGTTTTATTGAGAAAAAAATTCATAAAACATACATATTGCAAATGAACACCATGGTTCACCAAATATGGAAAACATAAAAGGAGACACAGACAGGACACTGAAAATATGGAGGTGGGCGCTCACTCAACTGTATTGTATTGGTATAACAATACATAAATGATAAAGTGCATGGCAAAAATATAAATAATTAAGGTGCTGCTGTGTTGCAAATAATACAACAAACAAACAACATAAAGTCAGAACAAAGTGCATTTCATAATTACCAAGTGGTACAGAGGAGCAAAACCACACCGCCAAAACCTGACGTTTCGCCACGGAGGCTTCTGAATAACAGTATTATTTCACTACCCCAGCACACTCCATATATGTTTTAGGACACAGTAAAGTGTTCTATACCCCTATAGAGGCTGTATGTAGGCCAGAAATAGCCTTTTTTAACCCGTTAAGGACTGAGCCCTTTTTTGCAATTCTGACCACTGTCACTTTAAACATTAATAACTCTGGAATGCTTTTAGTTATCAATCTGATTCCGAGATTGTTTTTTCGTGACATATTCTACTTTAACACAGTGGTAAAATTTAGTGGTAACTTGCATCCTTTCTTGGTGAAAAATACCCAAATATGATGAAAAAATGTAAATTTTGCATTTTTCTAACTTTGAAGCTCTCTGCTTGTAAGGAAAATGGATATTCAAAATATATCTTTTTTTGGATCACATATACAATATGTCTACTTTATATTTTCATCATAAAATTGATGTGTTTTTACTTTTGGAAGACACCAGAGGGCTTCAAAGTTCAGCAGCAATTTTCAAATTTTTCACAAAATTTTCAAATTCGATATTTTTCAGGGACCAGTTCAGGTTTGAAGTGGATTTGAAAGGTCTTCATATTAGAAATACCCCACAAATGACCCCATTATAAAAACTGCATCCCCCAAAGTATTCAAAATGACATTCAGTCAGCGTTTTAACCCTTTAGGTGTTTCACAGGAATAGCAGCAAAGTGAAGGAGAAAATTCAAAATCTTCATTTTTTACACTCGCATGTTCTCGTAGACCCAATTTTTGAATTTTTGCAAGGGGTAAAAAGGAGAAAATTTATATTTATATTTGTAGCCCAATTTCTCTCGAGTAAGCACATACCTCATATGTCTATGTAAAGTGTTCGATGGGCGCAGTAGAGGGCTCAGAAGGGAAAGATCGACAAGGGGATTTTGGAGAGAACATTTTTCTGAAATGGTTTTGGGGGGGCATGTCACCTTTAGGAATCCCCTAGTGTGTCAAAACAGCAACATGGCATACCATTTTGGAAACTAGACCCCTTGGGGAACATAACAAGGGGTAAAGTGAACCTCAATACCCTAGAGGGGTTTCACGACTTTTGCATATGTAAAAAAATATATATATTTTTTACCTAAAATGCTTGGTTTCTAAAAAATTTTACATTTTTACAAAGGGTTAAAGCGGAAAATACCCCCCAAAATTTGAAGCCCAATTTCTCCCGATTCAGAAAACACCCCATATGGGGGTGAAAAGGGCTCTGCTGGCGCACTATAGGTCTCAGAAGAGAAGGAGTCACATTTGGCTTTTTGGAAGCAAATTTTGCTCTGGGGGCATGCCGCATTTAGGAAGCCCCTATGGTGCCAGGACAGCAAAAAAAAAAAAAACCACATGGCATACCATTTTGGAAACTAGACCCCTTGGGGAACGTAACAAGGGGTAAAGTGAACCTGTGAACCTTAATACCCCGCAGGGGTTTCACAACTTTTACATATGTAAAAAAATATATATATTTTTTACCTAAATTGCTTGGTTTCTCCAAAAATTTACATTTTTACAAAGAGTTAAAGCAGAAAATACCCCCCAAAATTTGAAGCCCAATTTCTCCCGATTCAGAAAACACCCATAAGGGGGTGAAAAGTGCTCTGCTGGCGCACTACAGGTCTCAGAAGAGGAGGACTCACATTTGGCTTTTTGGAAGCAAATTTTGCTCTGGGGGCATGCAGCATTTATGAAGCCCCTATGGTGCCAGGACAGCAAAAAAAAAACACATGGCATACCATTTTGGAAACTAGACCCCTTGGGGAACATAACAAGGGGTAAAGTGAACCTTAATACCCCACAGGGGTTTCACGACTTTTGCATATGTAAAAAAATATATATATATTTTTTACCTAAAATGCTTGGTTTCTCAAAAAATTTACATTTTTACAAAGGGTTAAAGCAGAAAATACCCCCCAAAATTTGAAGCCCAATTTCTTCTGATTCAGAAAACACCCCATATGGGGGTGAAAAGTGTTCTGCTGGCGCACTACAGGTCTCAGAAGAGAAGGAGTTACAAATTCTGCTCTGGGGGCATGCCGCATTTAGGAAGCCCCTATGGTGCCAGGACAGCAAAAAAAAAAAAAATCACATGGCATACCATTTTGGAAACTAGACCCCTCGGGAATGTAACAGTGTTACAGTGAGTACTTACACCTCACAGGTTTTTTGAACATTGGGCCATAAATGTGAAAAATTTGATTTTTTTGCACTATATTGATAGTGTTACCTCAAATGTTTCATTTTCACATTGGGTAATAGGGCAAAAGGCCCCCAAAATTTGTAGAACAATTTCATCTGAGAAAAAAAATACTCCATATGTGGATGTAAATTGCTATGTGGACGCACTACAATGCTCAGAATAGAAGGGGTGAAAATTTTGTTGAAATTGAAGTCGGGGGTCATGTGCATTTATGAAGCCCCCAACAGAAAAAAAAAACACATGTGACACCATTTTAGAAACTACACCCCTCAATGAATATAACAAGGGGTATAGCGGGAAATAACACCTCAGAGTTTTTTTGAAAAGTGGGCCATAAATTGAAAAATTAGATTTTTTTACAGTAAAATGCTGGGGTTACCCAATTTTTTTCATTTTCACAAGGGGTAATATGAGTAATTGGGTTACAAATTTAGGAGGGCTTTTCCCCCTGACTATAAAAATACATCCACATATGGGGTAGCGTGCTGGGCGGGCGCACAATAAGGCTCAGAAGTCATAGAGGTCACTTTGTATTTGTGGCCTTTGGCATATCAGTAGCTGACGGTTACATACATTCCGAGGAAAATACAAAAATGAAACACCCACATGTGACACCATTACAGAAAGTACCCACCCCTAGGAATTGGTATAGGGGTAAAGAGGATATTTTGAACACACGGGTGTTTCCTAAATGTATTTTCCAGGAATGGATGAAGGGTAGCTTTTGAAAATTGGAATTTTCAACCTATGCTTTGCTTCATCTTTCTGGGAACAACTAACATGTGACTCCGAATTGTCGCCTCGAAATACGACAGAGCTCAGAGCTCTTTGCATTTGAGGCGGATGTTTGTTACGGACCTAACAGTTACATACATTCAGAGGAAAATACAAGAAAGGAACACCCACATGTGAGAATACTACAAACAGTACACCCCCTAGGGAAGGTGTATAGGGTGAAGTGGAGATTTGGAACAGACGGGTGTTCCCCTCATTTATTTTCCAGGAATGGATGAAGTGTACTATGGGGGGGGGGGGTAGAAAATTGCAATTTTAGTACTGATATGCCAATTATTTTCCCAGAATGATGACCCAGAGTACAACCAAAAGTAAAAAGGATGCCTGCCCCAAACCCTATACTCTGAATCATCATTCTGGGAAGGGGATGTGTGGGGCCGTCCCTATTCTGTTACCTCAAATGCGCAACCTGCTCAGGTGGGGAGAGATAGTGTTGCGCATTTGAGGCAACTGCAAACCTCCAATGCTGTTGACTCTGTGTCCCATGACCCATTTTTTAGGGGGAAGAAATAAAAAAGATATTGGGGGTATTGGGAAAAAGGTGTTTTTTGCCTTTTTTTGGGGGGTAGGGTTGGTATAAAATTTGGAAGACAATGTACTCTAGACTGGTACATTGGAGTTGAATTTTGGGGAATGAAAATTAGGGCAAAGGATGGAAAATTTAGTACTCCATGGAAGTGTGATACTCCCTGAAGCAGCCTATGCAGAGGCCCGGATGATGACACACTCTGCATTTCTTCTGGGTTCGTCCCGTCCTTCCAGTGTGGGGGATCACACCTGAAAAGTGTTGGCCGGGGACGATCTGGGGACCTGAAGTTCCAGAGGTGCTCTGACCCGCTCTTTGGCGGTCACCAAAGATGAGGGCCTTTAGAACTTCCTCTTGGAACTGCAGGTATGTTCCTGTGTTGCCAGCGTACTTGTACAGTACAAAAGCGTTGTACATGGCAACCTGTACCATGTAGACCGCAACTTTTTTGTACCATACGCGTGTTTTCCGCATGGCATTATATGGCTTGAGGACTTGATCAGAAAGATCAACTCCCCCCATATACCGATTGTAGTCCAGAATACAATCGGGCTTGAGGACCGGTCCCATGGTACCTCGCACAGGGACAGGGGTGCTGCCATTCCCATGAATTGTGGTGAGCATAAGGACATCCCTCTTGTCCTTATACCGGACCAACAACAGGTTCTCATGGGAAATGGCACGGGATAGGAGTCTGCAGGGGATAGGAAGGAAGGCCTCTTTGATTCTTCCGGACTGTCCCACAAGCGACCGTGGATCTGGCGGCGAGGGATGTGAAGAGAGGGATACTAGTATAAAAGTTATCTACGTAAAGGTGGTAACCTTTATCTAGCAATGGGTGCAAAAGGCCCCAAACGATTTTCCCGCTAACACCCAGTGTGGGGGGACATTCTGGGGGTTCAAAACGGGAATCTCGTCCCTCATACACTATAAACTTGCAAGTGTACCCGGAGGTACTCTCGCAAAGTTTATAAATCTTCACGCCATACCGCGCTTGCTTGGTAGGGATGTATTGCCGGAAGCTGAGTCTCCCCTTAAAGATGATGAGAGACTCATCAATAGCGACCTCCCTTCCAGGGACATAGGCCTCCCAAAATCTGTCCCCGAAGTGATTGATGAACGGCCTGATTTTATACAGGCGGTCATACGCGGGATCAGTTCGGGGGGGACATGCCGCATTATCAGCATAATGCAAACATCTCCGAATGGCCTCGGACCGGGGACGTGTCATGGCCATACTATAGAGGGGTGTCTGGTAAAGGACGTCCCCACTCCAATATTGCCTTACACTGGGTTTTTTAACTAGACCCATATGCAGCGCAAGGCCCCAAAAGGTCCTCATTTCGGCTGCATCGACTGGAGTCCAGCCACCGGGTCTAGCTAAAAGTTAGCCGGGGTTAGCGGCGACGAACTGTTGGGCGTACAGATTCGTCTGTGTAACCATCAAATTTACAAAGTTGTCACTGAAAAAATTACTGAAAAAGTCCTTTTCAGTGAACCCGGTGATGTTAATCTTGATTCCTGAGTCTCCAACAAACTCAGGAATCACGGGCTCGTGGTCCGCTGGCTTAGCCCAGACAAGTTCTCCGGTACGAGGTGGGCTTCACTAGTATGAGTGCCAGGGGGACTCATACTAGCATGGGGCACAGGGTCAAGGGCAGAGGAGGTTTGCGGTGCCGCACGGCGGCGTCTCCGCCGCCTTGTTGGCTCATCATCAGAACTAGATGATAAGGAGAACGATGAAATAAGGAAGGTGGGGTCTTCATCGTCCTCTTAGCCGCTCTCGGTGTCGGAGGCAATTATGTCATATGCCTCCTCCGCCGAAAACGCTCTGTGGGCCATTTTCCTACTCTAATGGGGATACGGGTATGTGTGTGTGTGTGTGTGTGTGGGGAGGGAAACTTTATTGGTGTATGTGCTGTGTGTGGTGTGGTGCGATACTACCTCCCTAACCCGCCTAACCCTCCCTAGCCTAACCTAACTAAACTAACCCGCCCTAACAGAAAAAAAATAAAAAGGGGACTTTTTTTAAAAACAAAAAAGGGACTTCTAGCGCAAAAAAGCCCTGCGCCAAAAAAAAGCGTTTATCCAATCAGTGGTGTGCGCACTGATTAGCGCTTGTGGCGGCAGGGGGCGCAGAAGTCAGTGGGGGGTCCGGCCACTCAGCCCAGAACAGTGGCTGGTGGTTTGTACACAGACCCCCCACAAAAAAAAAAAATTAAAAAAACGCTTAATCCCGAAAAAATGCACCCGCCTGAACCAAAAAAAAAACACTGATCAGTGATAAATCACTGACAGCGGTGGGACAGGCTGCACACACAGGTACGGTCCGTCCACACAGTACACGCCTGCTACTGGTGGCACGAACCGCCTATGGGTGCAAAAAAAACTACGGGACTACGAGACTGATCAGCGGCGGGTGGGCTTTAACAAACGGTGGCCGACCGCTCTTTTATAACTAAGAGGGTCCGCACACACACTTAGAAAAAAAAAAAGATCTGCGCCAAAAAAAAAGGCTGGCGGCAGACCGCAGCGACTCAGCAGGGCAGGGTTCATGGTCTAATGGTGCTACGGACACACGGACACCCACTGAGGTACGCTAAAAAAAAAAAATCAAAAACTTATTTTTTTTTTTAACCCTAGCCTGTCCCTACCTAAATCTAAAGCTATCCCTGGGGATTTCTGTGCCAAGGGGCCACAGAAAGGGGGCAAGGGGCACTTTTTTCACACTGAGGGGATGGTGGCAGCACGGGGCTCCGTCCTGCTCGCCAGATCTGAGTGGAATGGTGGGCAAACTGAAGGAAAAACTGAAATATGTACAAACAAAAGTGTAAAAGTAAATTGTAATTTGATATATTAACTATCTGAACCTAGGCCCTTCTCCCTCCTAAACCCTTAACCCTTTAATGATAGCTGCCACGCCTTTATGTGGCAGGTGCCGGCTGTATGTTACAGCCAGCACATGCCTTCGATTTCTGTCCAATCCCAGCCGTGGCATGCAGAGACTGAAGTGACCGGTTCCAGTCCATGGCCTTCTGAAGGCTTCCGTGCCTGCCATAAAAAGACTGTCTTGTAGAATCTGCCTCAGACAGGCTTTATTAGAATATTCACTTGAAGTAGAAAAAAGTTGGCACTCACCGGATAAGGTGCAAGGCAGGGTACTTTATTGGATATTACAAAAAGTGTGAATGGACGCCAACGTGAACAGTTTCTGTATGCTGCTCTGACTGATTCTGGCCAAATAGATATAACTATCGAAAGTCTTATGCCTTTACTGTGCCTTATTTTCTTGCTGCAGATATGGCACTTTGCCTGCTTTCCTGTTATCTGTTCAGAGAGTGAAGAATTTCTACATGGTAGGATACCATAAATAGCGAGGTACATCACCACCCGACTGTGCCCCTGTTCTAGAATGTTTTTTCTTAAGCCTTCAGATCCAGCACCATTGTCACCGTCACCTGCTCCTGAGCTGCTCAGACCAACAGGCCAGATGACATCCTCCTCTCTAAACTCCTCTTCATCACCCTCACCACTCCTCTCAGTAAGAACTCCTGATGTTTATTGTGGCCTCCTTGTTCCTCTCAGCACATCCACCATGATGCCTTACAGTATCCCCACCACACCTACCACCACCAGTCCCACTAGTTCTATGCTAGGCCACTGTATCCCCCTTTACCTCCTCAGCAACACACTCCAAAGGTTGACCATGACACAACTCCTCATGGCATCTAGGACCAACAATTCCTTGACCAGACATATTTTTTGGCTATTGTAAAAGATTTAGATTTTATATTGATCTTTTTGGGGTGATTTTTCACTCACCTACAGTACTAGTCAACTTTAACAACTCAATGTTTTGAACTGTGTTGTTATCTTACAACCAGGTAGTTAAGAGGTAAATTTGATTAAACCAAGAATTATAAACATACAAGGCTAATGCGTGTTGGTTGTACATGCTTTTTAGTGTGCATCTATGTCCAAAACAGGAAGATATAATGCATGTTTTATTAATCCCTTAAGGACTCAGGGTTTTTCCGTTTTTGCACTTTCGTTTTTTCCTCCTTACCTTTTAAAAATCATAACCCTTTCAATTTTCCACCTAAAAATCCATATTATGGCTTATTTTTTGCGTCGCCAATTCTACTTTGCAGTGACATTAGTCATTTTACCCAAAAATGCACGGCGAAACAGAAAAAAAATCATTGAAAAAAACGCCATTTTGTAACTTTTGGGGGCTTCCGTTTCTACGCAGTGCATATTTCGGTAAAAATTACACCTTATCATTATTCTGTAGGTCCATACGGTTAAAATGATACCCTACTTATATAGGTTTGATTTTGTCGCACTTCTGGAAAAAATCATAACTACATGCAGGAAAATTTATACGTTTAAAAATGTCATCTTCTGACCCCTATAACTTTTTTATTTTTCCACGTACAGGGCGGTATGAGGACTAATTTTTTGCACCGTGTTCTGAAGTTTTTATCGGTATGATTTTTGTTTTGATCGGACTTTTTGATCACTTTTTATTCATTTTTTTAATGGTATAAAAAGTGACCAAAATACGCTTTTTTTGGACTTTGGAATTTTTTTGCACGTACGCCATTGACCGTGCGGTTTAATTAATGATATATTTTTATAGTTCGGACATTTACACACGCGGAGATACCACATATGTTCATTTTTTTTTTACACAGTTTTATTTTTTTTATGGGAAAAGGGGGGTGATTCAAACTTTTATTAGGGAAGGGGTTAAATGACCTTTATTAACACTTTGGATCTCAGGCACGGAGCAGTCATTCGCCGATCGGACACCGAGGAGGCAGGTAAGGGCCCTCCCGATGTCCGGTCAGCTGTTCGGGACGCCGCGATTTCACCGCGGCGGTCCCGAACATCCCGACTGAGCAGCCGGGTCACTTTCAGTTTCACTTTAGAAGCGGTGGTCAGCTTTGACCGCCGCTTCTAAAGGGTTAATACCGCACATCGCCGCGATCGGCGATGTGTGGTATTAGCCGCGGGTCCCGGCCGTTGATGAGCGCCGGGACCGACGCGATATGATGCAGGATCGCGGCCCGATCCCGCTTCATATCGCGGGAGCCGGCGCAGTACGTAAATATACGTCCTGCGTCTTTAAGGGGTTAAACCAATAATTCATGAACACTATGTTTATAGGGCAGATCCATGTCACTTGCATGCCCTTTTTACTTTGCTGCTATCACACAACTAGAAAGATATTGGCCCTCATTTACTATTCTAAACCCGACTTGTTTTGTCGGGTTTTTTTGGCACATCTTTGTCTGCGACATGTCGCAGACATCGTGCCCCAGTCTGCGCCACGATGCAACATTTTTTCCCGACGAACCCGATGTGGATTCTCACAAACCCGAAAAAGGGGCGCAACCCGACATTTCTGAGCTTTCCCACGTATTTATAAAGGTTTCCAACCCGAATTTGTTGAATTATTGTGGATTTTTTCCCGACAACTCAGAGGAGATGGAAACCAAAACCAACAAAACCCACGTGCGACAAACAGGATGCGACATAATAATAAATACCAGGTGAAAAAAGCAGTCAGGTAAGAAAACAAGATATACTTACAACCCGATTTGAGGGCCATAATGCGTGTTTCATTGAACCAGAAAAATAAACGTACAATGTATTTTTCAGGCTGATGCATTTAAATTGCACCTTCTTTTTAGTCTGCTGCTATGTTACAACCAGTAGGTATACTGTTTTTGGGATTAATCCCTGTAGATGTGAGTAAAGGCGCTATGTTGTGTTCATGGCACTTTGGATATGTATTACTATCATATAGATCTAATGCAGCACAGATTTGCTCAGTTCACAGCTTTTTGTGTTTTTTTTCTCTTATGTATTCTGCTTGCTGGACTTTGTGATACACAGTGAGGCTTGTGTATAAATGGACAGGAAGTACCCCTATGAACAGCCCACATACACACACACAGGCTGGGGATGAGCACCTATTTGCTGTGGATCCTTGTATAGCTCCTATAGGATTTGTGCACTATGGATATTATAGATATGGAATGGATTCTGGCTCCAGGATAAGTATTGTGGCTCCTGTTTACACACACACACACACACACACACACATATATATATATATATATATATATATATATATATATATATACACACACACACACTGTCTGTTTCTCTTCGTTCCCTATCTCGGACCTCTCTTTATCTCTATATACCTGTGACCTGCTTTCGCTGGTGCTCTGACTGACTCTGACCAAGTAGAGATACCTATCGAAAGCCTTTTTCACCAATCACAGATAAAAGCCAGAAGGCATAAAAGCCAGATAAAAGCCAGAAGTGCGCACCCAGAAGGCATACTGTTCATTTCTATATAAGTGCATTGGACAGATCATAGGCTAATGTGCAAATCTTGGAGCCATCCTATTCCCTTACCTGCAGCTGGAGGGAGGTGGGTAGGGAGGGAGCGTTTGAACAATACAAAGGACTTTGATGCATTGAAAATTTTAGGGCCATGTAGGGCTTATATATATATATATATATATATATATATATATATATATATGAAAAGGGGATGAGTATTCTCCTTAGGGAGACAGCGCCACTCCTGTCGTACGGAGATTCAAACTAGGAAGTTAGCACTCCGCGGCCTTTCTGTAAAAAGGAATATGCAAAGCAGCTCAACAGCTAAAGCTATCAGGGAATGCTAGCAGTGAAGGTGGCGAGCTGGTTTGCATATTTCTTTATATATATATATATATATATATATATATATATATATATATATATATATATATATATATTATAACAGGACCCTTCATCCAGTCTCTCCTCCAAGTAAACAGACCCAAACAGGCAGGTTCACAGTCCAATAGTTCTGGGTATATTGTTACAATTCACACACAGCAATAGGTTCTGCACTAGTACTTAAATGTCCTTCACATTAGGTTCTTACATAACATAAACTTCTGAGCATTCACCCAAATTTTGACAGGTTCAGTCACACATCTGTCTTTTTGGTGCATTGTATCAGTATTCCCTATACAAACAAGTCTTGCTTCAAAGCAAATCCTTGCCCTGCCCTGTGGCAGTAATCACACCTATGTGTCCAGCTCAGGCCTCAACACACCTCAGAACTGGAGCAGGGGAGTGACTTTATCCTCAGAACCCTCAGTCACTCCCAAAACCCAGACCCAATCTCTAGTCCCATGTCATACATACTTCCTGCTGAATGCTACAGAGGAAATTCCTTTCTTTTTGGAACACTGATGACATCACGAGCACAGTGCTCTCTGCTGACATCTCTGTCCATTTTAGCAACCATGCATAGCAGATGTATGCTAAGGGCAGCATGGTGGCTCAGTGATTAGCACTGCTGCCCTGCAGTGCTGGGGACCTGGGTTCAAATCCCACTAGGGACAACAATAAATAAAGTGTTATTATTATTATAACGTCAGCAGAGAGAACTGTGCTCGTGATGTCATCAGAGAGCATTCCAAAAAGAAAAGAATTTCCTCTGTAGTATTCAGCAGCTAGTAAGTACAGGACGGATTAAGATTTTTTAATAGAAGTAATTTACAAATATGTTTAACTTTCTACCACCAGTTTATTTTAAAGAAAAAAGGTTTTCAACGGAGTACCCCTTTAACGCTGCACTTACCTTGATAGAAGACCAAGAAAATCACAGCAGGTGAAAGAACATTCGATTCAAGGTGCTCCCGGAGTCCTGGGCTGCAGACACCCTGCCCTCGGTAGCCATAGAAATATTCACGAGCCTGCTAGGCCGTGACAGAACACAAAAAGTTACCATAGAACGGATCCACAGAGCTCTCCGGCCCAAGCCTAAACCCTCAGACACCCCGAGAGATATCATATGTGGCCTGCTATCTTATGTGGACACTGCAGCAATACTTCAAGCTGCTAGGGAGAAACACCCTATCCATTACAGTGATGCTGAAGTCTCCTTATATCAAGATATTGTGCCGACCACCTTGGTGAAGAGGCGTCTGCTGCGCCCCTTACTGGAGCAGCTCAGAGACAAGGGCCTACAATATGCCTGGCCTTTCCCTTTTGGCCTCTCAGTCATGAAAAAGAGCAGACGCATCCTCATTTGCACACCAAGTGACCTAGCTGCGCCATGGAGGGCCCTGGACATACCTCCAATTGAGGTCCCATCCTGGATGCCGGTCTCCGATCTCCATCCTCTTCCACCAATCCCCAAGATGCCCAACTGGAGGCAGGTGTCCCGCAGGAAATCACCCAAGGCCAAGAAAGCCCAGGCAAAAGAAGCCCCTCCGCCGCCCTGACCTAGATGTTTGGTCTCCTGCCTGTCTACTTTCGAGGGAGAGCTGACCTACCCGTGCTGCCGGACTGCGACAGTAGTTACCAGAAGCCTGCTGTTACGGGCTCTTCTGAGGTAATGGGCTCTTCTTTTTAAGTTGAGTTATATGGCTGGTTCACATTGTTGTTAAGACTGTTCACCACCCGTTATGTTTGCAGAATGGAGTAAGGTACTGTGCTCTTCCCGATGACCCCCCCCCCCCCCCCCTTCCCTCTTATATTTACTCAGCAATACCTGGTTTACCTGTTGGTGACTTTCAAAAGAAGCATTTAGTCTTTTACCAGGATATATTCCCCCCCCAACCATTAACTTCCCCTATGAACACATCTGGTGGGGCAATTCTGTCGAGGATTGCTCAAGCCGACCATTAAATGCTTCCCCATCTTAATCATTATAATTGTCCGTTTTTTTGGTCCTTCGAACACCTCGAAACCCCCCTACCCTCTCCTTACCCCCTTCTGTTCTTGTTTAACTTTTATTGTGTGGGTCCCTATGTCACTCACTAACTTTGTCTCTTTCAATGTACGAGGGCTAAATACCCCCAACAAGCGTTAGTTACCATGTTCTGAGTATAATTCAAGAAACTCATTTCACATTGCATAAAATCCCTAATTTATCACAGAATCATTATACCTAATGGTTTCATTCATTCCATTCCACCTCGGCATCCAAAGGAGTCTCGATAGCCATTTATAAGAATTTCCAGATGAAAGTTTTGCCATCCTACTCTGATTCTGAGGGCAGAGCATTATTCCTTTGTGTTCAAAGTTTCTCACTTAAACTAACTCTAGCTAATATTTATGTTCCAAACCACGCCCGGGTGACATGACTGTTAAAAACACTAGAAGATCTTAGGGTATTTGTTGATGGTCCTATTGATTTGGGAGGAGATCTCAATATCTCTTTAAACCTTCAATTGAACACCTCTCTTTAACGTTCTAATCTACCTCAAAGTGCTCTTGATAAACTGCACTCTTAACTTTCTGATTTGTCTCTCACAGATGCCTGGAGACAGATTAATCCATCCTGGACCATACGCATTTCTCTTCGGTACATAACTCCTACCACAGGTTGGATTACATCTTCATACACAAGTCCCTCCTCCCGTCTCTATAGACCACAGGTATAGACTCCATTACCCTTTCTGACCATGCCCCAGTTTTTCTCTCTCTTTCACTCTCTTCTCTTCCCTACAACTTTTGGCACTGTCATCTCAACGAGAGCATCCTAGATGACCCACGTGCCTCCAAAGACATTCACTCTCAATTGACTACATATTTTGAGCTGAATGTTTCCTCTGGCCCGATCCCACCTCTAGGTTGGGAAGCACACAAGGCATTTATCAGGGGTGTCTTTATTTCATGAGGATCAAAACTTAAAAAGCAACGCCAAAGCAAGGTTGGTGAGTTGCTCAACAACATAGCTGCACTTGAACGAACACACAAACACAGCAGAGCCCTGGCTCTCCAGGTCGATCTTACATGCCTTAGGGAATGTCTTTGCACACTCCAACATGATAAGTCTGCTAAATCTGACCTGCACCACAGACACCGCTTATACGCTCACAGAGATAAAGGGGGAAATATGATGTCTTCCCTGATCAAGAAAGCCAAGGAGAAACAACATATCCATGAGATTAAAGATACAAGCGAAGCCCTCCATACCTATACCCCTAGCATAGCGAAGGTCTATGCCTCACTCTATAATTTAACCAAAAGTAACCCTCTCGACACAGCTGGAAGTAGTTTTCATGCATTGGATTCCTTTTTTGATAACCTAGACCTCCCGTACCTAGACGAGCATGTGCAAAATTAACTTTTAGCCCTTGTCACCGCGGAAGAAGTCCACTCAGTAGCCTCATCTTTCCCTACGGGGAAAAGCCCGGGTACGGATCGGCTCTCCCTGGCCTACTATTGCACATTCTATGGAACTCTGAGTCCACACTTGGTAGCTCTATGCTCCTCTCTCTTCCTGGGAACTCCCCTCCCTTGACAGTCTCAAGAAGCTCATGTCACTCTGATAGCAAGAGAGAATGTGGCAGCTATAGGCCTATTTCTCTTTTAAACCTAGATCTAAAGATATGGGCCAAGCTTTTATCGATCTGCATAAAGAAACACCTCCCCCACTTCATAGGAACTGAACAGTCTGGTTTTGTCCCGGGAAGAGTGGGTCGCACAAACACGATGCGACTTCTCACAGCCATCCATCATGCACACTCTAAAAAGTTGCTGTTGATCCTTCTCGATGATGACGTCGAGAAGGCCTTCGACAGAGTTAGCTGGTCATTCATGGAGGGACCTTTATGCAGATTTTCCTTCCCTCCACAGTTTATTACAGTGATTATGTCACTTTATGGTCAACCTTACGCCTCCCTTCTAATCAGCGATAGCATCTCCCCCCCCTTCCATATCACCAACAGAACCAGGCAGGGGTGCCCCCTGTCCCCAACCTTGTTCGTTCTCACTATTGAGACTTTACTCCAGGTCTGTGACAAGGGTTTCTAAGATAATGTTTAATTGGACCACAGAGTTTGTATTCTGTTTTTGCATGAATTGTACCAACTGACCTACACTGTGATTTCTAATCAAGGTAGGTGGATATACAGTATATGCAGTATACATGTCTGATAATACTAGGTGGGCTAAAGGGAGGAAAAAGACAGAAGGAGTTGGACAGGCACACAACTAGCCTGTGCTGACATATGGCTTACGAAAACATTTTAAATAGAGAACATTTAATGACAAATGCAAATAAAACATTGAGTCACCATGTATAGATCAGTGTAACACATTATACATATTTTTTTACAGTGTCTTGTACAGCTTTCTTAATGTCTTTATTCCTCAGACTGTATATAATTGGGTTGACCAAAGGAGTAAACACAGTATATAGCAGGGATGTGATCTTATTCATGTCCGATGTTTGTCCATTTTTTGGAAGAACGTAAGTGCTAAAAATAGCCAAATAAAATATGGAGACCACAATGAGGTGGGAGCTACAGGTGGAGAAGGCTTTCTGTCTACCAGTATTGGATGGGATCCTTAAGATGACACGGACAATGCTCACATAGGCAATGATAATTATTATGCTGGGAATGATCAGGAACGGGACACTTATCACAGCCATATGCATCTTTATAGGAAATGTATCAAAACAAGCAATTTCCAGTAAAGGAAGAAGATCACAGAAGAAATGGTCAATGATATTCGTTCCACAGAACTTTAGCCTTGATAGTAAAAAAATGTCAATGATTGCATCCAAAAAAGTGACCAACCAAAAGAAGACGACCAACTTTATACAAAAGGTACTTGTCATGATCGAGAAGTAACGGAGAGGATTACAGATGGCCACATATCTGTCATAAGACATCACAGTGAGGAGAAGACATTCCCATGCTTCTAAAGCACCAAAACAATACAGTTGAGTCATACAACCAATAAAAGTAATGGTCCCTCCATTATTCAGGACAATGAGGAGAGTATTAGGGACAATATCTGAGGTCAACCAGATGTCACTGATGGCCAGTTGTGAGATGAAGAAGTACATTGGGGTGTGGAGGATCTTACTGGTGGACACCAGGGTGATGATCAGGAGATTCCCACATACAGTGACCCAGAATACTACAAAAAGCAGACAGAAGAGTGAAATCCTTAGCTGTGGGCTACCTTGGAAACCCAGGAGGACAAACTGTGGGACATCAGTCACATTGTTCACCTGCATTTATTTAAAAAGAAATTTATCTGATTACTGAAGGTTAGATCTTAACAAAAACATATATATTCATAAGAGAAGGTGGTAGTGGGTTAAAATTAAAAAAAAATACAAAGAGAGGAATAAAGTCTGTAAAAAAAAAAAAAAAAAAAAATAGCAAAAATGGCAACAAAAAGAAGGATTGCCATAGAAAGTAAATAGAACCCAAAAATATTCTGCACATACATAAATAATAATAAAAAAACAAACAAAAAAAACTTCAAAGTTAAAATGTTGGCCCCTTAGGAAATACTCTGGGGGTTATGGTGGAGAAGAACGAGGATAAGGCCAATCTACTAAATTCCTTCTTCTCTACTGTATTTACACAGGAAAATCCAATGCATGATAACAGGGAAAGTAATAATGTAAATTCCCTAACAGATTTAACCTGTTAACCCCAACAAGGAGTGCGGTGCCGCCTTATTAAAGGGGTATTCCAGGCAAAAACTTTTTTTTATATATATCAACTGGCTCTGGAAAGTTAAACAGATTTGTAAATTACTTCTATTAAAAAATCTTAATCCTTCCAATAGTTATTAGCTTCTGAAGTTTTCAGTCTAACTGCTCAATGATGATGTCACGTCCCGGGAGCTGTGAATGATGGAAAATTATCCCCATAGGAACTGCACAGCTCCCGGGATGTGACATCATCATTGAGCAGTTAAACAGAAAACAACAACTCAACTTCAGAAGCTAATAACTATTGGAAGGATTAAGATTTTTTAATAGAAGTAATTTACAAATCTGTTTAACTTTCCAGAGCCAGTTGATATATAAAAAAAAGTTTTGGCCCGGAATACCCCTTTAACATTAAAACACACAAATCAGATGGCATCCATCCCAGGGTTTTTCAGGAATTAAGTACCGGGCTAGACAGAGCCTTATTCCTTATATTTAAAGGGGTACTCCGCTGCTCAGTGTTTGGAACAAACTGTTCCGAAAGCTGGAGCTGGCAACGGAAGCACGTGACGTAATAGCCCCGCCCCTTGTGATGTCACGCCCCACCCCCTCAATGCAAGTCTATGGGAGGGGGCGTGACAACTGTCACACCCCCTCCCATAGACTTGCATTGAGGAGGCGGGGCTATGACATCACAAGCTCCCAACGCCGGCTCCAGCGTTTGGAACAGTTTGTACTCCTGTAAAGATTCTATAATGACAGTGATCGTTCTACAGGACGGGGCGCTTAGCGAATGTGGTACCAATATTCAAAAAAGTGATCCTGGGAACTATAGGCCTGTAAGTTTAACATCTATTGGTAGTAAGAGTTTTTGAGTTTTTTTTTCAAGTTTTGGATGGTGTATATTTGGACTTTTCTAAGGCATGTGATACTGTGCCACACAAAAGGTTAGTATATAACTTGAGGATGCTGGGACTAGGGGAGGATATATATATATAAATGGGTGAGCACCTGGCTCAGAGGAGGATAACCCAATATTACAGAGGGATCTGGGGATGATGGAGGCGTGGGGCTCACACATGGCAAATTAAGTGTAATATGGATAAATGTAAGGTTATTCATTTATGCCGTAAAAACAAAATTTACAGTTAGGCTCTAAATAATAAGACATTATGTGAAAACTTCCATCGGAAAGGACTTGGGGGTATTGGTGGACATTAAAGTCTACTTTAGTGATCAGTGCCAGGCAGCTGCTAACAAAGTCAATGGGATATACTGTATATATAGAGAGGCATAGATGTTCCTGATAAGGATATAGTTAGCTCTGTATAAATCACTAGTCAGACCACATATGGAGTATTGTGTCCAATTCTGGGCCCCTGTATATCAGAAGGACATGGCTAAACTGGAGCCGGTGCAGAGGAGGGTGACAGAGACAATATTGGTATGGGGGGGATTACAGGACCAAGACAGGTTATCGCTTGGGCTTATTTTGTTTAGAGAAAAGACGTCTTAGGGGGATCTAACCACAATGTACACATTTTTGAATGGACATTACAGTGGTCCCTCAACATACGATGGTAATCCGTTCCAAATGGACCATCGTTTGTTGAACCATCGTATGTTGAGGGATCTGTGCAATGTAAAGTATAGGAGGTTATACTCACGTGTCCCTGCCACTCCGGGCCGTCACCGCTGCCTTGGATGTCGCCCTCCATCGTTGTCGCCACGTCCCCGGGGTGTCCCCGACGCTCCGGGAAGGTCTCTGCTGCCTGGGAACGTCGCTCTCCGTCACCGCCATCACGTCACTATGCACGCCGCTCCTATTGGATGATGGGACGGCGTGCGCGGCGACGTGATGACGACGATGGAGAGCGCCGGCGATGCAGGGGATCCCGAGGAGTACGCTACGGAGCCCCGAGGACAGGTGTGTGATCGTCAGCGGACCACATGGGGCACCGTAAGCGGCTATCCGGCGGTAGCTGAAGAAGTCTGCGCTGCCGGATAGCCGTTTATGCGATGGCCCCGACATAAAAGTGCATCGGATGTTGATGCTGCCTTCAACATGCGATGGCCTCTGAGAGGCCATCGTATGTTGAAATGATCGTATGTCAGGTCCATCGTAGGTTGGGGGGGTCACTATACAGAGATCTTTCTAGTGATCTTTTTATATCTACGCCGGTGACCATGACAAGGGGGCATCCTCTACGTCTAGAGGAAAGAAGGTTTCACCATCATCACACACAGAGATTCTTTACTGTAAGAGCGGTGAGACTATGGAACTCTCTCCACATGATGTTGTGATGTCTGACTCAATAAACAAATTCAAGGAGGGCCTGGATGTGTTTCTGGAAAAATATAATATTATAGGTTATGGAGACTAGATTTAGAGGGATAAAACATTGATCCGGGGATTTGATCTGATGCCATATTGGGGTCAGAAAGGAATTTTTCCTCTCATGTGGCAATTGGCATCAACCTTATGGGGATTTTTTGCCTTCCTCTGGATCAACACAGTAGGGTTCTAGGTGGAACTCGGTGGACTCTTGTCTTTTTTCTACCTTACAAACTATATAACTATATTATAATATAGATGCAGGCGCTGGAGTTGTGTTGTTCCTTATTACAGATTTATGGTGTTGTCTCCATTCTATATCATCTATATTATTTAGTCAAAATAAAAAGTTATTTGACCAACATGTAAAAAAAAGTTTATGAAGCAGAACAGGAGCCGATGATGTGATGAAGGAAGAACTTCTCAATAGTATGTTAATGCAATGTCTGTAGTGTCAGCACCATGTGGAATACAGAACAATGCAGAGACAAACTTCAGTGGGGGTGCCGGTTTCAGATTGGCGCAGGTCACAGGACAGCACAAGGTAATGGCAAGAGTGGTTTATTTCCCAACATGCAATGTGTTTCACTGCTACAGCGCTTCATCAGGCATCTGATGCCTGATGAAGCTGCTGTAGCAGTGAAACGCGTTGCATGTTGGGAAATAAACCACTCTTGCCATTACTTACCTTGTGCTGTCCTGTGACCTGCGCCAATCTGAAACCGGCACCCCCACTGAAGCTGGTCTCTGCATTGTTCAGCCGGCTGGCTGCGGTTACTACATACCCTCACCATTGTTGTGTACGAGGATACACAACTCCTCCAGGTGAGTTCCTCTGCTACTTTGTAATTCACCATACAGGTCTCTCGTTTATTACACCATGGAGCACTATATTCTTTGTCTCTTTTAGCCATGTGGAATATAGGACAAACTACATGACACCTTTATTAAAGGGGTACTTTGGTGGAATTTTAGTTTTTTTAATATATCAGTGGGTGCCAGAAGGTTAAACAGATTTGTAAATTACTTCTATTAAAAAATCTTAATCCTTCCAGTACTTATCTGTTGCTCTATACTTCAGTGGAAGTTCTTTTCTTTTTGAATTTCTTTTATGTCTGACCACAGTGCTCTCTGCTGACACCTCTGTCTGTGTCAGGAACTGTCCAGAGCAGGAGAATAATGCCCATAGCAAACCTATCCTGCTCTGGACAGTTCCTGACATGGACAGAGGTGTCAGCAGAGAGCAATGTGGTCCGACAGAAAAGAAATTCCTGCAGAGCATACAGCAACTGATAAGTCCTAGAAGGATTAAGATTTTAAAACAGAAGTAATATACAAATCTGAAGAGAAATAGTAGAAAAGATCCAGCTCACCATGTGCTTGTCCCTCGCCCGGACTGTGCTGTGGCAAGCACAAGAGCAACGTGGCAAACAAAGGAGGTCGCAAGCTGGCTTTTACAATAAAGAAGATTGTGGCTCTATTACCTCGCTGGACAACCTCCTTTGTTTGCCTAATTTACAAATCTGTTTACATTTCTGGCATCAGTTGATTTGAAAAAAATAAAATAAAATAAATTGTTTTCCACTGGAGTACCCCTTTAACCCCTTAACGACCACGGACGTAAATGTACGCCCTGGTTTGGCGGGACCTCCCGCACCAGGACGTACATTTACGTCCTGTGTATGACCGCGAGCATCGGAAGAGTGCTCACGTCATACACGGCAGGTTCTGGCTGCTAGCAGCAGCCGGGGACCTGACCGTAATGGCCGACATCCGCGATCGTGCGGATGTCCGCCATTAACCCCTCAGATGCTGTGATCAATACAGATCACGGCATCTGCGGCATTGCGGTACTTTGATTGGATGATCAGATCGCCCGCAGCGCTGCCACGGCGATCTGATCATCCAGCGTGGCGGCCGGAGGTCCCCTCACCTGGCTGCGGCCATCTCCCAGGGTCTTCTGCTCTGGTCTGAGATCGAGCAGACCAGAGCAGAAGATCACCGATAATACTTATCAGTGCTGTGTCCTATGCATAGCACTGCACAGTATTAGCAATCAAAGGATTGCTATAGATAGTCTCCTATGGGGACATAAAAAGTGTTAAAAAAAAAGTTGAAAAATTTAAAAATAGTGAAAAATCCCCTCCCCCAATAAAAATGAAAATTATCAGTTTTTGCCATTTTACCCCCAAAAAGCGTAAACATGTTTTTTTAATAAACATATTTGGTATCGCCGCATGCGTAAATGTCCGAAATATCAAAATATAATGTTAATGATCCCGTACGGTGAATGGCATAAACGTAAAAAATAAAAAAAGTCTAAAAATGCTGCTTTTTTGTCACATTTTATTTAAAAAAAATATAAAAAATGATCTAAAAGTTTTATATATGCAAATGTGGTAAAAAGTACAGATGACAGTGCAAAAATGAGCCCTCATACCGCCCTATATATGGAAAAATGAAAAAGTTATAGGTAGTCAAAATAGGGCGATTTTAGATTACTGATTTTGTACAAAAAGTTTTAGATTTTTTTTAAGCGGTACAAACATCTAAAAGTATCTAGCCATGGGTATCATTTTAATTGTATTGACCCGCAGAATAAAGAACACATATCATTTTTACCATAAATTGTACAGTGTGAAAACGAACCCCTCCAAAATGTGCAAAATTTTGGTTTTCATTTAAAAAAAATTTTTTTGGGACAGCAGAGGTCAGCAGAGAGCACTGTGGTCAGGACATCACAGGAAATGCATTTCTTTTTTGGATTTCTCTTTAGTATAGAGCCCCTAAAAAGTACTGGAAGGATTAAGATTTTTTTAATAGAACTTATTTACAAATCTGTTTAACTTTCTGGCACCAGTTGATTAAAAAAAAAAAAAGTTTTCCACGGTAGTACCCCTTTAACCTACTCCACCAACCCCTCCAGAATAAGACTGCAATGAGATCCCTACTAAGTAGATTCACAATACATATGACATTTTCCTACCATGACCGTAGGACCTTATAGATCACTGCTCGTACTTACATCAGGTCTTTTCATGTTCATACAGTATTTCTTGGAATTGTTCTACCCCCCCACTATACATACATGTATATATACTATATCCTGTGCTGTTACCTCTATGGAGAGGTTGTTGTCTTTGTCTCCCACGTCCCTTGTGTTTAATTCCAAAGAGAAAACTAAGAATAAAATTATTAGTAATAACCGGATTATTACTGAGATGATGCAATTTACAAAGAAAGAATAAACTGAAATAAAAGTTTGTATATATAAAGTCTGATAGAATATAATAAAATGGACCTATGAGCAGGAAAATAATAATAATCAGTAGAATCCTGGGTATACATTTTGTTCCATTCCCACAGTTCTCTTCAATGGTGAGATTACATTATTTTCTATTTGTATATGTAAATGAGGTCCAAGTGTCCAGGGGTAGAGATTTCTTGAAAAATTTGATTTGCAACAAATGCGAATATTGCCGCGATTCTATTGCGCGAATAACTTCATTAAACTCCATTTAGTGCGGTCCAGGCTCCAGGGCATCTAAAATGGTGGATCCACATGTGGGGACATGGGGCAAGGAACTCTGGGAAGGCGGGAACAAGGGTAGACGGGGTGACCCTGAATCACATGTGTCACGATGCCGGCTGGCAGGTAGTGGATCCTCTGTGCCAGAGAGGGATTGGCGTGGACCGTGCTAGTGGACCGGTTCTAAGCCACTACTGGTTTTCACCAGAGCCCGCCGCAAAGCGGGATGGTCTTGCTGCGGCGGTAGTGACCAGGTCGTATCCACTAGCAACGGCTCACCTCTCTGGCTGCTGAAGATAGGCGCGGTACAAGGGAGTAGGCAAAAGCAAGGTCGGACGTAGCAGAAGGTCGGGGCAGGCAGCAAGGATCGTAGTCAGGGGCAACGGCAGAAGGTCTGGAAACACAGGCAAGGAACACACAAGGAACGCTTTCACTGGCACTAAGGCAACAAGATCCGGCAAGGGAGTGCAGGGGAAGTGAGGTGATATAGGGAAGTGCACAGGTGTAAACACTAATTGGAACCACTGCGCCAATCAGCGGCGCAGTGGCCCTTTAAATCGCAGAGACCCGGCGCGCGCGCGCCCTAGGGAGCGGGGCCGCGCGCGCCGGGACAGAACAGACGGAGAGCGAGTCAGGTAGGGGAGCCGGGGTGCGCATCGCGAGCGGGCGCTACCCGTATCGCGAATCGCATCCCGGCTGGCAGCGGAATCGCAGCGCCCCGGGTCAGAGGACGTGACCGGAGCGCTGCCGCGGGGAGAGTGAAGCGAGCGCTCCGGGGAGGAGCGGGGACCCGGAGCGCTCGGCGTAACAGTACCCCCCCCCTTGGGTCTCCCCCTCTTCTTAGAGCCTGAGAACCTGAGGAGCAGACTTTTGTCTAGGATGTTGTCCTCAGGTTCCCAGGATCTCTCTTCAGGACCACAACCCTCCCAGTCCACTAAAAAAAAATTTTTCCCTCTGACCTTTTTGGCAGCTAAAATTTCTTTGACCGAGAAGATGTCCGAGGAGCCGGAAACAGGAGTGGGAGGAACAGACTTGGGAGAAAAACGGTTGAGGATGAGTGGTTTGAGAAGAGAGACGTGAAAGGCATTAGGGATACGAAGAGAGGGAGGAAGAAGAAGTTTATAAGAGACAGGATTAATTTGACACAAAATTTTGAAAGGACCAAGATAGCGTGGTCCCAACTTGTAGCTAGGGACACGGAAGCGGACATATTTAGCGGAGAGCCATACCTTGTCTCCAGGGGAAAAAACGGGGGGAGCTCTTCTTTTCTTAGCCGCGAACTTCTTCATGCGTGATGAAGCCTGTAAGAGAGAATTTTGGGTCTCTCTCCATATGATGGAAAGGTCACGAGAAATTTCATCCACAGCGGGCAGACCAGAGGGCAAGGGAGTAGGGAGGGGGGGAAGAGGGTGACGGCCGTACACCACGAAAAATGGGGATTTGGAGGAAGACTCAGAGACCCTGAAGTTATACGAGAATTCGGCCCATGGGAGGAGATCTGCCCAGTCATCCTGGCGGGAGGAAACAAAATGTCGCAAATAATCACCCAAGATCTGGTTAATCCTTTCTACTTGTCCATTGGACTGGGGATGATATGCAGAAGAAAAATTTAATTTAATCTTGAGTTGTTTACAGAGAGCCCTCCAGAATTTAGACACGAATTGGACGCCTCTATCCGAGACAATCTGCGTAGGCAACCCGTGAAGACGAAAAATGTGTACAAAAAATTGTTTAGCCAACTGAGGCGCAGAAGGAAGACCAGGAAGAGGGATGAAATGTGCCATTTTGGAGAATCGATCAACGACCACCCAAATAACAGTGTTGCCACGGGAAGGGGGTAAATCAGTAATAAAATCCATACCAATCAGAGACCAAGGCTGTTCGGGGACAGGCAGAGGATGAAGAAAACCAGCGGGCTTCTGGCGAGGAGTCTTATCCCGGGCACAGATAGTGCAGGCTCGCACAAAGTCCACAACATCCGTCTCCAGAGTCGGCCACCAATAGAAGCGGGAGATGAGTTGCACAGATTTCTTGATACCCGCATGACCTGCGAGATGGGAGGAGTGACCCCATTTGAGGATTCCGAGGCGTTGGCGAGGAGAAACAAAGGTCTTTCCTGGAGGAGTCTGCCTGATGGAGGCAGGAGAAGTGGAGATCAGGCAGTCAGGTGGAATGATGTGTTGCGGAGAGAGTTCAACTTCTGAGGCATCCGAGGAACGAGAGAGAGCATCGGCCCTAATGTTCTTATCGGCAGGACGAAAGTGAATCTCAAAATTAAATCGGGCAAAGAACAGAGACCACCGGGCCTGGCGAGGATTCAGCCGTTGGGCAGACTGGAGGTAGGAGAGGTTCTTGTGGTCGGTGTAGATAATAACAGGAGAACTTGATCCCTCCAGCAGATGCCTCCATTCCTCAAGTGCTAATTTAATGGCTAGAAGCTCTCGATCCCCGATGGAGTAGTTCCTCTCCGCTGGAGAGAAGGTCCTAGAGAAAAAACCACAAGTGACAGCATGCCCGGAAGAATTTTTTTGTAGAAGAACAGCTCCAGCTCCCACTGAGGAGGCATCAACTTCCAATAGGAAGGGTTTGGAAGGGTCAGGTCTGGAGAGGACGGGAGCCGAAGAAAAGGCAGACTTGAGTCGTTTAAAGGCGTCTTCTGCTTGAGGAGGCCAGGACTTGGGATCAGCATTTTTTTTGGTTAAAGCCACGATAGGAGCCACAATGGTAGAAAAATGTGGAATAAATTGCCTGTAATAATTGGCGAACCCCAAAAAGCGTTGGATAGCACGGAGTCCGGAGGGGCGTGGCCAATCTAAGACGGCAGAGAGTTTGTCTGGATCCATCTGTAGTCCCTGGCCAGAGACCAAATATCCTAGAAAAGGAAGAGATTGGCATTCAAACAGACATTTCTCAATTTTGGCATAGAGTTGGTTGTCACGAAGTCTCTGAAGAACCATACGGACATGCTGGCGGTGTTCTTCTAGATTGGCAGAAAAAATTAGGATATCGTCCAGATATACAACAACACAGGAGTATAACAGATCACGAAAAATTTCATTGACAAAGTCTTGGAAGACGGCAGGGGCGTTGCACAGTCCAAAGGGCATGACCAGATACTCAAAGTGTCCATCTCTGGTGTTAAATGCCGTTTTCCACTCGTCCCCCTCTCTGATGCGGATGAGGTTATAGGCGCCTCTTAAGTCCAATTTAGTGAAGATGTGGGCACCTTGGAGGCGATCAAAGAGTTCAGAGATGAGGGGTAAGGGGTAGCGGTTCTTAACCGTGATTTTATTAAGACCGCGGTAGTCAATGCAAGGACGTAGGGAGCCATCTTTTTTGGACACAAAGAAAAATCCGGCTCCGGCAGGAGAGGAGGATTTACGGATAAAGCCCTTTTTTAGATTCTCCTGGACGTATTCGGACATGGCAAGAGTCTCTGGGGCAGAGAGAGGATAAATTCTGCCCCGGGGTGGAGTAGTGCCCGGGAGGAGGTCGATAGGGCAATCATAAGGCCTGTGAGGAGGTAGAGTCTCAGCTTGTTTTTTGCAGAAAACATCCGCGAAGTCCATATAGGCCTTAGGGAGACCGGTTACTGGAGGAACCACAGAGTTACGGCAAGGGTTACTGGGAACCGGTTTTAGACAGTTCTTGGAACAAGAGGACCCCCAACTCTTGATCTCCCCAGTGGACCAATCCAGGGTAGGGGAATGAAGTTGAAGCCAGGGAAGTCCAAGGAGAATTTCCGAGGTGCAATTGGGGAGGACCAAAAGTTCAATCCTCTCATGATGAGATCCGATGCTCATAAGAAGGGGCTCCGTGCGGAAACGTATGGTACAGTCCAATCTTTCATTATTTACACAATTGATGTAGAGGGGTCTGGCGAGACTGGTCACCGGGATGTTGAACCTGTTGACGAGAGAGGCCAAAATAAAATTTCCTGCAGATCCTGAGTCCAAGAAGGCCACTGTAGAGAAGGAGAAGGCAGAGGCAGACATCCGCACAGGCACAGTAAGACGTGGAGAAGCAGAGTAGACATCAAGGACTGTCTCACCTTTGTGCGGAGTCAGCGTACGTCTTTCCAGGCGGGGAGGACGGATAGGACAATCTCTTAGGAAGTGTTCGGTACTAGCACAGTACAGGCAGAGGTTCTCCATACGGCGTCGTGTCCTCTCTTGAGGTGTCAGGCGAGACCGGTCGACCTGCACAGCCTCCACGGCGGGAGGCACAGGAACAGATTGCAGGGGACCAGAGGAGAGAGGAGCCGAGGAGGAGAAACGCCTCGTGCGAACAGAGTCCATATCTTGGAGTTCCTGACGCCTTTCGGAAAAACGCATGTCAATGCGAGTGGCTAGGTGAATAAGTTCATGTAGATTAGCAGGAATTTCTCGTGCGGCCAGAACATCTTTAATGTTGCTGGATAGGCCTTTTTTGAAGGTCGCGCAGAGGGCCTCATTATTCCAGGACAATTCTGAAGCAAGAGTACGGAATTGTACGGCATACTCGCCAACGGAAGAATTACCCTGGACCAGGTTCAACAGGGCAGTCTCAGCAGAAGAGGCTCGGGCAGGTTCCTCAAAGACACTTCGGATTTCCGAGAAGAAGGAGTGTACAGAGGCAGTGACGGGGTCATTGCGGTCCCAGAGCGGTGTGGCCCATGACAGGGCTTTTCCGGACAGAAGGCTGACTACGAAAGCCACCTTAGACCTTTCAGTGGGAAACAGGTCCGACATCATCTCCAGATGCAGGGAACATTGGGAAAGAAAGCCACGGCAAAACTTAGAGTCCCCATCAAATTTATCCGGCAAGGATAAGCGTATCCCAGGAGCGGCCACTCGCTGCGGAGGAGGTGCAGGAGCTGGCGGAGGAGATGACTGCTGAAGCTGTGGTAGTAGCTGTTGTAGCATAACGGTCAGTTGAGACAGCTGTTGGCCTTGTTGCGCTATCTGTTGTGACTGCTGGGCGACCACCGTGGTGAGGTCAGCGACAACTGGCAGAGGAACTTCAGCGGGATCCATGGCCGGATCTACTGTCACGATGCCGGCTGGCAGGTAGTGGATCCTCTGTGCCAGAGAGGGATTGGCGTGGACCGTGCTAGTGGACCGGTTCTAAGCCACTACTGGTTTTCACCAGAGCCCGCCGCAAAGCGGGATGGTCTTGCTGCGGCGGTAGTGACCAGGTCGTATCCACTAGCAACGGCTCACCTCTCTGGCTGCTGAAGATAGGCGCGGTACAAGGGAGTAGGCAAAAGCAAGGTCGGACGTAGCAGAAGGTCGGGGCAGGCAGCAAGGATCGTAGTCAGGGGCAACGGCAGAAGGTCTGGAAACACAGGCAAGGAACACACAAGGAACGCTTTCACTGGCACTAAGGCAACAAGATCCGGCAAGGGAGTGCAGGGGAAGTGAGGTGATATAGGGAAGTGCACAGGTGTAAACACTAATTGGAACCACTGCGCCAATCAGCGGCGCAGTGGCCCTTTAAATCGCAGAGACCCGGCGCGCGCGCGCCGGGACAGAACAGACGGAGAGCGAGTCAGGTAGGGGAGCCGGGGTGCGCATCGCGAGCGGGCGCTACCCGTATCGCGAATCGCATCCCGGCTGGCAGCGGAATCGCAGCGCCCCGGGTCAGAGGACGTGACCGGAGCGCTGCCGCGGGGAGAGTGAAGCGAGCGCTCCGGGGAGGAGCGGGGACCCGGAGCGCTCGGCGTAACAACATGCAGGATGCAGCCTATCAGCAGCCAGTCACCCCTGTGATGTCACAGCCCTATATAATCAGCAGCCATATTCTGGCCAGTCACTTCATTCATTACACTGGAGAGAGATAGGACAGCGCTGTGTGTTACACAGACAAGCTTTTTTTTTTTTTTTTTTTCAGCTGTGTTTCCCCTCCTAGTCACGTCAGCATTCTGGTGGACAGAGAACAGTGCATTGTTCACAGAAAATTATTTTTACTGCAGCCAGTAACCTTCCAGTCACTTTCTACAGCAATGTATTACAGAGAGGGGCAGAGAACAGTGTGTTGCCTCATACGTTGGAACAAGCTGGCTCACCTTGAGAAACAGCAGAGGAGGCAGGAATAATTTTACAGCGCAACTCTGTGTCTTTGTTCCACAACAAATGGTCTGCTGGTTATACTAGTCTGTAGACAGTATAAAACCCAGCAGTCCATTCCTAATAGTCTTTGAGAAAGTGAAATTTTATGTTTAGTACACAGCGACAGTGTGCTGCAGCACTGTTGTGTACTGCTGGTATTGTGCAAAAATACGATTTTTAATCGTACTGTAGTGTATTTTTCTGCCCTCATCTAAGTAGTGTACTATTTTGTACCTGTTATTCTGTCAAGAGCCTAGATACTATAGAAGGCCAGGCACAAGTAATCACCGGCTGGTGTTTTACTCCAATACTTTTTTAAGTGTACTGTAACACATTTTTTCTGCCCTCTTTGTTCCACAACAAATGGTCTTCTGGTTATACTAGTCTGTAGACGGTATAATACACACCCAGCAGTCCATTCCTAATAGTCTGTGAGAGAGTGCAATTTTGGGTTTAGTGCACAGCGATTGTGTGCTGCAGCACTGTTGTGTACTGCTGTTGTTGTGCAAAAATAAGTTTTTTAAGCGTACTGTAGCACATTTTTGTGCCCACATAAGTGCATGCCACATACCTACATCTAAGTAGTGTACTATTGTATACCTGTTAGTCTGTCATGGGCCTAGATACTGTGAAAGGAGAGACAAAAGTAATCACCTGCTGCTGTTCTAGACAAATAGGCCCACATTTATCATTGTAGTGTAGGTGAAGCATTTTTTTAAACCTTTTTTTGGTGTGCTGTAATGTGCAGGAACACCAAATTTATTAAATGGTCAAATAGCATATGATAAATTTTGTGCAGGTCACATTTTCTAAAATTTCTCTCTTCACATACACCAAAAAGCTACACCATGTCTGGGCTGGTGTTGTTTTAGAGACTTTTCAGTGGTTTTGCACCTTTTTTGCTCCTTTTCATAAAGAGGCGCAGTTGATAAAACCCTTCCATATCATGTGTATTGCCAAAATCAGTGGATTGCAACTCAAAATCAGCAGAAATGTGTAAACCAAAAGGGTAAAAAAAAAAGCGCAAAAAAAACTGCTTGCTCCTTTTTTGCCCCTTTTTTGCCCCTTTTTTAGACACAAAAGACAGTCTAAAGACAATGATAAATGTGGGCCATACTGTTTTGAAGCATAGTGAAGTGTATTGTACTCCCCTCATATACACACTAAGTATGTCAGGCGGTGAAGTGCCAGGATGTGGCAGAGGTCTAAATTAATCAAGAAGAGGTCGCAGCAGACTAGGGGCGAGTGGCAGCAGGAGTCGCAGCGAGAGGCCTGAGCTCCCTGGTTTAGCTAGCGGTCGTGTCTCGACCAGAAACCCAGCTGCCGTCATCAATTGGTTAACACGGTCATCCACATCATCACAAGTGACATCTGACACCCCCAGTCAACAGTCGGTGGGTTCCTCAGACACAACCCTCAGTTGGCATGGCCCGGGAGCAGTCCCTGTCCTCCCATTGCCTCTTTCCTATGCTGGTCCCTCCCCCACAGAAGTATCTTATGCTTTGGGTTCAGCTCCACTATTTACTGAGGACGATCTAATAGAGGACAGTCAGCAGCTACTGGCCAGCCAAGAAGGGCAGGAGACATGCGCCGCTTCCTAGGCTAGACAGGCAAGTATTGATGATTAGAGTGACGTGGGAGCAGGGCCGGCCTTAGGTGTTTAGGCGCCCTGTGTGAGCTAACCTTATGGCACCCCCCATTACCCCATAAACCTACACAAAGAGGAAAAAAATCTTTGTAACAAATATTTTTTTTAAATATTTAATCAGTCCCCTGCCCCCTTAATCAGATGCAGTATAGTTCCCCCACATTAGGTGCCGTATATCTCTCCACATTAGGTGCAGTATAGTTCCCCCACATTAGATGCAGTATAGTTCCCCACATTAGGTGCAGTATAGTTCCCCCACATTAGGTGCAGTATAGTTCCCCCACATTAGGTGCAATATAGTTCCCCACATTAGGTGCAGTATAGTTCCCTCACATTAGGTGCAGTATAGTTCCCCCACACTAGGTGCAGTATAGTTCTCCACATTAGGTGCAGTGTAGCTCTCCACATTAGGTACAGTATAGTTCCCCACATTAGGTGCAGTATAGTTCTCCACATTAGGTACAGTATAGATCCCCACATTTGGAGCAGTACAGTTCCCCCACATTAGGTACACAGTACAGTTCCCCCACATTAGGTTCAGTACAGTTCCTCCACATTAGGGGCAGTACAGTTCCCCCACATTAGGGGCAGTACAGTTCCCCCACATTAGGTGCAGTATGTTCCCTCTCATTAGGTGCAGTATAGCTCCCCACATTAGGTGCAGTATAGTTCCCCACATTAGGTGCAGTATGTTCCCCCACAGACATACAGCCTCCAGCCATATACAGTGAATGGCTGGAAGCTGTATGTCTGTGTAATACCACACTTCAGTGTTCCGACCACCGCTACGGGGTCACGATCTACTGCTATGGCCTATGGACCATAGCAATAGGTCCTGGGACGGGAGGAGTGGTGGTCAGAACCCTGAAGATGACGTACAACATACAGGTAACTTACCATGCGGGCGCGACCTCCTCGCTGCTCTGCTGTTGTTATGGGCGCACGCACGGGACTTCAGTGACGTTCCTTCGTGCCCTATCTCCTGACGGCCCCTCCCTGCTTTTTTAATGTTAACGCGGGGGGCCGCCGTAGGAAGGTAACGAGACACCCTTGTGTCCAGAAAAGATTTTTCGGAACACAGGGATGTCCAGAATGTGACGGGGTCCCCTGCGGGGTGCGTAGTGGCGGCCGTAGATCTCCCCCCCGGGCTTGATTAGGGTGTGCCCAGGCACAGCCCGTGCACACGCCTATGGCTTCTCCCCATCTTCGGCCGGCCTGTTACACTGCGAGCTGTGTTGGCCGCCCCGGCGCCCCTGTTGCTATGGCACCCTGTGTGGCCGCACAGCTCGCACACCCCTAAGGCCGGCCCTGCGTGGGAGGAGGTGTTGCCAGGGTTCAAGGTCCTGAAGCAGACACTGTTGAGGAACCTGAGGAGGACATCAGTGACATGCAGACACTTGTTGATGATGATGAAGCCGATCGCAATTGGGAGCCGGGTGCAGAAGGGGTTTCATCATCATCAGGAGAAGAGGGTTCCAGGTTGTCCGTGAGGCAGCAGCTGAGCCATTAAGGTGGTAGCATGGTTGACAGTCAGCATGGTGGCAGAAGTGGAAATTCTGGAGCCAAACGTTCCCGGGGAGACCAACTGCTTTGCGGCAGCCTACCTTTCCAGGAGGTAGTGGAACAGGGGTCCCTGGAGACGGCGGCAGTAGCAGTCAATTAGTGCAGACTGTTGGTGGGAAAATCACCTACTCGGCGGTTTGGCAGTTTTTCATCAAGCATCCGGAGGAGGTTCATGTAGCCACATGCAAGATATGTTGGCAGAAGGTGAAGCATGGCCAGGGTCCCAATCCTGGGAGAATCGTGGCTCCAATGTAGTGGTCCAGCCTGCTGCATCACCCAGTGGCACGCCGCGGTGGACTCTGCACCTTTCAGAGAACTGATGGCTTGTGCTGAGCCGAAGTGGAGAGTGCCAAGCCGCCATTTTTTTGCAAAGAAGGCAGTCCTGCACAATTTTGTGGAAAGAAGGTGGGCCAGTCGTTGAGCCTGTTGTTGAGTACCAAAGTGCATGGCAGCGCCGACGTCTGTAGCTGTAACTATGGTCAGACACAATACATGTCCTTTACAGCCCACTGGGTGAATGTGGTTCCTGCACAGCCACAACAGCAACTTGGACAGGTCACACCGCTTCCTCCTCCACGCTCTCGCTCTCAGGCAGTTGGTCCTGTGACAGTATGCAACTCCGCCTCCTCATCCTCCACTGTGTCCTCAGCCTCCACTGCACAGACAAGTCTCAGTGCCCCTTCAGCATACCATGTGTGCAGGGCACGGCGGTGTCACACTGTTCTTCACATGGTTTACCTTGCCAAACGGAGTCACACAGGGGAGGAACTGCTATTTCATAATGAAATCGGAGCATGGCTTACTCCACTAAAACTGGAAATGGGAACCATGGTGACTGACAACGGGAAGAACATCGTGTCCGCGCTGCGACAAGGAAGGCTGAGACATGCACCCTGCATAGCAGTGTTCAATCTGGTTGTCAAGTGATTCCTGAAGTGTTCCCCCCATTTGCAAGACAACCTAACAATGGAAAGGAAACTTTGCATGCACTTCAGCCACTCGTACACCACAAAGCACACCCTACTTGAGCTGAAAAGAAATCCTATATACACACTGGAACACCATTTCTATACATAAGTAATAAACTTTATTGAGAACATCATTAGATAAAAGCAATTAAAAAGGACAGTATAGCCAGACAAAAAGGAGTTGGTAAGGCAGGTAATATATCATCAGTTAGCATAAATGCAAAAATGCAAAACATGACATAGTTATTCCTAACTAAAGAGTAGGGCCACCAGTATAACAAAAATTATAAGTTACACATGACAGTCATGTAGAAATTGCACAGAAAACAAAGCCTAAGTAAGGAGGTCACTGAATAAATGGCCTCCAGCGAGTGGTCAGGAGGAAGGGGAAAAGCGAATAATAGTGTGCAATTAAGAGCTCAAAAGAACTGCGGGATAGGAACCAATGTGCGCCCGTTTGGAGCACAGAAGAGCAGCATTACCATGAAGCTTACCCACTCACAGAGCACAAGCTAGGAGACATAAACAGTGTACCTACCCACACAACACCAGCACCCCAACGTCGTTTCGCCGTTTGGCTTCCTCCCTTCCTCCCTGCTCTTCTGTACTCCAAACGGGCGGACATTGGTTCCTATCCCGCAGTTCTTTTGAGCTCTTAATTGCACACTATTATTCGCTTTTCCCCTTCCTCCTGACCACTCGCTGGAGGCCATTTATTCAGTGACCTCCTTACTTAGGCTTTGTTTTCTGTGCAATTTCTACATGACTGTCATGTGTAACTTATAATTTTTGTTATACTGGTGGCCCTACTCTTTAGTTAGGAATAACTATGTCATGTTTTGCATTTATGCATTTATGCTAACTGATGATATATTACCTGCCTTACCAACTCCTTTTTGTCTGGCTATACTGTCCTTTTTAATTGCTTTTATCTAATGATGTTCTTAATAAAGTTTATTACTTATGTATAGAAATGGTGTTCCAGTGTGTATATAGGATTTCTTGTTAGTTACCAACACACTCGACTTGAAATATATTGGTATTATTTTGCCCCATCTTTGGATTTATTACCCTACTTGAGCTGCAGCGTCAGAACGGTATCACACAACATAGTCTGATTTGCGATGTTGCCACACGTTGGAATTCCACCCTCCATATGTTGGACAGACTATACGAACAAAGAAAAGCCATAACCAATTTTGTGATGATCCAAGCGGATAGGGGGACTTCCCTGTGTAACTTCACTGTGAACCAGTGGCAGCTCATACATGACACCTGCCGTTTGCTCAGGCCCTTTGGGGATGCCACATTATTAGTCAGTCACCAGGATTACGGGATGAACAACGTCATTCCACTGCTTCATTTCCTACAACACGTGTTGGAAACGATGGCTGGTCAGTTCAATGGAGACATAGCGCCTACATCTCATGGCCACATGAGCCCTGTGGGGCTGAACTGGAGGAGGGGGGGGGAGGGGCACAGTGGAACGCAGTTTAGGTTTTGCGAAATGGGCAGTTTTTATAGTCACCTGACAGGAGAGGAGAAGCAGAAGCAGTCAGAGGAGCTAGAGGGTTATGAGGAAGGCGAGACAGAGGACCCAGACACACCGTGGCAGTATGCAGTGAAGATGGAAGCAGGGAGACCCTACAAGTTAATTGCACAAATGGCACGATGCATGCTCAGTTGCTTGTGTAGTGACCGCCAAATTGTCACCATTCGACAGTGGGATCACTCCCTGAGAGGGAGGACAAACTGACCTGTGGATAGACAGACCTTTGTGAAGACGAATCAGGCATGGATCGGTCAGGATTTCCACCCATCAATGCCGGATGCATCAGAGTAGATTGACCATGGTGTCCCACCAACACTTCACAAATATGGATAGTGCCAAACAGATTTAAGGCGCTGCTCCCCAGTTACAAACATTCCTCCGCATCAGACCTTTTTTCACTTACCTTCGTCACTGGGTGCTGGTATTGCCACCCATTGCACCACTTTGTCACTGTGTCACTTTTAGGACTCCTGATGTTGGTGCTGCCACCTCCAGGCTGTCTCATTCAGTCACTATATGGTCTCCTCATGCTGCCGCCACCTCCATGCTGGTCATTCAGCCACTATATGGTCTCCTCATGCTGCCGCCAACAACAGGCTTTCCCATTCAGCCACTATATGGTCTCCTCATCTGCCGCCTAACTCCAGGCTGTGCCATTCAACCACTTTATGTTCTCCTCATGCTGCCGCAAACTCTAGGGTTTGTTATTCAGACACTATATGTTCTCCTCATGTTGCCGCCAACTCCAGGCTGTCATTCAGCCACTATATGGTCTCCTCATACTGATGCCACCTCCAGGCTCTGTCATTGTGCCGCCATGTGACATGTGACTCCTTGTTAGATTTGGTCCTTTGTAACCACACTATTTATTCAAAGTAAACGTGGAATGTAATATTAAATTTAAATTTTAAAGTCTTACATTTCAATTTCAAAAAATCAATGTAATCTTTTCAAGACTAAGGCCATATGGTCGTCGACATCATATAGCAGCTGTGGAATTACCACAAGAATCCAATGAAACAGGTTGGAGCGATCACAATGAACCATAACTGATTAAATGAAACATTTGTAGGTCCACAAACAGTAAGACAGTGGGAGGGGAGGTGGTGGTGAGAGGCACGGGATAGAACAGGTGGTGGCTTTCTACGTGGCGAACAGCCAGCTCCATGCTCACCAGAATGGGTACGCAAAAAATGTAAATACATTTAATTTAAATAAAAAATACATAAAAATATCTATTTAAATGGTTATGGGATTGAATTAATGGGTATGGGGTGAGTATTAGCCATTGCTAATTCCTTGTATTGTAATGGAAGCTCTACTGCTAAGCCTATAAAAAAAAAATAGATATTGTACTTGCTTCTCCTTGGTGAACTGCAGTCTATGGACAAAAGCAGAATGTGTGCCAGATGGTGGAACACGATCCAGAACATGTCTTGAGTAGATAGTGAACCATAAGATAGTAATGGTAGTTCAAACTAAAAGAAAGGAGATGCTACTATCATTTATAAAGTAAAGCTTTCACCTAAATATGCCATCCAATATAAATCAAAACAGTGCGGTGACAGGTCCATTCTAAACCCCTCATAAATAGATTGACATTTATAAGTCACCCTACACCCTTTGCAGAGGAGGAGATGTCATTGGCAACCAATCCCATTCCAGATATCATTTTTAAAAGGCCTCTGACAAATAAAAGCTTAAATCTGATTGGCTGCCATAGGCACGTTTGATGAATCTTCCCCAATGATCTCCTTTATTAGCCAAATGGCACATAATATTTTGTTCTGTTTTGGTCAATAGAAGAATGGACATGTCTGTGATATGCTGCTTTACGATTTCAAAATGAATGGCGAGTTGGATGTTGGTGAATGGGGCATACACTAGGGGGCATTTTAATGGACACATTGTTGCACAATTGCAGCTTTTGACAGAGCAAAGAGGATACGTCATCTTCTAGGCCACAGGCAGCTTTATGCTAGAGAATAGAGGCTCAGAGCGATTCTGCCATTGAGATGCACAAGCACATGATGACGTAACTCATTCTGTGTGTGCTGAAGGATGAGATGCTCGAGGCAGCCTAGAAGCTTAAAGGAGACGATACGTGTATATACATAAAAACAGAACAAACAAAGAAAAAAAAAGGACAAAAAAATGGTTTGCTCTTTCAGGGAATTGTGATGGTTGTAGTAGTGGGGGTCAGTGATAGTACAGGGGCTAAACTCTTAAAATCAAAGATAACATTAAAAGGGTACTCCACTGGCCAGAATTCTGGATGTTTAGTTCCGATCAATGTGTGTGCGCTGCGGGGGTCGGCCATGCCTCCTTGTGATGTCACAACACGCCTGTAAGGATCCGGACTGGTAGCAGGAAGCGGTACTGGTAGTGGATCCTCTGTGTCAGTGAGGGATTGACGTGGACCGTACCGGAGGATCGGTTCTAAGTAGTTACTGGTATTCACCAGAGCCCGCCGCAAAGCGGGATGGTCTTGCTGCGGCGGTAACTACCAGTTTGTGTCCTCAGGTAGCGGCTCAACCTCACTGACTGCTGAGATAGGCGATGCACAGAAGGGACAGGCAGAGGCGTAGTCAGACGTAGCAAAAAGGTCAGGGCAGGCAGCACAGGTTCGGAGGTGGTAGTCGTTAGCAACTGGTTCAGCAACAGGCAAGGAATACACAATAAACGCTTTCTCTTGGGCACTGAGGCAACACAAAGATCCGGCAAGGGCAGGAAGGGGCAGGGTACATTTATAGGAGCAGAGGACACAGGATTGGGCCAGGCACCAATCAATGGTGCACTGGCCCTTTAAATTTTACACAGCCAGCACGCGCGTGCCCTATAGTGCAGGGACGCCTGCGCCGGGAACCACATGACAGGGGAGCAGAGGAGGGAGCCGGAGTGGGTGCCGGTAAGTAAGGATGGGACGCGGGACCGAGTGCGGACCGTGTCCCTGCCGGTGACAGAAGCGGAGTGTCCCCAGTCAGAGAGTCTGACCGGGGCACTCAGCGGGGACAAACGCAGTGAGCGCTCCGGTCCAGGAGCAGAGGACGGAGCACTCAGCTTTACAGTACCCCCCCCCTTTGGTCTCCCCCTCCTCTTGGTACCCAGAAACCTGAGGATGAGATTGTGATCCAAGATGTTCTCTTCTAGCTCCCATGATCTCTCATCAGGACCGCAACCCTCCCAGTCAACCAGAAAAAATCTTCTCCCTCTGACAAACTTAGAGGCCAATATCTCCCGAACGGAGAAGACATCAGAGGTACCGGATACAGGAGTGGGAGGAAGATTCTTGGGGGAGAAGCGATTGAACACTGCTGGCTTGAGGAGGGAGACGTGAAAACAGTTTGGAATTCTAAGGGAGGGAGATGGAGGTAGCTGGTAGCACACTGGGTTGAGCCTCTTCTTGACTCTGTAGGGTCCCAAGTAGCGAGGACCTAGCTTATAACTAGGGACCCTGAACCGGATGTACCTAGAAGAAAGCCAAACTCTGTCCCCGGGAACCAGGACAGGAGGGGACCGTCGCTTCTTGTCCGCTTGGACCTTTATGCGGGAAGATGCCTGTTGTAAGGAGAGACCAGATGGTAGCAAAGTGCCGCACAAGATCATCCACAGCAGGTACACCGGAGGTGGAGGACAAAGGCAGAGGGGGCAGAGGATGACGGCTGTAAACCACGAAGAAGGGAGACCTGTTGGAGGCAGAAGAGTCCTTGTGGTTATAGGTGAATTATGCCCACGGGAGGAGGTTTACCCAGTCATCCTGGCGGAAGGAGACGAAGTGACGAAGATAGTCGCCCAAAATCTGGTTTATTCGCTCCACTTGGCCGATGGTTTGAGGGTGGTAAGACGAGGAGAAATCCAATTTGACTTTAAGCTGTCCACAGAGGGCCCTCCAGAACTTGGACACAAATTGTACCCCTCTGTCAGAGACAATATGCGAGGGTAACTCATGCAAACGGAAGATGTGCCGTAGGAAATGCTTAGCCAACTGTGGCATAGATGGTAAGGCTGGTAAAGGGATAAAGTGCGCCATCTTAGAAAAGCGGTCCATGACGACCCAAACTACAGTTTTGCCATGAGATGGTGGCAGGTCCGTAACAAAGTCCATAGCGATATGGGACCATGGGGACTCCGGTACTGGAAGGGGCTGGAGAAAACCAGCGGGTCTCTGACGAGGGGTCTTGTCTCTAGCGCACAGTGAACAGGCCTGCACAAATTCTGAGATGTCCTTTTCAAAGGATGGCCACAAGTATCTTCTGGAGATAAGTTGTACCGTTTTCCGGACTCCAGGATGTCCTACGAGCAAAGAAGAATGCCCCCACTTAAGGACTTTCAGGCGTAGACGGGGAGAAACATAGGTTTTCCCTGGAGGAAGATTACGTCTACAGGAGCCACGGTGACCAAACGTTCTGGCGGTACTATGTGCTGTGGCTTGACTTCATCTCCTGAGACATCGGAGGAGCTGGAAAGAGCGTTCGCTCTGATGTTCTTACTCGCAGGACGAAAGTGGATCAGGAAATTGAATCTGGCAAAAAAATTTAGACCAGCGAGCTTGGTGGGGGTTAAGTCTCTGAGCAGACTGGAGGCAGGATAGGTTTTTAGGGGCAGTAAAGATGGGTGTACTGATCCTTCAAGTAAGTGTCTCCACTCCTCCAGAGCCAACTTGATGGCGAGCAGTTCTCTATCTCCTATGGAATAATTTCTCTCTGCAGGAGAGAAAGTTTTAGAAAAAAATCCACAGGTAACCGACTTGCCTTTCAGAGTCTTTTGCGTGAGTACGGCAACAGCACCCACGGAGGAGGCGTCTAGCTCCAGGTAGAAAGGCTTTGAAGGATCAGGCCTGGACAGGACTGGAGCGGTGGCAAAGGCAGACTTGAGAGCACAAGACTTCGGATTTGCCCCCTTCTTGGTCAAGGCCACGATGGGTGCCACAAGGGTAGAGTAATGCGGGATGAACTGTCTATAGTAATTAGCGAATCCGAGAAACCGCTGTATGGCTTTAAGGCCAGAGGGACGAGGCCAGCCCAGGACTGCAGAAAGCTTGGCAGGATCCATTTGTAGTCCCTTGGCAGAAATGATATGGCCCAGGAAGGGTAGACTGGTGTGGTCAAACAGGCACTTCTCGAATTTGGCATAGAGACGGTTCCTCCGTAGACGGGAGAGTACAAGGCGGACATGTGCACGATGTTGGTCCAAATTAGAAGAGAAAATTAGGATATCATCCAGATAAACTACTACACAGGTATAGAGCAGGTCTCTGAAGATGTTGTTAACGAACTCCTGGAAGACAGCTGGAGCGTTACAGAGTACGAAAGGCATGACTAAGTACTCAAAATGACCATCTCGGGTGTTAAAAGCCGTCTTCCACTCATCACCCTCTCGTATACGAATGAGGTTATAGGCCCCCCTGAGGTCCAACTTGGTGAAGTACTTAGCACCTTGAAGACGGTCAAAGAGTTCAGCAAGTAGGGGAAGAGGGTAACGGCTCTTAATAGTAATGCTGTTGAGACCCCAAAAGTCTATGCAAGGCCTAAGGGTACTGTCCTTTTTGGAAACAAAGAAGAATCCTGCTCTGGCAGGAGAAGAGGATTTCCTGATAAACCCTCTCTGCAAGTCCTCCTGGATATACTCCGACATGGCTAGAGTCTCTGGAGGGGAGAGAGGATAGATTCTTCCTCTAGGTGGCGTGGTACCATGTTGCAAGTCAATGGGGCAGTCATATGGCGTATGTGGAGGCAACAACTCTGCTTGCTTCTTGCAAAAAAATTCTGAAAAATCCACATATGGTTCAGGCGGACCGGGAGGAGGAAGAATGACAGGTTCAGACTTGGCTTGTACCGGCTTGAGGCATCTGCCAAGACAAGTTGGACCCCAGCTTCGGACCTCTCCGGAGGTCCAATCCAGGACGGGACAATGACGCTGGAGCCAGGACCCAAGAGAAGTTCAGAAGTGCAATGGGGTAACACAAAAAACTCCAAACGCTCGGAATGCAGGTCTCCGATGTCCATCTGGAAGGGTTCCGTATGGAACTGCACCATGCCGTGGAGTCTCTCTCCGTTGACTGTGGAGATGAAGATGGACTTCTGCAAGCGGACCACAGAGATGTTGAACTTGTTCACCAGCGAGGCGCCGATGAAGTTACCGGCAGAAATGGAATTCAGAAAGGCAGAGGCAACAAAGGAGGTCTTGGCGGGTACTGAAATCCGCACTGATACAGTAATGCGTGGAGAGGAGGTATTCACACCTAGCAACGCCTCTCCAACGTTGACTAGGTGCGGGCGTTTCCCTGACGCGGTGGACGAAGAGGACAGTCCTTTAGAAAGTGCTCAGCACTAGCACAGTACAAACAGAGGTTCTCGTCTCTACGGCGGTTCCTTTCTTGAGTGGTCAGGCGAGACCGATCCACCTGCATGGCTTCCTCGGCAGGAGGCCCAGAAGAGGGTTGCGGTGGATGCTGGAAGACAGGAGCAAGACAAGGAAAGCATCTGGGACGAGCACTTCCCTTTTCCTGTAACAGTTCCTCTCGTCTTTCAGCAAAACGTAGGTCAATCCTGGTGGCCAAATGAATGAGGTCACTCAGGTGGGAGGACACTTCTCGTGCGGCCAGAACATCCTTTATGGCGCTGGACAAGCCTTTCTTAAAAGTAGCACAGAGCGCCTCGTTATTCCAGGAGAGTTCCGAAGCAAGGGTACGGAAACGAATAGCATAGTCTCCCACAGAAGAACTCCCCTGGGACAAGTTCAATAACGCAGTCCTTGCTGAGGAAACCCGAGCTGGCTCCTCAAAGACACTCCGGAATTCCTGTAAGAAACTCTGGACGCTTGCAGTGGCTGGATCGTTGCGGTCCCAAAGCGGTGTAGCCCAGGCCAGGGCCTTCCCAGAAAGCAGGGTAACGACAAATGCCACTCTGGCCCGCTCCGAGGGGAACTGGTCAGCCAACATCTCAAGATGAAGAGAACATTGGGACAGGAATCCGCGGCACAACTTGGGATCACCGTCATATTTGGCCGGCATGGACAAACGGACTCTAGAGGTGGCGGCTGCCACAGGCTGCGGTGGTGAAGCTGGTGCAGGCGGAGGTGGTGGCTGCTGCTGTGCTGGAAGAAGTTGCTGCAGCATGGCGGTCAACTGTGCCAACTGTTGACCTTGCCAGTCGATCTGCTACGACTGCTGGGCCACAACTGTAGAAAGGTCTGCGACACTAGACAGGGGCACCTCAGCGGGATCCATGGCCGGATCTTACTGTAAGGTTCCGGACTGGTAGTAGGAAACGGTACTGGTAGTGGATCCTCTGTGTCAGTGAGGAATTGGCATGGACCGTACCGGAGGATCGGTTCTAAGTAGTTACTGGTATTCACCAGAGCCCGCCGCAAAGCGGGATGGTCTTGCTGCGGCGGTAACTACCAGGTCGTGTCCTACGGTAGCGGCTCAACCTCACTGACTGCTGAGACAGGCGATGCACAGAAGGGACAGGCAGAGGCGTAGTCAGACGTAGCAAAAAGGTCAGGGCAGGCAGCACAGGTTCGGAGGCGGTAGTCGTTAGCAACGGGTTCAGCAACAGGCAAGGAATACACAATAAACGCTTTCTCTTGGGCACTGAGGCAACACAAAGATCCGGCAAGAGCAGGAAGGGGCAGGGTACATTTATAGGAGCAGAGGACACAGGATTGGGCCAGGCACCAATCAATGGTGCACTGGCCCTTTAAATTTTACACAGCCGGCGCGCGTGCGCCCCATAGTGCAGGGACGTGCGCGCTGGGAACCACATGACAGGGGAGCAGAGGAGAGAGCAGGTGGCGGTAAGTAAGGATGGGATGCGGGCCGCGCGCGGAGACAGCCCGCAGTGCGGACCGCGTCCCTGCCGGTGACAGAAGCGGAGTGTCCCCGGTCAGAGAGTCTGACCGGGGCACTCGGCGGGGACAAACGCAGTGAGCGCTCCGGTCCAGGAGCAGAGGACGGAGCGCTCAGCGTTACAATGCCCCCTCAATGCAAGTCTATAGACTTGCATTTAGGAGGCATAGTGTGACATCACGAGTGGGCGTGGCCGACCCCCCCAGCACGCACACAGCATTTGGAACTAAATGTTCTGAACGCTGGCCAGTGGAGTACCTCTTTAACTCATGGAATCTCAGCAAAATTCTTAAGTGCACGTAAGAACTCATCCTTCACATGTACAAAAAATGCACTTGGTACATCTTGGGAGATGTTGGGGTGGTAGTTGGGGCTTTGGTATCCTGTGAACTCTACCAAAGAGAGAACAGCATTGCCATAAGGTACATAGTACCTGTCACATCACTCCAGATGCAGGATATGTTCAAAGCTCTCGGGTAATCTTGTAGCCCGAGACTTGCTTTGAGAATAAAGTCGTCGAAGGATCGATTTCCGGAAGTCCCATAGACTTAGCATAGGACTTACAGAAACTCATCCTCTGATCACGGTAGTCTTGGAGGAACTATCGGGCTACGAGATTGTCCAGGAGCTCGTCTATATGCTCTGCTATAGAAATAAAGCAGCAAGTTTGGCAACAGAGTTCTGGGTGCCGTGTCATCTCTATTCTTTATGGTAATACATGTGCATCGTGTCTTGGACACAGGCACTGGACAGTTTGCCATGATCTATATACACAGTTCGTGTGGTGCCGACAAAAACTTCTATGGACTAGTGAGCTTTAAAGTTATCCTGTCCCCAAAGTAAAATGACAGGTGCCATTTAAAAGGGTATTTGAGGATCTTATTTTATTTTACTATGCTACAGGGGCTGTAAAGTTAGTGCAGTTCATAATATAGTTTCTGTACCTGTGTGTGACGGTGGTCTCGCTATTCTGGGATTTTTGCCCCAGTATTTATTTTTTACAAGCATACAAAATTACTCAGGTCGCGGATTTTCCCAGTTTGCAGTGCGGCCGAGACATGACATCACTAGTCAGGTGTGCAAAGGGAGCCTGTCTGCTTCAATGGGTGGAGCAACCGGGACTGCCATTACGGAATGACATGCTGACGCACGCTCTGTGGCTCCAACTCCTCCCCTCCCTTCCTTCTCACCTTACCTGATCCATGACACGGCCTCTCACTTTCCTGACTGCAGGTGTGACCCCTGCAGGAGGCGTGGGTTGTGGTGCCGTGGGGCTGCTGTGTACTTCGGCATGGACAGATGTTGTTGCCGCCATCTCCTTGCTGTGCCTAACCCCTGCCGGAACATCGCCTCGATGTGTTGATGCCCAATGCGGCTGGAGCCCGGCCGTGGGACACTCTTGCTTGTTGCGGTTCCTGCGGACGGAGGGAAAATTAACCCTACAGGTACATGGCTTATCAGGCGAGAGGGAGATAGGAGACTTTTGTTCTGGAAGGCTCTTCATGGGGCGCTGGCCTGAGTGAGAGTCTGGCCAGGCTTTTCGCTCCCCTCTTTTTGCCACCCCTCCCCTTTCTTCTTTTTTTTTCTACTTGTAGAATGTGAATCAATCTTAAAATGTAAGCATTTGCAATATGGAATTTAAAGAGATTTCTGGGTTTATACATCTTATCCTCTATCCAAAGGATAGGGGAGAAGCTGCATGATTGCAGGGGTCCTGCCGCTGCCCACGCGCATTCTGTTCGTGGCCATGACGTCATGTCCCTGTCTCAGAGGAATCGCCCGGCACAGAATACCGTGGCCTGCACCGAGTACGTGGGGGTCCCCAGTGGCAGGACCCCTGCGATCATATATCTTATTTAGAGATGAGCGAATCGAAGTTGACGAACCCGAATTCATTATGAATTTAATGAAAAAATCGATTTGTAACGAATACGAATATTGCCGCGATTCTATCGCACAAATCGCTTCATTAAACTCCATTTTACATAGTTCCAGGCTATTGGAGACCTAAGATGGTGGATCCACATGTGAGTACATGGGGCAGGGGATTATGGGAGGGCGGGAAACAGCGGCGGGAATGAAGGTAGACGGGCTGACCCTGAACCACATGTGAGATGCAGCCTATCAGTGTTCACTGACCCCTGTGATGTCACAGCCCCTATATAATCGGCGGCCATCTTGCCTCTCTTTATTTCATCTTTGCACTCAGATGGAGAGGACGGGACTGTGTGTGTGAATAGCTCATACCACAGCGTTACACTGCAACTGATAGTCACATCAGCATTAGGGAAAGACAGGAGTGCAGAGTGATGTGCTGTTACACTGAGAAGGATTGATTGCTAAACCTCCTATTGACGTTATTGAGCATTGCAGCAGAGAGGGGCAGATAGCTGTCAGCTGCCTCATACAGATCTCCAAGCTGCCTGAACTTTATCAACCATCTTATCTCCTCATTTTTCAGCTCTATTGAGTTTTTTTTTTGCTCCACAAATCTTCTGCTGCTCAGAATTGTGTGACAGAGTGCAATATAGGGTTTAATCCCTGTTTTTTTTTTTTTTTGTGGTGCTGCACTGTTGGGTCCTGCTACTGTTCAGAAATAAGTCATATTAGTGTGGACTTTAGTGGCTTTTTACCATTATTCACCTGTTACTCTGTCTCTGTGCTAAATTGAGTGTTATACCACACGTTATACACCTGCCGGTGTATTAAAGAAAAAAAAAGGTTTTCCTGCGTACAAATACGCTTAACAGTGGCCTTATCATTGCAAAGGGCCTAAATTCAAGCAAATAGTGTACCATATGCTACGTTTTTTTCCAACTCTGTGCTAAATTCAGTGTTATACCACACGTTATATACCTGCCGGTGTATTAAAGAAAAAAAAAAGATTTTCATGCGTACAAATACACTTAACAGTGCGCTCATCATTGCATAAGGCATACATACAACCAAGTAGTGTACTATTTACTACCTGTTATTCTGTCTCTGTGTTAAATTCAGTGCTATTCCGCACATTAGTATACACCTGCTGGTGTATTTAAAAAAAAAAAGTGTTTTTTCTGCGTAGAAATACGCATACCAGTGCGCTCATCATTGCAAAGGGCATACATACAACAAAGGAGTGTACTATTTAGTAACTGTTATTCTGTCTAGGGCCTATGTACTTTGAAAGGACAGCCGTAAGTAATCACCTGCAGCTGTTCTATACCCTCATAAATGCACTAAGTATGTCTGGCAGGGAAGTGCCAGGACGTGCACAGAGAAGGGGCAGAGGCCTACATACGTCAGGCAGAGTTGGCAGCAGACTTGGGGCGAGTGGCAGCAGGAGTCGCAGCAATAGGCCTGATCTCCCGTTAACACCCAGCGGTCGTGTCGTTGACCCATCTCTCCTCGTCAATTGGTTTGCACACTCATCCCCATCATCTCAAGTGACATCAGACAACCCCAGTCAAGAGTCGGTGGTTCCTCAGACACAACCCTCAGTTGGCATGGCCCGGGAGCAGTCCCCGTAATCCCATTGCCTTTGTCCTATGCTGTTCCCTCTACCAAAGAAATATCTCATGCTTTGGGTTCAGCTCCACTATTTAGTGAGGACGATGTAATAGAGGACAGTCAGCATCTAATGGGCAGCCAAGAATGTGAGGAGACATGCGTCGCTTGCTCCGCAAGGCGGTCAAGTAGTGATGCGGAGAGTGACGTGGGAGGCGGTGTTTCAATTGTTCAGGGTCCTGAGGCAGACACTGTAATGTAACACGAGGAGGACATCAGTGACGTGCACACATCTTTTGATGATGATGAAGCCGATCGCAATTGGTAGCCGGGTGCAGAAGCCGGGGCTTCATCATCATCAGGAGAAGAGATTTTCTCTTTGTCTATGAGGCACCAAGGCGGTAGCACGGTTGGCAATCAGCGTGGTGGTGGCAGTAGTGGAAATTCAGGAGCCAAACGTGCCAGGGGGAGACCACCTGCTTCGCGGCAAGCTACCATTCAGGAAGGTAGTGGAACAGGGGTTCCTGGAGACGGCACCAATAGCAGTGAAATAGTGCGGACTGCAGGTGGGAAAATCAGATACTCTGCGGTGTGGTTGTTCTTCATAAAGTATCCGGAGGACCTTAGCATAGTCACATGCAAAATCTGTCGGCAGAAAGTGAAGCGTGGCCAGGGTCCCAATCTCGGCACCACGGCCCTTCGTCAACACATGATTCGCCACCATAAAGCGGCCTGGGATAACCGTGGCTCCAAGTTAGTGGTCCAGCCTGCCGCATCACCCAGTGGCCATCCGCTCCTTCCGTCATCCAGCCAAGGCTCCACCACCTCAGCCGAAGGGAGCATTGTTTCATACCCTCCTTCTTGCGCTCCTGCTTCTTCCGCTCGTAGTCAGCCATTCCGCCAACAATCGATCGGCGAAGCCATGTCCAAGAGACAACAGTATGCGCCCACTCATCCAACGGCACAGAAGTTGAATGGGCTCCTGTCCAAGTTTCTGGTGTTGCAGTCCCTCCCTTTCCAACTGGTGGACTCTGCAGCTTTCAGGGAATTGATGGCTTGTGCCGAGCCGAGGTGGAGAGTCCCAAGCCGTCATTTCTTTGCGAAGAAGGCAGTACCAGCCCTGCATAAGTTTGTACAAGAGAAGGTGGGCCAGTCCTTGAGCCTGTCGGTGTGTTCAAAAGTGCACGGCAGCGCCGACGTGTGGAGCTGTAACTACGGGCAGGGACAATACATGTCTTTTACGGCCCACTGGGTAAATGTTGTTCCTGCACAGCCACAACAGCAACTTGGACAGGTCACACCGCTTCCTCCTCCACGCTCTCGCTCCCAGGCAGTTGGTCCTTTTACAGTGTGCGCCTCCTCCTCCTCCTCTCCCGTGTCCTCGGCCTCCACTGCACATCCAAATCTCGGTGGCCCTTCATTGTACCACGTGTGTAGGGCACAGAGGTGTCAAGCCGTCCTTCACATGGTTTGCCTTGGCGAACGGAGTCACACAGGGGAGGAACTGCTAAAGTTCATTAGGGAAGAAATCCGAGTATGGCTTACTCCACGAAATCTGGAAATGGGAACCATGGTGACCGACAATCGGAAGAACATTGTGGCCGCGCTGCGACAAGGAAGTGTGAACCATTCGCCCTGCATAGCACAAGTGTTGAATCTGGTTGTCAATAAGTTCATCAAGTCTTCACCCCATTTGCAAGATGTCCTGACAATGACATCAGAAGGCTACATGAGTCCTGTAGGGGATGAACTGGAGGAGGATGATGAGGGGCAGAGAGGAGCACAGTTTACGGTGGATGAGATGGCCGGTGTTTCTGGTCATTGGACTGGAGAGGAGGAGCAGGAGCAGCCAGAGGAGCTGGAGGGTTATTACGAGGGAGGCGAGACAGAGGACCCAGACACACCATGGCAGTATGCAGTGGAGATGGAGGCAGGTAGTCCCAGCGAGTCACTGTCACAAATGGCACGATGCATACTGAGTTGCTTGCGTGGTGACCCCCGAATTGTCAAAATTCGTCAGCGCGATGACTTCTGGATCTCCACCTTATTAGACCCTCGCTACCGGCCCAGAATCGGGGCCTTTTTTACACCCACTGAGAGGGAGGACAAACTGACCTACTTTAGGGAGCTTCTACGTAGTCGGTTGGCCGATGCCTATCGGCCACATGGTCCATCCACTCGCAGGTCTGACTTGGGGGGCCCTCTGCGCTCACTTTCCACTGCCACGGCTGCTGGGGAGGGGAGGGGTGGCAGGAACAGTACCAGCTCAATCAGCAGCAGCCTGAGTCTACAGTCGCTGATGAGTAGCTTCCTTCAGCCGCATAGTGAAGCTACTCATCAGCAGCAGATGGACATGGAGCAGGACCTGAACCAGCAGGTGGTGGCATACCTCGACATGACCCTGCCAACAACCGTTGATGATCCGCTGGATTTCTGGGCAGCCAAACTCGATTTATGGCCTCAACTAGCGGAGTTTGCCCTGGAAAAGCTGTCCTGCCCGGCCAGTAGTGTGCCATCAGAGGGGGTGTTTAGTACGGCCGGGGCCATAGTCACCCCAAGGCAAACACGTCTGTCCACTAAAAATGTGGAGAGACTGACGTTTGTCAAGATGAATCAGGGATGGATCAGCCAGGATTTCCAGCCACCAATGACAGATGGGTCTGAGTAGATTGACCATGCTTCTACAACAAAATATTTTCTATTGTGGTTGGTTATGAAACCATCTGGGGCAGACCTGGGCATTGTACAGCCCACTTGCCACATAAGGTCCTTTGATTGGCTCTGACAGGCCGGCACTGATTGGGAGACAACTATGCTGCCTAATTTTGGGAACAACTATGCTCCTTATCTGGAGGACAACTATGCTCCTAATCTGGGGGACAACTATGCTCCTAATCTGGTGGACATCTATGATGCCTAATCTAGGGGACAAGTATGCTCCTAATCTGGGGGACATCTATGCTGCCTACTCTGGGGGACAAGTATGCTCCTAATCTGGGGGACATCTATGCTGCCTACTCTGGGGGACAAGTATGCTCCTAATCTGGGGGACATCTATGCTGCCTAATCTGGGTGACATCTATGCTGCCTAATCTGGGGGATAACTATGCTCCTATCTGGGGGACATCTATGCTGCCTAATCTGGGTGACATCTATGCTGCCTAATCTGGGGGACAACTATGCTCCTAATCTGGGGGACATCTATGCTGCCTAATCTGGGGGACAAGTATGCTCCTAATCTGGGGGACATCTATGCTGCCTACTCTGGGGGACAAGTATGCTCCTAATCTGGGGGACATCTATGCTGCCTAATCTGGGGGACAACTATGCTCCTAATCTGGGGGACAACTAAGGTCCTAATCTGGTGGACATCTATGCTGCCTAATCTGGGGGATATCTATGCCGCCTAATCTGGGTGACATCTATGCTGCCTAATCTGGGGGACAACTATGCTCCTAATCTGGGGGACATCTATGCTGCCTACTCTGGGGGACAAGTATGCTCCTAATCTGGGGGACATCTATGCTGCCTAATCTGGGTGACATCTATGCTGCCTAATCTGGGGGACAAGTATGCTCCTAATCTGGGGGACATCTATGCTGCCTAATCTGGGTGACATCTATGATGCCTAATCTGGGGGACAACTATGCTCCTAATCTGGGGGACATCTATGCTGCCTAATCTGGGGGACAAGTATGCTCCTAATCTGGGGGACATCTATGCTGCCTACTCTGGGGGACAAGTATGCTTCTAATCTGGGGGACATCTCTGCTGCCTAATCTGGGTGACATCTATGCTGCCTAATCTGGGGGGCAACTAAGATCCTAATCTGGGGGACATCTATGCTGCCTAATCTGGGTGACATCTATGCTGCCTAATCTGGGGGACAACTATGCTCCTAATCTGGGGGACATCTATGCTGTCTAATCTGGGGGACGAGTATGCTCCTAATCTGGGGGACATCTATGCTGCCTAATCTGGGTGACATCTATGCTGCCTAATCTGGGGGACAAGTATGCTCCTAATCTGGGGGACATCTATGCTGCCTAATCTGGGTGACATCTATGATGCCTAATCTGGGGGACAACTATGCTCCTAATCTGGGGGACATCTATGCTGCCTAATCTGGGGGACAAGTATGCTCCTAATCTGGGGGACATCTATGCTGCCTACTCTGGGGGACAAGTATGCTCCTAATCTGGGGGACATCTCTGCTGCCTAATCTGGGTGACATCTATGCTGCCTAATCTGGGGGGCAACTAAGATCCTAATCTGGGGGACATCTATGCTGCCTAATCTGGGTGACATCTATGCTGCCTAATCTGGGGGACAACTATGCTCCTAATCTGGGGGACATCTATGCTGTCTAATCTGGGGGACGAGTATGCTCCTAATCTGGGGGACATCTATGCTGCCTAATCTGGGTGACATCTATGCTGCCTAATCTGGGGGACAAGTATGCTCTTAATCTGGGGGACATCTATGCTGCCTAATCTGGGTGACATCTATGATGCCTAATCTGGGGGACAACTATGCTCCTAATCTGGGGGACATCTATGCTGCCTAATCTGGGGGACAAGTATGCTCCTAATCTGGGGGACATCTATGCTGCCTACTCAGGGGGACAAGTATGCTCCTAATCTGGGGGACATCTCTGCTGCCTAATCTGGGTGACATCTATGCTGCCTAATCTGGGGGGCAACTAAGATCCTAATCTGGGGACATCTATGCTGCCTAATCTGGGTGACATCTATGCTGTCTAATCTGGGGGACAACTATGCTCCTAATCTGGGGGACATCTATGCTGTCTAATCTGGGGGACGAGTATGCTCCTAATCTGGGGGACATCTATGCTGCCTAATCTGGGGGACAACTAAACTCCTAATCTGGTGGACATCTATGCTGCCTAATCTGGGTGACATCTATGCGGCCTAATCTGGGGGACATCTATGCTGCCTAATCTGGGGGACAACTACGCTCCTAATATGGGGAAAACTGATGCTTCTGGCCTTGGGCCTATAATTTTTTGAAGTTTAGCAGTAGCTAAATACATGCTTAATGCAAATGTAAACATTGATCTTTAAATGTAAGGGGTTATGAAAACCTCTTGGGTACTGCAAATGCATGCTCCAGACTCATTCTGTGTCTTTCAGGAACTACTTGCCTCCCTGGTGCCTCTGGCCTTGGGCCTTACATTTTTGTATGTTTAGCAGTAGCTAAATACATGCTTAATGCAAATTTCAACAATGATCGTTAAATTCTCGGCGCTCTGCCAGGGCCTTCTCCTACCCCGCCTGGGCCGATCCGAGGACCTCACTAACCAACTCACTAACTAATCCAATCGCTTATAGTGACGGGTGGTGTGTACAAAGGGCATGGACTTAATCAACACCAGCTTATGACCCTCACTTACTGGTAATTCCTCGTTTTAAGGTTAAATAATTGCAATCACAGATCCCTATCACGAACTGGTTTCAGCGTGCAACACGCATCTGTCCTTGAAAGATAGAGAGACGCTAATCCGTTCAGTGGAGCGCTAGTGCGGCCCAGGACATCTGAGGCCATAACACACCTGTTATTGCACGATCTCGCAATTGATGGGGCAAGGTAAGGGGTTATTAAAGCCTCTTGGGTACTGCTGAGGCCTACTCCTGACTGCTCCTGGTGCAATGTATGGGGTAATTAAACACTCTTGGGTAGTGTTATTGTTAAATTTACTGGTAATTTTATCAGTAATAAAATTGAATTTTGCAGAATGCTAACCGTTACACAATGGAACGCTTGTTGTGTGTGATTTTTTTATGAAAAAAATAATAAATAGATGGAGAGGGATTAACTCTGCTTAACCATTTTTGGCGATTAGAATACTTTTGTGATCTGATCTTTTGGAGACAGATGCGCTTAAACACATGTAATAATTTTTTTAACCAAATTTCAAACATTGTGTGGTTTATTATTTTTGAGAAGAATGTCTTTTGGTGGTCCACCATCCTGCATTATAGAGTCTTCTGAACTGCTGTATATGCGCTTTTTTTTAAAAAACAGGTATTTTGTCAAACAATTTCAATAAAATTTTGTGTTTTTTTGGGGTGGATTGTGAAGCCCGGGTGTGTACTCGTGCATCAGCCAACTCCAGGCTGTGTCTTTCAGGCGATCTATGGGTTCCTGAGAGGAGGGGCCTGGGTCTGGGAATAAAAAATTTTTGGATTGCGGGTGCTACCAAAAAAGATGGACACACCCTAATCCGTTCAGTGGAGCGCGCCTGCGGCCCCGGACATCTGAGGGCATAGCACACCTGTTATTGCTCGATCTCAGGAGAAGGGGGTTCATCATCGGGAGAAGAGAGTTACAGGTTGCCCTTGAGTCAGCAAGGCCGTAGCACGGTTGGCAGTCAGCGTGGTGTGGCAGTAGTGGAAATTCTGGAGCCAAACGTGCCCGGGGGAGACCACCTGCTTCGCAGCAGCTTACCTTTCTGGGAGTTAGCGGGTTACCATCACCGGTCGATGAAAGATAGAGACACGCTAATCCGTTCAGTGGAGCGCACCTGCGGCCCAGGAAATCTGAGGGCATAACACACCTGGTATTGCTTGATCTCGCAATTGATCGTGCAAAGGTAAGGGGTTATTAAAGCCTCTTGGGTACTGCTGAGGCCTACTCTTGACTGCTCCTGGTATAATGTATGGGGTAATTAAACACTCTTGGGTAGTGTTTTTTTTATTTTTATTTACTGATAATTTTATTGGTAATAAAATAAAATTTTCCAGAATGCTAATGGTTACACACGGAACGCTTGTTGCGTGTGATTTTTTAATGAAAAAAATAAAAAACGGACAGGGATTAACTCTGCTTCATCATTTTGGGCGAAAAAAGTCCTTTGGTGATCTGATCTTATGGAGACAGATGTACTTACACACATATTGAATTAGTTTTTGTAAAAAAAATTCAAACATTGTGTGGTTTATTATTTTTGAGAAGAATGTCTTTGGGTGGTCCACCGTCCTGCATTATAGAGTCTTGTGAACTGTTGGATATGCGCTTGTTCTTACACAAAGGTATTTCTTTAAAAAATTTCTAAAATGTTGTTGTTTTTTGGAGGGGATTGTGAATCCCGGGTGTGTACTGGTGCATCAGCCAACTCCAGACTGTGTCCTTCAGGCAATATATGGGTTTCTGATGCCAAAGAGGTGGGGCCTGGGTCTGGAAATTTCAAATTTTTGGATAGCGGGTGCTACCTATGAGAAATCTTTGTCAAAAATTCCATATATTGTGTTGTTTTTTGGGGGGGATTGTGAAGCCCTGGTGTGTACTCATGCATCAGCCAACTCCAGGCTGTGTCATGCAGGCAATATATGGGTTACTGATGCCGCAGGGGTGGGGCCTGGTTCTGGAAATTTCAAATTTTTGGATAGCGGGTGCTACCTATGAAAAGTCTTTGACAAAAATTTCTCATTGTGTTGTTTTTGGAGTGGGGATTGTGAAGCACTGGTGTGTACTCGTGCATCAGCCAACTCCAGGCTGTGTCCTTCAGGCAATATATGGGTTACTGATGCCGCAGAGGTGGGGCCTGGGTCTGTTAATTTCAAATTTTTGGATAGCGGGTGCTACCAATGAGAATTCTTTGTCAAAAATTTCATATATTGTGTTGTTTTTTTGTGGGGGATTGTGAAGCCCTCGTGTGTAGTGTACTAGTGCATCAGCCAACTCCACGCTGTGCCATTCAGCCACTAAATGGTCTCCTCTTGCTGCCAACATGTCCACGCTATGTCATTCAGTCACTATATGGTCTCCTGACACTGATGCCACCACCAGGCTCTGTCATTGTGCTGCTGTGCGGCAGTGATTCTAAGAGCGATGCCGGTAATCTGCATGTTATTCTGAATAACAGTATTATTTCACTACCCCAGCACACTCCATATGCGTTTTAGGACACAGCAAAGTGTTCTATACCCCTATAGAGGCTGTATGTAGACTAGAAATAGCCTTTTTTAATATCGATTCGCCACGAACAAATTCGTTTCAAAACTAACTTTTCGGAAAATTCGGCGAATCGGCCGAATCTAATTTTTGAAAAGTTCGCTCATCTCTAATCTTATCCCCTATCCTTTGGATAGAGGATAAGATGTATAAACCCGGAGTATCTTTTTATGATGGAATTAACTATGGGGTCCTCAGTGAGAGGTGGAGCTGTGTAGTTATTACTCTCAATGATGATTAGCGAATGCTGAAAGAAAATTAAATGAAAAATGATTCATGGCCACCTGTGAGAGAGAGGCCAGTTTCTCTATTAAGGCCAGATGTCAAGCCGTTAACCTGGAGCCCCAAATAAGTTTGGGGAAAATGGAACTGCTAGGGAGTTTTTTGATGTGATGAAATTAATCTCCTCTTACCAACTGCTATATTGCATATGTTGTGATTACCTTTTTTGGTTTTCTCTACAGATTATTGTCTCACTGACTTCATTTGGCTACATGGTCCATCTTTTACATAGTCATATCTTCCAAACAAATTGCATGGCTCCAAAGGCCAACCCACGAAGATCTGGAGTGGGATTTCCTAAAGACAAAGCAGCAACTGGGAGGATTGAGAAATGTATGAACTCTCCCACTCGTGCACAAAAGAATAAAGGAGCAAAATCGATCTCTCCAATAAGTGGAAAATCTGGAATAAGATCTGATCTGGAGTTAGTTAAAAGTGAACTTGTCTCCTTGAAAAATGATAATTAAAAAAAAAAATGGTTGACCTAGAATATAGAGCACGACAATCGAATATCAGAATACTAGGCCTGCCAGAGGGTGTGGAAAGGAGAGATCCAGTTGCAATTTGTCATCAGTGGTTCAAAGAGCTGTTTGGGCATCTTCCCTTCACTCCGATGTTTGCTGTAGAGAGGGCACACAGAGTGCCTAGGAATGCCCCCCTCCTGGAGCCTCTCCAAGGACTTTTCTACTCAAGGTTTTGTTGCCCTCAGATAGTGACTTAATCCTGAGAGAAACCAGAAAAATTTCCAATATGCAATATCACGGGTCTAAGGTGGCCTTTTTGTCAGATTTCTCTAGAGAAACGCAGCAAAGGAGGGGTTCCTTTCGTGATGTTAAGAGGAGATTACATGTGGCTAAGATTGAATTTTCACCGCTCTTTCCATTCAGATTGAGGATTAAGTTTAAAGGGTATTCCAGGCAAAAACTTTTTTTATATATATCAACTGGCTCCGGAAAGTTAAACAGATTTGTAAATTACTTCTATTAAAAAATCTTAATCCTTCCAATAATTATTAGCTTCTGAAGTTTTCTGTCTAACTGCTCAATGATGATGTCACGTCCCGGGAGCTGTGCATGATGGGAGAATATCCCCATAGGAGCTGGACAGCTCCCGGGACGTGAGTCATCAGAAAGCAGTTAGACAGAAAACAGCAACTCAACTTCAGAAGCTAATAACTATTGGAAGGATTAAGATTTTTTAATAGAAGTAATTTACAAATCTGTTTAACTTTCCGGAGCCAGTTGATGTATATATGTATATATATATATATATATATATATATATATATATATATATATATATATGAAGTTTTTGCCTGGAATACCCCTTTAATGATAAATAGCTTTTTTTCCCATCTGCGGGTGAAGCCGAAGAGTGGTTAGAGTTACAGGGTTATTAAAGCTCCGTGCAAATCTTAATTTTTATAAGGTGTATTCAATGGGTAATAGAAAAAATCCGGGTGATTGGCGCAATCCGCTTGACTTGTATAAATTCAAGGTAAACCGATTAAAAGTTCAAAGGTTCTTTTTATTTGCTTATGTCAGACGCGTTTCGAGGTTTCATACCTCTTTTTCAATGACTACAGCAGTAATACACATTACATTGCATGGTGCTGTATTTAGGTGGAAAATTAGTGGCTTTTGTGCATCTGAATGGGTGTCATAGAGGTGCGCCATAATAGAGCTGCTCACTGACGGATGTCAGTTGTAGTCACGTGTATTAATGGTCTGCAAGCCTCTTTGAATTCATTCATAAAATGTAACTTTATTTCTAAAAGCGATCTAAAAACCTTTTTTACATAAAAAATCTCATATAGAGGTTAGTTGGGGGATGTGGGACAGTGACATAGATGAGAGTCATATACGCGCTGTGTGTAGGCATCTTTTGAGGGTGTTTGGGGGTCTGATCTGGATACGGGTCGGTGGGGAGGGGAAAGATTTTCTCTCTGGTAAAAATTCTTAATTGGAATATTCAAGGAATGTCAGATAAAGTTAAGAGATGTTCAATCTTTGACCAGATTTGTAGAAATTTGTCTGCCATAGTTTGTCTTACAAAGACTCACCTGACTTCTGAAAGTGTGGGAATGGCTTCTAGAAAATGATTAGCGTTGCTCGCAAATATTCGCGAATATAGCACTATATATTCGTAATTACGAATATTCGTTTCTTTTTTTTTATTATTTTTTTTTTATATTTTTTTTTTCACAGTACACATCACAGTGATCACCCCTCTCTGCTTCCAGCTTGTGTGGTGTAAAGAAGGCTCTAATTCTACTGTGTGAGACTGTTGTGCGAATTTTTGCATATGCGAAAATTTGCATATACTAATTTTCCGCATATGCGAATTTTCGTTTATGCTTATTTTTGCATTTGCTAATTTTCGCATATGCTAATTTTCGCACACGCGAATTTTCGCATATGCGAAAATAAAATTTGAATATTATGAATATGCGAATTTACGAATATTCATCCATCTATTCGCGAATATTCGCGAATTCGAATATGGCCTATGCCGCTCAACACTAAAAATGATCTGGTTTTGAGTTTCATTCTACCTTCTCTAATTACATGGCTGGAGTAACTGTACAGTAACCCCCCCGACCTGCGATGGCCCCGACATATGATAAAATCGACATACGATGCTTTTATATGTTGGGGCCATCGCATTAACTGCTATCCGACAGCGCAAAATGCTTAAGCTGCTGTCGGATAGCAGTTTAAGCATCCCGGGCAGGTTCGCCTACCTATTCCCGGGTCCACTTCGCGATCCTCCGGTGTCTTGCGCATCTTCTCCAGGGTCCGGGCCTCGCTTTCCGGCGTCGTTATTACGTCACTACGCACGCCGCGCCGGCGCAGCAGTGTAATAACGTTACCAGAAAGCAAGGCCCGGACCCTGCAGAAGATGCGAAAGAAGCCGGGGGATCCCGAAGTAGACACCGGAGCAGCGGGAGCCCCTGGGACAGCATCGGGAGCGGTGAGGACCTGGTCCGGAGTAGCGGGGACAGGTGAGTACAGCTTCCTATACTTTACATTGCACGGATCCCTCAACATACGATGGATTCGACAAACGATGGGTCGTTTGGAACGAATTACCATCGTATGTTGAGGGACCACTGTATATATCCATAAACAAATTCCTTTTACCATAAAAACAAAGTTGATAGATAATAGGTACAGATATATTTTTTTACAATGTGTAGGGGAGGGTGAAGAGATGTTACTGGCCTTTATGTACACTGCCCCCATGCAGGGGAAAAAATAGCATACACATGCTTCAGCTCCACTTTTAAGACAGCCTCAAGGGCAGACTAATTTCTGGCCAATCATAGAGCGGCACTTTTTTTTGTTTTTTAAATTGTGTGTTCTCCCTCTTCTATCTCAGACCACTGCCTCCAATTTGGTCTACTGGATCTGCAGTAGTCTAGATCCAGTAGGGCCCCAGGATAAAATTAAATGCTCATTAACCAACCATAATTAATAGAGACAAATACTACAAGATGGAATTATCACAATTTTGGCATATAAATAAGGGGTCCACAAATATTTTAATAGTCTGGGATTCTTTAAAGGCTTATATGTGAGGTATTTTGTTCACTGAGATTACTAGGGAAAAGAGGGAAAATCGGAAGGTTCATCAAGAGTTAGAAGATGAAGTTAAGGGAGCCACTTTGCTATATGAAAGGCACCAGAACCAGTCAACTTTGATAAATTGAAAAGGTCACAAAATAAATTGTGTAGATTTCTTAGAGAGAATTTTTTTTGCTGGTAAAACTCATTTTGTGGAGTCAGGTAAACGTAATGCCAGATTAGTTAATATAGTGGCGGCACAGGACTGTAAACAAATTATAGACAGTATATGAACAGTAGACATGTGCAATTTGGTTCGGCACGAATGTCAAATTTACCGAATTTTGCCATTTTCTTGCATTCGGGCCGTTCCAAATGCACAAAATTTTTTTTTGAATATTTCCGAATAGCAACGATAAAACGAATAGCAACATAACGAATGCATTTGTTATTCTCCGAATGCATGTGGTAAAAAAAACTAAAGTAAAGAATTCTTTCTAATTTTTTTATTGATCCTTGCGCTACACTGTTTCTGACTGTTAGTTACTGTTTTACTGTTACTCGGGTGCCTCCAGCTGTTGCAAAACTACAACACCCACCCAGCATGTGGCTGTCTGGGCATGCTGGGAGTTGTAGTTTTGCAACAGCTGGAGGCACACTTTGCAATGCTTCACGCAATGCTTTTTAATTCATTTTCAAATTCCGCTGGCTTTTGTCAGAGATGGGTTACCAGGTCAATGACATGCATAGTAATTGCCGTGGGAACATTTTTCATTCATAAAACCGCAGACTTAATTGGATAATTGCCGTGTGGAATGTTTGGTGTCCTAAGCGTTCTACACGGCAATTATCCAATTAAGTCTGCGGTTTTATGAATGAAAAATGTTCCCACGGCAATTACTATGCATGTCATTGACCTGGTAACCCATTTCTGACAAAAGCCAGCGGAATTTGAAAATGAATTAAAAAGCATTGCACGAATGCGTGTGTTTGCCAAAGTTTGTCTCCAGCTGTTGCAAAACTAGAACTCTCAGCATGCCCAGACAGCCGCATTCTGGGTGGGTGTTGTAGTTTTGCAACAGTTTGATCGATGCGTTTGATTTTCGGGTGATTTATGTATAACATCATGTTATACATAAATCACACGACAATCAAACACATCGATCAAACACATCAATCATTCATACAGCATTCATCCATTCATTCATTCATTTACTTATTCATTCATTCATTCAACATTACATCATGTATTAATATAAATCACATAAAATTATATTATCTTACCTGTCTTCCAATGTTCTGATCTCTGCGGCTGCCCTCTTTTCCTGCACACACACTCCCGATAATGGTCCCCTGCTTAAAAAAGATTTACCCGAATGTACCCGAATACCGAATGTATACGAAAAATCAAACCCACCCAAATACGAATGCATCCGAAAAAAATGAGCCCCGGACACCCGAATACCGAATGTATCCGAAAAAATTAACCCACCGGACACCTGAATACCGAATGTATCCGAAAAAAAAATGAAACCTGGACACCCGAATACCGAATGTATCTGAAAATCAAAACTGAAAATATTACTGAACCGAAAATTTTATAAAAAACGAAACGAAAAAAACCAAAAATGTTTCTTCTGCACATGTCTAATGAACAGCGGGCAGTTACAAGGGATCCAGCTAGAATGAAAAACTCTTTTATTAATTATTTTGAGGAAATATATTCATCTGAACTGAAGGCAACTGATGGGGAGATTGAGGATTTTTTGGCTAATGTTTCAGTTCCTAAACTTTCAGGGGAGCAGAGACTTAAGTTGGAGGCTCCTATCACCCTTAAAGAAATTAAAGGGGTACTCCAGTGCTTAGACATCTTATCCCCTATCCAAAGGATAGGGGATAAGATGCCTGATCGCGGGGGTCCCGCTGCTGGGGACCCCCATGATCATGCATGCCACACCCTGTTAAAATCAGTCCCCGTAGCGTGTTCGCTCCGGGTCTGATTACTGTCGATCACAGGGCCGGAGCATTGTGACATCATGGCCCCACCCCTGTGTGATGTCACGCTCTGCCCCCTCAATACAAGCCTATGGGAGGGGGTGTGGCAGCTGTCATGCCCCCTCCCAACTCTTGCATTGAGGGGGTGGGGCATGATGTCACACGGGGGTGGTTTGATGATGTCAAGATCTTCCGTTCCCGTGGTCAGGAGCCAGAACCTCCAGCGCTGCAGAAAGCAGATACAGGTGGGTGCTGCATGCTATATTGCGGGGGTCCCCAGTGGCGGGACCCCCGTGATCAGATATCTTATCCCCTATCCTTTGGATAGGGGATAAGATGTCTAGGAGTGGAGTACCCCTTTAAACTTGCCATTCTTTCTTTCCTTGATGGATCTGCCCCAGGTCCGGACGGGTTGCCATTTGGGGTCTATAAGAGAATGTTCGATATCCTGGTTCCCATGTTGAGGGAGACTTTGAATTAGCCAAGAAGGGGAGGAGTACTACCAGTTTCTATGGTGGAGGCTCATATTAGACTTATTCCCAAGAAAAATAAAAACTTTAAATTTATTGAAGTCTATAGGCCTATTTCTTTGCTAAATTCTGATATTAAAGGGATACTCTCCCCCTAGACATCTTATCCTCTATCCACTGGGGACCCCCGTGATCTCAGCTGTGGCACCCCAGAAGTGAACTTCGCTCCATGCCGGATGACTGGCGATTTGGGGCGGAGGCTCGTAACTTCATGATCACGCCCCGCTTGTGACGTCATGGTCACGCCCCCTCAATGAAAACCTATGTGAGGTGGTGCAATGGCCATCACGCCTCCTCCCATAGACTTGCATTGAGGGGTCGTGGCCTTGACATCACAAGCGGGATGTGACCATGACATCACAAACCTCAGGAGTAGCAGGGAGATTGTGGGGGTCCCCAGCGGTGGGACCCCAGCAAACAGACATCTTATCCCCTATCCTTTGGATAGGGAATAAAATGTCTGGAGGCAGAGTATCCCTTTAAGATATTTTTGAAGATTTGAAAAAAAAGGCTATTCTTGGTGATCAATGACTTAGTTCTTGACGACCAGACCGGATTTATTCAGGGATGGTCTATATTCTCCAACATAGAGAGGGTATACTCAAATATTCAGTTGGGAACTGGGAATCTCCACTCCATCCTGTCACTCGATGCTACACAAGCTTTTGACAGGGTGGAGTGGAGATTCTTATGGGGAGCTATGAGGGCCTTTGGAATAGGGCAGGAATTCATAAAATTGGTCCAAGTAATGTGTCAGGCTCCTAGGACATCTATTATTTTTGTAGGGGCTCTGACAAAAACTTTTTATTTAATCCCTTCCCGACCTATGACATACCTGTACGTCATGAGTGGCAAGGTGTTCCCGACCCATGACGTATCACTGATAGCCAGCCATCTTACCATGCGACCATGGGGGGTTTCATCCCCCCCCCCCCCCCCAGCGATCGCTGCTATCAGCTGGTCAAATCTGACTAGCTCATAGCAGCGTTTCGCTATCAGAATACTTAGCAGCGCGGTGTGCGAGTCCGAATCACGGGGATCTGTACACACACCGCTCTGCTAAGTGTCCCTTACCCATCCCCCGGCGTCACTTACCCGTCCATGTGGTGTCCCGAGCGGTCCCGGCGCGAGCGGCATCCTCCAGGCGGTCCCGGAGGTGGTGCGTCTCCGCGGTGAGTTTGCAGCAGCAGGGCGGCATCTTCATTGGCAGCAGTGAGATCACCGTAAAGCGATCTCACCGCTGCCTCTGAGAGTTTCAGAACTGTAACTCCCAGCATGCCCAGACAGCCTTTGGCTTTCTGGGCATGCTGGGAGTTGCAGTTTTGCAACATCTGGAGGTCCACAGTTTGGAGACCACTGTATAATGGTCTCCAATCTGTGCTCTTCCAGATGTTGCAAAACTACAAATCTCCGCATGCTCAGTCTGTCCAGGCATGCTGGGAGTTGTAGTTCTGTAACATCTGGAAGAGCACAGATTGGAGACCATTATACAGTGGTCTCCAAACTGTGGACCTCCAGATGTTGCAAAACTACAACTCCCAGCATACCAGACTGCCCAAGCATGCTGGAAGTTGTAGTTCGGCAACATCTGATCCTTCAGATATTGCCGAACTACAACTACCAGCATGTCTGGGCAGTCTGGGCATGCTGGGAGTTGTAGTTTTGCAACAACTGGAGGCACACTAGTTGGGAAACACTGAGCCTCCATGCTGCCCTTAGCATACATCTGCTATGCATGGTTGCTAAAATGGACAGAGATGTCAGCAGAGAGCACTGTGCTCGTGATGTCATTAGTGTTCCAAAAAGAAAGGGATTTCCTCTGTAGCATTCAGCAGCTAATAAGTACTGGAAGGATTAAGATTTTTTAATAGAAGTAATTTACAAATATGTTTACCTTTCTGCCACCAGTTGATTTAAAAGAAAAAAGGTTTTCACCGGAGTACCCCTTTAATAAAAAATTATTGTTCTTTCTCAGGTGTTGTTTTTTTTTTTAGATCCTCTCCAACCTTTGGTTTACAAATGTTAAGTGTAAATTCAACAAATTCATAGGGGGCTGCAAAAGAGCCAGGCTAAAATATGATTCTTGGTTTAAGCCAATCGGTAATAGAGGTATGGCGCTTCCTAATTTCCGTTTATATTTTTTAGCTAGAATTCTTGATTTGATAAGTGTACATAACACATCTTCACGGTATGTAATAGGGGGTAATAGTTTGGGTGTTTTTCAGGCTCTTGAATCCAAACAAATTAAAGCTAAATTCACTTATGGTCAAATGATGTTTAGAGGGTGGCTACAGTTGAAAAAGATATGAGGGATAACAGGGGTGTGGAATTTACTCCAATTTGGAATAATCGCAATTTGCCTGAATTTCGATATGGTATCACAAAAATGGCTCAGATATTTGAGAATTTCTGATTGGTTTTACTTTTGAGTCGCTGAAAAACACTTATGGGTTGTTAGATGCACATAAATATAGATACTTGCAACTGAAACATGCATATGGCTGCTCGATCGATAAGGAAAAATGTAATGTTTCTAGTTACAAGATTTTATTGCATCCACACAAAGAAATAAGAAATGTATGGTGAATATTTATAGTAGGTTAAGGGAAGAAGTAGGTAGAAAGCACTTAAATGGGTTATCCAGGAAAAAAACGTTTTTTTATACATATATCAACTGGCTCCAGAAAGTTAAACAGATTTGTAAAAATGTCTTCTATTATTTTTTTTTATCCTTTCAGTACTTATGAGCTGATGAAGTTGAGTTGTTCTTTTCCGTCCAAGTGCTTTCTGATGACACCTGTCCAGAGTAGAAGCAAATCCCCATAGCAAACTTCTTCTAGTCTGTGCAGTTCCCGAGACAGGCAGAGATGTCAGCAGAGAGCACTGTTGTCAGACCGAAAAGATCAACTCAACTTCAGCAGCTGATAATTATTGGAAGGATTAATATTTTTTAATAGTAAAAGTAAAAGTAATTTACAAATCTGTTTACCTTTCTGGAGTCAGTTGATATATAAAAAAGAGTTTTTTCCCTGGAATACCCCTTTAACCCCTTAAGGACACATGACGTTCTCATACGTCTCCATTTCCGAGTCCTTAAGGACACATGACGTATGAGAACGTCATGTGTTTTACCGGCCCCCCGCAACCATCTGGAGCGGAGCCGGTCCCCGATGCCTGCTGAAATCGTTCAGCAGGCATCGGGGCATATCGCCCATGGGGGTCATTATGACCCCCCATGTCGGCGATGGCCGCAGATCGCTGGACAATTCAGTCCAGCGATCTGCGGCGGATTCCGGGTCAATCGGGTCTCCAGTGACCCGGTGACCCGGAATTACAGGCTGTTCGGGGCCGTCTCCGACGGCCCCGAACAGCCAGAGCCAGCAGGGGTGAGGTGGCACTGGTGCCACCTCACGATCGCCCTGATTTGTCGGCCGGATTACCGGCCGACCAATCAGGGCGCCTGCTGCGGGTGTCACTCCCGCAACCCGCTCCGCCCCTCTTCCGGAGGACGTGAGCGGGTGCGGGACGTGCACCCCGGGTGCTGGGGACCCCGATCCCCGGCGCCCCTGTTGGGATCGGGGCCCCAGGAGCAGCGGCGGCGGCGGAGACGACGAGGGACTGACCTGGTGCAGCGAGGATCGTTGGAGGTGAGTGACAGCCTCCTGCTGTTGCTTAGCAACAGCTCCCAGGATGCAAAAAGGGCATGCTGGGAGCTGTAGTTATGCAACAGCAGGAGGCAGACCACCACAACTCCCAGCATGCCCTTATGGGCATGCTGGGACTTGTAGTTTTGCAACAGCTGGAGGCACATTCTTTCTATGGAAAAGTGTACCTTCAGCTGTTGTGTAACTACAACTCCCAGCTTGCACAATCAGCTAAAGTGCATGCTGGGAGTTGTAGTGGTGCATCTGGTGGTTGCATAACTACAACTCCCAGCATGCCCGTTGGCTGTCGGTGACTGCTGAGAGTTGTAGTTTTGCAACAGCTGAAGGCACACTGAGTTAAGTAGCAAACCAGTGTGTCTCCAGCTGTTGCATAACTACAATCCCCAGCATCCCCAGCCAAAGTAGTATGCCTCCAGCTGTTGCATAACTACAACACCCAGCATGCCCTTCCGCTGTCCGTACATGCTGGGGGTTGTAGCTTTTGCAACAGCTGAAGGCACACTGGTTGCAAAACACTGAGTTTGTTACCAAACTCTGTGTTTCACAACCAGTGTGCCTCCAGCTGTTGCAAAACTACAACTCCCAGCATGCACTGATAGACCGTACATGCTGGGAGTTGTAGTTTTGCAACAGCTGGATGTTCCCCCCCCCCCCCAATGTGAACGTACAGGGTACACTCACATGGGCGGAGGATTACAGTAAGTATCCGGCTGCAAGTTTGAGGTGCGGCAAAATTTCTGCCGCAGCTCAAACTGCCAGCGAGAAACTACTGTGAACCCCCCGCCGGTGTGACTGTACCCTAAAAACACTACACTACACTAACACACAATAAAATAAAAAGTAAAAAACACTACATATACACATACCCCTATACAACCCCCCTCCCCAATAAAAATTAAAAACGTCTGGTACGCCACTGTTTCCAAAACGGAGCCTCCAGCTGTTGCAAAACAACTACTCCCAGTATTGCCAGATAGCCGTTGACTGTCCAGGCATGCTGGGAGTTTTACAACAGCTGGAGGCACCCTGTTTGGGAATCACTGGCGTAGAATACCCCTATGTCCACCCCTATGCAAGTCCCTAATTTAGGCCTCAAATGCGCATGGCGCTCTCACTTTGGAGCCCTGTCGTATTTCAAGGCAACAGTTTAGGGCCACATATGGGGTATCGCCGTACTCGGGAGAAATTGGGCTTCAAATTTTGGGGGGTATTTTCTGCTATTACCCTTTTAAAAAATGTAAAATTTTTGGGAAAACAAGCATTTTAGGTAAAAAAAATATATATTTTTTTACATATGCAAAAGTCGTGAAACACCTGTAGGGTATTAAGGTTCAAATTACCCCTTGTTACGTTCCCCGAGGGGTCTAGTTTCCAAAATAGTATGCCATGTGTTTTTTTTTTTGCTGTCCTTGCACCATAGGGGCTTCCTAAATGCGGCATGCCCCCAGAGCAAAATTCGCTTTCAAAAAGCCAAATGTGACTCCTTCTCTTCTGAGACCTGTAGTGCGCCAGTAGAGCACTTTTCACACCCATATGGGGTGTTTTCTGAATCGGGAGAAATTGGGCTTCAAATTTTGGGGGGTATTTTCTGCTATTACCCTTTTAAAAAATGTAAAATTTTTGGGAAAACAAGCATTTTAGGTAAAAAAAATATATATTTTTTTACATATGCAAAAGTCGTGAAACACCTGTAGGGTATTAAGGTTCAAATTACCCCTTGTTACGTTCCCCGAGGGGTCTAGTTTCCAAAATAGTATGCCATGTGTTTTTTTTTTGCTGTCCTGGCACCATAGGGGCTTCCTAAATGCGGCATGCCCCCAGAGCAAAATTCGCTTTCAAAAAGCCAAATGTGACTCCTTCTCTTCTGAGACCTGTAGTGCGCCAGTAGAGCACTTTTCACACCCATATGGGGTGTTTTCTGAATCGGGAGAAATTGGGCTTCAAATTTTGGGGGGTATTTTCCGCTATTACCCTTTTTAAAAATGTAAACATTTTGGGAAAACAAGCATTTTAGGTAAAAAAAATATATATTTTTTTTACATATGCAAAAGTCGTGAATCACCTGTAGGGCATTAAGGTTCACTTTACCCCTTGTTACGTTCCCTGAGGGGTCTAGTTTCCAAAATGGTATGCCATGTGTTTTTTTTTGCTGTCCTGGCACCATAGGGGCTTCCTAAATGCGGCATGCCCCCCAAAAACCATTTGTCGCTCCTTCCCTTCTGAGCCCTCTACTGCGCCCACCGAACAATTAACATAGACATATGAGGTATGTGCTCACTTGAGAGAAATTGGGTTTCAAATACAAGTAAAAATTTTCTCCTTTTTATCCCTTGCAAAAATTCAAAAATTGGGTCTACAAGAACATGCGAGTGTAAAAAATGAAGATTTTGAATTTTCTCCTTCACTTTGCTGCTATTCCTGTGAAACACCTAAAGGGTTAATACACTTACTGAATGTTTTTTTGAATACTTTAGGGGGTGTAGTTTTTATAATGGGGTCTTTTATGGGGTATTTCTAATATGAAGACCCTTCAAATCCACTTCAAAACTGAACTGGTCCCTGAAAAATAGTGAGTTTGAAAATTTTGTGAAAAATTTCAAAATTGCTACTGAACTTTGAAGCCCTATGGTGTCTTCCAAAAGTAAAAACTCATAAATTTTATGATGCAAACATAAAGTAGACATATTGTATATGTGAACCCAAAAAAAATATATTTTGAATATCCATTTTCCTTACAAGCAGAGAGCTTCAAAGTTAGAAAAATGCAAAATTTTCATTTTTTTCATCAAATTTTGGGATTTTTCACCAAGAAAGGATGCAAGTTACCATAAAATTTTACCACTAAGTTAAAGTAGAATATGTCACGAAAAAACAATCTCGGAATCAGAATGATAACTAAAAGCATTCCAGAGTTATTAATGTTTAAAGTGACAGTGGTCAGAATTGCAAAAAACGCTCCGGTCCTTAAGGTATAAAATGGCCTGGTCCTTAAGGGGTTAAGTCAGATAAAGGGTAAATGGTAGGTTGGGGTGGTATTGAATTTGTGTAATTGATGCTATGTAATTGTTTTCCTTTATTAATGTATGGAGTGTTTGTAACATTTTTAACATTTAAATAAAATGTATTAAGGAAACTAAAATGGGTGGAGCGACCACTGGGTGGGAGAGAGATCACTTTGCAACAGCTGGAGGCATCCTGGTTAGAAAACACTGGTCTTTTGAATGGAATTCAACTCATTTGTGTTTCAATGGGTGGGGTGGCAGAGGAAAGTGACATCACACAAACAAGGAACTATGAGATTTGTAGTTTGAGAGAACGAACTTCAACAGGAAATACCACTTCACAAAAAGCTAGCCACAGCATTATGGTAATCTCACAACATAGCCATTTAGCCCCAAGACAAGCGCAGATCCTTCCTAAGCATGTCCATTACTGTCTGGCAGGTTCATACTAAAATCCCCTTATGGTGGAGAACCCCTTTAAGTATTGTTGTAGTTAGACAGGAGAAACATGTTTGGGCATTCATCTAATTCTGGTATTGTTTCCTTCTAGATCCATCCTCCAGGTCCAGGATCATGGTTGATAAATGTTGTAACTCTAGTCCAAGTGGACATCAATGAATATACGTTGTGGGATTTTGCAAAATCTGTAAAGCCAATGGACAGCAGTGTGCAGGGAAGTGAGACACCTTGTGGCTAAGACTTTTGGGCTTTTTTTCTAGCATAAATAGTTAATTTAATATGGAAATTTACAAATATATTTGAAATCGCACAGGTGGCAAGTGATTTAAAACAGAGCCGATTTAGATGCTATGTTTATATAGTACGGCATTCTTAATGTCTTTATTCCTCAGACTGTATATAATGGGGTTGACCAAAGGAGTAAACACAGTATATAGCAGGGAGAGGATTTTATTCATGGAAAAGGTTTGGTCTTTTGTTGGAAGAACATAAACACAGAACATTGTCCAGTAAAATATGACAACCACAATAAGGTGGGAGCTACAGGTGGAGAAGGCTTTCTGTCTACCAGTATTGGATGGGATCCTTAGGATTGATAACACAATATAAGTATAAGACATTACAATGATAGTGGTTGGAATTATTACTATTGGTATACCCATAACATAAATCTCCAAGTGAACAATGAAGGTGTCAGAACAAGAAAGTTCCAGAAGGGGAACAAGGTCACAGAACAAGTGGTCAATGATCTTGGGTCCACAAAAAATTAGCTGTGATGGTGTTACAGAGACAATGAATGAAACAAAAATACTCAACAACCAACACATAGCCACCAATCTAATACATATTTCATTTGTCACAATAGACGTATAACGGAGAGGATTACAGATGGCCACGTATCGGTCGTAAGACATCACAGCGAGGAGAAGACATTCGTATGTTTCTGAGGTACAGAAGAAGAAAAACTGAGTGATGCAGCCAAAAAAAGTCATGGTCCCCCCATTGTAGGGTAGAAAGTGGAGCATGTTGGGGGCAATAATTGTGGTTACTAGAATGTCAGTGATGGACAGTTGTGAGATGAAGAAGTACATTGGGGTGTGGAGGCTCTTGCTGATAAACACCAATACTATTATGAGGAGATTCCCACATACTGTTGCACCATAAAAAACAAGAAACAGAAGGAATAGACCATTTCTTAAAAATTGACTGCCCTGAAATCCTAAGAGGAAAAACTTTGTGACCTCAGTCACATTTATCTGCAAAAAAGAATAAGACAGTAAAGCAAAGTTAAGTATTTATTCAAATAAATGGGTACTCCGCTGCTCAGCGTTTGGAACAAACTGGTCCGAACACTGGCGCCGGGAGCTCGTGACATCATAGCCCTGCCCCCGCATGATGTGACGGCCCTCCCCCTCAATGCAAGTCTATGGGAGGGGGCGTGACGGTCGTCACGCCCCCTCCCATAGACTTGCATTGCGGGGGTGGGGCGTGATGTCATGATGGGGCGGGGCTATGATGTCTCAAGCTCCTGGCGCCGGCTCCAGTGTTCGGAACAGTTTGTTCCAAATGCTGAGCAGCGGATTACCCCTTTAACTCATACCATATTGTTCAAGACTAATTCTGTATGGATGAGACCAGGGGCGGCCCTTGGTTAGATTGCACCATGTCTAGAATTATTTAGGTTCCCCATCCTCCTGAACAATCACCCAACAAGTTATAAAGCTACACAGTATATCCATATATCAAACATAACCAAGGGAAATGTCAAAGAAAAATGTATGAGCCAACAAAAATACCCAATACAGCCACCATTGTGTCAAAAAACATATTAAAAAAACTACAGCAATCACTGCATAAAAAACACATAAATCACATGTACAGAATGATCATACAGTACATAGACAGTGATAGATAATAATAGGAGGATGCAGTCATTAATTCATAAACAGATGAATAACTATTACAAATATATAGCACTAATAAAAGAAATATAAATATATAGTAAATAAATAATATATAGTATAATATGCTGTGGAGTACCATCTGAGGCGCACCCTGCAAAAAGCATTCTTGGCATTTTCTAAGCTTGGCACTTGGACTCAGAGAGACATCAACGCTGAAATAAGAGCGACATTGTTATGGAGCTTGATGTGGATCCTCTAACCTGTGTGGCTGATGACTCGAACCATATCGGGGAGCGGAGTCTAAGGCAGGATGGGCTTGCTGTGGCAGGCGACACTCAGGTCGCTACCCCTGACACGGCTCAACCACACAGGTAGTTGCGCAAGGCGAGGTACCAGAGAGTAAGGCAGTAGTGTAGTCAACCGTAGCAGAAGGTCAAGGCCGGCGGCAAAGGTGCGGAGTTGAATAACGTAGCGGAAGGTCTGGAAACACGGGTAAGGCTAACAGGCAGTATGGAACGCTTAATCTCAGGCTAGGGGCACTAAAGATCCAGCAGGGAAGTGTGGGAGATGCAGGGACTTTATGATGTAGTGTCAGGTGCAACAACTAATTATGGGCACACTAGCCCTTTAAATTTCAGATCTCCGTCGCGCGCGTGCCTAGGAGACGGGGAAACATGCCCTGGAGCTGAGACACAGAGGAGGAGGTGGCAGCGTGGTGAGTGACGGGCTGGCATTCGCATGCGGGCACAGGGACACTGCGCTCACGGCCGGAGCTTGCGGCCGGAGCGCAGAGTGTAACAGACGTCAAACACCACAAAAGAGGCTATGTTTCGGGTCATCACCCCCCTTTGACTTCATGGAGCCACGCTACAAATAAGCCAAGATGGTGACCTGGATGTAGAGCTGGATGAAATATGCTACCAGTATCTGTGACTCTCTATAAGCCAATCTGGGAGTGGAGTGAGGCCTCACAGAGTATAGTGGGCACTTGTGGTGACTATTACACTGTGACTATTGATGTTGTCAAAAAGTACCAGTTTTGATTTTGCATTTGTACATTTTGGATAAAATATTAACTAGTAAAAGCAGAAGATGTCCCAAATCTCTGAGCCTTAAACTATGTTCATACACTGGTTTTTGAGCCTCATTTTGAGCCGTAGACATCTGGAAAAATGGACCAAAAGCAAGTAAAGGCTAAAAAAATTGTGTGTGAACAGAGAAAAAGTTAAACACAACAACTCGTGTATGAGGATCCAAGATCACAAACCAGATGACAATGAGTATCATGGATAGCAATAGCAAAGAAGGACGAGATCTCAAATACATTCAAAACCAATAAAGGTGATAAAATTGCTATTTATTTTATTATTAAAGGGATACTCCGGTGAAAACCTTTTTTCTTTTAAATCAACTGGTGGCAGAAAGTTAAACATATTTGTAAATTACTTCTATTAAAAAATCCTAATCCTTCCTGTACTTAATAGCTGCTGAATACCACAGAGGAAATTATTTTCTTTTTGGAATGCTCTCTGATGACATCATGAGCACAGTTCTCTCTGCTGATGTTATTATAATAATGCTTTATTTATTGTTGTCCTTAGTGGGATTTGAACCCAAGTTCCCAGCACTGAAAGGCAGCAGTGCTAACCACTGAGCCACCATGCTGCCCTTAGCATACATCTGATATACACGGTTGCTAAAATGGACAGAGATGTCAGCAGAGAGCACTGTGCTCATGATGTCATCATTGTTCCAAAAAGAAAGGAATTTCCTCTGTAGCATTCAGCAGCTAATAAGTACTGGAAGAATTAAGATTTTTTAATAGACGTAATTTACAAATATGTTTAACTTTCTGCCACCAGTTGATTTAAAAGAAAAAAGGTTTTCACCGGAGTACCCCTTTAAAGTTTTTTTTTTTTCTGGCATAAGGATCGATGAAGGAAACCTACTGTAAGAAGAGGACACATATAAATACCTATAGAATTATTTACCTTGGATCATCAGATTTGTAGCTGTCCCATAAATGTAAAATCTTATATAGGAAATACTGTAAATTATAAAAATCCTTCTTTAAGGCATTAAAGGGGATATCCAGGAATAGAAAAACACAGCTAATTCCTTTCAAAAACAGCTCCACGTCTGTCTCCAGGTTGGGTGTGGTATTACAACTTGGCTCCATTCACTTTAGTGGAATTGAGCTGCAGAACCACACCCAACTTGGAGACAGACGGGGAGCATTTTATTATTTTTTTTAAAAAGAAGCTAGCTCTTCTATTGCTGGATAACCCCTTTAAAAACAAGGATATGTGAGGTTTATTTTAGCTGCTGCTACTAATATCCAGTATAGAGAAGGGAAAAGGGGTCTTTGAGTAAAATCACACATACATATATGTATATATATATATTGTTCAGTCCACTTCTCATGTAACTCAGACTGGATTCCCCAATCCAGTCCTCAAGCCTTCACCACGGGATGTAAATGTTTCCCTGTTCTACAAAAATAGAAGAAAATAAGTTGGCACTGCTAAGCTATCTATAAGGTGTTTTCTGGACTTTTAAGCAATATGACTGGGCACAGTCATCACTACGGAAGTGTGTTTCAATGGTGATGCTCAATCCTAAAGTCCAAGATCTGATAGTGTATAATAATATTCAGAATGAGCAGACGGCACTCACCATATATTCTTATTCTGAATATTATATGTTTAGGGATAATATTATCTTATATATACTAACTAACACAAGCTAGAGGGCACTGCTGTGGAAAAAGACCAATTATGTCAGCATGGAGTGTGGAGGCTAGCGTTCTGTCACTGTGGCAACGTGGAGTCCTGATGCCTGTGGTTCGGGAGGTGCTGGGAACCAAGAAACCCTAAGTCTCTCAATAGCATACCTAGAAAGACAAAAAGGTACCCGCACTCACCGCAGGGAAACAGCAGACCGACTTCTATGGCTTCTCGGACAGATCCGACTTCAGGTTGACAGCAGGGCGCTCAGAGTGGAGGCGACTGCCGGCAAAGTTTTGCGCAGATCGCGCTTCTTCTGAGTCTGGAAGAAGCGCGATCTGCGCAAAACTTTGCCCGGCAGTCGCAGATGCCATAGAAGTCGGTCTGCTGTGGGTAGCTTTTTGTCTTTCTATGTATGTTATATGATATATGTTTCTCTGTTCTATTCCAATGGAGTACATAAAAAAACCTGAAATGTTGGTGGGCCTGGAGAGGACTGGGTTGGGGACCACTAGAGCATCAGAATGGTAAAAATAAAAATATAAATGTTGAGATAAATAACTACACACAATTTCTAGAAAGCTTTATGAACAGTGTTATTCCAGTACAGGGCTTTTCTCCTGGACATCTCCAAGACTTCTCCTGTTCGTCTCCTCTACTTTTATAATCTCTAACATAAGAAATCCAACAATTCTCAATTCTTCAAGCCTTTAAAGACGATCGAAAAACTCTACTGTTCCTACAAACCTATAATCTCCTCTAACCATCATACAGCAGTTTACTTCTATTCACTTTCTATCTCTATAATACAAAATAGTACAAAAGATAATAATAATGTGAGACCCTTTCAGACCACTATAAGCTCACTACTGTGACTATGATGTAAATCTTGCTTGTTATGTCCGTAAACACTTACCTGTAACCATGTATAATATTTTAAAATATTTTAAAATAAATTATAAAAAAATTAATAAAATAATGAATAAATAATAATAATAATAATAACAATATAAATTTAATCTATGTGTATTTTAAGCACCTTTTCAGTCCACTATAAGCTCCCTACTGTGACTATGATGCATATCTTGCTTGTTATGTCCGTAAACACTTACCTGTAACCATGTATAATATTTTTAAATATTTTTAAATAAATTAGAAAAAAACTAATAAAATAATGAATAAATAAATAAATATTAAAAATAATAACAATATACATTTCCTCTATGTGTATTTTAAGCACCTTTTCGGTCCACTATAAGCTCACTACTGTGACTATGATGTATATCTTGCTTGTTATGTCCGTAAACACTTACCTGTAACCATGTATAATATTTTTAAATATTTTTAAATAAATGATAAAAAAAGTATAAAATAATGAATAAATAAATAAATAATAATAATAACAATATACATTTCCTCTTTGTGTATTTTAAGCACCTTTTCAGTCCACTATAAGCTCCGTACTGTGACTATGATGTATATCTTGCTTGTTATGTCCATAAACACCTACCTGTAACCATGTAAAATATTTGAAGCTCTCCAATAAAAATATTTGTGAATAAATCATAAAAAATAATAATAATAAAATAAAAACTTACGCCATATATTTCCATCTTCCTGTTTTCTTTGAAATGCTTTTCACTATATAGAATTACTAATAAACAAATCACATACACAAGCCTTCTAATGCAGAGATCTTGTGTGAGGAGAACACGCAGCCATCACATGTATACAGTACTGACCCACAGAGTAACTACCTGCATATATTTATATATTTATACATACAAAATGATGAAAACAACTGTATAGAAGATGTTTGCCATTGCTTCATTCATCTCCTGTGTTCTAAGTCACCAAGGAACAATAATTCTCCGCTGCTGCCGAGAGAATACAGACATTTAGTTAGTGAATAAAGTCAAAGTTTATCAAAAACATTAAGTTCTACAAAAAAAGTTAAACAAAGTAAAAAATTGTAGAAATATCAAATAGACTAATAGTGCAGAAAAGTTGTCCATGCAGTATTATCTGTCACCCCCAGACTTCTCTGTCCTCTCCAGACCCTTCTGTTATAGGGCACCTACCTAATAGGGGCAAATACTTACAGGGGCCACCTACTTAATGGAAGAAACTACAAGGCCACCTACCTAACAAGGGGAACTACCTTATAGGGGAAATTACCTACAGAGACAATGTACTTAACCCCTTCAGGACGGAGCCCCTTTTGGCCTTAAGGACCGGAGCGTTTTTTGCACATCTGACCACTGTCACTTTAAACATTAATAACTCTGGAATGCTTTCAGTTATCATTCTGGTAATTTTTTGTCGATACTTGCATCCTTTCTTGGTGAAAAATCCGTAAATTTGATGAAAAATTTGAAAATTTTGCATTTTTCTAACTTTGAAGCTTTCTGCTTGTAAGGAAAATGGATATTACGAATACATTTTTTTTTGTTCACATATACAATATGTCTACTTTATGTTTGCATCATAAAATTGACGTGTTTTTACTTTTGGAAGACACCAGAGGGCTTCAACGGTCAGCAGCAATTTTCCGATTTTTCACAAAATTTTCAAACTCAGTATTTTTCAGGGACCAGTTCAGGTTTGAAGTGGATTTGAAGGGTCTTCATATTAGAAATACCCCATAAATGACCCCATTATAAAAATTACACCCCCCAAAGTATTCAAAATAACATTCAGTAAGTGTTTTAACCCTTTAGGTGTTTCACACAAATAGCAGCAAAGTGAAGGAGAAAATTCACAATCTTCATTTTTTACACTCACATGTTCTTGTAGACCCAATTTTTGAATTTTTACAAGGGGTAAAAGGACAAAATTTTTACTTGTATTTGTAGCCCAATTTCTCTCGAGTAAGCACATACCTCATATGTCTATGTAAAGAGTTCGGCGGGCGCAGTAGAGGGCTCAGAAGGGAAGGAGCAACAAGGGGATTTTGGAGAGTATGTTTTTCTGAAATGGTTTTTGAGGGGCATGTTGCATTTAGGAAGCCCTTATGGTGCCAGAACAGCAAAAAAAAAAACACATGGCATACCATTTTGGAAACTAGACCCCTCGGGGAATGTAACATGGGATAAAGTGAACCTTAATACCCCACAGGTGTTTCACGACTTTTGCAAATGTAAAAAAAAAAAAATTACCTAAAATGCTTGTTTTCCAAAAATTTTTAAAAAAGGGTAATAGCAGAAAATACCCCTAAAAATTTGAAGCCCAATTTCTCCTGATTCAGAAAACACCCCATATGGGGGTGAAAAGTGCTCTGCTGGCGCACTACAGGTCTCGGAAGAGAAGGAGTCACATTTGGCATTTTGAAAGCAAATTTTGCTCTGGGGGCATGCCGCATTTAGGAAGCCCCTATGGTGCCAGGACAGCAAAAAAAAAACACATGGCATACCATTTTGGAAACTAGACCCCTCGGGGAACGTAACAAGGGGTTAAGTGAACCTTTATACCCCACAGGTGTTTCACGACTTTTGCATATGTAAAAAAAAAAAAAAATTTTTTACCTAAAATGCTTGTTTTCCCAACATTTTTACATTTTTAAAAAAGGTAAAAGCAGAAAATACCCGCCAAAATTTGTAACACAATTTCTCCCGAGTACGGCGATACCCCTTATGTGACCCTAAACTGTTGCCTTGAAATACGACAGGGCTCCAAAGTGAGAGCGCCATGCGCATTTGAGGCCTAAATTAGGGACTTGCATAGGGGTGGACATAGGGGAATTCTACGCCAGTGATTCCCAAACAGGGTGCCTCCAGCTGTTGCAAAACTCCCAGCATGCCTGGACAGTCAACGGCTGTCCGACAATACTGGGAGTTGTTTTGCAACAGCTGGAGGCTCCGATCTGGAAACAGTGGCGTACCAGACGTTTTTCATTTTTATTGGGGAGGGGAGGGGGGTTGTGTAGGGGTATGTGTATATGTAGCGTTTTTTACTTTTTATTTTATTTTTTGTGTTAGTGTAGTGTAGTGTTTTTAGGGTACAGTCGCACGGGCGGGGGTTCACAGTAGTTTCTCGCTGGCAGTTTGAGCTGCAGCAGAAAGTTTGCGGCAGCTCAAACTTGCAGCCAGATACTTACTGTAATCCTCCGCCCATGTGAGTGTACCCTGTACATTCACATTGGGGGGGGGACGGGACATCCAGCTGTTGCATAACTACAACTCCCAGCATGCCCGTTGGCTGTCGGTGACTGCTGAGAGTTGTAGTTTTGCAACAACTGTAGGCACACTGGTTATGTATCACTGAGTTTGTGACCTAACTCAGTGTTTCACAACCAGTGTGCCTTCAGCTGTTGCAAAACTACAACTCTCAGCAGTCACTGACAGCCAACGGGCATGCTGGGAGTTGTAGTTATGCAACCAGCAGATGCACCACTACAACTCCCAGCATGCACTTTAGCTGTTTGTGCAAGCTGGGAGTTGTAGTTATACAACAGCTGAAGGTACACTTTTCCATTCCCATAAGGGAATGCTGGGAGTTGTGGTGGTCTGCCTCCTGCTGTTGCATAACTACAGCTCCCAGCATGCCCTTTTTGCATGCTGGGAGCTGTTGCTAAGCAACAGCAGGAGGCTGTCACTCACCTCCAACGATCAAGCCGCATAAGGTCAGTCCCTCGCCGTCGCCGCTGCCGCCGCTGCTCCTGGGGCCCCGATCCTGACATTGATGCCGGGGATCGGGGTCCCCAGCACCCGGGGTGCACGTCCCGCACCCGCTCACGTCCTCCGGAAGAGGGGCGGAGCGGGTGCGGGAGTGACACCCGCAGCAGGCGCCCTGATTGGTCGCCGGTAATCCAGCCGACGAATCAGGGCGATCGTGAGGTGGCACCAGTGCCACCTCACCCCTGCAGGCTCTGGCTGTTCGGAACAGCCAGTAATTCCGGGTCACTGGAGACCCGATTGACCCGGAATCGCCGCAGATCGCTGGACTGAATTGTCCCCCCTGGGCGATATGCCGGGATGCCTGCTGAACGATTTCAGCAGGCATCAGGCTCCGGTCCCCAACCGGCTAGCTGTGGGGGCCGGAATTCCCACGGGCATATGGATACGCCCTCGGTCCTTAAGGACTCGGGATGCAGGGCGTATCCATACGCCCTATGTCCTGAAGAGGTTAAAGGGGTATTCCAGGCAAAAACTTTTTTATGTATATCAACTGGCTCCGGAAAGTTAAACAGATTTGTAAATTACTTCTATTAAAAAATCTTAATCCTTCCAATGGTTATTAGCTTCTGAAGTTGAGTTGCTGTTTTCTGTCTAACTGCTTTCTGATGACTCACGTCCCGGGAGCTGTCCAGCTCCTATGGGGATATTCTCCCATCATGCAAGGGATATTCTCCCATCATGCACAACTCCCGTGACGTGACATCATCATTGAGCAGTTAGACAGAAAACTTCAGAAGCTAACAACTATTGGAAGGATTAAGATTTTTTAATAGAAGTACTTTACAAATCTGTTTAACTTTCCGGAGCCAGTTGAGATATATATATATATATATATATATATATATATATATATATATATATATATATATATATATAGTTTTTGTCTGGAATACCCCTTTAATGGGTGAAACTACAAGGGCCTCCTACCTACTTACTTGGGCCACCTACTTAATGAGGGAAACTACCTTATGGGGGAAACTACCTATTTGGACAAAGTACCAAATGGAAGAAACTACAAGGCTACTTACCTAACAAGGGAAACTACCTCAGTCGGTAAACTACCTACAGGAACAATGTACCTAATGGGTGAAATTACAAGGGCCACCTACCTATTTACTTGGGCCACCTACTTACTGAGGGAAACTACCGTATAAGTGGAACTACTGATAGAGTGGTGAAGATTATCTGTTTTATTTGAATCTAATATATCTTATATATGCTTTATAATGCTGTATGTAATCTAGCTGTCTGAACTTATAACTTTAGAGTGTAGGCTGTGACACTTACTTGACCTCACTGTCTGCACTTTTGCACCTTTGCAAGATAACGATCTAGTCTAAGCGACAAATGGAAACCACAAGCTAAAGGCAATGTGTACAAACATCCTTGTGGTTTGTTGTTCCGATCAGAGGAAGCACATTTAGACCTTTATCATAAATTTAGAAGATTTATAGCTGACTTCTTGAACTTTTAACTTTTGGACTGTAATCAGCATATATCCTATTTTGTCTGTTTTTTTGAGTGACGTAAGCATGTACAATAAAAGGAGCCTACACAACCCATACAGGGGGGTGGGCATCAGAGAGCTTCAACCAAGTGTCTTGTGGTTGATTCTTTTCGGTACTTCAGCTGAATTCACTCTCACCCCTCAGATCATCCATCTCATATCACAAGAAAGCGACACCTTGTAAGAGTATAAGCGGCCTTGTCACGATGCCGGCTGGCAGGTAGTGGATCCTCTGTGCCAGAGAGGGATTGGCGTGGACCGTGCTAGTGGACCGGTTCTAAGCCACTACTGGTTTTCACCAGAGCCCGCCGCAAAGCGGGATGGTCTTGCTGCGGCGGTAGTGACCAGGTCGTATCCACTAGCAACGGCTCACCTCTCTGGCTGCTGAAGATAGGCGCGGTACAAGGGAGTAGGCAAAAGCAAGGTCGGACGTAGCAGAAGGTCGGGGCAGGCAGCAAGGATCGTAGTCAGGGGCAACGGCAGAAGGTCTGGAAACACAGGCAAGGAACACACAAGGAACGCTTTCACTGGCACTAAGGCAACAAGATCCGGCAAGGGAGTGCAGGGGAAGTGAGGTGATATAGGGAAGTGCACAGGTGAACACACTAATAGGAACCACTGCGCCAATCAGCGGCGCAGTGGCCCTTTAAATCGCAGAGACCCGGCGCGCGCGCGCCCTAGGGAGCGGGGCCGCGCGCGCCGGGACAGAACAGACGGAGAGCGAGTCAGGTAGGGGAGCCGGGGTGCGCATCGCGAGTGGGTGCTACCCGCATCGCGAATCGCATCCCGGCTGGCAGTGGAATCGCAGCGCCCCGGGTCAGAGGACGTGACCGGAGCGCTGCCGCGGGGAGAGTGAAGCGAGCGCTCCGGGGAGGAGCGGGGACCCGGAGCGCTCGGCGTAACAGTACCCCCCCCCTTGGGTCTCCCCCTCTTCTTAGAGCCTGAGAACCTGAGGAGCAGACTTTTGTCTAGGATGTTGTCCTCAGGTTCCCAGGATCTCTCTTCAGGACCACAACCCTCCCAGTCCACTAAAAAAAAAATTTTCCCTCTGACCTTTTTGGCAGCTAAAATTTCTTTGACCGAGAAGATGTCCGAGGAGCCGGAAACAGGAGTGGGAGGAACAGATTTGGGAGAAAAACGGTTGAGGATGAGTGGTTTGAGAAGAGAGACGTGAAAGGCATTAGGGATACGAAGAGAGGGAGGAAGAAGAAGTTTATAAGAGACAGGATTAATTTGACACAAAATTTTGAAAGGACCAAGATAGCGTGGTCCCAACTTGTAGCTAGGGACACGGAAGCGGACATATTTAGCGGAGAGCCATACCTTGTCTCCAGGGGAAAAAACGGGGGGAGCTCTTCTTTTCTTATCCGCGAACTTCTTCATGCGTGATGAAGCCTGTAAGAGAGAATTTTGGGTCTCTCTCCATATGATGGAAAGGTCACGAGAAATTTCATCCACAGCGGGCAGACCAGAGGGCAAGGGAGTAGGGAGGGGGGGAAGAGGGTGACGGCCGTACACCACGAAAAATGGGGATTTGGAGGAAGACTCAGAGACCCTGAAGTTATACGAGAATTTGGCCCATGGGAGGAGATCTGCCCAGTCATCCTGGCGGGAGGAAACAAAATGTCGCAAATAATCACCCAAGATCTGGTTAATCCTTTCTACTTGTCCATTGGACTGGGGATGATATGCAGAAGAAAAATTTAATTTAATCTTGAGTTGTTTACAGAGAGCCCTCCAGAATTTAGACACGAATTGGACGCCTCTATCCGAGACAATCTGCGTAGGCAACCCGTGAAGACGAAAAATGTGTACAAAAAATTGTTTAGCCAACTGAGGCGCAGAAGGAAGACCAGGAAGAGGGATGAAATGTGCCATTTTGGAGAATCGATCAACGACCACCCAAATAACAGTGTTGCCACGGGAAGGGGGTAAATCAGTAATAAAATCCATACCAATCAGAGACCAAGGCTGTTCGGGGACAGGCAGAGGATGAAGAAAACCAGCGGGCTTCTGGCGAGGAGTCTTATCCCGGGCACAGATAGTGCAGGCTCGCACAAAGTCCACAACATCCGTCTCCAGAGTCGGCCACCAATAGAAGCGGGAGATGAGTTGCACAGATTTCTTGATACCCGCATGACCTGCGAGATGGGAGGAGTGACCCCATTTGAGGATTCCGAGGCGTTGGCGAGGAGAAACAAAGGTCTTTCCTGGAGGAGTCTGCCTGATGGAGGCAGGAGAAGTGGAGATCAGGCAGTCAGGTGGAATGATGTGTTGCGGAGAGAGTTCGACTTCTGAGGCATCCGAGGAACGAGAGAGAGCATCGGCCCTAATGTTCTTATCGGCAGGACGAAAGTGAATCTCAAAATTAAATCGGGCAAAGAACAGAGACCACCGGGCCTGGCGAGGATTCAGCCGTTGGGCAGACTGGAGGTAGGAGAGGTTCTTGTGGTCGGTGTAGATAATAACAGGAGAACTTGATCCCTCCAGCAGATGCCTCCATTCCTCAAGTGCTAATTTAATGGCTAGAAGCTCTCGATCCCCGATGGAGTAGTTCCTCTCCGCTGGAGAGAAGGTCCTAGAGAAAAAACCACAAGTGACAGCATGCCCGGAAGAATTCTTTTGTAGAAGAACAGCTCCAGCTCCCACTGAGGAGGCATCAACCTCCAATAGGAAGGGTTTGGAAGGGTCAGGTCTAGAGAGGACGGGAGCCGAAGAAAAGGCAGACTTGAGTCGTTTAAAGGCGTCTTCTGCTTGAGGAGGCCAGGACTTGGGATCAGCATTCTTTTTGGTTAAAGCCACGATAGGAGCCACAATGGTAGAAAAATGTGGAATAAATTGCCTGTAATAATTGGCGAACCCCAAAAAGCGTTGGATAGCACGGAGTCCGGAGGGGCGTGGCCAATCTAAGACGGCAGAGAGTTTGTCTGGATCCATCTGTAGTCCCTGGCCAGAGACCAAATATCCTAGAAAAGGAAGAGATTGGCATTCAAACAGACATTTCTCAATTTTGGCATAGAGTTGGTTGTCACGAAGTCTCTGAAGAACCATACGGACATGCTGGCGGTGTTCTTCTAGATTGGCAGAAAAAATTAGGATATCGTCCAGATATACAACAACACAGGAGTATAACAGATCACGAAAAATTTCATTGACAAAGTCTTGGAAGACGGCAGGGGCGTTGCACAGTCCAAAGGGCATGACCAGATACTCAAAGTGTCCATCTCTGGTGTTAAATGCCGTTTTCCACTCGTCCCCCTCTCTGATGCGGATGAGGTTATAGGCGCCTCTTAAGTCCAATTTAGTGAAGATGTGGGCACCTTGGAGGCGATCAAAGAGTTCAGAGATGAGGGGTAAGGGGTAGCGGTTCTTAACCGTGATTTTATTAAGACCGCGGTAGTCAATGCAAGGACGTAGGGAGCCATCTTTTTTGGACACAAAGAAAAATCCGGCTCCGGCAGGAGAGGAGGATTTACGGATAAAGCCCTTTTTTAGATTCTCCTGGACGTATTCGGACATGGCAAGAGTCTCTGGGGCAGAGAGAGGATAAATTCTGCCCCGGGGTGGAGTAGTGCCCGGGAGGAGGTCGATAGGGCAATCATAAGGCCTGTGAGGAGGTAGAGTCTCAGCTTGTTTTTTGCAGAAAACATCCGCGAAGTCCATATAGGCCTTAGGGAGACCGGTTACTGGAGGAACCACAGAGTTACGGCAAGGGTTACTGGGAACCGGTTTTAGACAGTTCTTGGAACAAGAGGACCCCCAACTCTTGATCTCCCCAGTGGACCAATCCAGGGTAGGGGAATGAAGTTGAAGCCAGGGAAGTCCAAGGAGAATTTCCGAGGTGCAATTGGGGAGGACCAAAAGTTCAATCCTCTCATGATGAGATCCGATGCTCATAAGAAGGGGCTCCGTGCGGAAACGTATGGTACAGTCCAATCTTTCATTATTTACACAATTGATGTAGAGGGGTCTGGCGAGACTGGTCACCGGGATGTTGAACCTTTTGACGAGAGAGGCCAAAATAAAATTTCCTGCAGATCCAGAGTCCAAGAAGGCCACTGTAGAGAAGGAGAAGGCAGAGGCAGACATCCGCACAGGCACAGTAAGACGTGGAGAAGCAGAGTAGACATCAAGGACTGTCTCACCTTTGTGCGGAGTCAGCGAACGTCTTTCCAGGCGGGGAGGACGGATAGGACAATCTCTCAGGAAGTGTTCGGTACTAGCACAGTACAGGCAGAGGTTCTCCAAACGGCGTCGTGTCCTCTCTTGAGGTGTCAGGCGAGACCGGTCGACCTGCATAGCCTCCACGGCGGGAGGCACAGGAACAGATTGCAGGGGACCAGAGGAGAGAGGAGCCGAGGAGAAGAAACGCCTCGTGCGAACAGAGTCCATATCTTGGCGGAGTTCCTGACGCCTTTCGGAAAAACGCATGTCAATGCGAGTGGCTAGGTGAATAAGTTCATGTAGATTAGCAGGAATTTCTCGTGCGGCCAGAACATCTTTAATGTTGCTGGATAGGCCTTTTTTGAAGGTCGCGCAGAGGGCCTCATTATTCCAGGACAATTCTGAAGCAAGAGTACGGAATTGTACGGCATACTCGCCAACGGAAGAATTACCCTGGACCAGGTTCAACAGGGCAGTCTCAGCAGAAGAGGCTCGGGCAGGTTCCTCAAAGACACTTCGGATTTCCGAGAAGAAGGAGTGTACAGAGGCAGTGACGGGGTCATTGCGGTCCCAGAGCGGTGTGGCCCATGACAGGGCTTTTCCGGACAGAAGGCTGACTACGAAAGCCACCTTAGACCTTTCAGTGGGAAACAGGTCCGACATCATCTCCAGATGCAGGGAACATTGGGAAAGAAAGCCACGGCAAAACTTAGAGTCCCCATCAAATTTATCCGGCAAGGATAAGCGTATCCCAGGAGCGGCCACTCGCTGCGGAGGAGGTGCAGGAGCTGGCGGAGGAGATGACTGCTGAAGCTGTGGTAGTAACTGTTGTAGCATAACGGTCAGTTGAGACAGCTGTTGGCCTTGTTGCGCTATCTGTTGTGACTGCTGGGCGACCACCGTGGTGAGGTCAGCGACAACTGGCAGAGGAACTTCAGCGGGATCCATGGCCGGATCTACTGTCACGATGCCGGCTGGCAGGTAGTGGATCCTCTGTGCCAGAGAGGGATTGGCGTGGACCGTGCTAGTGGACCGGTTCTAAGCCACTACTGGTTTTCACCAGAGCCCGCCGCAAAGCGGGATGGTCTTGCTGCGGCGGTAGTGACCAGGTCGTATCCACTAGCAACGGCTCACCTCTCTGGCTGCTGAAGATAGGCGCGGTACAAGGGAGTAGGCAAAAGCAAGGTCGGACGTAGCAGAAGGTCGGGGCAGGCAGCAAGGATCGTAGTCAGGGGCAACGGCAGAAGGTCTGGAAACACAGGCAAGGAACACACAAGGAACGCTTTCACTGGCACTAAGGCAACAAGATCCGGCAAGGGAGTGCAGGGGAAGTGAGGTGATATAGGGAAGTGCACAGGTGAACACACTAATAGGAACCACTGCGCCAATCAGCGGCGCAGTGGCCCTTTAAATCGCAGAGACCCGGCGCGCGCGCGCCCTAGGGAGCGGGGCCGCGCGCGCCGGGACAGAACAGACGGAGAGCGAGTCAGGTAGGGGAGCCGGGGTGCGCATCGCGAGCGGGTGCTACCCGCATCGCGAATCGCATCCCGGCTGGCAGTGGAATCGCAGCGCCCCGGGTCAGAGGACGTGACCGGAGCGCTGCCGCGGGGAGAGTGAAGCGAGCGCTCCGGGGAGGAGCGGGGACCCGGAGCGCTCGGCGTAACAGGCCTACTCTATCACTACCTACGGTGAAATCTGTCTTCATGGGTGACTTACCTAATGGAGAAAACTACCTACAGGGGTTAACTATTTAATAGGGGGTATTACCTACTTGGGGAACTACCTATCTAGTGTGAGCACCTGTCTACCTACTAGCCAGACCTACCTACATCAAAAGCCATAGGTGGCTGTTTTATCTAAAATTTGGAGTTAGTCTAGAGTTGATAAAGGGCTATAGCTAGTTGTGTGGCCCTGATAGATTAATGGCTCTATACCCTAGACCCCTTAATCTGACTCTGGGTGGAGGCAGCGGTAGTATAAACTTCTATTAATATTTAGATACAAAATACACAACATTTACAGAAGATCACTGATCATATACAATAGTATTGTTACAATTACTTTATATGTAACTAAATTTGGCACCTAGCACACATTTTCATTAGAAATGATCCAGCCGAGCCCTGTGAACCTGGATTTGACTACTGCTGTTTTCTGCATGCTACAACTCTTACCAATTTTTTGAATACAGACAAGAAAAAGAGGAACAGCTACTGCAAAAAATATCTTTATTTAACAAAAAATACTCATAAGAGAAAACCAAGAAGTTTAAACTCAAATTGGTAAGCAGGATGGCTAAGATAACATCAATAGTAATGCAATAAGGTGCAAAATGTGCGAGACAGTTTGGGTAGCTGATCATAAGTTTAACATGGGCAAGGTAACTGGTATATCTACAGCAAGTAAAGTGCACTGAGTACTAATAGACCATTTTGTCTCTAACAATATCCAGACCTAAAGCCCCATTGTACTAATGTATAGGAATCACTCAGTGTAAACACAGCGTCCCTTGACAACGTTGTGGATGACGAAACGTACGTTGGGACAGGCAGAGACGGCATAATAATATGGGTGAGTGATTCTTATACATTAGTACAATGGGGCTTTAGGTCTGGATATTGTTAGAGACAAAATGGTCTATTAGCACTCAGTGCACTTTACTTGCTGTAGATATACCAGTTACCTTGCCCATGTTAAACTTATGATCACCTACCCAAACTGTCTCATACATTTTGCACCTTATTGCATTACTATTGATGTTATCTTAGCCATCCTGCTTACCAATTTGATTTTAAACTTCTTTGTTTTTCCTTATGAGTATTGTTGATAAATAAAGATATTTTTTGCAGTAGCTATTGCTCCTTTTCTTGTCTGTATTCAAAATTTGTATGTTGGAGCTATACTGAGTTCAGTATGTCAGAGACCCTAGCATCCCAGACCAGGCACTAGCTGATATTGAATATGGGGATTCCAAGTCGGGGTGTATTTTTCTGTATGTTAATACAACTCTTACCAGTCCGCCATCTCCTGCTGTATGCTGGCTTCTACAACTTTTACCAGTCTGCCATCTCATGATGTACGCTAGATACTAAAACTCACAAAAGTTTGCTATCTCCTGCTGTTTGTTGCCTTCTACAGCTCCCACCAGTCCACCACTGCCTGCTGTCCACTGGCTACTAATACTCCCACCAGTCTGCCATTACTATCTGCTATGTGATGGCTTTTACAACTCTAACCAGTCCACCAGGCTTTTACAACTCTAACCAGCTGTACACTTGAAACTACATCTCTTACCAGTTTGCCATCTTCTGCTATATGCTGGCTACTACAACTGTTACCAGTGTGCCATCTCCTGCTGTATGCTGGGTACAATTCTTCCTAGTCCACCATCTCCTTTTGTATGCTTGCTGTTACAACTCTTACCAGTTTGTCATCTTCTGCTGTGTGCTGGATACCACAACTACCACCAATATGCTATCTCCTGCAGTTAACTACCTACTACAACTCACGATGGCTACTACAACTCCCACCAGTCCGCCTTCTCCACGGCCTACTAAAACTCTCATAAGTCAACCGCTGCCTGCTGGATACTACAACTCTTACCAGTCCATCATCTCCTTCTGTATGCTGGCTATTACAACTCTTACCAGTCTGCCACTACCTGCTGTAGGTTGGCTATTACAACTCTTACCAGTGCACCGTCTCCTGCTGTACGCTGATACTTCAAATTTTACCAGTCTGGCATTTCCTTCTGTACGCTGTCTATTATGACTTCAACTAGTCCACCACTGCCTGCTGTCCACTGGCTACTACAATTCCCACCAGTCCACCCCCTCTGTCTGTTATTGTCTGCTGCCTACTGCAACTCCCACCAGTCCACCACTGCCTTCTGTATGTTAGCTACTACTACAACCACCAGTCTGCCACCTCCTGCTGTACGCTGGCTTCTACAACTCTTACCAGTCCACCATCTTCTGCTTTATGCTGCCTACTTCAACTCCCACCAGTACACCACTACCTTCTATATGCTGGCTACTACAACTCTTACCAGTATGCCATCTCCTGTTTTGCGCTGGCTACCACAACTCTCACCAGTCTACCATATTCTGCTGTTCACTGCCAACTACAACTCACTCCAGTCCACCACTGCCTGCTGTCTGCTGGCTACTATAGCACACATCAGTCTGCTCCCTCCTGCTTTTTGCTGGATTCCATAACCCTTAGCAGTCCCCCATCTTCTGCTGTACACTGGCTACTACAACTTTTACCAGAACACTATCCCTTGCTGTCCGCTGCCTACTACAACTCAAACCTGTCCACCAATGTTTGCTGTCTGCTGGTTACTACAACTCTTATCAGCCTGCCACCACTGCCTGCTGCCTAATACCCCTACCAGCAGTCCACCATTTCCATCTCTTGCTGTCTGCTGCTTACTGCAACTCCCACCAGTCCACCACTGCTTGCTTTCTACTATAACTCATCCATCTCCTGCTGTACATTTGCTACTACAACTCTAACCAGTCTGCCATCTTCTTTTGTCCACTGCATACTACAACTCCTACCAGTCCGCCACCACAGCCTGCTGTCTACTCTAACTTCTACCATTCCTCCATCTCTTGCTATAAACTTGCTGCTTCATGTCTTACCAGTCTGCCATCTCCTGTTGTACGCTTGAGACTACAACACACACTCCAGTCCATCACTGCTTGCTGTCTGCTTTCTACCACAACTCTTATCATTCTGCCATCTCCTGCTGTATGTTGGATACTAAAATACCACCAGTCTGCCATCTCCTACTGTACACTGGCTACTATGACTCTTACCAGTCCACCACTGCCTGCTGCCCTGTACACTGGCTACTACAGCTCCCACCAGTCCACCACTGCCTGCTGTATGCTGGGAACAACAACCAATCCACCATCACCCTTACTGCCACTACTACCAGCCAGGCCTACACATACACAACCCATGATCCTCCAAAAAATCTGTAATTTTTGGAACACTTGTAAAAAGCTATTTTTATCTTGTGATCCCTCCGTGTGCATTCTAACACCGGCAGGCATCTTCCAACAGCCAGTAAAATTTTATGTGCCTATATTTTTTGTACAAAAAACACTAGCACAGTGTGTTTGAAAACAAGTTGTCAGTTAGCATGGGTTACCGCATGGTACCATAACTGTGACATTAACTTAAAACCACTATAAAACTACCTGAATACATTCCTAACAGTAGTATACATGGATTTAGAGCTTTTAGGCAGTGTTACACATGAGTTTTGAGACTTATTTCCTTGCCTGTTTGCAGAGAACTAGATTGAAGTGAATTGAACATTTTCTGGACATCGGACAAGTCCTGTGAACTTTTCAAAAATGTGCTCATTTTAATTTAGGTGAAAGTTGTCTGTTAGTGTACACTGCATGCCTGCGACTTACACTGACTGGAGACTGTGATTTCTTCCCCAATGCAGTACAGGCATGATAAAGTCACTCATCGATGCCTGTACTGTGGAGGAAGATGAATGCAGCTAGGCACTTGTGCTGATCTCTGCATTGAATAGAAAGTGAGCATCTGGTTTTGTTTTTTTCTTTCTTTTTCCAACATGGCATAAAGGGGGAGGGGTTTATCTGCCAAGCTACCTAATATCTGGCTACCTAATACCTAAGTACATGCCTGGTTACCTACCTATATATCTACATACATGGCAACCCATTTACATGCCTGGCTACATCTGGCTACCTAACTGCTCAACTGGCTACAAGCTACCTCCCTACATACCTGGCTACCCAACTATCTACCAAGATACCTAACTACTTACCTAGCTACCTAACTACCTACATTACCTACCTAACTACTTACAAAGCTACCTATCAAACTACCTACCTAGCTACTTGACTATCTATACCTTTCTACCGAACTACCTACATACCTGACTATTTACCTACCTACCTTCATACCTGGCTAGCTATCGAACTACCTGCCTATCTAACTATCTGCCTATCTAACTACCTACATACCTTAAGGTAGAGAGAAGAGACAGCACCAATCCAATCAGTTTGTGCAGGTGATCATCCGGGAATGCCAACCCGGAAAGGCATATAGAAGTTCAAGGTGGATACAGCACCAAATAGCTGAGGACTCAGGCTAGTAGATGGAACAAGACTTTATTTGCCATCCATGTGCAATGTTTCGGCAATAAACTGCCTTTTTCAAGCATATCAAACAAAGTGACAATGTGCATATATATAGGAATCACAACATGCTGTGATTGGTTACATAACAGGTGTTATACATATATCATTACAATCAATGGCCACATCCTATTGGGTAAACTGTGTTGTCATAGTGATTCAAATACACAAAAGATATAAATATAAGAAATATGAGAAAACAGCCATCTATAACATATATAAGCTTCAGATGTGTTCACTGGGACTTCACTTACACTGATCCATGTCACAGATTGCATCTTCACCACATAGATCGCATAAAAAATCTTGCGTCTGTATGTGACAGCTTCGCTTGTAAACAACCAAACTGCGGCTGCGTGGCTCCACACCGTGTAGTTCCGATCAGCTGACCACTATAGGTCAGCTGATACAGGAGCGTCATAGATGCCCAGGATCAAAACAGTGTGATCCGCGCAAGCGCCAACTACCTGCGCGTGCGTAGTGCGTCTAAATGAGTCACCGCACATCAGTGAATCGGCCAGTGCATATCATATGCGCCCGCCGATACCCGAGGCGCACCTGACAAAAGACGCACCGCATAATCTATAATGCATATGAGTCTGAATAGACTTCCATACATGCACTCATCAAGACTAACATTTTCATTAAACCTAGGCATCTATTTTAATAACAATAAAAAAGTATATCACAAGAAGGTGCCATATTGAAACAAGGATCAGTGTAGCGCAGAATATGTTCAAATCATAAAGTCTACATTTATACAAAAAGGAAATTTTTTCAAGGAGTCCTCAGTGAATTCATCCTCCGCTGTAATCTTCATATAAGGTGATAATGAATAATAAGTGAAGTGAATCTAAAAAAACATAAAAAAAATATTAAAATATCATCATAGAAAGATATCCAAAAACCTCATGTTGTCACTTATAAAAATTAAATACACGGAACAGGTAGAAGAAAAAAGTAAAAAGAAGGGTGATTCATTTAATCACCCACATACAGGCAAACCATTCAAAATGTATGGTAGATATACATGCCGCTCCTCCTTTGTAATCTATTTATTGACCGGCCCATGTGGGCTTTATTACATAGGTGAAACCACCAATGAGTGCCGGATAAGATTAAATGGTCATAAATCTTCCATTAGGACTAAAAAGGTTGATCTCCCACTACCTAAGCATTTTTTAGAATTTGGTCACAATATTAGTCAGTTAAGATTTCGTATTATAGATCATGTACCTGTGTTGAGACGAGGGGGTGACAGGGAGAAATTATTGCGCCAGAAAGAACTTAAATGGATCTATATATTAGATACGATGTATCCAAAGGGATTGAATATGGATTTTGGCTTGAAACCCTTTATGTAGGCATTTATACTATCCTCCTTTTTATTTCTGTTTTTGTCCTCTTTCCCCCTCTTTTTTTCTTCTTTTTTCCCTTTTTGCCCTCCATTCCTTTTTTCCGTCCCCCCCCCTTTTTTTCCCCTTTCCCTCTCTCTTCTTCTTTTTTTCCCCCTTTTTTTTCTTCTTTTTCCCCCTTTTTTCTTTCCTCTTTTCACTCTTCCTTTTTTTTCTCTTTTTTATTCTAATTCATCTTCCTTATTTTTTATTTTTTCATTAATTTTCTTTTTCCTTTTTCTTCCCCTTTTTTCCTTTTTCTCTTTTTCCCCCCTCCCCCTTTTTCTTTCTTCTTTTTCTTTTTTCCCTTTTTTTTCTCTTTTTCTTTTTTTTCTTTTTATTATTATTTTTCTATATATTTTTTTATTTTTTATATTTTATTTTATTTTTTATTATTTTTATTTTGTTTTTTATTTTATATTTTTATTTTTTTTATTTTTTTTTTATTTTGTTATTTTCTATTATTATTTATTATTTTTCATTATATATATTATTTATCATTTTTTATTTATTTATTTATTTATTTATTTTTGGTCTATTTTTTCTTTTCTTCCCTTTTTTTTCCTTTTTTTCATTATTTGCCTTCACTAATTCTTTTTACTTTTTTCTTCTACCTGTTCCGTGTATTTAATTTTTATAAGTGACAACATGAGGTTTTTGGATATCTTTCTATGATGATATTTTAATATTTTTTTATGTTTTTTTAGATTCACTCCACTTATTATTCATTATCACCTTATATGAAGATTACAGCGGAGGATAAATTCACTGAGGACTCCTTGAAAAAATTTCCTTTTTGTATAAATGTAGACTTTATGATTTGAATATATTCTGCGCTACACTGATCCTTGTTTCAATATGGCACCTTCTTGTGATATACTTTTTTATTGTTATTAACATAGATGCCTAGATTTAATGAAAATGTTAGTCTTGATGAGTGCATGTATGGAAGTCTATTCAGACTCATATGCATTATAGATTATGCGGTGCGTCTTTTGTCAGGTGCGCCTCGGGTATCGGTGGGCGCATATGATATGCGCTGGCTGATTCACTGATGTGCGGTGACTCATTTAGACGCACTACGCACGTGCAGGTAGTTGGCGCTTACGCGGATCACACTGTTTTGATCCTGGGCATCTATGACGCTCCTGTATCAGCTGACCTATAGTGGTCAGCTGATCGGAACTACACGGTGTGGAGCCACGCAGCCGCAGTTTGGTTGTTTACAAGCGAAGCTGTCACATACAGACGCAAGATTTTTTATGCGATCTATGTGATGAAGATGCAATCGGTGACATGGATCAGTGTAAGTGAAGTCCCAGTGAACACATCTGAAGCTTATATATGTTATAGATGGCTGTTTTCTCATATTTCTTATATTTATATCTTTTGTGTATTTGAATCACTATGACAACACAGTTTACCCAATAGGATGTGGCCATTGATTGTAATGATATATGTATAACACCTGTTATGTAACCAATCACAGCATGTTGTGATTCCTATATATATATGCACATTGTCACTTTGTTTGATATGCTTGAAAAAGGCAGTTTATTGCCGAAACTTTGCACATGGATGGCAAATAAAGTCTTGTTCCATCTACTAGCCTGAGTCCTCAGCTATTTGGTGCTGTATCCACCTTGAACTTCTACCTACATACCTGGCTACCTAACTACCTACTTACATACTTGGCTAACTAACTAAATAACTAACTAACAAGCTAGCTAGCTACCTAAATACTTAAAAATTTTAGGTAGAACAGCACTTTACAGATTAGATGTACAGGTGCAAGTGGTAGTAGCCCAGGTCAAAGGCTTCCAGTTAGATCCATAAATGCAAGTTACTGCAGAACTCTTAGGTGAAAAAAATAGCTTTTATTCCAATCAAAACATGTGTAGAAAATGCAATGTTTCAGCTGCCCATGCAGCCCTTTTCATGCATAGGTACAAGTGACCAACTTAGTGGTATATAACATGTGAACTTCAATCAACAATTAATCACAATTAATTACAACAATCTTAGGTAAAAAATATGTTTGTGACAAAATAACAGTGTACAGAGGAAGAGAGCATAACATAAAGTGCCAAGTTAAGGATACTGCTATATAAATGTACCTCCTACTGTATCATCATTATTAAAATGCACAAAATCTTAAAATATGCTCAATCAAGTGCAGGTGTAAATAGTGATACATGCATCAATCTGCAATCAGCCGTGGGTATCTTCAATGTATTGTAGATAGATCATGCCAGCATGTGCATGTTGCACATTTCAATGACATCACAACATGTGAACGGATGGTGTACCAATCTGTAACGGCGATGTCCGAGTCACACGACCCGACACGTCACCGGCGCGCTAGCACAAGTGCAGTGATGGCAATGTCAAGATCACATGACCCCACATGACGCCACTACACTCGTGCATGCACCGTCTAGTAATTGATTCCTCAGTGGCCATGTTTGTAACGGGAACCAAGTAGGTTTTGTGTCGGGGTTCTGAGTATCATGTGACCCAAAAGGATCTCCATCGCTCAGATTGTCTCACACGCCTTCAGAGAAATTCAGAAGAAAAGAGAGCAAAAGAAAAACAGTGAGAAAAGTGGTTAGAAAGAAACAAAATCAAGCAATATTAAATGTTCAAAAGTAAAAAAAAACAAAAAAAATAAAAAAAATTATAAGTATAAGGGCAAAAAAACTAATTACTGAAGTATAGACGTTAGAAATTAATATTGGGGAACACCGTTGACCAAATCAGCACATTTCCTATCCAGTGGGGGTGCTCACCATGTTTATCATCCCATGCATGCTGGGGTTATCTCTAAAGAAGTCAATCAAAGGCTACTGATCAGGGCATAAATGAATATAATCATTATTACCAATATCAAGGGAATATTAATATAAATAATAATGAAAATAATTGAAAAAAAAATTGAAATATTGAGAACAAAAACTAATAAAAAATAAATAATAAAAAATAAATAGCAAATAAACCAATTTGAAAATAAGATAAAAGGATACATTTAGAGATGAGCGAACTTTTCAAAAATTCGATTCGGCCGATTCGCCGAATCTTTCCGGTAAGTTTGTTTCGATACGAATTTATTCGCGCCGAATCGATGTTAAAAAAGGCTATTTCTAGCCTACATACAGCCTCTATAGGGGTATAGAACACTTTGCTGTGTCGTAAAACGCATATGGAGTGTGCTGGGGTAGTGAAATAATACTGTTATTCAGAATAGCATGCCGATTACCGCCATCGCTTTTAGAATCACTGCCGCACAGCAGCACAATGACAGAGCCTGGTGGTGGCATCAGTGTCAGGAGACCATATAGTGACTGAATGACATAGTGTGGACATAGCGTGGCAAGAGGAGACCATTTAGTGGCTGAATGGCACAGCGTGGAGTTGGCTGATGCACTAGTACACTACACACCAGGGCTTCACAATCCCCCCCAAAAAAACAACAGAATATATGAAATTTTTGTCAAAGATTTCTCATTGGTAGAACCCGCTATCCAAAAATTTGAAATTTACAGAACCAGGCCCCACCCCTGTGGCATCAGTAACCCATATATTGCCTGCATGACACAGCCTGGAGTTGGCTGATGCAAGAGTACACACCAGGGCTTCACAATCCCCCCCCCCCCAAAAAAACAACACAATATATGAAATTTTTGTCAAAGATTTCTCATTGGTAGCACCCGCTATCCAAAATTTTTAAATTTCAAGACCCAGGCCCCACCTCTGCGGCATCAGGAACCCATATATTGCCTGAAGGACACAGCCTGGAGTTGGCTGATGCACCAGTACACACCCGGGCTTCACAATCCCCTCCAAAAAACAACAACATTTTAGAAATTTTTTAAAGAAATACCTTTGTGTAAGAACAAGCACATATCCAACAGTTCACAAAACTCTATAATGCAGGACGGTGGACCACCCAAAGACATTCTTCTCAAAAATAATAAACCACACAATGTTTGAAATTTTTTTACAAAAACTAATTCAATATGTGTGTAAGCGCATCTGTCTCCAAAAGATCAGATCACCAAAGGACTTTTTTTGTCCAGAATGATGAAGGAGAGTTAATCCCTGTCCGTATTTTTTTTTTATTTTCATTAAAAACACTACCCAAGAGTGTTTAATTACCCCATACATTGCACCAGGAGCAGTCAGGAGTAGGCCTCAGCAGTACCCAAGAGGCTTTAATAGCCCCCTACCTTTGCACGATCAATTGCGAGATTAAGCAATACAAGGTGTGTTATGCCCTCTTATTTCCGGGGCCACAGGCGCGCTCCACTGAATGGATTAGCGTGTCTCTATCTTTCATCGACCGGTGCTGGTAACCCGCTAACTCCCGGAAAGGTAAGCTGCCGCGAAGCAGGTGGTCTCCCCCGGGCACGTTTGGCTCCAGAATTTCCACTACTGCCACACCATGCTGACTGCCAACCGTGCTACCGCCTTGCAGACTCAAGGGCAACCTGCAACTTTCTTCTCCCGATGATCAACCCCCTTCTCCTGAGATCGAGCAATAACAGGTGTGTTATGCCCTCAGATGTCCGGGGCCGCAGGCGCGCTCCATTAAACGGATTAGGGTGTGTCCATCTTTTTTTGTAGCACCCGCAATCCAAAAATTTTAAATTCAAAGACCTAGGCCCCACCTCTGCGGCATCAGGAACCCATTTATTGCCTGAAGGACACAGCCTGTAGTTGGCTGATGCACCAGTACACACAGGGCTTCACATGCGTCCCAAAATCAACAAAATTGTATACTTTTTTATTTTTTTTATTTACAACTTTGTGTAAGCACAAGTGCATATCCAACATATCAGAAATCTCTATAAGGCAGGACGTTGGACCACCCAAAGACTTTCTTCTTAAAAATAATGAACAGCACAATTGTTGAATTTTTTTTTTTTTAATTGAAATTCCTAGACCCAGGCCCCACCTCAGCTGCATCAGTAACCCATAGATTGCCTGAAAGACACAGCCTGGAGTTGGCTGATGCACGAGTACACATCCGGGCTTCACAATCCAGCCCAAAAAAACACAATTTTTTTGAAATTGTCTGACAAAATACCTTTTTTGTTAAAACAAGCACATATACAGCAGTTCAGAAGACTCTATAATGCAGGACGGTGGACCACCCAAAGACATTCTTCTATAATATAATAAACCACAAAATATGTTCAATCTTTTTAAATAATTGAAATTCCAAGACCAAGGCCCCAACTCTGCTGCATCAGTAACCCATATATTGCCTAACGGACACAGTCTGGAGTTGACTGATGCACGAGTACACACTACACACCCATCACCCGGGCTTCACAATCCACCCCAAAAAAACACGAAATTTTATCGAAATTGTCGGACAAAATACCTTTTTTTTAAAAAAACAAGCGCATATACAGAAGTTCAGAAGACTATATAATGCAGGACGGTGGACCACCCAAAGACATTCTTCTCAAAAGTAATAAACCACACAATGTTTGAAATTTGGTTAAAAAAATTATTACATGTGTGTAAGTGCATCTGTCTCCAAAAATCAGATGGCAAAATTATTCTATTCGCCAAAAATGATCAAGCAGAGTTAATCCCTCTCCATGTATTTATTTGTTCATTAAAAAAGTCACACACAACAAGCGTTCCGTTGTGTAACGGTTAGCATTCTGCAAAATTCAATTTTATTACTGATAAAATTACTAGTAGATTTAACAATAACAATAACACTACCCAAGAATGTTTAATTACCCCATACATCACACCAGGAGCAGTCAGGAGTAGGCCTCAGCAGTACCCAAGAGGCTTTAATAACCCCTTACCTTGCCCGATCAATTGCGAGATCGAGCAATAACAGGTGTGTTATGGCCTCAGATGTTCTGGGCCGCACTAGCGCCCCACTGAACGGATTAGCGTGTCTCTATCTTTCAAGGACAGGTGCGTGTTGCACGCTGAAACCAGTTTGTGATAGGGATCTGTGATTGCGATTATTTAATCTTAAAACAAGGAATTACCAGTAAGTGAGGGTCATATGCTGGCGTTTATTAAGTCTCTGCCCTTTGTAAAAACCGCCCGTCGCTATAAGCGATTGAATTAGTTAGTGAGCTGCCACCTCCTGCTGTACGCTGGCTTCTACAACTCTTACCAGTCCACCATCTTCTGCTTTATGCTGCCTACTTCAACTCCCACCAGTACACCACTACCTTCTATATGCTGGCTACTACAACTCTTACCAGTATGCCATCTCCTGTTTTGCGCTGGCTACCACAACTCTCACCAGTCTACCATATTCTGCTGTTCACTGCCAACTACAACTCACTCCAGTCCACCACTGCCTGCTGTCTGCTGGCTACTATAGCACACATCAGTCTGCTCCCTCCTGCTTTTTGCTGGATTCCATAACCCTTAGCAGTCCCCCATCTTCTGCTGTACACTGGCTACTACAACTTTTACCAGAACACTATCCCTTGCTGTCCGCTGCCTACTACAACTCAAACCTGTCCACCAATGTTTGCTGTCTGCTGGTTACTACAACTCTTATCAGCCTGCCACCACTGCCTGCTGCCTAATACCCCTACCAGCAGTCCACCATTTCCATCTCTTGCTGTCTGCTGCTTACTGCAACTCCCACCAGTCCACCACTGCTTGCTTTCTACTATAACTCATCCATCTCCTGCTGTACATTTGCTACTACAACTCTAACCAGTCTGCCATCTTCTTTTGTCCACTGCATACTACAACTCCTACCAGTCCGCCACCACAGCCTGCTGTCTACTCTAACTTCTACCATTCCTCCATCTCTTGCTATAAACTTGCTGCTTCATGTCTTACCAGTCTGCCATCTCCTGTTGTACGCTTGAGACTACAACACACACTCCAGTCCATCACTGCTTGCTGTCTGCTTTCTACCACAACTCTTATCATTCTGCCATCTCCTGCTGTATGTTGGATACTAAAATACCACCAGTCTGCCATCTCCTACTGTACACTGGCTACTATGACTCTTACCAGTCCACCACTGCCTGCTGCCCTGTACACTGGCTACTACAGCTCCCACCAGTCCACCACTGCCTGCTGTATGCTGGGAACAACAACCAATCCACCATCACCCTTACTGCCACTACTACCAGCCAGGCCTACACATACACAACCCATGATCCTCCAAAAAATCTGTAATTTTTGGAACACTTGTAAAAAGCTATTTTTATCTTGTGATCCCTCCGTGTGCATTCTAACACCGGCAGGCATCTTCCAACAGCCAGTAAAATTTTATGTGCCTATATTTTTTGTACAAAAAACACTAGCACAGTGTGTTTGAAAACAAGTTGTCAGTTAGCATGGGTTACCGCATGGTACCATAACTGTGACATTAACTTAAAACCACTATAAAACTACCTGAATACATTCCTAACAGTAGTATACATGGATTTAGAGCTTTTAGGCAGTGTTACACATGAGTTTTGAGACTTATTTCCTTGCCTGTTTGCAGAGAACTAGATTGAAGTGAATTGAACATTTTCTGGACATCGGACAAGTCCTGTGAACTTTTCAAAAATGTGCTCATTTTAATTTAGGTGAAAGTTGTCTGTTAGTGTACACTGCATGCCTGCGACTTACACTGACTGGAGACTGTGATTTCTTCCCCAATGCAGTACAGGCATGATAAAGTCACTCATCGATGCCTGTACTGTGGAGGAAGATGAATGCAGCTAGGCACTTGTGCTGATCTCTGCATTGAATAGAAAGTGAGCATCTGGTTTTGTTTTTTTCTTTCTTTTTCCAACATGGCATAAAGGGGGAGGGGTTTATCTGCCAAGCTACCTAATATCTGGCTACCTAATACCTAAGTACATGCCTGGTTACCTACCTATATATCTACATACATGGCAACCCATTTACATGCCTGGCTACATCTGGCTACCTAACTGCTCAACTGGCTACAAGCTACCTCCCTACATACCTGGCTACCCAACTATCTACCAAGATACCTAACTACTTACCTAGCTACCTAACTACCTACATTACCTACCTAACTACTTACAAAGCTACCTATCAAACTACCTACCTAGCTACTTGACTATCTATACCTTTCTACCGAACTACCTACATACCTGACTATTTACCTACCTACCTTCATACCTGGCTAGCTATCGAACTACCTGCCTATCTAACTATCTGCCTATCTAACTACCTACATACCTTAAGGTAGAGAGAAGAGACAGCACCAATCCAATCAGTTTGTGCAGGTGATCATCCGGGAATGCCAACCCGGAAAGGCATATAGAAGTTCAAGGTGGATACAGCACCAAATAGCTGAGGACTCAGGCTAGTAGATGGAACAAGACTTTATTTGCCATCCATGTGCAAAGTTTCGGCAATAAACTGCCTTTTTCAAGCATATCAAACAAAGTGACAATGTGCATATATATAGGAATCACAACATGCTGTGATTGGTTACATAACAGGTGTTATACATATATCATTACAATCAATGGCCACATCCTATTGGGTAAACTGTGTTGTCATAGTGATTCAAATACACAAAAGATATAAATATAAGAAATATGAGAAAACAGCCATCTATAACATATATAAGCTTCAGATGTGTTCACTGGGACTTCACTTACACTGATCCATGTCACAGATTGCATCTTCACCACATAGATCGCATAAAAAATCTTGCGTCTGTATGTGACAGCTTCGCTTGTAAACAACCAAACTGCGGCTGCGTGGCTCCACACCGTGTAGTTCCGATCAGCTGACCACTATAGGTCAGCTGATACAGGAGCGTCATAGATGCCCAGGATCAAAACAGTGTGATCCGCGCAAGCGCCAACTACCTGCGCGTGCGTAGTGCGTCTAAATGAGTCACCGCACATCAGTGAATCGGCCAGTGCATATCATATGCGCCCGCCGATACCCGAGGCGCACCTGACAAAAGACGCACCGCATAATCTATAATGCATATGAGTCTGAATAGACTTCCATACATGCACTCATCAAGACTAACATTTTCATTAAACCTAGGCATCTATTTTAATAACAATAAAAAAGTATATCACAAGAAGGTGCCATATTGAAACAAGGATCAGTGTAGCGCAGAATATGTTCAAATCATAAAGTCTACATTTATACAAAAAGGAAATTTTTTCAAGGAGTCCTCAGTGAATTCATCCTCCGCTGTAATCTTCATATAAGGTGATAATGAATAATAAGTGAAGTGAATCTAAAAAAACATAAAAAAAATATTAAAATATCATCATAGAAAGATATCCAAAAACCTCATGTTGTCACTTATAAAAATTAAATACACGGAACAGGTAGAAGAAAAAAGTAAAAAGAAGGGTGATTCATTTAATCACCCACATACAGGCAAACCATTCAAAATGTATGGTAGATATACATGCCGCTCCTCCTTTGTAATCTATTTATTGACCGGCCCATGTGGGCTTTATTACATAGGTGAAACCACCAATGAGTGCCGGATAAGATTAAATGGTCATAAATCTTCCATTAGGACTAAAAAGGTTGATCTCCCACTACCTAAGCATTTTTTAGAATTTGGTCACAATATTAGTCAGTTAAGATTTCGTATTATAGATCATGTACCTGTGTTGAGACGAGGGGGTGACAGGGAGAAATTATTGCGCCAGAAAGAACTTAAATGGATCTATATATTAGATACGATGTATCCAAAGGGATTGAATATGGATTTTGGCTTGAAACCCTTTATGTAGGCATTTATACTATCCTCCTTTTTATTTCTGTTTTTGTCCTCTTTCCCCCTCTTTTTTTCTTCTTTTTTCCCTTTTTGCCCTCCATTCCTTTTTTCCGTCCCCCCCCCCTTTTTTTCCCCTTTCCCTCTCTCTTCTTCTTTTTTTCCCCCTTTTTTTTCTTCTTTTTCCCCCTTTTTTCTTTCCTCTTTTCACTCTTCCTTTTTTTTCTCTTTTTTATTCTAATTCATCTTCCTTATTTTTTATTTTTTCATTAATTTTCTTTTTCCTTTTTCTTCCCCTTTTTTCCTTTTTCTCTTTTTCCCCCCTCCCCCTTTTTCTTTCTTCTTTTTCTTTTTTCCCTTTTTTTTCTCTTTTTCTTTTTTTTCTTTTTATTATTATTTTTCTATATATTTTTTTATTTTTTATATTTTATTTTATTTTTTATTATTTTTATTTTGTTTTTTATTTTATATTTTTATTTTTTTTAATTTTTTTTTATTTTGTTATTTTCTATTATTATTTATTATTTTTCATTATATATATTATTTATCATTTTTTATTTATTTATTTATTTATTTATTTTTGGTCTATTTTTTCTTTTCTTCCCTTTTTTTTCCTTTTTTTCATTATTTGCCTTCACTAATTCTTTTTACTTTTTTCTTCTACCTGTTCCGTGTATTTAATTTTTATAAGTGACAACATGAGGTTTTTGGATATCTTTCTATGATGATATTTTAATATTTTTTTATGTTTTTTTAGATTCACTCCACTTATTATTCATTATCACCTTATATGAAGATTACAGCGGAGGATAAATTCACTGAGGACTCCTTGAAAAAATTTCCTTTTTGTATAAATGTAGACTTTATGATTTGAATATATTCTGCGCTACACTGATCCTTGTTTCAATATGGCACCTTCTTGTGATATACTTTTTTATTGTTATTAACATAGATGCCTAGATTTAATGAAAATGTTAGTCTTGATGAGTGCATGTATGGAAGTCTATTCAGACTCATATGCATTATAGATTATGCGGTGCGTCTTTTGTCAGGTGCGCCTCGGGTATCGGTGGGCGCATATGATATGCGCTGGCTGATTCACTGATGTGCGGTGACTCATTTAGACGCACTACGCACGTGCAGGTAGTTGGCGCTTACGCGGATCACACTGTTTTGATCCTGGGCATCTATGACGCTCCTGTATCAGCTGACCTATAGTGGTCAGCTGATCGGAACTACACGGTGTGGAGCCACGCAGCCGCAGTTTGGTTGTTTACAAGCGAAGCTGTCACATACAGACGCAAGATTTTTTATGCGATCTATGTGATGAAGATGCAATCGGTGACATGGATCAGTGTAAGTGAAGTCCCAGTGAACACATCTGAAGCTTATATATGTTATAGATGGCTGTTTTCTCATATTTCTTATATTTATATCTTTTGTGTATTTGAATCACTATGACAACACAGTTTACCCAATAGGATGTGGCCATTGATTGTAATGATATATGTATAACACCTGTTATGTAACCAATCACAGCATGTTGTGATTCCTATATATATATGCACATTGTCACTTTGTTTGATATGCTTGAAAAAGGCAGTTTATTGCCGAAACTTTGCACATGGATGGCAAATAAAGTCTTGTTCCATCTACTAGCCTGAGTCCTCAGCTATTTGGTGCTGTATCCACCTTGAACTTCTACCTACATACCTGGCTACCTAACTACCTACTTACATACTTGGCTAACTAACTAAATAACTAACTAACAAGCTAGCTAGCTACCTAAATACTTAAAAATTTTAGGTAGAACAGCACTTTACAGATTAGATGTACAGGTGCAAGTGGTAGTAGCCCAGGTCAAAGGCTTCCAGTTAGATCCATAAATGCAAGTTACTGCAGAACTCTTAGGTGAAAAAAATAGCTTTTATTCCAATCAAAACATGTGTAGAAAATGCAATGTTTCAGCTGCCCATGCAGCCCTTTTCATGCATAGGTACAAGTGACCAACTTAGTGGTATATAACATGTGAACTTCAATCAACAATTAATCACAATTAATTACAACAATCTTAGGTAAAAAATATGTTTGTGACAAAATAACAGTGTACAGAGGAAGAGAGCATAACATAAAGTGCCAAGTTAAGGATACTGCTATATAAATGTACCTCCTACTGTATCATCATTATTAAAATGCACAAAATCTTAAAATATGCTCAATCAAGTGCAGGTGTAAATAGTGATACATGCATCAATCTGCAATCAGCCGTGGGTATCTTCAATGTATTGTAGATAGATCATGCCAGCATGTGCATGTTGCACATTTCAATGACATCACAACATGTGAACGGATGGTGTACCAATCTGTAACGGCGATGTCCGAGTCACACGACCCGACACGTCACCGGCGCGCTAGCACAAGTGCAGTGATGGCAATGTCAAGATCACATGACCCCACATGACGCCACTACACTCGTGCATGCACCGTCTAGTAATTGATTCCTCAGTGGCCATGTTTGTAACGGGAACCAAGTAGGTTTTGTGTCGGGGTTCTGAGTATCATGTGACCCAAAAGGATCTCCATCGCTCAGATTGTCTCACACGCCTTCAGAGAAATTCAGAAGAAAAGAGAGCAAAAGAAAAACAGTGAGAAAAGTGGTTAGAAAGAAACAAAATCAAGCAATATTAAATGTTCAAAAGTAAAAAAAAACAAAAAAAAATTATAAGTATAAGGGCAAAAAAACTAATTACTGAAGTATAGACGTTAGAAATTAATATTGGGGAACACCGTTGACCAAATCAGCACATTTCCTATCCAGTGGGGGTGCTCACCATGTTTATCATCCCATGCATGCTGGGGTTATCTCTAAAGAAGTCAATCAAAGGCTACTGATCAGGGCATAAATGAATATAATCATTATTACCAATATCAAGGGAATATTAATATAAATAATAATGAAAATAATTGAAAAAAAAATTGAAATATTGAGAACAAAAACTAATAAAAAATAAATAATAAAAAATAAATAGCAAATAAACCAATTTGAAAATAAGATAAAAGGATACATTTAGAGATGAGCGAACTTTTCAAAAATTCGATTCGGCCGATTCGCCGAATCTTTCCGGTAAGTTTGTTTCGATACGAATTTATTCGCGCCGAATCGATGTTAAAAAAGGCTATTTCTAGCCTACATACAGCCTCTATAGGGGTATAGAACACTTTGCTGTGTCGTAAAACGCATATGGAGTGTGCTGGGGTAGTGAAATAATACTGTTATTCAGAATAGCATGCCGATTACCGCCATCGCTTTTAGAATCACTGCCGCACAGCAGCACAATGACAGAGCCTGGTGGTGGCATCAGTGTCAGGAGACCATATAGTGACTGAATGACATAGTGTGGACATAGCGTGGCAAGAGGAGACCATTTAGTGGCTGAATGGCACAGCGTGGAGTTGGCTGATGCACTAGTACACTACACACCAGGGCTTCACAATCCCCCCCAAAAAAACAACAGAATATATGAAATTTTTGTCAAAGATTTCTCATTGGTAGAACCCGCTATCCAAAAATTTGAAATTTACAGAACCAGGCCCCACCCCTGTGGCATCAGTAACCCATATATTGCCTGCATGACACAGCCTGGAGTTGGCTGATGCAAGAGTACACACCAGGGCTTCACAATCCCCCCCCCCAAAAAAAAACAACACAATATATGAAATTTTTGTCAAAGATTTCTCATTGGTAGCACCCGCTATCCAAAATTTTTAAATTTCAAGACCCAGGCCCCACCTCTGCGGCATCAGGAACCCATATATTGCCTGAAGGACACAGCCTGGAGTTGGCTGATGCACCAGTACACACCCGGGCTTCACAATCCCCTCCAAAAAACAACAACATTTTAGAAATTTTTTAAAGAAATACCTTTGTGTAAGAACAAGCACATATCCAACAGTTCACAAAACTCTATAATGCAGGACGGTGGACCACCCAAAGACATTCTTCTCAAAAATAATAAACCACACAATGTTTGAAATTTTTTTACAAAAACTAATTCAATATGTGTGTAAGCGCATCTGTCTCCAAAAGATCAGATCACCAAAGGACTTTTTTTGTCCAGAATGATGAAGGAGAGTTAATCCCTGTCCGTATTTTTTTTTTATTTTCATTAAAAACACTACCCAAGAGTGTTTAATTACCCCATACATTGCACCAGGAGCAGTCAGGAGTAGGCCTCAGCAGTACCCAAGAGGCTTTAATAGCCCCCTACCTTTGCACGATCAATTGCGAGATTAAGCAATACAAGGTGTGTTATGCCCTCTTATTTCCGGGGCCACAGGCGCGCTCCACTGAATGGATTAGCGTGTCTCTATCTTTCATCGACCGGTGCTGGTAACCCGCTAACTCCCGGAAAGGTAAGCTGCCGCGAAGCAGGTGGTCTCCCCCGGGCACGTTTGGCTCCAGAATTTCCACTACTGCCACACCATGCTGACTGCCAACCGTGCTACCGCCTTGCAGACTCAAGGGCAACCTGCAACTTTCTTCTCCCGATGATCAACCCCCTTCTCCTGAGATCGAGCAATAACAGGTGTGTTATGCCCTCAGATGTCCGGGGCCGCAGGCACGCTCCATTAAACGGATTAGGGTGTGTCCATCTTTTTTTGTAGCACCCGCAATCCAAAAATTTTAAATTCAAAGACCTAGGCCCCACCTCTGCGGCATCAGGAACCCATTTATTGCCTGAAGGACACAGCCTGTAGTTGGCTGATGCACCAGTACACACAGGGCTTCACATGCGTCCCAAAATCAACAAAATTGTATACTTTTTTATTTTTTTTATTTACAACTTTGTGTAAGCACAAGTGCATATCCAACATATCAGAAATCTCTATAAGGCAGGACGTTGGACCACCCAAAGACTTTCTTCTTAAAAATAATGAACAGCACAATTGTTGAATTTTTTTTTTTTTAATTGAAATTCCTAGACCCAGGCCCCACCTCAGCTGCATCAGTAACCCATAGATTGCCTGAAAGACACAGCCTGGAGTTGGCTGATGCACGAGTACACATCCGGGCTTCACAATCCAGCCCAAAAAAACACAATTTTTTTGAAATTGTCTGACAAAATACCTTTTTTGTTAAAACAAGCACATATACAGCAGTTCAGAAGACTCTATAATGCAGGACGGTGGACCACCCAAAGACATTCTTCTATAATATAATAAACCACAAAATATGTTCAATCTTTTTAAATAATTGAAATTCCAAGACCAAGGCCCCAACTCTGCTGCATCAGTAACCCATATATTGCCTAACGGACACAGTCTGGAGTTGACTGATGCACGAGTACACACTACACACCCATCACCCGGGCTTCACAATCCACCCCAAAAAAACACGAAATTTTATCGAAATTGTCGGACAAAATACCTTTTTTTTAAAAAAACAAGCGCATATACAGAAGTTCAGAAGACTATATAATGCAGGACGGTGGACCACCCAAAGACATTCTTCTCAAAAGTAATAAACCACACAATGTTTGAAATTTGGTTAAAAAAATTATTACATGTGTGTAAGTGCATCTGTCTCCAAAAATCAGATGGCAAAATTATTCTATTCGCCAAAAATGATTAAGCAGAGTTAATCCCTCTCCATGTATTTATTTGTTCATTAAAAAAGTCACACACAACAAGCGTTCCGTTGTGTAACGGTTAGCATTCTGCAAAATTCAATTTTATTACTGATAAAATTACTAGTAGATTTAACAATAACAATAACACTACCCAAGAATGTTTAATTACCCCATACATCACACCAGGAGCAGTCAGGAGTAGGCCTCAGCAGTACCCAAGAGGCTTTAATAACCCCTTACCTTGCCCGATCAATTGCGAGATCGAGCAATAACAGGTGTGTTATGGCCTCAGATGTTCTGGGCCGCACTAGCGCCCCACTGAACGGATTAGCGTGTCTCTATCTTTCAAGGACAGGTGCGTGTTGCACGCTGAAACCAGTTTGTGATAGGGATCTGTGATTGCGATTATTTAATCTTAAAACAAGGAATTACCAGTAAGTGAGGGTCATATGCTGGCGTTTATTAAGTCTCTGCCCTTTGTAAAAACCGCCCGTCGCTATAAGCGATTGAATTAGTTAGTGAGTTGGTTAGTGAGGTCCTCGGATCGGCCCAGGCGGGGTAGGAGAAGGCCCTGGCAGAGCTCCGAGAATTTAACGATCATTGTTGAAATTTGCATTAAGCATGTATTTAGCTACTGCTAAACATCCAAAAATTTAAGGCCCAAGGCCAGAGGCACCAGGGAGGCAAGTAGTTCCTGAAAGACACAGAATGAGTCTGGAGCATGCATTTGCAGTACCCAAGAGGTTTTCATAACCCCTTACATTTAAAGATCAATGTTTACATTTGCATTCAGCATATATTTAGCTAATGCTAAACTTCAAAAAATTATAGGCCCAAGGCCTGAGGCACCAGGGAGGCAAGTAGTTTGTGAAAGACACAGAATGAGTCTGGAGCAGCCATTCGCAGTACCCAAGAGGGTTTCATAACCCCTTACATTTAAAGATCAATGTTGACATTTGCATTAAGCATATATTTTGCTACTGCTAAAATTCAAAAAATTATATGCCCAAAGCCAGAAGCTTCAGTTTTCCCCATATTAGGAGCAGAGTTGTCCCCCAGATTAGGCAGCATAGATGTCCCCCAGATTAGGACCATAGTTGTCCCCCAGATTAGGCAGCATAGATGTCACCCAGATTAGGAGCATACTTGTCCCTCAGATTAGGCAGCATAGATGTCCCCCAGATTAGGCAGCATAGTTGTCCCCCAATCAGCACGGGCCGGTCAGAGCCAATCAAAGGGCCGTATGTGTCAAGCGGGCCGTACAATCCCCAGGTCTGCCCCAGAGGCTTTCATAACCAACCACAATAGAGAAAATGTTGTCAAACGTCAGTCTCTCCTGTCACGATGCCGGCTGGCAGGAGGTGGATCCTCTGTGCCAGAGAGGGATTGGCGTGGACCGTGCTAGTGGACCGGTTCTAAGTCACTACTGGTTTTCACCAGAGCCCGCCGCAAAGCGGGATGGTCTTGCTGTGGCGGTAGTGACCAGGTCGTATCCACTAGCAACGGCTCAACCTCTCTGACTGCTGAAGATAGGCGCGGTACAAGGGAGTAGACAGAAGCAAGGTCGGACGTAGCAGAAGGTCGGGGCAGGCAGCAAGGATCGTAGTCAGGGGCAACGGCAGGAGGTCTGGAGCACAGGCTAGGAACACACAAGGAAACGCTTTCACTGGCACAATGGCAACAAGATCCGGCGAGGGAGTGCAGGGGAAGTGAGGTATAAATAGGGAGTGCACAGGTGAACACACTAATTAGAACCACTGCGCCAATCAGCGGCGCAGTGGCCCTTTAAATCGCAGAGACCCGGCACGCGCGCGCCCTAGGGAGCGGGGCCGCGCGCGCCGGGACAGGACCGACGGAGAGCGAGTCAGGTACGGGAGCCGGGGTGCGCATCGCGAGCGGGCGCCACCCGCATCGCGAATCGCATCCCGGCTGGAGGCGGTATCGCAGCGCACCGGGTCAGTGGATCTGACCGGAGCGCTGCAGTAGCGAGAGTGTAGCGAGCGCTCCGGGGAGGAGCGGGGACCCGGAGCGCTCGGCGTAACAGTACCCCCCCCCTTGGGTCTCCCCCTCTTCTTAGAGCCTGAGAACCTGAGGAGCAGACTTTTGTCTAGGATATTGTCCAGATATACAACAACACAGGAATATAAGAGATCACGAAAAATTTCATTAACAAAGTCTTGGAAGACGGCAGGGGCGTTGCACAGGCCAAAGGGCATGACCAGATACTCAAAGTGTCCATCTCTAGTGTTAAATGCCGTTTTCCATTCATCCCCCTCTCTGATGCGGATGAGATTATAAGCACCTCTTAAGTCCAGTTTGGTAAAGATGTGGGCACCTTGGAGGCGATCAAAGAGTTCAGACATAAGAGGTAGAGGGTAGCGGTTCTTTACCGTGATTTTATTAAGACCGCGGTAGTCAATGCAAGGACGTAGGGAGCCATCTTTTTTGGACACAAAGAAAAATCCGGCTCAGGCAGGAGAGGAGGATTTGCGGATAAAGCCCTTTTTTAAATTTTCCTGGATGTACTCAGACATAGCAAGAGTCTCTGGGGCAGAGAGAGGATAAATTCTGCCCCGGGGTGGAGTAGTGCCCGGGAGGAGGTCAATAGGACAGTCATAAGGCCTGTGAGGAGGTAGAGTCTCAGCTTGTTTTTTGCAAAAAACATCCGCAAAGTCCATATAGGCCTTAGGGAGACCGGTTACAGGGGGAACCACAGAGTCACGGCAAGGAGCACTGGGAACCGGTCCAAGGCAGTCCCTGAAACAAGAGGGGCCCCAACTCTTGATCTCCCCAGTGGACCAATCCAGGGTTGGGGAATGGTGTTGAAGCCAGGGTAGTCCAAGGAGAATTTCGGAAGTGCAATTGGGGAGGACCAAAAACTCAATTTTCTCGTGATGAGGTCCGATGCACATTAGGAGGGGCTCCGTGCGGAAACGTATGGTACAGTCCAATCTTTCATTGTTAACACAATTGATGTAGAGGGGTCTGGCGAGACTGGTCACCGGGATGTTGAACCTGTTGACGAGAGAGGCCAAAATAAAATTTCCTGCAGATCCGGAATCCAAGAAGGCCATAGTAGAGAAGGAGAAGGTAGAGGCAGATATCCGCACAGGCACAGTAAGACGTGGAGAAGCAGAGTTGACATCAAGGACTGTCTCACCTTTGTGCGGAGTCAGCGTACGTCTTTCCAGGCGGGGAGGACGGATAGGACAATCCTTCAGGAAGTGTTCGGTACCGGCACAGTACAGGCAGAGATTCTCCATGCGGCGTCGTGTCCTCTCTTGAGGTGTCAGGCGAGACCGGTCGACCTGCATAGCCTCCACGGCGGGAGGCACAGGAACGGATTGCAGGGGACCAGAGGAGAGAGGAGCCGGGGAGAAAAAATGCCTCGTGCGAACAAAGTCCATATCCTGGCGGAGCTCCTGACGCCTTTCGGAAAAACGCATGTCAATGCGAGTGGCTAGATGAATGAGTTCATGTAGGTTAGCAGGGATTTCTCGTGCGGCCAGAACATCTTTAATGTTGCTGGATAGGCCTTTTTTAAAGGTCGCGCAGAGGGCCTCATTATTCCAGGATAGTTCTGAAGCAAGAGTACGGAATTGTACGGCGTACTCGCCAACGGAAGAATTACCCTGGACCAGGTTCAACAGGGCAGTCTCAGCAGAAGAGGCTCGGGCAGGTTCCTCAAAGACACTTCGAATTTCCGAGAAGAAGGAGTGTACAGAGGCAGTGACGGGGTCATTGCGGTCCCAGAGCGGTGTGGCCCATGACAGAGCTTTCCCAGACAGAAGGCTGACTACGAAAGCCACCTTAGACCTTTCAGTGGGAAACTGGTCCGACATCATCTCCAAGTGCAGGGAATATTGAGAAAGAAAGCCACGGCAAAATTTAGAGTCCCCATCAAATTTATCCGGCAAGGATAGTCGTAGGCCTGAAGCGGCCACTCGCTGCGGAGGAGGTGCAGGAGCTGGCGGAGGAGATGATTGCTGAAGCTGTGGTAGTAGCTGCTGTAGCATCACGGTCAGTTGAGACAGCTGGTGGCCTTGTTGCGCTATCTGTTGTGACTGCTGGGCGACCACCGTGGTGAGGTCGGCGACAACTGGCAGAGGAACTTCAGCGGGATCCATGGCCGGATCTACTGTCACGATGCCGGCTGGCAGGAGGTGGATCCTCTGTGCCAGAGAGGGATTGGCGTGGACCATGCTAGTGGACCGGTTCTAAGTCACTACTGGTTTTCACCAGAGCCCGCCGCAAAGCGGGATGGTCTTGCTGCGGCGGTAGTGACCAGGTCGTATCCACTAGCAACGGCTCAACCTCTCTGACTGCTGAAGATAGGCGCGGTACAAGGGAGTAGACAGAAGCAAGGTCGGACGTAGCAGAAGGTCGGGGCAGGCAGCAAGGATCGTAGTCAGGGGCAACGGCAGGAGGTCTGGAACACAGGCTAGGAACACACAAGGAAACGCTTTCACTGGCACAATGGCAACAAGATCCGGCGAGGGAGTGCAGGGGAAGTGAGGTATAAATAGGGAGTGCACAGGTGAACACACTAATTAGAACCACTGCGCCAATCAGCGGCGCAGTGGCCCTTTAAATCGCAGAGACCCGGCGCGCGCGCGCCCTAGGGAGCGGGGCCGCGCGCGCCGGGACAGGACCGACGGAGAGCGAGTCAGGTACGGGAGCCGGGGTGCGCATCGCGAGCGGGCGCCACCCGCATCGCGAATCGCATCCCGGCTGGAGGCGGTATCGCAGCGCACCGGGTCAGTGGATCTGACCGGAGCGCTGCAGTAGCGAGAGTGTAGCGAGCGCTCCGGGGAGGAGCGGGGACCCGGAGCGCTCGGTGTAACATCTCCACATTTTTAGTGGACAGACGAGTTCGCCTTGGGGTGACTATGGCCCTGGCCGCACTAAACACCCGCTCTGATGGCACACTACTGGCCGGGCAGGACAGCTTTTCCAGGGCAAACTCTGCTAGTTGCGCCCATAAATCGAGTTTGGCTGCCCAGAAGTCCAGCGGATCTTCAACGGTTGTTGACATGGTCATGTCGAGATAAGCCACAACCTGCTGGTTCAGGTCCTGCTCCATGTCCACCTGCTGCTGATGAGTAGCTTCACTATGCGGCTGAAGGAAGCTACTCATCAGCGACTGTAGACTCAGGCTGCTGCTGATTGAGCCGGTACTGCTCCTGCCACCCCTCTCGTCCCCAGCAGCCGTGGCAGTGGAAGGTGAGCGCAGAGGGCCCCCCGAGTCAGACCTACGAGTGGATGGACCATGTGGCCGACTACGTAGAAGCTCCCTTAAGTAGGTCAGTTTGTCCTCCCTCTCAGTGGGTGTAAAAAAGGCCCCCATTCTGGGCCGGTAGCGAGAGTCTAATAAGGTGGAGATCCAGAAGTCATCGCGCTGACGAATTTTGACAATTCGGGGGTCACTACGCAAGCAACTCAGCATGCATCGTGCCATTTGTGACAGTGACTCACTAGGACTACCTGCCTCCATCTCCACTGCATACAACCACGGTGTGTCTGGGTCCTCTGTCTCGCCTCCCTCGTAATAACCCTCCAGCTCCTCTGGCTGCTCCTGCTCCTCCTCTCCTGTCCAATGACCAGAAACACCGGCCATCTCCTCCACCGTAAACTGTGCTCCGCTCTGCCCCTCATCATCCTCCTCCAGTTAATCCCCCACAGGACTCATGTAGCCTTCTGATGTAGGCGCAACATCTCCATTGCCGTGACCAGCCATGTTTTCAATCATTTTTTGTAGTAAATGTAGGAGTGGAATTACGTTGTTCATGGCGTAATTCGAGTTCTGACGCTGCAGCTCAAGCAAAGTGTGCTTGGCGGTGTACGAGTGGCTGAAGTGCATGCACAGTTTCCTTGCCATTGTCAGGACGTCTTGCAAATGGGGTGAAGACTTGATGAACTTCTTGACAACCAGATTCAACACGTGTGCCATGCAGGGCGAATGATTCACACTTCCTTGTCGCAGCGCGGCCACAATGTTCTTCCCATTGTCGGTCACCATGGTTCCCATTTCCAGATTTTGTGGAGTAAGCCATACTCGGATTTCTTCCCTAATGAACTTCAGCAGTTCCTCCCCTGTGTGACTTTGTTCGCCAAGGCAAACCATGTGTAGGACGGCTTGACACCGCTGTGCCCTACACACGTGGTACGATGAAGGGCCACCGAGATTCGGATGTGCAGTGGAGGCCGAGGACACAGGGGAGGGGGAGGAAGAGGCGCACACTGTAAAATGACCAACTGCCTGGGTGCGAGAGCGTGGAGGAGGAAGTGGTGTGACCTGTCCAAGTTGCTGCTGTGGCTGTGCAGGAACAACATTTACCCAGTGGGCCATAAAAGACATGTATTGTCCCTGCCCGTAGTTACAGCTCCACACGTCGGCGCTGCCGTGCACTTTTGAACACACCGACAGGCTCAAGGACTGGCTCACTTTCTCTTGTACAAATGTATGCAGGGCTGGTACTGCCTTCTTCACAAAGAAATGACGACTTGGGACTCTCCACCTCGGCTCGGCACAAGCCAACAATTCCCTGAAAGCTGCAGAGTCCACCAGTTGGAAAGGGAGGGACTGCAACACCAGAAACTTGGACAGGAGCACATTCAACTTCTGCGCCGTTGGATGAGTGGGCGCATACTGTTGTCTCTTGGACATGGCTTCGCCGATCGATTGTTGGCGGAATGGTGACTAAGAGCGGAGGAAGCAGGAGCGCAAGAAGGATGGTTTGACACAATGCTCCCTTCGGCTGAGGTAGTGGAGCCTTGGCTGGATGACGGAGGAAGCGGATGGCCACTGGGTGATGCGGCAGGCTGGACCACTACCTCGGAGCCACGGTTATCCCAGGCCGCTTTATGGTGGCGAATCATTTGTTGACGAAGGGCCGTGGTGCCGAGATTGGGACCCTGGCCACGCTTCACTTTCTGCCCACAGATTTTGCATGTGACTACGCTAAGGTCCTCCGGATTCTTTATGAAGAACAACCACACCGCAGAGTAGCTGATTTTCCCACCCGCAGTTCGCACTATTTCACTGCTATTGGCGCCGTCTCCAGGAACCCCTGTTCCACTACCTACTTGAATGGTAGCTTGCCGTGAAGCAGGTGGTCTCCCCCTGGCACATTTGGCTCCTGAATTTCCACTACTGCCACCACCACGCTGATTGCCAACCGTGCTACCGCCTTGCTGCCTCATAGACAACGAGCAAATCTCTTCTCCTGATGATGATGAAGCCCCGGCTTCTGCACCCGGCTCCCAATTGCGATCTGCTTCATCATCATCAAAAGATGTGTGCACGTCACTGATGTCCTCCTCGTGTTCCACTACAGTGTCTGCCTCAGGACCCTGAACAATTGAAACACCGCCTCCCACGTCACTCTCCGCATCACAACTTGGCCGCCTTGCGGAGCAAGAGACGCATGTCTCCTCACATTCTTGGCTGCCCATTAGCTGCTGACTGTCCTCTGTTACATCGTCCTCACTAAATAGTGGAGCTGAACCCAAAGCATGAGATACTTCTTTGGGAGTGGGAACAGCATAAGACGAAGGCAATGGGATTAAGGGGACTGCTCCCGGGCCATGCCAACTGAGGGTTGTGTCTGAGGAACCCACCGACTCTTGACTGGGGTTGTCAGATGTCGCTTGTGATGATGGGGATGAGAGTGCAAACCAATTGACGAGTAGAGATGGGTCGACGACACGACCGCTGGGTGTTAATGGGGGCTCAGGCCTATTGCTGCGACTCCTGCTGCCACTCGCCTCAAGTCTGCTGCCAACTCTGCCTGACGTATGTAGGCCTCTGCCCCTTCTCTGTGCACGTCCTGGCACTTCCCTGCCTGACATACTTAGTGCGTTCATGAGGGTATAGAACAGCAGCAGGCGATTACTTACGGCTGTCCTTTCAAAGTATATAGGCCCTAGACAGAATAACAGTTACTAAATAGTACGCTATTTGCTTGTATTTAGGCCCTTTGCAATGATGAGCGCACTGTTAAGCGTATTTGTACGCAGGAAAAACTTCTTTTTTTTCTTTAATACACCGGCAGGTGTATAACGTGTGGTATAACACTGAATTTAGCACAGAGACAGAGTAACAGGTGAAAAATGGTAAAAAGGCGCTAAAGTCCACACTAATATGACTTATTTCTGAACAGCAGCAGGACCCAACAGTGCAGCACCACCAAAAAAAATCCAGGGATTAAACCCTAAATTGCACTCTGTCACACAATTCTGAGCAGCAGATGATTTGTGGAGCAAAAAAAAAACCTCAATTGGGCTGAAAAATGAGGAGATAAGATGGTTGATAAAGTTCAGGCAGCTTGGAGATCTGTATGAGGCAGCTGACAGCTATCTGCCCCTCTCTGCTGCAATGCTCAATAACGTGAATAGGAGGTTTAGCAATCAATGATCCTTCTCAGTGTAACAGCACAGCACTCTGCACTCCTGCCTTTCCCTAATGCTGATGTGACTAGCAGTTGCAGTGTAACGCTGTGGTATGAGCTATTCACACACCCACAGTCCCGTCCTCTCCATCTGAGTGCATAGATGAAATGAAGAGAGGCAAGATGGCCGCTGATTATATAGGGGCTGTGACATCACAGGGGTCAGTGAACACTGATAGGCTGCATCTCACATGTGGTTCAGGGTCAGCCCGCCTACCTTCATTCCCGCCGCTGTTTCCCGCCCACCCATAATCCCCTGCCCCATGTACTCACATGTGGATCCGCCATTAGCTCTACAATAGCCTGGAATGCTCTAAAATGGAGTTTAATTAAGCGATTCGTGCAATAGAATCGCGGCGATATTCGTATTCATTGCAAATCAAATTTTTCATGAAATTCGTAACGAATTCGGGTTCGTCAACTTCGATTCGCTCATCTTTATATAATACTATCACACACTGCACCCTCTGAATATAATACCATCACACACTGCACCCTCTGAATATAATACGTCCACACACTGCACTCTTTGAATATAATACTATCACACACAGCACTCTCTGAATATAATACGTCCACACACTGCACTCTCTGAATATAATACTACCACACACTGCACCCTCTAAATATAATACTACCACACACTGCACTCTCTGAATATAATACTATCACACACTGCACTCTCTGAATATAATACTATCACACACTACACCCTCTAAATATAATACGACCACACACTGCACTTTCTGAATATAATACTATCACACACTGTACCCTCTAAATATAATGCTATCACACACTGCACTCTCTGAATAATAATACGACCACACACTGCGCCCTCTAAATATAATACTACCACACACTGCACCCTCTGAATATAATACTATCACACACTGCACTCTCTGAATATTATACTATCACACACTGCACCCTCTAAATATAATACTACCACACACTGCATCCTCTGAATATAATACTGTCACACACTGCACTCTCTGAATATAATACTATCACACACTGCACCCTCTGAATATAATACGACCACACACTGCACTCTCTGAATATAATACAACCACACACTGCACTCTCTAAATTTAATGCTACCAAACACTGCACTCTCTGAATATAATACTACCAAACACTGCACTCTCTGAATATAATACTACCACAAACTGCACACTCTAAATATAATACGACCAAACACTGCACTCTCTGAATATAATACTACCACACACTGCACTCTTGTTACGCCGAGCGCTCCGGGTCCCTGCTCCTCCCCGGAGCGCTCACGGCGTCTCTCTCCCTGCAGCGCCCCGGTCGGTCCCGCTGACCGGGAGCGCTGCACTGACATGGCCGTCGGGGATGTGATTCGCACAGCGGGACGCGCCCGCTCGCGAATCGCATCCCAAGTCACTTACCCGTCCCGGTCCCCTGCTGTCATGTGCTGGCGCGCGCGCCTCCGCTTTCTAGGGCGCGCGCGCGCCAGCTCTCTGAGACTTAAAGGCCAGTGCACCAATGATTGGTGCCTGGCCCAATTAGCTTAATTGGCTTCCACCTGCTCCCTGGCTATATCACATCACTTCCCCTGCACTCCCTTGCCGGATCTTGTTGCCATTGAGCCAGTGAAAGCGTTTAGTGTTGTCCAAAGCCTGTATTACCTGAACTCCTGCTATCCATCTTGACTACGAACCTTGCCGCCTGCCCCGACCTTCTGCTACGTCTGACCTTGCCTCTGCCTAGTCCTTCTGTCCCACGCCTTCTCAGCAGTCAGCGAGGTTGAGCCGTTGCTAGTGGATACGACCTGGTTGCTACTGCCGCAGCAAGACCATCCCGCTTTGCGGCGGGCTCTGGTCAACACCAGTAGCCTCTTAGAACCGGTCCACCAGCACGGTCCACGCCAATCCCTCGCTGACACAGAGGATCCACTACCTGTAAGCCGAATCGTGACAACTCTCTGAATATAATACTATCACATACTGCACCCTCTAAATATAATACGACCACACACTGCACTCTATGAATATAATACGACCACACACTGCACTCTCTGAATATAATACTATCACACACTGTACCCTCTAAATATAATACTATCAGACACTGGACTCTCTGAATAATAATATGACCACACACTGCGACCTCTAAATATAATACTATTACACACTGCACCCTCTAAATATAATACTACCACACACTGCACCCTCTGTATATAATACTATCACACACTGCTCTCTCTGAATATAATACTATCACACACTGCACCCTCTGAATATAATACCGCCACACACTGCGCCCTCTTAATATAATACTACCACACACTGCACCCTCTAAATATAATACTATCACACACTGCACCCTCTGAATATAATACCGCCACACACTGCGCCCTCTAAATATAATACTACCACACACTGCACCCTCTAAATATAATACTATCACACACTGCACTCTCTGAATATAATACTATCACACACTGTACCCTCTAAATATAATACTATCAGACACTGGACTCTCTGAATAATAATATGACCACACACTGCGACCTCTAAATATAATACTATTACACACTGCACCCTCTAAATATAATACTACCACACACTGCACCCTCTGTATATAATACTATCACACACTGCTCTCTCTGAATATAATACTATCACACACTGCACCCTCTGAATATAATACCGCCACACACTGCGCCCTCTTAATATAATACTACCACACACTGCACCCTCTAAATATAATACTATCACACACTGCACCCTCTGAATATAATACCGCCACACACTGCGCCCTCTAAATATAATACTACCACGCACTGCACCCTCTAAATATAATACTATCACACACTGCACCCTCTAAATATAATACCGCCACACACTGCGCCCTCTGAATATAATACTATCACACACTGCACTCTCTGAATATAATACTACCAAACACTGCACTCTCTGAAAATAATACCACACACTGCACTCTTTGAATATAACTTGCTGGGCAGTGCACCCTCTCAATAAAATACCCAAATGTATTGTGGCCCATTAAAAAAACGTACCAGCCCAGAAATTCCTCATAATATACACTATACTTCTGAAATGCAGAACACTCTGTGCCTTCACATATAGTAATAATGCCCCATCTTGTGCCCCCACATATAATAATTATGACCCGTCCTGTTCCCCCAACATAATAATAATGCCCTCTGTCCTGTGCCGCTAACATATAATGCCCCCTGTGCTTTGCCCCTCATATATAATGCCCCCATCACGCGTCCCTCACATATAATGCCCCCTGTGCTGTGCCCCTCACATATAATGCCCCCTGTCCTGTGCCCCTCACATATAATGCCCCCATCATGTGTCCCTCACATATAATGCTCCTGTCCTGTGCCCCTCACATATAATGCCCCCTGTCCTGTGCCCCTCACATATAATGCCCCATCATGTGTCCCTCACATATAATGCTCCTGTCCTGTGCCCCTCACATATAATGCACCCTGTCCTGTACCCCTCTCATATAATACCCCATGTCCTGTGCCCCTTGACATATAATGCCCCCTGTGCTGTGCCCTTCACATATAATGTCCCCTGTGCCCCTCACATATAATGCCCCCTGTGCTGTGCCCCTCACATATAATGCTCCCTGTGTTGTGCCCCTCACATATAATGCCCCCTGTGCTGTGCCCCACACATATAAATTATATGTGTGGGGCACAGCACAGGGGGCATTATATGTCAGGGGCACAGCCCAGGGGGCATTATATGATATAATGCCCCCTGTGCTGTGCCCTACACATATAATGCCCCGGTGTTGTGCCCCTCACATATAATGCCCCCTGTGCTGTGCCCCTCACATATAATGCCCCTGTGCTGTGCCCCACACATATAATGCCCCTTGCGCCACATGGCCATCAAGTTGCTGTGTCGCAGCCAAAAGGGAACTCAGAGATGCAGGAGTCGTTTCTGGAGGGACCGGAAGTCGGGGCTGCACCGATAGTGTCCTTCCTGCCCAGCACCATTTTAGAGAAGCCCACTATAAGAGATGCCACAAAGAGCAACCTCTCCAGTCTGCAGAAAGAGACAGAGTATACAGACATGGCGGAGAGCAGCGTTCCACGTGGTCAAGTTGGAAAAATGGCGCCGGAAACACGGAAAGTTGTGGCAGTCGCAGCCCAACTTTTTCAAGAGCTTGCTGACCGTCTGAGCAGTTGTCATTAGACGAAGAGGGGGCCTGCAATCTTCCCCCACTGCCTGATGATGACGATGATTGGCCAGAGACACCTCCAGCGAACAGTGCAGGGACACCTGGAGGTGCGTCACCGGTGAGATTGTCCCCTCACCACAGGACCTGGGGCTCGTGGGCCGAGATCCCGTTGGAGTCTTCTGTGAGTACCCTGCCAGAGGCGGCCTATTCTTCCTCCTCCAGTCCTGAGGTCATTCCTTGATCAAGTTTGCCAAGTGCACGACCGTGCTCACCGGAATGGCCGCAATGGGTGTTCGGAGATGAGCCAGAGCTGATCGAGTACATGCACAGAGTACTTCAACCAATACCTGGGAAGCCACTCCCACCAATCCCAACAGCAGAAAGGGAAAGGGCCCGTCAAGAAGCCGAGCTGACTGAATTGATGGAAAAGTTAAAGGCCCGACACAAAAAACTTTATGTCCCGAAACACGTACACTTGCCCCTGAAGAGAAAGCACGGTGGCAAGAAAACACCAAAGAAATGGAGGCATTGTATATTCGCAAATGGGATCACCCCCGAGAAGGGGAGGAGCCATTAGAAAGGAGAAGAGCAACTGTGGCCAAGTTCGACAAGGTCAGAGGTTATGGGGCACTCCTTGACTGCCACACTGGGCAGACCATCCTTGTAAACCGGCGAGCAGTGCAAAGGCCATATCTCCATAAAAAGTTCAATACCTTGGAGGTGGGTGAAATTGTGTAGTACACCCCCCGTCCAGAGCCTTGGTGGAGAATGGGCTGCAGCGGTCACAAGACCAACAGCCCCAACACAGCTTCCTTTCAAATATTTCCCGTCAACGGATTGGGAGTCTGATCCCTTCAACTTGAGGCCGACAAGGTCTGCTCCTAAAGCCTCCACCAGCGTACCCAAGGAGGAGGAGCTTCAAGAGAAAAGTTCATCATCTTCTATGTACAGTAAAGAGTCAAGTGCATCACCTGCTATGTACAGCAAAGAACCAAGTTCTTCATTTTCTTCATACCATCGAGAGTCAAGTTTTACACAGGGTGAAGAAAATAGGCCAAAATTGCGGCCACCCAAGTCGGTACCTAGACCCTCTCGGAGTGAGAGTTTGTCTAACCTTCGGGTACCCACAGATGTACCAGGGCCCTCTCGGAGCAGTGAGAGTTTGCCAATTCCTTAGGTACCAACGAAAGGGTCATGGGTTGCTCCTAATTTGGAGATGGTGCTCAAGCCTTATTGCCCCACTGTGATCCCGGCTAGTAAGCCTATAACCCCTTCTCAAGCTACCTTCCACAACTCCATTCTCACCAATGTGGTGTGGCAAAGCTATGTCAAGTCTGATCCTGCCCCTGATGTTGGCAGATAGAGGGGAATCAAGAGAGGCACTACAAGAGTAAAGAAGAACATCTTCTAAAGAGACTCTAAAGTAATGTCTTATTGTTTTTTTCTCTGTCTAACCATTTTGCTTTGCAGTAATCAAGTTCAAGAAAAGTGCCTAGCAGGACTGTGCTAAGTTTGTTTCAGTTTAAAGTTCAGCAACGTAACCACTAAGCTTGTGCCTGACTATTTAGTCAAGAGACTCCTAGCCTGTAGGAGATTCATCAAGGACTGTACCCGGCTGAGTTGTGGTTAAGGCCGTGTTCACTTTCTATTAAACTCCTAGTGTAGGTGGACTGCTGATCCTTACATGCCTGCTTCATGTATATACCACCATCCTCATAAGAACTCTTATGAAAAATGTTGCACTTATCTGGTGAATGCACCTGAAATATGTTGGAGTGTTTATAAATGTATAGTAAATATGTATATGGTTCCGTACACAGAAAAGATGTTCCTGTGTCTGTGTACATAAGTAGTAAGCAAGGTCTGTACATAGAAAATATAGTCAAATGTCTATGTACATAAAAATAGCTTAGTGTTGTGCATGGAAAATATCGACGTACTGCACGTGCACACTCAACACTACAATTGAGTCCAATTCTCGTACACACAAATGTATCGTAAATCAAAAGGTGTTTAGTAGTAACCCAATAGGGGACACCTCGGCTCCTCCGAGGGTAGTATTATTGCTGTTGCCCATCGCTAGCACCTATCTCGGAACAAAAATAATAGGGAGGATTCCCTTTCAAATAGTACTTGCACATAGTACCCTAAATTACTCACTTAATGTACTACTTCAAAATGTCTCTAGTACATACACAAAAACAAATAAATATCTCACTTAAGTAACAGTTAAGGAATTGTAGCATATTGATACCCAATTCCTGCCACTGTTAGGTACACTTCTTCTGTTCTTTATTCATTGCGTGTGTGAGATGCTCTGCCTGGCCAGTAGATGCTCTTGCTAGTACAAAAGTAAACACGTAATTTTCAGAATAACCTGGATAGGTTGCTTAGAAAGTGTTCTAGGGGTAAGTAGCGTGTAGTCGATAGACCCTAGCAGCCACCCTTACTGTGACCTAGCTTAGGGCTAGCCAGTATACCTTTCGTGTACTAACTAACAGGTAACTTATTGTTGGCATAAAATGTGTGAGATAACAAAATGTATAGTCAGCTTGAAGCTAACAGCATAGAGAGCTGAACTAATGTCTAGTAAGCTTAAAAAAATATATATGTATAATAAGTTTTATAAGGTTATATAGGAAGCTAGAAGCTAAAGTATAGATAGCTCCTTTAAATGTCTTGATAGCATTCAAATGTCTAGATAGTATTCAAATGTCTAAGTAGGATGTCTAGCTCAAGTATAAATCATCCTGTTCTATAGCATCCTGTTCTAATTATCGTCCTAGTCCCTTTGTCTCAGGGGACAGATGTCGAGGCCGACTTATGTTTAGTAAGGGGGTTTGTGGTGTCCCAGTACCGCATTTCACACGGTACTTGTTTATCTGTGGGTCCCCATAGCCAGAGTCCCTAGGACTTAGTAGTCTTTATTGGTCAGTTCGCCGCTAGTCGCCTCCATTATAGTATATAGATTACTAATTTATCTATAAAATAATGTATATGTGTTAATATGTGTTATTTCAGTATGTAAATGGTTAATTACTTGTTTCTGCGGCATTGCAGGGCCTTCGGGTCATGTACATGGAGCCTGTGATGTAAGCAATCCCATCTCACCATGTAAAGTGAGTGGCAGACATTTGGACTAATCAAAATCGTCACGCCCCCTGCCCATATAAGGGAGCGGCGGCCATCTTATCGCTCTCTTGCTCCTGCCTTTCATCAGAGAAGGACCTGTATTGCAGTCATTGCAGTGAGTTAGGTCTGAGCCTTGCGGCAACGGCCAAACGATATAAATTATAGAGTGTGTCATCCCCTAAGCACTCTGCAGCATCACCGGACTCAATATTTCCCCTAAATCCGGACGGATCTGCACATCATTCCCTAAATTCAGAGACTGTAGGTCTTATGCAAGGTCCCCAACTTCTACCAGTCGCTAAGCAACCAAAGAACTGTATTAAGAGACTGTTATTACGTATTGGATATTGCAAGCACTGCAGTAAAGTTATTGAAGTTCAAGTTCAATCTACTTGTGGACCTTCAGTCATTTCATTGCACCTATCGCTTCTGGGAAGGGCGGCGATAGGCCGGAACATAGATTCAGCATACCAGCCCTCACCCTGGCGTCACGAGTGACTGGGTTAATATTATCTCCTCATATACCAACATCCTACCATCCTTACCATACACCCCCCAAGGGCTACCACAGATTAATAGATAGGAGATAGATAGATAGATAGACATGAGATAGATAGATAGATATGGCCAGCAACCAGTCCTGGCGTTTAGTGAGTAGGGGCCCCATTGGGGGAGAGAGAGATAGATAAATAGATATGAAAAAGACAGATGATAGATAAATAAATAAATAGATAGATATTAAAGTGTTTCCCAAATAGGGTGCCTCCAGCTATTGCAAAACTACAACTCTGAGCATGCCCACGCAGCCAAAAACATGCTGGGAGTTGTAGTTTTGCAACAGCAGAGGGCACCCTGGTTGAGAATCTATATCATTGTTTTTCAACCAAGGGGCCTCTAGCTGTTTCATGAGATATTGCCTATTTATCTCCTACTAATCCCCAAATTACAACCTCCCCCTCCAGAAAGTAACTTACTATGATTAATGGGTGCTTCCTTAGGCATGGGAAGTCTTCCAATTACCAGAGGCAACCGAGTGTCAGGGGCTTGGAGAAGGAAAAACAGATCATGTGATCCTGCTCCACCAATAGTGTGAGGGGAGGGGCATCCTCTCTGCTCTCAGCTACAACATGCCACAGGTTTTAAGAAAAAATGTCTCTGGTAGCAGCAGCCTCCTCTGTTTGCCCCTGGAAGCAGGAGACCGCTTTAAACTGCAGTCTCCTGCTTCTGTACTTGGGCTGCAAGCCGATTTTTTTCACAGGTTTGAATTTTTCCCCTCACACCGGCCTGCAGTGGATCGCATCCCTGAAGCTCACACGCTGTGTACTCACAGCGTGCGTGAATGCCAAGCTTCGGCTCCACCATGCTAGGGGGCAGCAATCTCGGGTGGGGGGGGGGGGCGGGGGGGGGCAATTGCCCTCCCCCCCTGGATCCGCCACTGGTTGGAGATCAGGGAGGATTTTGAGAGAGCAGTTGGGTTGTGGGTGGCCGGCAGAGTGTAAGGAGTCCCACTCAGCCATCATGGCGGACTATGGGGGGGGGGACTTGGAGGCACTGCAAGGAAAACGGTGATGGAGGCTTGGACGGAATAGGATGGAGAGGCTGGGGGCGGTGCCACAGTAGAAGGTGGTACCTCAGCGGTTGAGGTTACTAATGGATGGGGGGCTACAAAGGCGGTGCCTTTGGGTCAGGTGACTACGGCCAAGGGCAAAGTAAGAGCCCGGTAGACGTGTTAGGATGCCTTCAAGTCCCCTTGCCTTTGAATAGGGTTAAAAAAGTTGTTTGCACTAATTTGCACTGTTATGCAATATGTTAATATGTTAATGGGTAATGTTTACCCGATTGCTCAATGGATATTTAAAATGGTTATTTATGTTATTTATGTGATGTTAATAAATATGGCCGCTGTGGCCTTTTCCACCAACAGTTGTGTAAGTATATTCTTTGAGGGAAAGAGGGTGGGAAAGGTTGAGTGGAAGTAGCGGATCCCCTAATCATGCTATTCTGCCTGTATAGAAATTCATTGCATACTATTATCTCCCCCAATAAACCCATATGAAGATATTACTATCTCTTCATATTTTTCTTTGGTAATTTTCCTTATTCCTACATACATGTTTTTATTCCTATTATATTCACTCTTCTTTTCTATTTTTCTTGTAACTAATCTTCTTTTTTATTTTATTCACTATTATTATATTTTTATTTTCATTTTTATTTTTATATTCTCTTCTTTTTTATATTGATTTCTATTTTTATTTTATTTTTATCTTTATTTTTATTTTTAATTTTATTTTAAATTTTTTACATTTTTTTACACTTTTATTTTATTTATTTTTCATATTTTCACCCATTTCCACATTCCTATCTTTGTTCATATTATTACATTAATTAGTAGGTTTCTCTCTATCAATTTTTTCTTACACTATCCATTCATGTTTATAATTATCACTTTACTCGTTTATTTTATTCTGTTTATATACGTCTTTCCATCTTATTATATCTCCTTGATATTTAACATTTAATCAAGGTTGCCTTGATATATTTTACAATTAAGTATTAGTATTACAAATGTAGACTCCTGTTGTCTTTTTTGGGAGGCTCCCCTCTGGTATTCGGCTATGGCGGTGTTCACACTATGTGTGAATGCCGCCGTGGCCCTGCGCCTGCGGTGTGCCTGCCCAGTTATTATACTTTATCATTACGGTTCTCCTCGGATGTTTGGCTGGGATGATGTTCACACCTTATGTGCGGTTGCCGCCGCAGTTATCCACCTGTTGTGAGAACATGGGGTTTTTGGTCTCTGGTCTGTAGAACGTCTAATTGGGAATATTCTGTTACAACCCTGAGTGCTGGCCCTTCGTTAGGGCGGTGTTCACATTGGATATTGATATCGCCCCGACGTACTGTCACCATATGCTTCCTTGGTCTAAAGATATATGTATCCATCTATATTCATTAGAATTGTGTTATGTTTATACTATATATTTCTTCACTGAATCCCATCTGGCCATTAACTATACCTAAATGGTATTCACACTAAGCGTTTACCTGCCGCATTACCCAATTATTGGTAGGGACAGTTAAACAACAAAAAAATCCATGTCACATTTTTAATGCTTCTTGTTCCTTTAATCTAGTTAATTGAAAAGAGTTGTGTATAAAAAGACCATTGCTGTCATTTGAAAATATGACTACTGAAGAAAGGGTCGGATAACACTAGCACCCTGAAACGCGTCTAGTTGCTTTTAAACTTATGCTACTCATTGCTAAAAGGACTTTTATTGCTATATACCCACTGGTGAATGACTCTGGACAGTTATCATCTGGATAGCACTTACAGCTCTGAACGAGCGATCCATCTCCAGCACTTACCTACATCCAAGCCTTGACTTAACCAGTCCTAGCTCCCACAGTCCGCATCAGTTCTGACGTCAGACGCCTAAACCATGAGGTTCTGTTTACATCCCCTCGATTCCATCGGGCGGCATCACCCGGGCCCTGCGCCGTCAGGACCAGCCGCCGTTTGTGCACGCCAGCACCTACTCTCTGCAAGTATATCTGCAGTCAAGTGAAATATTGCCGAATGTAACGGAGCATCAAAGGAACTGGTAAAATAATTTATTCTGTTTACAATATCATTTGATACAATTGATGTAGAATGATCCAATCAGAGACATTATAGCATTGCTGTGACTATTGTTACACTATCAAGGACTGTTCTATCCAACAAAGCCTTACTATTATCCAATGAATATCACTCTGCATTTTAACCAGTAATTATTATAGCAATTCAGTGGCGTATTGATTGTATTTTATTGTATTTTTAACTAGTAATTTTTCTCTCCCACAAGGGCCCTCTGAGAGTGGAATTTGCTATTATATATTTTCAATAAACTAATAGAATAATTGAAGCGCGGTCTTATTGTAATTTCATTCAAACACTTACCTTGAGGTTGGGGAAATTTGCTATTTTTCATTGTCATTTGCTATTTTTCAAGTGTATAATTGTGAGCTGCACACAAAAAATGTTTTCGTTCCTTTTAATTTAAAAATCAGTTGATTTAAAAAACAAAAAGTTTTTCACCGGAGTACCCTTTAAAGGTAATTGGATCGCTACGATCCCAGAGCGGAGTTGCCCACGCCAGGGCCTTTCCAGACAAGAGGCTGATTACAAAGGCCACCATAGCACGCTCCATAGGAAACTGATCCACCTTGAGCTCCAGGTGCAAGGAGCACTGCGTCACAAAGCCCCTACAGTGCTTTGAATCTCCGTCAAACTTTGCGGGAAGGGGAAGACGAAGCTTAGATGCTGAAGGAGTCAGAAACTGATGGTGACTGCTGCTGCATAGTCAGAAGTAGCTGCGCCATAGCAGTTGATTTAATTGCTGAGCCTGATGGGCCAACAGTTGCAACTGACGGACCACTTCGGAGGAGAGATCCGAATCCTCAGGCAGAGGTACCTTGGCGGGATCCATGGCCGGATCTTACTGTAAGACTCACAGCAGATGGCAGGTACCCAGGGAGTAGTAGATCCGTAGTTCCACGGTAGTCTGGAGCGGGTGATGTAGTGGATCCGCTGGACCTGTGTGGCAGGTGACGCGGGCCATGCCAGGGAGCGGAGTCTAAGGTGCCGCTGGTTTTCACCAGAGCCCGCCGCAAAGTGGGTTGGACTTGCTGCGGCAGGCGACTCCCAGGTCGCTACCCCTGGCACGAGTCGACCACACAGGCTGCTGAGGTGATGCGTTGTACCGAAGGAATATGCAGGACATAGTCAGGCTGGCTAGAGGTCAGGGCAGGTGGCACAGGAGCGTAGTCAGTAGGATAGCAGAAGGTCAATAGGCTGGCGGCTAGAAACACGGTCGGGTCACGGAATGCAAAGGTCTGGTACATGGCAAAGGAACACTAGGACTGCTTTCTCTAAGGCGCAAGGCAAACAAAGATCCGGCAAGGGTACTAGGGAGGTGCTACAACTTATAATAATGGTTCAGTTGTAATACTAATTATTGGCGCACTGGCCCTTTAAATCTCAAAGCTTCGGCACACGCGCGCACTAGGTGGCGGGGGCGCGCGTGTCGGAGCTGAGAGACAGAGGCCAGGGACGGAGGTGAGTGATCTCTTCAAAATCTTCAATTGACATTTATAAAAATGTCTTTAATCTCTTCAATTGTGAGGCCTTATGGTCTCGTCAGGCTGCTGCCACATCCAGGCTCCAAGGAAATTGGTTGGAACGATAAAAATAAACCATAACATGGCACACGTGTTCAATCTGGTTGTCAAGCGGCCTCTAAGAGGCTAGAAGAAGCGCACACAGCGCAAAACCTCCGTCAGTCGCCTCTGAGCGCCCTGCATCATGTCTGTAACTCGAGACGTCTTTGTGAGCAGTTGAAGTGGAGTCGGCTGACGGAAGCCTAATGGTGAGTCCGGGTAACTGTGTCTCTTCTATACTAGTTGCATTCTGCTAAAACCCTCCTGTGCCAAGTGCATCAGGTTTGAAATGTTTCAAGTGTCAAGGGGTACTCTGCCCCTAGATATCTTAACCCCTATCAAAAGGATCGCGGGGGGTCGCTGCGGTCGGATTCACTGCGATCTCCGGACAGCACCCCGGCATTCTGAACATTATTTGCTGGGCTTGGGCCCCCTTAGTCATTATGTGACGCCATGCCCCCTCCATTCAGGTATACGGAAGGGGGCATGATGAACGACCACAGCCACCACGTACCCTCCTATTGACATGAATAGAGGGGGGGGGGGGCATGACATCAACACCACGGCCGTCCGAACCCAGCAAAACATGTGCTGCCCGGAGATCAGACAGGGAATGAGATGTCCAGGGGTGGAGTATATTTTTAACTGTGAAAAGACATTTTCGGAATTGTGATTTTGGTTGTGATGACTGTCAGTCATCTAATATGTCTTCTAATATTACCACCAACATTTACAGAGGTTTGGTGTTCAATGAACAAATATCTCTCTTAACCCCTTCATGGCCCAGCTATTTCTTTTTGAGGGGGGGAGGGGGTGGCTTACATTTTTTTTTCCTTCTCACATTCTTTAGTATTTTTCCACTGTCAAAGTTGTATTAGGGCTTCTTCTTTGCAGGACATGTTGTACTTTTAGTGCAGTTTATTTTATCGTATGATGTGTTACGGAGCCAGAATATAAAAATATATGTAATGCACATTTCACTAAGCGTCCGCCGGTGAGTCAAATGTGCGGAATGTCCACATCTGTTTTTTATGCGGATATTCCACACAGTTAACTTCAAATGACGCAAAGGAATATTCTTGGTATTTTGGTCATTATTTTAACCAAAATTAGAAGTGGAATTAGTCTGACTGTAATTTACAAATAAAGCAAACAAAACACAAAATGTTCAAAATGATAGACTCATTGCTTAACCCCCGCAAATGTGTTTGATGTTTATTTTAGAAATTAAACTCTAGTATTGACATTTAAACCTACAGCCGTAAAATGACAAACACTAGCACTGTAGCTCACTTGGTCTACCACTAAAACATACCCTCTCGGGCCTTGTATGATTGAATTGACCCCTCCTGACATAGATGGCTACATTGAAGATGTGTAACCTTACAGTTTATCAGAACATTACATGTTACCGGGAGCCTAAGAATATACCATGATTTTCAGCACTGCGCGGCAATTACATTGGCAGTGACTTCATTATAGAATGTGAGCTTGTATAATTCTTAGAGATGAGATCCAGGCCTCAGATTTATTTTGTCTATGTTCCAAAATCCCAATCAAGTCTATGGGATTTTTTTGATTATCCATTATGACCCGTTATAGCCCGTCATAAATTACGGACGTTAGTTGTGACGAAAGAAATAACGGCACATGAACTAATTTTTCTTCCATCACAAGAAACGTGTAAATTAACGGCCGTTATGTTTAACATTGAAGTCTATGGCAAACGGATGAGCCTTTATGTCATCGGTTTGCACCTGGTTTATAATATCCGTTATTACTTCTGAGCATGCTCAGAAGAGGTGACATCAGCAGACTCCTGCAGTGCTGAGGGACTACTAATACTCCCATCATGGAACATACTTGTTTCCTTGATGGGAGTAGTAATTCCCTGGCTGCGGGAGTCTGACGGTGGCTGGGGAGGCTACATGGAGCAGACTCTGTTCAATGATGGGGATTGTAGTACAGGGGCTGAGGGATTGAACGCACCGGGTCTCACTTCTGAGACCCGATGCGATTAGAAGTTATTAAACATGGGAGCAAGCGGCATGCTCCACTCCCCTGCAATGTACGATGTATTTTACTTTCATTTTAAAATTCCCCACCAGGAGCCCAGAATGGCCGGTACTGAAGAGCCATTCAGGGCTCCTAGTGTGGGGTTTTCAAATAGAAGCACTGCAGTGGGGAAAATTATACAGAATCCCTGGGGGGGGGGTACATGTCTGGCCCCCGCAGTGCTTGTATATATCTTGCCCCCTGCTGTGCAAAATAAGTCTTGCCCCCCTGCAGCTTATATATATATATTGTCCCCCACAGCGCATATATATTGCCCACCGCGGTGCATATATCCCCCCCCCCCCCCCCCGGCAGCTTATAAGCTGACGGCAGCGCTATGAATTAGAAGTATTCTATTAGCAGTGCATCGGGCCGTTAAGTCGGCTGGCGAGATGCGCTGCGGAAAGAATACTTGTCATTCATAATGCTGCAGCAGCATCAGTATATAGATGCGCTGCGGGGGTCAGACATATGTCTATATGTCTGGCCCCTACAGCGCTTCTACAATCATATGCCTCCGCAGCGCTATAAATGAAAAGTATTCTAACAGCAGGGAATCTGGCCAGGAAGCCAGCGCTATGCACTGCTGAAAGAATAGTTGTCATTCATAGCGCTGCGGAGACATATGATTATAGAAACACTGTGGGGGCCAGACATATAGCGTTATCTGGCCCCCACAGTGCTTCTATGTACATAAGCCGCTGCAGCGCTATGAATGACAAGTATTCTTTCAGCAGCGCATCGCGCCGGACGGCTTCCCAGGCCGATGCGCTGCTAATAGAATACTTTTCATTCATAGCGCTGCCGGGGCTTATGATAGCGCTGCTGCTGGGGGAATATATATGCGCTGCAGTGGGCAATCTATATATGCGCTGCGGTGGGAAATATATATATGCGCAGCAGGGGGGCAAAATATATAGAAGCGCTGCGGGGGCCAGATATATAAGCCCCACCCCCAGCGATTCTATATATTTTCCCCACCGTAGCGCTTCTATTTGAAAACCCAGCCGGGACTCCTGAGTGGCTCCTCAGTAGTTAAAAAATTTAAGTAAAATACATCGTTATCGCAGGGGAGTGGAGCATGCCGCCCGTTCCCCTGTTCAATAACTTCCAATTGCATTGGGTCTCAGAAGTGAGACCCGGTGCGATCATTCCTTCATCCCCTGTACTACAACTCCATCATGGAACATGTAGAAATGCTCAAACATCTGGAATGCATTTAGCTGACATTCACTTCCATTAGCACTATGTGAAAACATGATAAAAAATGTATATAACATTCATGTGAATCTGTTTCTATATAATGGGGGAAAACAGCTGATGTCAGCTGTTGTGGAGCTCTGGTAACTTCTGTGACCTAAAGACATTTCTCCGCCGTTGCACCCCATCTTTTTTACTATGAAATGTAACTGTACCCCGTTTTCACTACTCTGTGGAATGTGTAGCTTCTGTACAGAAAAAAATGCGCTTCTGCTAGTAAACTCGGTTTATACAGCTTGGTGTCTTACTATAATTAACAACAGCTGCAATGTATTTAACTGACCGTCAAAAGGAATAACCAGCTTGTGGGAAGTTTTATCTTTTATAAAAGTTTTTTTTAAATAGGATTCAATAACTATATGAACTGTATTTATCCCTATAAATGTAGAAACAATTATTTGAAAAGAGTTTGAATATATAAATACTTCTATTAATAAAGCTTTATAAAATGATACATTACTGTCTCTACGCAGACTTGTCAGGACATGTTTACATATTACTCGGGGTGGGGGGCCCCACGCTATAAACATTCACATCCATTTAGGAGACTACGTCGGTGAATGTGGGAGAAAGGGGGGCGAAGCTATGCAGGGTAGGGGATACATATTACTCGGGGTGAGGGGGGCCCCACACTATAAACATTCACTTCCATTTAGGAGACTACATCAGTGAATGTGGGAGAAAGGGGGGCAAAGCTATGCAGTGACATGGGAGTGGCCTAGTGATGGGAAGGGGCGAGGAACCTGTCACTTTACTTCTGGTGGGGTCACTTTACTTCTGGTGGGTGGTTTGACGAAAGGTATCCACTAGAAAAGGGGGCGTGGCACCTGTCACTTTGCTTCCGGTGGGTGGAAGGTATCCCCCCCTCACAACTCATCTTAAGCGATGTTACCCAACCAGAGTGCATCCAGCTTTTGCAAAACTACAACTCCCATTATTGCCGAACATGTTGGGAAACACGGATCGAAAGGAAGAAGGGACTATGTATGGCAACTATGTTTTAGCCCCTTACATCCCTATTGTTTCCTGTAGAGATTTTTTTATTTCCGTATTCCTCAGACTGTATATAATGGGGTTGATCAGAGGAGTTAACACGGTATATAACAGGGAAAGGATTTTACTAAGGTTCATAGTTTTTTCTCCTTTCGGAGAAAAATAAACAATCAGTATAGTAAAGTAAAATATGGAGACCACAACGAGGTGGGAGCTACAGGTGGAGAAGGCTTTCTGTCTACTTATATTGGATTGGAACCGTAAGATGGTGGCAATAATGTTAACATAAGATATAATTATTATGATAGGCATGAACATTACTAATAAACACATAATATAGACCTCTAATTCAATACTGTAAGTACTAGAACAGGCCATGTCTATTAAAGGAACAATATCACAGAAAAAATGGTCAATGATATTGGGTCCACAAAACATCAGCATTGAAAGTGTTACGGTATAAATCAATGCAATGGAAAACCCTATCACCCAACTCATAGTAGTCAATATGGCACAACATGCTCTTGTCATGATAGAGGAGTAATAGAGGGGTTTACAGATGGCCACATATCTGTCATAAGACATCACTGTGAGGAGAAGACACTCAAATACTTCGGAGGCACTGAAGAAATAAAACTGAGTCATACAACCAGCAAAGCTAATGGTCCCCCCATTATTCAGTAGGACGTGGAGGGTGCTGGGGACAATATCTGTGGTCAATAAGATGTCACTGATGGACAGTTGTGAGATGAAGAAGTACATTGGGGTGTGGAGGTTCTTGCTGGTGGACACCAGAGTGATGATCAGGAAATTCCCACATATTGTGCCCCAGTAAACCACCAGGAGAATAGAGAACAGGAAAATATTTGTGGTTTGGCTGCTTTGAAATCCTAAGAGGAAAAATCCACTGTCCGCAGTCAGATTGTTCTCCTGTATAAATAGCAAGAAAAAATTGTATTCACAATTAGTCATTTACTTATCTACATATTTGCTCAAGTAAATTGTACATGGCAAGTAATGAAATACCTTAATCATTAAATTTAAAGAAAGTGCAATATGCGGCTCTCAGAATGCAGCGACGCAAAACCGTGCGAGGTTAAAGGGGTACTCTGCTACTCAGCATTTGGAACAAACTGTTCCAAAAGCTGGAGCCGGCACCGGGAGCTTGTAACATCATAGCCCCGCCCCATATGATGTCACGCCCCACCCCCTCAATGCAAGTCTATGGAAGGGAGTGTGATGGCCATCACGCCCCCTCCCATAGACTTGAATTTGAGGGGACGGGGCATGACGTCATGAGGGGCGGGACCATGATGTCACAAGCTCCCGGCGCAGGCTCCAGCGTTCAGAACAGTTTGTTCCAAACACTGAGCAGCGGAGTACCCCTTTAAGTTAGAAGAAAAAAAACTATACAAATTTGGTATTACCATAAACATAAGCAACTGCCAGACAGCATCCTTGTCCTACCGTTAAATTTTACTTTATCTTAAAAGATGTCTCATCTCCCACCCTTACCACTTGGTGTCTGTGAGTCAGGAAACTCAGCAGTGAGGTAGATCCCATGATAACCTAAGCTTCCCTAACCTGGCTACAAGACCAAATGGCACCATTGCATTGAAAGCTGAGGATGAAATCAACAAACACAACTCAACCATGCAGTAGAAAAGCCGCTTGAATCCAGCGAGGTAGAAGGCATCCAATATGGCTTTATTTACATAGGATGTATCAATGCAGACAGAGAGAGATATCACCACTGTGCAAATAACAACGCGTTTTAATGGCTATTCTGTCATCTTAATCGAAACGCATTGTTTTTTGCACAGTGGTGATATCACTCTGACTGCAGAATAGCAATGGAAACATGTTATAGTGTCTGCACAGTTATAGTGTTTGCACAGATATTGTTTGGTCTGTTGATATATCCTTCGGGTACTGCTCATCTCCGTCGGGTATGGAGATGAGCAGTGCGGAATAGACGGACATGTCGGGCGGCGGTGGGGTATATATGAATGAGGCAGCGCAATGGGGGGTACAGGTCAGGTACGGCGGCGGAGAATGGAGCACTATAACAGCGCACGGGGGGGGCAGGTCTCTCCCTTCTCCGCTGCTCCTCTGTCAGATACAGAGATGAGCAGCAGAGAATGGAATGGCATGTCCCTGCTGTGCGCAGTGATAGTGATAGAAGACCGGGCAACAGGCAGGGGAGGAATCATACATATACACATAGGGGGAAATAAAATGGGGGAATATGATTATACAGTAAGGAACATTGAAGTTTAAAATCCACGCCGGGAGCCCTTAATGACTCCTCCGCACCTGCCATTCGGGGCTCCTGGTGGGGAAGTTAAAAATGAAAGTAAAATACATTGTATATTGCAGGGGAGCACAGCATGCCGCCCGCTCCCCTGTTTAATAACTTCTAATTGCATCGGATCACTCCCTCAGCCCCTGTACTACAACCCCTATCATGAAACAGAGTCTGTTCCATGATGGGGGTTATAGTACAAACACTATCATAGCCTCCCCAGCCACTGGCAGACTCCTGTAGCTGGGAAACTACTACTCCCATGATGGAAATAAGTCTGTTCCATGATGGGAGTAGTAGTAGTCCTGGCTGCGGGAGTCTGTAGACAGAGGTGACATGACGGATGTTATAACAGGTCTTAACGGATGAATATGCCAGTTATTTGACGGACATTATTCAGCCGTTAGCACCCGTTATTTCGTCCATTATTACACAGAAAACTGATATTTAATAAAAAAGGAATGCTCATAATAGTTGGTGCCTATCCAGGACTACAGAATCCACTGCCCCTCTGCTGTCCCTATGAATAAATTGTTGATGATCATGGAGTGGTTTACCCAGGGGTCAAGGAGGTGTCCAGGAAATTGTTATATAGGTGGTATATGAGCCCAAGTCGTATGAATCGGATCTCTCCCCAATCACTAACTTATTGTTGGAGGTGTGGATCAGAAGGGGAAACACTGGACCATATTTGGTGGGAATGCCCTATAATTCAAAAATATCGGAGGGAAATTTATAGGTGTGTTGAAACATATAACAGGATGTTCATTGCCCTGGGGTCCGGAGGTTGCATTATTATCATTGAACGTAAAGGCTGTCGATCCCAGTACTTATAATTATGTCCCATATCCTTTTCGTAGCGCGGTTAGCTATACCTAAAAGGTGGAAGTCCCCCAAAATACCAACCAGTACAGAACTACTAGATACAGTACATCATAATTATGAAATGGAATACATAATTGCAGGTAGACAAATTTCATCATTGTCTGTATGTGGTGCAAGTTCAAGGGATGCGGTTAGTAAATATAAAACATACAATCCGAATATGTGGCAGTTATTCTGTTTGTTTATTGTGTTTGTTTTCTGAGTTATTTTGTTGTAAAAAAAAAATCAATAAAAAAGATAATTAAAGGAAAATAAAAGTCCTGGGAAAAAAAGTTGTGGAAACTCAAGATTACCACTGAAGGGCTGGTTCTGCAGGACTCCTGCTAATGGGAATGGTGTTCCTGCTTTGGAAAAAGTGCAGGAACTTGAGCCCTGAGTTTAACTGGTTTACTGACTCCCAAGTTGCTTGAAGAAGATACAAAACTGGATTATTTCTAATAATTATACAGCTGAGTGCACAGGCCAGAGGTCCATTAAGAGGTCCGCTCAAGGAGAGCCAGATGGTTTGCTGAACAACGGACCACAACACACCCCATTGACTTTAATGGGGAACTATTTGGTTCTATCTGGTGTCTGTTTTTTTCGGCAGAATTTTAAATATTTGAGTGGAAAAACAATTACTCCTCAGAGTATTATATCTCCACCCAGTCTTGTTGTGTCAATGGATTCTGGGAGTGGAACGTCGATGCATGCGTGCACTCAGCCTTACAATCTTATACAGTTATATATATATATATATATATATAAAAAAGGGTGAAATAAAACTAGGGAAATTTCTCTGTGAATCAGTACAGTCCTATATTTTTTTGCTCCAATTCTATGTTTTAATAGTGGCTGAAATTCCACCCAATATAAAATGTCATTCTCCTCAACGGCAGTTATTCAGCATGTGTAGACTTTATATTTTGACAATGATTTTATTGCAGTTTCAGCACTGAAGTCGGTAACAAAATCCACAAAAAAGAGATATGACAATTGTTTCATCAAAGTGGGCTCCTGTACGTGGCCTCCCGAACGTGGGCTCCCGAATGTGGGCTCCTGAACGTGGCCTCCTGAACGTGGCCTCCTGAACGTGGCCTCCTGTACGTGGCTGCAGAGTTTCAGTACAAATACTGAACAAGGAATTTGAGATGTGTAAACTCGGCCTTAAAGGGGCACTCCACTGGAATTATATATATATATATATATATATTTTTTATCAACTGGTGCCAAAAGTTAAACAGATTTATAAATTACTTCTATTAAAAAATCTTAATCCTTCCAGTACTTATCAGCTGCTTTCTGCTCCACAGGAAGTTCTTTTCTTTTTCAATTTCCTTTCTGTCTGACCACAGTGCTCTCTGCTGACACCTTTGTTCATGTACGGAACTGTTCAGAGCAGGAGAGGTTTTTCTATGGGGATTTGCTCCTGCTCTGAACAGTTCCTAAAATGGAGATGTCAGCAGAGAGCACTGCAGCCAGACAGAAAGGAAATTCAAAAAGAAAAGAACTTCCTGTGGATCATAACAGCATCTGATAAGTACTGGAAGGATTAAGATTTTTTAATAGAAGTCATTTACAAATCTGTTTAACTTTCTGGCACCAGTTGATTTAAAAAAAAATGTTTTCCACCGGAGTACCCCTTTAACTTCTCATAACACTAACCTCAGATATTTTCATGCTCCTTTTCCTAGAGGTAATAAGTAAAGGGGTTTTCTAAATATTGATCTAAGAAAAAAAGATCAGTAAAAGAATATACACAATAACAAATATATACACAATGACCGTGGATTAAAACAGCTTAATATGGGAATGTGAAGGGTACGGTGATCTGTGAATGCTTCATATAGGAGAGCATTAAGAAACAGACATTGAGCGGCTTCATATATATAAAGAGAAGACAAGGCCTGAGCAGGAGACAAGTCTGTAGAGATTTCTCTTCTATTGTCTCTTGTGTGAAATAAATGAATCTAATAAAACATAAAAATAAATCTGTTTATGATCAGCGACAAAATACCCAGGATAATTCATTGGGAATAAAAGAGAATCAAGTCTTCAGATCTTTTATCAAATATAGGATGCTGCTTTAAAAAAAAAAGATAATAATACTAATAATAATAAAAAAATGATAATAATAATAAATAAATAAAATACCACATGGTCAATTTATTTATTTATTTTTCCAATATTATTTTTTATTATGTATTTAATAATAATAATAATAATAATAATAACAACAACAACTCAATTTTGACGCCGGATGGTTGGACACGACAGATGGCATGGACAGGGAAACACAGCTTGTTGTGTTCCCCTTTCTGGTACAAGAAACAATGGACACCGGATGCCATAAAACTGATGACAACTGATGCACGTTGTCATCAGTTGCAGCATCAGTTGCATCGAGATTTAGGCTGAGTTCACCTATGCCGGATGCCGGACATATGTGATCCCAGCCTTAGTTAGGCAGTGGGACCTTCACACTTCTTCAACACATTCCACAGATCTTCAATGAGATTAGGATCAGCAAAAAAGGTTGAAAAAAGACCATAAAGGACCATGAAAATTCCATCAATTCAGCTTATAATTTTAATGTAATTTTACTGAGTCAATCCAGAGGAAGCAAAAAAAAAAAAACTTATGATGCTAAAGTCAAGTGTCCCACACCAGGGGGAAATATTCCTTTCCAACTCACAATATGGCTTAAAAATAAATCCCTGGATGAATGTTCTGTCCCTATAGATCTAGTATCCATAATCTGAAATGTTATTACTCTCCAGAAATGTATGCAGCCCCTTCTGATCTCTTTTATTGGGTTCACAATGACCAATTCTGGGAGAGAATTCCATAGTTAAGTTTTGTGTTTCTCAACTGAGCAATTTTTGGAATTAAAATGATGCCCAAATTATATAGCTTTTCTATAATTGTACTACTTAAAAAAAAAGTAAAACTTTTTTAACAAGATGAGAATGCTTAAAATTGTCCTTTTAAGACCCTGATACTTCTTTATTTTTCCATACACAGGGATGTGGGGGGGGGGGGGGTCATTTTTTTTGCTCTGTGAACTGAAGTTTTTATTGGCACCCTTTTTTAATGGGAGTCTTAGATCACTTTTTTTATTTTTCTTCTGATATATGATGTGAGAAAAAATAGGCATTTTTGGTGTTTGGTATTTACGTTTAGATACTGTGCATCATGCAGGATTATAGACATTATGTTATAATAGTTTGGACAATTCCGCATTGGGCAATACCAAATCTGTTTATTAAAATGTTTAAATTTTTTGTAAAATGTCTTAAATTTGGTTTTATCACTCTCACACTCTCTAATACTCTAATGACACTGTCAGGATTCGGCAGGCTGGAGGTGGATCCTCTGTGTCAGAGAGGGATTGGCGTGGACCGTGCCGGCGGACCGGTTCTAAGTTGCTACTGGTATTCACCAGAGCCCGCCGCAAAGCGGGCTGGTCTTGCAGCGGCCGTAGCAACCAGGTCGTATCCACCGGCAATGGCTCAACCTCTCTGACTGCTGAGATAGGCGCGGTACAAGGGATTAGGCAAGAGCAAGGTCGGACGTAGCAGAAGGTCAGGGCAGGCAGCAAGGATCGTAGTCAGGGGCAACGGCAAGAGGTCTGGAACACTGGCTTGGGACATACAAAGAACGCTTTCACTGGCACAATGGCAACAAGATCCGGCAAGGAAGGGAAGGGGAAGTTAGGTTACATAGGGAAGTGCACAGGTGAAGACACTAATTAGAACCAGGCTCCAATCAGTGGCGCACCGGCCCTTTAAATCGCAGAGAGCCGGCGCGCGCGCCAGGACAGAAAAGACGGGGAACGAGTCTGGTAAGCGGGCCGGGATGCGCATCGCGAGCGGGCGCGTCCCGCATCGCGGATCGCATCCCGGCTAGGGACATTATCGCAGCGCTCCCGGTCAGCGGGTCTGACCGGGGCGCTGCAAACAGGAAAATGCTGCGAGCGCTCCGGGGAGGAGCGGGGACCCGGAGCGCTCGGCGTAACAGTACCCCCCCCCCTTGGGTCTCCCCTTCTTTTTGGAACCTGAAAATTTGTGAATGACTTCCTTGTCGAGAATGTTATCCTCGGGTTCCCATGACTTCTCCTCAGGGCCGCAATTCTCCCAATTTGCAAGAATTTTTTTTTTACCTCTGACCGTCTTAGATGCGAGAATTTCTTTAACCAAGAAGACATCTGAGGACCCGGAGACAGGAGTAGGAGCGACAACCTTGGGAGAGAAGCTGTTAAGGATAAGCGGTTTAAGGCGAGAAACATGAAAAGCGTTAGGAATACGGAGAGAAGGGGGAAAAAGGAGTTTGTAGGAGACAGGATTGATTTGGCACTTGATTTTAAAGGGTCCAAGATAACGTGGTCCCAGTTTATAACTGGGGACACGGAAGCGGATATACTTGGCGGAGAGCCACACTTTGTCTCCAGGAACAAAGACAGGAGGAGTTCTTCTTTTTTTGTCGGCATGCTTCTTCATCCGGGATGAGGCCTGTAAGAGGTATTTTTGAGTCTCTTTCCAGATGACGGAGAAGTCCCGGGTAACCTCATCAACAGAGGGCAAACCAGAAGGCGTGGAAGTGGGGAAGGGGGGGAAGAGGGTGACGGCCGTACACCACAAAGAACGGGGATTTAGCAGAGGATTCAGAGATTTTGAAATTGTACGAGAATTCAGCCCAGGGTAGAAGATTGGCCCAATCATCCTGGTGGGAGGAAACAAAATGTTGCAAATAGTCACCAAGAACCTGGTTAACTCTCTCTACTTGCCCATTGGATTGGGGATGATGGGAAGACGAGAAATTTAATTTAATTTTAAGTTGATTACAGAGAGCCCTCCAGAATTTCATCACAAATTGAACGCCTCTATCCGAGACGATATGCGTGGGAAGCCCGTGAAGGCCAAAAATGTGCACAAAAAATTGTTTCGCCAACTGTGGCGCCAAAGGAAGACCTGGAAGTGGAATAAAATGTGCCATCTTGGAGAAACGATCAACGACCACCCAAATGACTGTGTTGCCATGGGATAAAAAGCGAATGACCAGGGAGTCAGGAGTTTGTCTGGCGCAGAGAGGAACCATCAGACAGCCAAGTAAAATCAATGGATTTATTAATAAATCCATTGATTTTACTTGGCTGTCTGATGGTTTCTCTCTGCGCCAGACAAACTCCTGACTCCCTGGTCATTCGCTTTTGATTCTTCACTTACCCAGGAGGGCTGCAGTGGACCTGCCATCATATCTCTTCTGCTCTTAACCTTGTTGTGTGTGGGCGCACAACCAACTTCGGTAAGCGGCTTGGGAATCTCCTTCCCCTACCCCCACCTGCAAGATCTACTGATCCCGCACATGAGGCGCCTTCCTTCCTTTCTCTAGATTCCGCCATGGGATAAAGGCAGGTCCATTATAAAGTCCATGGCAATCTGAGACCATGGTAGCTCAGGAACAGGCAAAGGATGAAGGAGACCGGCAGGCTTCTTGCGAGGAGTCTTGTCCCGCGCACAGACTGTACAAGCCCGAACAAAATCAGCAACATCTGCTTCCAGGGTAGGCCACCAATAAAATCGAGAGATGAGTTGGATGGACTTATTGACGCCAGCATGGCCGGCGAGGTGCGAGGAGTGTCCCCACCTGAGGATCTTGAGGCGCTGGCGTGGAGGGACGAAAGTCTTTCCAGGAGGTGTTTGTCTGATGGAAGCTGGGGAAGAGGAGATGAGACAGTCAGGTGGAACAATGTGTTGCAGGGGGGCTTCCAATTCGGAGGCATCAGAGGAACTGATGTTCTTGTCAGCAGGGCGAAAATGAATCTCAAAGTTAAAACGGGCAAAAAACAACAACCACCTAGCCTGGCGTGGGTTCAGCCGTTGGGCAGACTGAAGATAGGGTATTGGGTATTGGGTATTTGGAGCCCTCCAGCAGGTGTCTCCATTCCTCGAGGGCTAGTTTTATGGCCAGCAGTTCTCGATCACCAATGGAGTAATTTTTCTCCGCCGGAGAGAAGGTCCTGGAAAAGAAACCACAAGTAGTGTTATGTCCAGAAGAGTTTTTTTGTAGGAGTACAGCTCCGGCTCCCACCGAGGAGGCGTCTACCTCCAGTGAGAAGGGTTTAGATGGATCAGGTCTGGAGAGTACGGGAGCAGAAGAAAAGGCAGTTTTGAAACGGTTGAACCCCTCGTCCGCTTGGGGAGACCAGGACTTAGGGTTGGCGTTTTTCTTGGTTAGGGCCACAATTGGGGTCACAATGGTGGAAAAATGTGGAATAAATTGTCGATAGTAATTGGCAAACCCCATAAAGCGTTGGATAGCTCGGAGTCCGGAGGGGCGTGGCCAATCTAACACAGCTGACAGTTTGTCTGGGTCCATTTGAAGTCCCTGGCTGGAGACTAAATATCCTAGGAAGGGAAGAGATTGGCATTCAAAGAGACATTTCTCCATCTTGGCATATAATTGATTGTCACGGAGTCTCTGGAGCACCAGGCGGACATGACGGCGGTGTTCTTCGAGGTTAGAAGAGAAAATCAAAATGTCGTCCAAGTAAACCACCACACAGGTATATAACAGATCACGAAAAATTTCATTTACAAAGTCCTGGAAGACAGCAGGGGCGTTGCAGAGCCCAAAGGGCATAACCAGATATTCAAAGTGTCCGTCTCTGGTATTAAACGCGGTCTTCCATCCATCCCCTTTCCTGATGCGGATGAGATTATATGCACCTCTTAAATCCAATTTGGTGAAGATGTTAGCGCCACGTAGGCGATCAAATAGTTCCGAGATAAGAGGCAGGGGATAGCGGTTTTTTATAGTGATCTTATTAAGACCGCGGTAATCGATGCATGGCCGTAAGGAACCGTCTTTTTTGGAGACAAAGAAGAACCCCGCTCCGGCAGGGGAGGAAGACTTGCGGATGAATCCCCTTTTTAAATTTTCTTGGATGTAATCCGACATGGCTTGTGTTTCAGGAGCTAACAGAGGATAGATCCTGCCCCGGGGTGGAGTAGTACCAGGAAGGAGATCAATAGGGCAGTCATTAGACCTGTGAGGAGGCAAAGTCTCTGCTTGTTTTTTGCAAAAAACATCGGCATAGTCCAAATAGGCCTTGGGGAGACCTGGTATAGGAGGAGCCATAGGGGTTTGACTGGCAGGGCTGGGAGCAGACGTGAGGCATTTTTTGTGGCAAGAAGCACCCCAGTTCTTGATTTCCCCGGTGGTCCAGTCAAGGGTAGGGGAATGGCGTTGGAGCCAAGGCAGTCCGAGAAGAATTTCAGAAGTGCAGTTAGAGAGGACCAATAATTCAATTTTTTCATGATAAGGTCCAATGCACATTAACAGGGGTTCTGTGCGGTAACGCACAGTACAGTCCAATCTTTCACCATTAACTGAAGCGATGTAGAAAGGTCTGGCGAGACTGGTCACTGGGATGTTGAACCTGTTAACGAAAGAGGCCAAAATAAAATTTCCTACAGATCCAGAATCCAAGAAGGCCACAGCTGAGAAGGAGGAGTTAGAAGAAGAAATCCGCACAGGCACAGTAAGACGTGGAGAAGCAGAGTTCACACCTAGAACTGTCTCACCTTTGTGCAGGATCGGAGTGCGTCTTTCCTGACGTGGAGGACGGATAGGACAATCCTTCAGGAAGTGTTCGGTACTGGCACAGTACAGGCATAGGTTCTCATTGCGGCGGCGTGTCCTCTCTTGTGATGTCAGGCGAGACCGGTCTACTTGCATAGCCTCCACAGCGGAAGGCACAGGAACAGATTGCAGCGGACCAGAGAAGAGAGGAGCCGGGCAGAGAAACCGCCTAGTGCGAACAAAGTCCATATCCTGACGGAGCTCCTGGCGTCTTTTGGAAAAGCGCATGTCAATGCGGGTGGCCAAATGAATAAGTTCATGCAGGTTGGCAGGGATTTCTCGTGCGGCCAGCACATCTTTGATGTTACTGGATAGGCCTTTTTTGAAGGTCGCGCAGAGGGCCTCGTTATCCCAAGATAATTCGGAGGCGAGAGTACGAAATTGGATGGCGTACTCGCCTACTGAAGAATTACCCTGGACCAGGTTCAGCAGGGCAGTCTCGGCAGAAGAAGCTCGGGCTGGTTCCTCGAAGACACTTCGGATCTCACCGAAGAAGGAGTGTACAGAGGCAGTGACAGGATAATTGCGGTCCCAGAGCGGTGTGGCCCATGACAGGGCCTTCCCAGACAGGAGACTAACCACGAAAGCCACCTTTGACCGTTCAGTTGGAAATTGGTCCGACATCATCTCCAAATGCAGGGAACATTGCGAGAGAAAACCACGGCAAAGTCTAGAGTCCCCGTCGAACTTGTCCGGCAAAGATAAACGGAGGCTGGATGCGGCCACTCGCTGCGGAGGAGGTGCAGGAGCTGGTGGAGGAGATGGTTGCTGAAGCTGTGGTAGAAGCTGCTGTAGCAAAACAGTCAGTTGAGACAGCTGATGGCCTTGTTGCGCTATCTGTTGCGACTGCTGGGCGACCACCGTGGTAAGGTCAGCGACAACTGGCAGTGGGACCTCAGCGGGATCCATGGCCAGATCTACTGTCAGGATTCGGCAGGCTGGAGGTGGGTCCTCTGTGTCAGAGAGGGATTGGCGTGGACCGTGCCAGCGGATCGGTTCTAAGTTGCTACTGGTATTCACCAGAGCCCGCCGCAAAGCGGGATGGTCTTGCAGCGGCGGTAGCAACCAGGTCGTATCCACTGGCAACGGCTCAACCTCTCTGACTGCTGAGATAGGCGCGGTACAAGGGATTAGGCAAGAGCAAGATCGAACGTAGCAGAAGGTCAGGGCAGGCAGCAAGGATCGTAGTCAGGAGCAATGGCAAGAGGTCTGGAACACTGGCTTGGGACATACAAAGAACGCTTTCACTGGCACAATGGCAACAAGATCCGGTAAGGAAGGGAAGGGGAAGTGAGGTTATATAGGGAAGTGCACAGGTGAAGACACTAATTAGAACCAGGCGCCAATCAGTGGCGTACCGGCCCTTTAAATCGCAGAGAGCCGGCGCGCGTGCCCTAGGGAGCGGGGCCGCGCGCGCCAGGACAGAACAGACAGGGAACGAGTCTGGTAAGCGGGCCGGGATGCGCATCGCGAGCGGGCACGTCCCGCATCGGGGATCGCATCCCGGCTAGGGACATTATCGCAGCGCTCCCGGTCAGCGGGTCTGACCAGGGCGATGCGAACAGGAAAACGCTGCGAGCGCTCCGGGGAGGAGCGGGGACCCGGAGCGCTCGGCGTAACAGACACCTCATGGCAAAGAACTCACTGAGGATTTGGAAAAAAAATTGATTGTTGTTCTACATAAAGAGTTCTGACAGTATTGCTGCTGAGGTTTAAGAGGTGGAGGTCAACTTGCCAGTGCTAAGAACATGTGCCACCTACTGCATCAAACTGGTATGCATGGCTTTCATTCCAGAATGTAGCCTGTTCTAAAGATGAAGCACAATATATACAATACAGTACATTCATGTCATAAAGCAGAAGTAGCTGAGCAGATAATGTATACAATACAGTACAATCTGCTGGTATCATGTTATAGAGCAAGAGGAGCTGAGGAAATTATATATGCAATACAGTACATTCTGTGGGTACCATGTTATAGAGTAGTAGGAGCTGAACAGATGACTAAACATTACAGTACAATCTGCCAGTAACTTGCTATAGAGCAGGAGGATCAGAGCAGTTGATATATACAATCCAGTACAATCTGCAGGTATCATGTTATAAAGCAGGAGGAGCTGAGCAGATGATATATACAATACAGTACAATCTGCAGGTATCATGTTATAAAGCAGGAGGAGCTGAGCAGATGATATATACAATACAGTACAATCTGCAGGTATCATGTTATAGAGCAGGAGGAGCTAAGCAGATGATATATACAATACAGTACAATCTGCAGGTATCATGTTATAGAGCAGAAGGAGCTGAGCAGATAATATATACAATACAGTACAATCTGAGGGTAACATGTTATAGAGCAGGAGGAGCTGAGCAGATGATATATACAATACAGTACAATCTGCAGATAACATGTTATAGAACAGGAGGAGCGGATCAGATGATATATACAATACAGTACAATCTGCAGGTATCATGTTATAGAACAGGAGGAGCTGAACAGATGATATATACAATACAGTACAATCTGCAGGTAACATGTTATAGAGCAGGAGGAGCTGAGCAGATGATATATACAATACAGCACAATCTGCAGGTATCATGTTATGGAGCAGGAGGAGCCGATCAGATGATAAATACAATACAGAACAATCTGCAGGTATCATGCTATAGAGCAGGAGGAGCTGAGCAGATGATATACACAGTACTGTAGAATCTACAGGAAACATGTTATAGAGCAGGAGGAGCTGAGCAGATGATATATACAATACAGTACAATCTGCAGGTATCATGTTATAGAGCAGGAGGAGATGAGCAGATTATATATACAATACAGTACAATCTGCTGGTATCATGTTATAGAGCAGGAGGAGCTGAGCAGATGATATATACAATACAGTACAATCTGCAGGTATCATGCTATAGAGCAGGAGAAGCTGAGCAGATGATATATACAGTATAGTAGTTTCTAAAGGTAACATGTTATAGAGCAGGAGGAGCTGAGCAGATGATATATAAATTACATTACAATCTGCAGGCATCATGTTAAAGAGCAGGAGGAGTTGAGCAGAAGATATACACAATACAATCTGCAGGTATCAGACTGTGAAGCAGGAGGAGCTGAGCAGATAATATATATACAATACGGTACAATCTGCAGGTATCATGTTAAAGAGCAAGAGGAGTTGAGCAGATGATATATACAATACAAAACAATCTGCAGGTATCATGTTATAGAGCAAGAGGAGCTAAGCAGATTATATACACAATACAGTACAATCTATAGGAATTATGTTATAGAGCAGGAGGAGCTGAGCAGATGATATATACAATTCAGTACAATCTGCAGGTATCATGTTATAGAGCGGAAGGAGCTGAGCAGATGATATATACAATACAGTACAATCTGCAGGTATCATGTTATAGAGCAGGAGGAGCTGAGCAGATGATATATATACAATACAAAACAATCTGCAGCTATTATGTTATATTCATAGCCACATTTGGGTCCAGAAGTACAGGTATATCCTGGTGTGCTAAGTACCAGATGTTCAGGGCATACCTGTCTCCTCTACAGGTTAAATCCAAAGCTGTAAGCAATTAATGGAGGAGAAATGAAACAAACAACACAATTCTGTTCCCAAGGTTCAGGTCATTTTTATTCATCTTACATTATCTATACATTATTATACCTTTGCTAAAGATTCCATGTTTTTTCACTATTTCCTGTAGAGATTTTTTAATGTCTTTGTTCCTCAGACTGTATATAATGGGGTTGATCAGAGGAGTAAATACAGTATATAACAGGGATATGACTTTACTAAGGTTCATGCTTTTTCCTTCTTTTGGGAAAAGATAAACGCTCAGTAGAGTAATGTAGAATATGGAGACCACAATGAGGTGGGAGCTACAGGTGGAGAAGGCTTTCTGTCTACTGATATTGGATTGGAACCGTAAGATGGTGACAATAATATTACCGTAAGATATGATAATTATTGTGATGGGGATTACCAGCACAAGGAAACACATTACATAGACCTCTAACTCAAGAGCATAAGTACTGGAGCAGGCGAGTTCTACTAAAGGCACAAGATCACAGTAAAGATGGTCAATGATATTAGGTCCACAAAACTTCAGCATCGATACTGTTATGGTGTAAATCAGTGCAATGGAAAGACCTAACACCCAACATATGGCGGCCAATACCACACAACGTCCACTTGTTATTATAGAGGAGTAACGGAGAGGATTACAGATGGCCACATATCTGTCATAAGACATCACAGTGAGAAGAAGACATTCAAATCCTTCCGAGACTAAGAAAAAATAAAACTGAGTCAGGCAACTTATAAAAGTCATGGTCCCCCCATGATTCAGTAGGATTCGAAGCATATTAGGGACAATATCTGTGGTCAACAAGATGTCACTGATGGACAGATGTGAGATGAAGAAGTACATTGGGGTGTGGAGGTTCTTGCAGGTGGACACCAGGGTGATGATCAGGAGATTCCCACATATTGTCCCACAATAAACAAACAGAAGAAGACAGAACAGGACAATATTTGAATATTTGCTGGACTGGAATCCTAAGAGGAAAAAATATTTGTCCACAGTCAGATTGTTCCCCTACATAAATAACAAAAAGAAACAAGAAAATAGTCATCTACTTGTTTATTAGTTTGAGCTGAAAACAATAAATACTTTTCTATAATAACATTGACACATCCTGGTTAGGGAAACGGTTTAACCTATCGCTTGCCCCAAACCACTGTTCCTACCTACTTGGATAATCCCTACACTGGACTATATGCAGGAGTATGTTCAAGAGTAAGACTATGTGTGTTAAAGTGGTCATAAAATTTAGAAAATACAGTTTAGTTACACATTGGAAGATAAGATACAAAATCAGAAGGCAAAAGGCAACATCAGGAGACAAGCAGTAGGTCAAACCTAGACAGCATTGTATTGACTGGCAAGGAAATTGTCAGGGACTGACCAGGGGACAGGGAGAGTGAGCCCTAAACTGACCCTAAAACATCTCTCCCTGCCTACTTTCCCCATCCACCCTAAACAGTGGATCGACAGCTGGGTGCTGGTCCCTTCCTGAACCAAAGGGGCCTATAAAAAAAAAAAAAAAAACTAATAAATAGTCGGTCACAAACCAGAAACATAACAGGAACATACAACTCTCTAGTATAAGTTCAGAGCACACAGAGCAGTGAGCAGCACAGAGGACTCTATATCAGCGGACATGAACAGAGGACTCTATAGATAAGCGGTCATGAACAGAACTCCAAAGATCTGAATAAAGAACTAATGAACATATAGAGTTCAAAACACCAGACAAGAAAAACGGATTAGTCTGAATAGACTCTAGAACAAAACAGGAAAATACAATGCCACCTAAACCTCCAGTAGACAAGCAGTCCCCATGGACAGGTAACAGGGATGCCAAGTTAACAACTCAGAAGACAGATATAACAGGATATAATATAGAATACTGTTCCCACTGAACACAAGACAGGAATAGCAATCTCTCAAAACCCCTCCAGCAGACACAATTGTCCCCTTGGAGCAGAAACAGAGATGCCAACATAGGACACTGTTCAAACTGGACACTCTACTCCACTAAAGGAGTAGCCATTAATAATAAATCCAAATAGACTACTGGCCAGCAGCACACTCCACAGTGTGGTCAAGAAGCTGACCCAGTAGAAAAACAGAAATATAAAACACAGAACATCATATAAATGGATACAAGAGAAAACACAGTGTGAACAGACACATAGCAGAAAGGATATACAAATCCTGCAACCAACTATACATGGCTTAAACCAGGAAATACAAAGTGCATGCTAAAGCAAAATAGTAGATAGATTAAAAGCACAAATAAAGAGTGTTTCACCTAGAGCTCCATGCAGCATGTCCAGCATGGCAGCAGCAAGATGTAAGGAAATCCATCAGTAAATGAAGTATCACCGGTACTGAAGCTAGTCAGTGCTGCACTTAAGTAGACACACCCTAAAGGCTATTGGACAACAGAGGCTGAGGCTGAAAAAGCCAGGTACATTAACTATTCCCTAACCAGGGAACATAAAACTGTTCACACACAGCAAATCCAATAACTTTGTGTGAACACAGACCAAGACAGACATGACAGCAATGTAAGAAAACATTCAGAAGGTTAGGTACAAAAGGAAATATGATAAGAAAAAACGAAATGATCCAGCACTTGAAGAAACTACAGCTTTATTGTTCGATCCTCTTTACAAACAGCATGGAACAACTTTAACACTTCACAAAGTCTGACATATCTTGACACGTTTCGAGCGCATGCCTAGTTCCAGTTGCCTTGTGAGTGTAGTCCCCACGCATCCGTGCACACGTGGCGGATTCGTGAGCTGAATACTCTATTGCTTTACAAAAAATACATATATTTAATATATCTTAATATGTTATTGCTGTGAATATTGTTAACACTTCTATAAACTTTAATAAAAATGATTGCTAAACAGAAGGTTAGGTACAAGGGGGTCAGAACATAATCAGGCACAGGGTATGCAGGAACACTGGTGATGGCAAAAACCTCAATCATGGACGTTGTTTGCATAGGGAGCAGGTTTTAAGTGTCTCACCCTAGGGGCTGTGAGCTTCGGGAGCGGATTCAATTGGTCAAGCACTCACCCTATTTTCACCACTTATAACTTTCAATTTTTTTTTCATATAAGGTGTTGAATGAAGTTTTTTGGTACCACTTTTGTGTATATGTTACTTTTTAACCCCTTCCCGACCCATGACATACATGTTCGTCATGGGTTGGGTGGGCGGACATGACAAAGGCCTGCTGGTCGGGTCTGCGTCATGACTGAGAGATGTCCGCTGCTATCAGCAGCTAACATCTGCGGGTAATGACAGACATTGGAGATCGCTCGGATGTCTATCATTTAACTACTTAATTAGCGTGATCTATTCAGATCACAGCATTTAAACATTACATACATCTATTCCTGATGTCTATCGGTCCCATTTGGGTTGCTAGGGAAGCCTGAGACCTTACCTTGTCCTCTGCATCTTTCCTTGCTCTCTGATTGCTTAGGGCTCCCTTTGGCAGCCCTTAGCAATCGAGCACAGATTTTGGACTTTTTAATTTTTTTTTTACTAGTATGCCATTGACTGTCTGGTTTAATTAACATTATATTTTTATAGTTTGGGCATTTACACATGCGGCAATTTTTTTACGGGAAACGGGGGGTGATTCAAACTTTTATTAGGGAATGGGTTAAATCACATTTATTAACTTTTTTTTACACTTGTATAGCCCCCATAGGGGACTATAATATGCAATCTTCTGATTGCATACACTGATCAATGCTATGCCATAGCTAAGCATTGATCAGTGTTATCGGCGCTCCATTGCTGCAGCCTGGATCTCAGGCATGGAGCAATCGAGTGACAATTGGATGCTAAGGAGGAAGGAAGGGACCCTCATTGCGTGTTCTCAGCTGATCGGGACACCGCGGTGGTCCCTATCAGCTCTGCTAAGCTGCCAGGAAGTGTTTTTTTTTAACATTTTAGATGCAGCGATCAACTTTGAACGCCATATTTAAGGGGTTAATATCAGACATCTCCATGATCAGGTCCTGGCCGTTGCTAGGTGCAGGGACCAAGCCGCTATTCACAAATTTTGGGAATATGATGTGACCAAAAAGCAGCAGATTGGCATATTTTTTTTTTTTTTTTATGCTTATGCCGTTCACCGTACGGGATCATTAACATTATATCACTATGATCATATGGCATAGCATTGAACAGTGTTTGTAATCAGAAGATTTCATGTAATAGTTCCCTATGGGGACAAAAAAATGGTGTTAAAAAAAAAAGGAAAAAAAGTTTCTATATTACAGTATTCTATTCATTTTCACGGGCTCCTTTGCATGTTAATATTGGCTGGCCGAGGCTCTCAGTTCCCTGCCCCACTCACAAAAATTGTTCACTGCTTTTTAATAAAAAATGATTTTGTTTTAAAACATTTAAATTGTGTTGCCTACAAATTTAGGCATGGCCACAGTATCAGTTTTACATCTTTCATTTCTTTATTTTTGTGATAAATAAGGAACGTATTGAAATCCAGACTTTTCTAAGCAGGGCTGAAATAATCATTATCAATAAACAGTAGCTACAAAGTTCACAGGTTAAATATGTGGTAAACCATAGTCAATTGACCTACCAAGAGCATAGTCAATTGACCTACTTATTATGCAAATTAATTGTCATCTCTGTCCATTTTAGGAACTGTCCAGAGTAAAAGAAAATCCCCATAGCAAACATATGCTGTTCTGGACAGTTCCTAAAATGGACAGAGATGTCAGCAGAGAGCACTGTGCTCATGATGTCAGCAGACAGCTCTGTGTTTCAAAAAGAAAAGAATTTCCGCTGTAGTATTCAGCAGCTAATAAGTACAGGAAGGATTAAGATTTTTTTAATAGAAGTAATTTACAAATTTGTTTAAGTTTCTGGCACCAGTTGATTTAAAAAAAAAGTTAAGGACAGATCACAGCAGGTGTCAGATGCGATCGTCTTATCTAGATGCGAGAAAGCCGTCTGCATCTGTACATTATACAGGACGATCGCAGCGGGTGTCAGGAGTGACACCCGGGGCGATCTGTCTATTGGCACAGGTACTACTACTCCCACCATGGAACAGTCTGTTCTACGCTGGGAGTAGTAGTACTAGCTAAAAAAAAGTAAAAAAAATGTGAGAAAAAAGTGAAACACACAGACTTTATTAAATACATCATTAAAATATATTACTAATAACAGAATTTATTCGGATCAAATCGATTTTTTAAAAAAAAATTCGGCAAATCATTTTTCAAAAATTCTCTCGCTCATTTGCTTATCTCTTACAAATTACATTTGGTCCTGCAGAATCAATCCTCATATGGCTCTGTAAAAATGAACAATAATAATATTAAAAATAATAATAATATAATATAATATTATGACTCTTATGAGAGATGAAAAAAACTAAACCTCAAAAACTAAATGTATCTATAAAAGTAATATTCAACTTCTTTTACATTAACAATATGTTTTCAGATAGCTGCTTGTGTGTTCATTTTTTTTGGGTCATTTTGTATTAAAAAAAAAAGACAAAAAAGTGTCAAAAATTCTTTGTGAGAACAAAACCTCATGGCTACTTGATCCTAATCTTTTCTGTTTGACTAAATTCACTTCAAACAGGTTTTAAACAGCTACAATATATCAGTATATGTAACTTGCGTATTTTGGTAAAGACTTTGCTGTTCTGTCCAAAAATTGTTGAAAACATTTTACAACAGATAGATTGACGTCAGTTTAGAAGGATTACTGGACATTGCAAAACATCAGCACAAATTCTGCCCGAGCGGACCCAGATATAGGAGATGTGTGGGCCCAGATAAAGAAGATGTGTGGACCCAGATTAAGGAGATGTGTGGACCCAGATGCAGAAGATGTGTGGACCCAGATAGCGAAGATGTGTGGGCCAAGATAAAGGAGATGTGTGGACCCAGATAAAGGAGATGTGTGGACCCAGATAAAGGAGATGTGTGGACCCAGATAGAGGAGATGTGTGGGCCAAGATAAAGGAGATGTGTGGACCCAGATAAAGGAGATGTGTGGACCCAGATAAAGGAGATGTGTGGACCCAGATAAAGGAGATGTGTGGGCCAAGATAAAGGAGATGTGTAGACCCAGATAGCGAAGATGTGTGGGCCAAGATAAAGGAGATGTGTGGACCCAGATAAAGGAGATGTGTGGACCCAGATAGAGGAGATGTGTGGACCCAGATAAAGGAGATGTGTGGACCCAGATAAAGGAGATGTGTGGACCCAGATAAAGGAGATGTGTGGACCCAGATGCAGAAGATGTGTGGACCAAGATAAAGGAGATGTGTGGACCCAGATAGCGAAGATGTGTGGGCCAAGATAAAGGAGATGTGTGGACCCAGATAAAGGAGATGTGTGGACCCAGATGCAGAAGATGTGTGGACCAAGATAAAGGAGATGTGTGGACCCAGATAGCGAAGATGTGTGGGCCAAGATAAAGGAGATGTGTGGACCCAGATAAAGGAGATGTGTGGACCCAGATAAAGGAGATGTGTGGACCCAGATAAAGGAGATGTGTGGGCCAAGATAAAGGAGATGTGTAGACCCAGATGCAGAAGATGTGTGAACCCAGATAGAGAAGATGTGTGGGCCAAGATAAAGGCGATGTGTGGACCCAGATAAAGGAGATGTGTGGACCCAGATAAAGGAGATGTGTGGACCCAGATAAAGGAGATGTGTGGGCCAAGATAAAGGAGATGTGTGGACCCAGATAAAGGAGATGTGTGGACCCAGATAAAGTAGATGTGTGGGCCCAGATAAAGGAGATGTGTGGCCAAGATAAAGGAGATGTGTGGGCCCAGATAAAGGAGATGTGTGGCCAAGAAAAAGGAGATGTGTGGCCCAGATAAAGGAGATGTGTGGCCAAGATAAAGGAGATGTGTGGCCAAGATAAAGGAGATGTGTGGCCAAGATAAAGGAGATGTGTGGTCAAGATAAAGGAGATGTGTGGCCAAGATAAAGGAGATGTGTGGGCCCAGATAAAGGAGATGTGTGGCCAAGATAAAGGAGATGTGTGGCCAAGATAAAGGAGATGTGTGGCCAAGATAAAGGAGATGTGTGGTCAAGATAAAGGAGATGTGTGGGCCCAGATAAAGGAGATGTGTGGGCTAAGAAAAAGGAGATGTGTGGCCAACATAAAGGAGATGTGTGGACCCGGATAAAGGAGATGCAAGGAACCAGATAAAGAAAATGCGTGGACCCAGATAAAGGAATATGAAGAACCAAGTAAAGGAAATGTGTCGACTTAGGTGAAAAAGATGTGTGAAGGAGATAAGTGGACCCACCCTTGTGTCTTGTAGCTCTTACCTCAGATATGTTCATGTTCTTTCTTTCATGTAAAAAAATAGATGTGTTCTCTGAATATTGAGCTGAAAAAAAAATCTGTAGAATTATATACACAATGACAGTGGATAAAAGCAGGTTAATATTATAGTGAGCAGAGAATAAAGATCAATAAGGTTATGTTCATTTACCAGCTTCATATGTTTAAACAGAACTTTCCACCAAAAGAAATACAAATAAGTTCCTAGGTTATATAGGGGCAATTATCCTAACAAAAAAACTCTATAGGATTTGTATAGGTAAGAATATATAAAAAAAATTATTAATAAAAAAATAAAATAAAAATAAAAAATAAATATATATATGTTTTCAGGGCTACATGATGCGAACATCGTATCCAAACCCTAATACATACTTAGCAACTTCAATAAACACCCGAGCAACTACAATTGCAAACCCTAAGCACCAACTACTTAACTAAGCAGCCTGAGGTGTACCATAACTGCTGCGTGAGGGTTCCACCTATAGAGGGCCAAAACTAAGAGATTTAGAACAGAACCACATAGACAGAACTACAAACTCCTTGTCTAAGTGACCTCTTAAAGATTTGATACTAACCGTAATACCTACCAAACATGAGCTAACATCAACCTGCCCTATTAGTCACGGCAAGGAAGCACATCAACCTTACCAAATTCATGGATACCTCAGCAAAATGGCCTGAAAATGATACCAAAAGGCAAAACCCCAACGTGACCTAGCCCGAATCCGGCAAGGATTAAAACCTACAACCTCAATCATAGCTCCTCGCAAAGCTGCCCCACAATTCTGAACTACTGAGGCAATAATAGACTAATGAAGTACTGAATTGCTTCCTCGACATGTGACTAGGTAGGTGTCCCAGTAATCCTTGATTAACATGCTCCATGTGCAACTATGGAGTTCCTCTGAAGCAAATTAAGGATGTACTGGAAAATGTGTACATTCTAAGGAAAGTCTTTTCAGTAGGTAACCCCATCATTCCTCTACTGAAGATCTGACTACCCGGATAGAACAACAACATTTGCATCAAACACATCTTAGGCCATGATAATGCATCCTGGTGAACCAAGTTACTATCCGCCATGACCTCATCTGACCACAGAAAAAGCTGAGCTTCCGGGTGGCTTCACACTACACTTGATGGTATGCCTTATACCGAGGTACTGAGTTGCACTATACCGTAGTGCCAAAAATCAAAGGATAAAAACAGTATTAGGATTCAGACATCAAGGTATAGGGTGAACTGGGAATGTAAGTAAGACTGGAGATGTAGCTGGTTGTATAAAATGAATTATGCTTTACTTCGATAAAATATGACTGCCTATTATCTGAGCAGGGACCTTGATACAGTTATAGTACATAAAATGTGGAAAAATCAAATATGGTAAAATATAGTTGCATAACATTATGATATGGTACATACACAGATAATGCCACCGAGTTTTGTGCCAATGTTAATGTCCAGTGTAATGCGCATATATAGGTTTTCAAAGTCTTGTTAAAGGGGTACTCCGCCCCTAGACATTTTATCCCCTATCCTGCAGCACCCCGCTATCATTACTGCGCAGAGCGAGATCGCTCTGCACGTAATGACGGGCAATACAGGGGTGTCACGATGCCGGCTGGCAGGTAGTGGATCCTCTGTGCCAGAGAGGGATTGGCGTGGACCGTGCTAGTGGACCGGTTCTAAGCCACTACTGGTTTTCACCAGAGCCCGCCGCAAAGCGGGATGGTCTTGCTGCGGCGGTAGTGACCAGGTCGTATCCACTAGCAACGGCTCACCTCTCTGGCTGCTGAAGATAGGCGCGGTACAAGGGAGTAGGCAAAAGCAAGGTCGGACGTAGCAGAAGGTCGGGGCAGGCAGCAAGGATCGTAGTCAGGGGCAACGGCAGAAGGTCTGGAAACACAGGCAAGGAACACACAAGGAACGCTTTCACTGGCACTAAGGCAACAAGATCCGGCAAGGGAGTGCAGGGGAAGTGAGGTGATATAGGGAAGTGCACAGGTGAACACACTAATTGGAACCACTGCGCCAATCAGCGGCGCAGTGGCCCTTTAAATCGTAGAGACCCGGCGCGCGCGCGCCCTAGGGAGCGGGGCCGCGCGCGCCGGGACAGAACAGACGGAGAGCGAGTCAGGTAGGGGAGCCGGGGTGCGCATCGCGAGCGGGCGCTACCCGCATCGCGAATCGCATCCCGGCTGGCAGCGGAATCGCAGCGCCCCAGGTCAGAGGACGTGACCGGAGCGCTGCCGCGGGGAGAGAGAAGCGAGCGCTCCGGGGAGGAGCGGGGACCCGGAGCGCTCGGCGTAACAGTACCCCCCCCCTTGGGTCTCCCCCTCTTCTTAGAGCCTGAGAACCTGAGGAGCAGACTTTTGTCTAGGATGTTGTCCTCAGGTTCCCAGGATCTCTCTTCAGGACCACAACCCTCCCAGTCCACTAAAAAAAATTTTTTTCCTCTGACCTTTTTGGCAGCTAAAATTTCTTTGACCGAGAAGATGTCCGAGGAGCCGGAAACAGGAGTGGGAGGAACAGATTTGGGAGAAAAACGGTTGAGGATGAGTGGTTTGAGAAGAGAGACGTGAAAGGCATTAGGGATACGAAGAGAGGGAGGAAGAAGAAGTTTATAAGAGACAGGATTAATTTGACACAAAATTTTGAAAGGACCAAGATAGCGTGGTCCCAACTTGTAGCTAGGGACACGGAAGCGGACATATTTAGCGGAGAGCCATACCTTGTCTCCAGGGGAAAAAACGGGGGGAGCTCTTCTTTTCTTATCCGCGAACTTCTTCATGCGTGATGAAGCCTGTAAGAGAGAATTTTGGGTCTCTCTCCATATGATGGAAAGGTCACGAGAAATTTCATCCACAGCGGGCAGACCAGAGGGCAAGGGAGTAGGGAGGGGGGGAAGAGGGTGACGGCCGTACACCACGAAAAATGGGGATTTGGAGGAAGACTCAGAGACCCTGAAGTTATACGAGAATTCGGCCCATGGGAGGAGATCTGCCCAGTCATCCTGGCGGGAGGAAACAAAATGTCGCAAATAATCACCCAAGATCTGGTTAATCCTTTCTACTTGTCCATTGGACTGGGGATGATATGCAGAAGAAAAATTTAATTTAATCTTGAGTTGTTTACAGAGAGCCCTCCAGAATTTAGACACGAATTGGACGCCTCTATCCGAGACAATCTGCGTAGGCAACCCGTGAAGACGAAAAATGTGTACAAAAAATTGTTTAGCCAACTGAAGCGCAGAAGGAAGACCAGGAAGAGGGATGAAATGTGCCATTTTGGAGAATCGATCAACGACCACCCAAATAACAGTGTTGCCACGGGAAGGGGGTAAATCAGTAATAAAATCCATACCAATCAGAGACCAAGGCTGTTCGGGGACAGGCAGAGGATGAAGAAAACCAGCGGGCTTCTGGCGAGGAGTCTTATCCCGGGCACAGATAGTGCAGGCTCGCACAAAGTCCACAACATCCGTCTCCAGAGTCGGCCACCAATAGAAGCGGGAGATGAGTTGCACAGATTTCTTGATACCCGCATGACCTGCGAGATGGGAGGAGTGACCCCATTTGAGGATTCCGAGGCGTTGGCGAGGAGAAACAAAGGTCTTTCCTGGAGGAGTCTGCCTGATGGAGGCAGGAGAAGTGGAGATCAGGCAGTCAGGTGGAATGATGTGTTGCGGAGAGAGTTCAACTTCTGAGGCATCCGAGGAACGAGAGAGAGCATCGGCCCTAATGTTCTTATCGGCAGGACGAAAGTGAATCTCAAAATTAAATCGGGCAAAGAACAGAGACCACCGGGCCTGGCGAGGATTCAGCCGTTGGGCAGACTGGAGGTAGGAGAGGTTCTTGTGGTCGGTGTAGATAATAACAGGAGAACTTGATCCCTCCAGCAGATGCCTCCATTCCTCAAGTGCTAATTTAATGGCTAGAAGCTCTCAATCCCCGATGGAGTAGTTCCTCTCCGCTGGAGAGAAGGTCCTAGAGAAAAAACCACAAGTGACAGCATGCCCGGAAGAGTTTTTTTGTAGAAGAACAGCTCCAGCTCCCACTGAGGAGGCATCAACCTCCAATAGGAAGGGTTTGGAAGGGTCAGGTCTGGAGAGGACGGGAGCCGAAGAAAAGGCAGACTTGAGTCGTTTAAAGGCGTCTTCTGCTTGAGGAGGCCAGGACTTGGGATCAGCATTTTTTTTGGTTAAAGCCACGATAGGAGCCACAATGGTAGAAAAATGTGGAATAAATTGCCTGTAATAATTGGCGAACCCCAAAAAGCGTTGGATAGCACGGAGTCCGGAGGGGCGTGGCCAATCTAAGACGGCAGAGAGTTTGTCTGGATCCATCTGTAGTCCCTGGCCAGAGACCAAATATCCTAGAAAAGGAAGAGATTGGCATTCAAACAGACATTTCTCAATTTTGGCATAGAGTTGGTTGTCACGAAGTCTCTGAAGAACCATACGGACATGCTGGCGGTGTTCTTCTAGATTGGCAGAAAAAATTAGGATATCGTCCAGATATACAACAACACAGGAGTATAACAGATCACGAAAAATTTCATTGACAAAGTCTTGGAAGACGGCAGGGGCGTTGCACAGTCCAAAGGGCATGACCAGATACTCAAAGTGTCCATCTCTGGTGTTAAATGCCGTTTTCCACTCGTCCCCCTCTCTGATGCGGATGAGGTTATAGGCGCCTCTTAAGTCCAATTTAGTGAAGATGTGGGCACCTTGGAGGCGATCAAAGAGTTCAGAGATGAGGGGTAAGGGGTAGCGGTTCTTAACCGTGATTTTATTAAGACCGCGGTAGTCAATGCAAGGACGTAGGGAGCCATCTTTTTTGGACACAAAGAAAAATCCGGCTCCGGCAGGAGAGGAGGATTTACGGATAAAGCCCTTTTTTAGATTCTCCTGGACGTATTCGGACATGGCAAGAGTCTCTGGGGCAGAGAGAGGATAAATTCTGCCCCGGGGTGGAGTAGTGCCCGGGAGGAGGTCGATAGGGCAATCATAAGGCCTGTGAGGAGGTAGAGTCTCAGCTTGTTTTTTGCAGAAAACATCCGCGAAGTCCATATAGGCCTTAGGGAGACCGGTTACTGGAGGAACCACAGAGTTACGGCAAGGGTTACTGGGAACCGGTTTTAGACAGTTCTTGGAACAAGAGGACCCCCAACTCTTGATCTCCCCAGTGGACCAATCCAGGGTAGGGGAATGAAGTTGAAGCCAGGGAAGTCCAAGGAGAATTTCCGAGGTGCAATTGGGGAGGACCAAAAGTTCAATCCTCTCATGATGAGATCCGATGCTCATAAGAAGGGGCTCCGTGCGGAAACGTATGGTACAGTCCAATCTTTCATTATTTACACAATTGATGTAGAGGGGTCTGGCGAGACTGGTCACCGGGATGTTGAACCTGTTGACGAGGGAGGCCAAAATAAAATTTCCTGCAGATCCAGAGTCCAAGAAGGCCACTGTAGAGAAGGAGAAGGCAGAGGCAGACATCCGCACAGGCACAGTAAGACGTGGAGAAGCAGAGTAGACATCAAGGACTGTCTCACCTTTGTGCGGAGTCAGCGTACGTCTTTCCAGGCGGGGAGGACGGATAGGACAATCTCTCAGGAAGTGTTCGGTACTAGCACAGTACAGGCAGAGGTTCTCCATACGGCGTCGTGTCCTCTCTTGAGGTGTCAGGCGAGACCGGTCGACCTGCATAGCCTCCACGGCGGGAGGCACAGGAACAGATTGCAGGGGACCAGAGGAGAGAGGAGCCGAGGAGAAGAAACGCCTCGTGCGAACAGAGTCCATATCTTGGCGGAGTTCCTGACGCCTTTCGGAAAAACGCATGTCAATGCGAGTGGCTAGGTGAATAAGTTCATGTAGATTAGCAGGAATTTCTCGTGCGGCCAGAACATCTTTAATGTTGCTGGATAGGCCTTTTTTGAAGGTCGCGCAGAGGGCCTCATTATTCCAGGACAATTCTGAAGCAAGAGTACGGAATTGAACGGCATACTCGCCAACGGAAGAATTACCCTGGACCAGGTTCAACAGGGCAGTCTCAGCAGAAGAGGCTCGGGCAGGTTCCTCAAAGACACTTCGGATTTCCGAGAAGAAGGAGTGTACAGAGGCAGTGACGGGGTCATTGCGGTCCCAGAGCGGTGTGGCCCATGACAGGGCTTTTCCGGACAGAAGGCTGACTACGAAAGCCACCTTAGACCTTTCAGTGGGAAACAGGTCCGACATCATCTCCAGATGCAGGGAACATTGGGAAAGAAAGCCACGGCAAAACTTAGAGTCCCCATCAAATTTATCCGGCAAGGATAAGCGTATCCCAGGAGCGGCCACTCGCTGCGGAGGAGGTGCAGGAGCTGGCGGAGGAGATGACTGCTGAAGCTGTGGTAGTAACTGTTGTAGCATAACGGTCAGTTGAGACAGCTGTTGGCCTTGTTGCGCTATCTGTTGTGACTGCTGGGCGACCACCGTGGTGAGGTCAGCGACAACTGGCAGAGGAACTTCAGCGGGATCCATGGCCGGATCTACTGTCACGATGCCGGCTGGCAGGTAGTGGATCCTCTGTGCCAGAGAGGGATTGGCGTGGACCGTGCTAGTGGACCGGTTCTAAGCCACTACTGGTTTTCACCAGAGCCCGCCGCAAAGCGGGATGGTCTTGCTGCGGCGGTAGTGACCAGGTCGTATCCACTAGCAACGGCTCACCTCTCTGGCTGCTGAAGATAGGCGCGGTACAAGGGAGTAGGCAAAAGCAAGGTCGGACGTAGCAGAAGGTCGGGGCAGGCAGCAAGGATCGTAGTCAGGGGCAACGGCAGAAGGTCTGGAAACACAGGCAAGGAACACACAAGGAACGCTTTCACTGGCACTAAGGCAACAAGATCCGGCAAGGGAGTGCAGGGGAAGTGAGGTGATATAGGGAAGTGCACAGGTGAACACACTAATTGGAACCACTGCGCCAATCAGCGGCGCAGTGGCCCTTTAAATCGTAGAGACCCGGCGCGCGCGCGCCCTAGGGAGCGGGGCCGCGCGCGCCGGGACAGAACAGACGGAGAGCGAGTCAGGTAGGGGAGCCGGGGTGCGCATCGCGAGCGGGCGCTACCCGCATCGCGAATCGCATCCCGGCTGGCAGCGGAATCGCAGCGCCCCGGGTCAGAGGACGTGACCGGAGCGCTGCCGCGGGGAGAGAGAAGCGAGCGCTCCGGGGAGGAGCGGGGACCCGGAGCGCTCGGCGTAACAAGGGGCTGGAGCATCGTTACGTCACGGCTCCGCCCCTCGTGACGTCACGGTCCACCCCCATCAATACAAGTCTATGGGAAGGAGGCGTGGCGGTTGTCATGCCCCCTGCCATAGACTTGCATTAAGGGGACGGGCCGTGATGTCATGAGGGGCAGAGCCATGGCGTCACGCTGCTCCGGCCCCTGTATCGCCCATCATTACGCACAGAGCAAACTCGCTCTGTGCAGTAATGATGGCGGGGTGCCGCAGCGGCGATCCCCGTGGTCCCCCGCAGCGGGACCGCGGCGATCTAACATCTTATCCCCTATCCTTTGGATAGGGGATAAGATGTCAGGGGCGGAGTACCTCTTTAAATCCGTAAGTTGGAATACACAGTGTGAATCAAGTTGTGAGCATTGCAGGTTTGGCACGGTTATTCAACCGGCCTAATAGAAGGATAATACCTGCAAGTTAGATGAATGCCGCAATGTGAAGATGGCAAGTCCCAGCAATATCATCTTCACATCGCAGTATTCATTGCAGGTATTATCCTTCTATTAGGCTGGGTGAATACCCGTGCCAAACCTGCAACAAGACTTTGAAAACCTACATATGCACATTACACTGGACATTTAAATTGGCACAAAACTCGGTGGCATTATCTGTGTATGTACCATATCATAATGTTATGCAACTATATTTTACCATATTTGATTTTATCACATTTTATGATATAGTGTATGTACTATAACTGTAGCAAGGGCCCTGCTCAGATAATAGGCAGTCATATTTTATCTAAATAAAGCATAAACATGACTATTAAACCCAAAAATGATATGTAACTAATAAATGGCAGGTGGCAGGTTGTAGTCGTGATTGACTTGTGGACGCGACAAGTCTCAACGGAAACCACGATATAGCCCTGTATGCACAATCCAATAACAAACAACGTACTGACTCACCCAAATACTGAAACGCCAAAACGACATGCTTTAATGTGTGTCCAGACTAAAACGCTACAAACGTATGCACAGAATAACATTACCACCTTCACCAGACATGTGAATAGGGTAACGACATTCTCGTGTATATTGACGGCGTACAGTAAAACACTAAAGTGTATGTACCATGTGAGATTGTGAGATATGAATGTATACCAAGTATAAACGTGATAAACGAATACCAAGCCTAAACTGCTAGATACGTAAGCAGATTATAGCGATATGAACATGCACCCTGCACGAACAAGATAAATGCACCGCACCAACACCATAACTGCATGCCCAGAACAAACTACGACTGTAACCCCAAAACAGCTATATGAGCGTATGCGCAAAACAAACTATATAAGCGTACGCACAGAACAAACAATAAGCTTATGAAACTGTAAATGTATAAAATTAAAAGTGTGTGAAACTATAACAGCAAATCCACAGAACCAATTATATGAGTGTATTCCCAGAACAGCTATAAGCATGTGACTAGAACAAACTATTTAGGAATACACGAAAAGCAGAATCAACGCCCATTTGGACCATGACAGGATATAACCGTTATCAACTATATGAATGTGTGCCCCAAGCATCCAACATACACAAACATAAAGCTAACCGTATGAACATCATACACACTTAGGAATCACAAAAACCTCTCAGGAAACCAAACACTATAGTAAACAACATGCTATGGTAAGCAACCAAGTAACCAAAATGATATGGTAACAAACGCTATGGAAACAAACGCTATTTTAATAAAACACTATACTCCCATATGTGTGGTAACAAAGCTGTAGTAAAACGTAGTAATGCCAAATGACAATGCCATGGTAACAAAATGCTATAGTAACAAAAAGCTATTGTTACAAAAAACACTACAGTGACCAAACTCTAGTCAGAAATGTAATAACCAAAACCAGTAGTAAGAAATCGTGGTAACAAAACTAATTTAACAATGAGTAGTAAGACTGCAAGGCAACAATGTTGTAGGCCTTGCTTAAAACGGTGCTAACCTGAGCATAATAATACCATGGTAATGTCTGCGTAAAAAGAAATGATATAGCAACATAGCAAAAGTAACACGATTACCAAAGCTATAGTGACGTGTGCACAACTAAGAATGCTACAGTGACATGTGTGGTGACAATGCTATGGCAACGTAAGCGTAGTCCCAATGCCATAGAAGCATCTGCGCAGCAAGACTGCTATATCAGCAAAAGCGCAGTAAATACTACCGTGACACAAACATAAGTAATAATACCACCGTAAGATCAAACAGTTCTGAAAGTGATAGGAATTAAATGCCTAGTACCGGACATGCTGCACAACGGGAACCTGCCTTGCGCCCGCGGTAGACAGAGGAGCCCAGCCAGGAGCTCTGCATAATGCTGCCGTCCACATGACTTCCGGTGTGCCGTACTCTCGGGACCACAACACAATGATCACTGCCATAGTTCCAGCACTAGCTCCCCAATCCCCAGACACCTTACCATACTTTAGGCAGCCAAGCATCCCACCACGATGCAGCCTGCAGGGCTACAAGAGATGCTGAGCCTGCATGAACAGACTCAGTGAGGCTCTGGTAGCTTGAGCTGCCGAAGCTCTGAAAATGTGAAAATGGCAGGAGATTCGAATGGCTGCCATTCCCCACTTCTGCAACAGTCACGTACAGCGTGACGACAGACGTAACGTTGCAGCTGTAGCCAACAATGAGGCTTTTATGTACACTACGCCCCTCCCACAAATACAGACTAATAAGTTAGCCTTAACACACACACACATATATATATATATATATATATATATATATATACACACACAGTAGGCCAAAAAAAATTATTGAGTCAATCACCAATTGCGCAAGTTCTCCCACTTAAAAAGATGAGAGAGTCCTGTAATTATCATCATAGGTTATAACCTCAACTATGAGAGACAGAATGAGAAAAAAAAATCCATAAAATCACATTGTCTGAATTTTAAGGAGTTTATTTGCAAATTATGGTGGAAAATAAGTATTTGGTCACCTACAAACAAGTAAGATTTCTGGCTCTCAGAGACCTGTAACTTCTTCTTTTAGAGTCTCCTCTCTCCTCCACTCATTACCTGTATTAATGGCGCCTGTTTGAACTTGTTATCAGTATAAAAGACACCTGTCTACAACCTCACAGTCACACTCCAAACTCCACTATGGCCAAGACCAAAGAAAGGACACCAGAAACAAAATTGTAGACCTGCACCAGGCTGGGAAGACTGAATCTGCATTAGGCAAGCAGATTGGTTTGAAGAAATCAACTGTGGGAGCAATTATTAGAAAATGGAAGACATACAAGACCACTGATAACCTCCCTCAATCTGGGGCTCCATGCAAGATCTCACCCCGTGGTGTCAAAATGATCACAAGAACGGTGAGCAAAAATCCCAGAACCACACGAGGGGACCGAGTGAATGACCTGCAGAGAGCTGGGACCAAAGTAACAAAGGCTACCATCAGCAATACACTAGGCCGCCAGGGACTCAAGTCATGCAGTGCCAGACGTGTCCCCCTGCTTAAGCCAGTACATGTCCGGGCCCGTCTGAAGTTTGCTAGAGGGCATTTGGATTATCCAGAAGAGGATTGGGAGAATTTCATTTGGTCAGATTAAACCAAAGTAGAACTTTTTTGGTAAAAACTCAAATTGTCGTGTTTGGAGCAGAAAGAATGCTGAGTTGCATCCAAAGAACACCATACCTACTGTGAAGAATGGGGGTGGAAACATCATGCTTTGGGGCTGTTTTTCAGCAAAGTGACCAGGACGACTGATCCATGTAAAATAAAGACTGAATTGGGCTATTTATCGTGAGATTTTGAGTGAAAACCTCCTTCCATCAGCAAGGGCATTGAATATGAAACATGGCTGGGTCTTTCAGCATGACAATGATCCCAAACACACTGCCCAGGCAACAAAGGAGTAGCTTTGTAAGAAGCATTTTAAGGTCCTGGAGTGGCCTAGCCAGTCTCCAGATCTCAACCCCATAGAAAACCTTTGGAGGGAGTTGAAAGTCTGTGTTGCCCAGCGACAGCCCCGAAACATCACTGCTCTAGAGGAGATCTGCATGGAGGAATGGGCCAAAATACCAGCAACAGTGTGTGAAAACCTTGTAAAGACTTACAGAAAAGCTTTGACCTCTGTCATTGCCAACAAAGGGCATATAACAAAGTATTGAGACAAACTTTTGTTACTGACCAAATACTTATTTTCAACCATCATTTGCAAATAAATTCTTTAAAAATCAGACAATGTGATTTTTTGGATTTGTTTTTTCTCACTATGTTATTCATAGTTGAGGTGTACCTATGATGAAAATCACAGGCCATTTTAAGTAGGAGAACTTGCACAATTGGTGGCTACTAACCAGCACATGGAGTGTATATATATATATATATATATATATATATATATATATATATATATATATATAATATTTTGTTTAGTTTAAAATTGATTTATTGTCAACACAGAAAAGACAAAGAGCTTTGAATACTGAGAGCTGAACCACCAGGATTCTCTGATGAAGAATCCAAGTAAAACCTGTCGGGCTGGTGGGATACTATGTTTTTACCCCAATGCTGTATGCAACCTTTAAGGTTGTGGTTGCCACATGGGATACATACTAGGTTGGTATTTTAGTTTTGTAAAACCCTATACTGATGCTCATTTTTGCTTACATTTATGAGTATTTACTCCCTTTGCATTGCTATTGAAATTGTGTGCTATTATATTACTATACTGTTTACATTACATACCACTTATCTGAATGTCTCTTTTTCATTTTTTATTTGGGCATACAGATGTATATGTGATTGTTGGAGGGTAAGCTCTCAGTATTATTACTTCTTTTACTTTTCTCTCTGAATGATGAACGGATTACTTTATTTAAACTAAGCAAAACAATGTATCATTTTGTAATGCTGAAATAAAGATTGTGTTTTATTTTTCTCTATACTGTGGTCCAATAGTGGTTTTCTTTTTTTTTGTAGAAGAATAATTGTATAAATAAAGGAAAACAAAGCTGTGAAGGTTTTTGCTCTACTGTCTCAATTGTAAAAAAAAAAAAAGATTCACTAATAAAATCAGTGATAATTTACAGGACAATATTTTAAATGTGTTAAAATGATTGGAAACTTGTAATTTTGAGCAGCTGTTAAAATTATGAGCATGTTTGTTTTGTGCAAAAATTGGTCAAATTGTTGGCCACAATTTTTTTTTTCATATTTTTGACTAATCTGCAAGGTTCTTTAGATCCTCCACTCCCTTTAAAGAACTTTAAAGGGGTACTCCGGTGGAATTTAATAAAAAATGTTTAAATAAACTGGTGCCAGAAAGTTAAACAGATTTGTAAATTACTTCTATTAAAAAATGTTTACCCTTCCAGTACTTTTTAGCAACTGTATGCTACAGAGGAAATTCTTTTCTTTTTGAATTTCTTTTTTGTCTTGTCCACAGTGCTCTCTGCTGACACCTGATGCCCATATCAGGAACTGTCCAGAGCAGGAGAAAATCCCCATGTAAAACCTATGCTTCTCTGGACAGTTCCAGAAACGGACAGAGGTGTCAGCAGAGAGCACTGTGGACAAGACAAAAAAGAAATTAAAAAAAGAAAATAATTTCCTCCGTATCATACAGCTGCTAAAAAGTACTGGAAGGATTAAGATTTTTTAATAGAAGTCATTTACAAATCTGTTTAACTTTCTGGCACCAGTTAATTTAAATTTTTGAAAAAGTCCACCAGAGTACCCCTTTAACTCACCTCATAGATGGAACATCCCTGATTTGTTCCCTTTTTTCTCCACCACCTCTTTCCCCTTGCTGTTCCTTTAATTGAATGCTCTGGGGCCACTAAATATGTGTCAAAGTTTTTACACATATACCAACTCTCAAATACACAAATACCAACTCTCATCTCCTCTTGTGCAGACCCCATGACTTACCCCTAATTCTTCTACATACAGACGATAATCCTCCATAATTGTTACTTATTTATATATTTCATGTAAGATAATCATCTTAGTTTGTACTTTGTATTACAATGTTGGTGAAGATGACAGCAAGAAATACAGCACAAATTCTAAATCAATGACCATAAGCAATAAAACTAAATAAATAAATGTTGCTTCTCATATCTTTTCCTAAAGTGACAGAAAAAACTTACAATGAATTTGAACTTACAGCAGATATTTCCATTTAACAAATTGGTTTTCTGTTGAATGAAATCATGTTGTTTCTTTTGTTCTTGTTTATAATAATATTTATAAATAATAAAACAATAGTGATGTCATTTATCGGATTTCTGATAATTTATGATACAATGTAGCAGCTCTCCGGTGTAGTGATCCTCTGTGAGGTGAGTAGATATGAAGTATCTACCTCTCTCTCTATATATATATATATATACAGTATAAACACAATGGAGGGAATGGACTCCGGGAAACAATTGCTATTGCATCATTTATCTCCTGTGTTCTGAATCACTGAGGAGGAAAACTTCTGATAACTCGTATCAAAGTATTCAAAGTCAAAAGTAAATCTTTATAACATGTATTTAACTTGAAGTTTAAAAATAAAAAAATAATTAAAAATTAAATTAATTTATTAAAGTAATGTAAAATCTTCTAATCACATATAAAAAAAAACTTGTTACATGTCATAGAGACATATTTAACATAGTAACATAGTTCATAAGGTTGAAAAAAGACCAAAGTCCATCAAGTTCAACCTATATCCCTAATGAGTCCCTACTGAGTTGATCCAGAGGAGGCAAAAAACCCTCATACTAGAGGTAAAAATTCCTTTCCGACTCCAAATATGGCATCAGAATAAATCTCTGGATCAACGGTCTGTCCCTATAATTCTAATGTACATAACCTGTAAAGTTATTACTCTCCAAAAATGCATCCAGACCCTTTTTGAACTCTATTACAGAGTTCACCATGACCACCTCCTCAGGCAGAGAATTCCACAATCTCACTGCTCTTACAGTAAAGAACCCCCGTCTGTGCTGGTGTATGAGCCTTCTTTCATCTAGACGTAGAGGATGCCCCCTTGTTATATATACAGTCCTGGGTATAAATAGATCATGGGAGAGATCTCTGTACTGCCCCCTGATATATTTATACATAGTTATTAAGTCTCCCCTAAGCCTTCTTTTTTCTAAACTAAATAACCCTAATTCTGATAATCTTTCTTGGTACTGTAGTCCTCCCATTCCCCGTATTGCTCTGGTTGGCCGTCTTTGAACCCTCTTCAGCTCCACTATATCTTTCTTGTACACTGGTGCCCAGTACTGTACACAGTATTCTATGTGTGGTCTGACCAGTACTGTACACAGTATTCCATGTGTGGTCTGACCAGTACTGTACACAGTATTCTATGTGTGGTCTGACCAGTACTGTACACAGTATTCTATGTGTGGTCTGACTAGTGATTCGTACAGCGGTAGAATTATTTCCTTGTTGTGGGCATCTATGCCCCTATTGATGCACCCAATGATTTAATTTGCTTTGGCAGCAGCTGCCCGACACTGGTCCTTACAGCTAAATTTACTGTTAACTAAGACTCCTAAATCTTTTACCATGTCAGTCGTCCCAAGTGTTCTCCCATTTAATACATAATCCCAGCCTGGATTTTTCCTCCCCATTTGCATTACCTTACATTTATCAGTGTTGAACCTCATCTGCCACTTCCCAGCCCAAACCTCCAACCTATCCAGATCCATTTGTAACAGTGCACTGTCCTCTATTGTGTTTACCGCTTTACAGAGTTTAGTATCATCTGCAAAGATTGTTACTTTACTATTCAACCCCTCTACAAGGTCATTAATAATTATATTAAATAGGACATGACCCAAGACTGACCCCTGTGGTCCCCACTAGTAACAGTCACCCAATCAAAATAAGTACCATTAATAACCACCCTCTGTTTCCAATCACTAAGCCAATTACTTACCCACTTAAACACATTCTCCCCCAGCCCAATCCTTCTCATTTTATGCACCAACCTTTTATGTGGAACCGTATCAACTGCTTTGGAAAAATCCAGATATACGACATCCAGCAATTCCCCCTGGTCCAGTCTGGAGCTCACCTCCGTATAAAAGCTGATCAGGTTAGTTTGACAGGACCGATCCCACATAAAGCCATGTTGATATGGGTACAAGACAACGCTTCAGTATAGGGTGCAGGAGTACATCGGCGCTGAACCGACCCAAAACACAGCAGGTAAGAAAGTAAAATCCAATTTATTTGATGCAACGCGTTTCCCTGCGCAAGCACAGATTCATGCCTGATGAATCTGTGCTTGCGCAGGGAAACGTGGAGGGCCACACCAGGAGGGCCGCAGACGGACCATTGTATCCAAGCGATTTCCATTGTTGTGTATGAGGCTACACAACCACCCAGGGTGAGCAGTTTAAAATTAGCTTTTACTCTCCCCTCCCCCCATCTCCGGTGGTATTACCCTATGGAGCGCCTTCTCTCCTGTTTTTAGAAATGCTGATATGGGGTCATGCATTTATTTTTATTAAGATACTCCAGAATTGCATCCCTTAGAAAACCCTCAAACAATTTACACACAACGGAGATTAAACTGACAGGTCTATAATTCCTGGGGTCACCTTTTGATCCCTTTTTAAATATTGGTACCACATTTGCCATGTGCCAGTCCTGGGGAACAGTCCCTGTTACTATAGAGTCCCTGAATATTAAAAAATAGGGATCTGGCTATTACAGTACTTTAGAACACGGGGTGAATGCCATCTGGACCTGGTGATTTGTCCATTTTGATTTTTTGTAGGCGGCACTGTACTTCTTCCTGGGATAGACAGGTGACCTGTACTGGGGAGTTTACCTTATCTCGCTGTATTTCACCTGGCATTTCATTTTCCTCAGTGAACACAGTGGAGAAGAATTTGTTTAATATATTTGCTTTTTCCTGATCCCCGTTTATATTTGATTGATGAATTGGGGTCTTGGTGTTCAGTAGTAGAACGAGTCAGAAGATGTGTGCCCTTATTCTGTCCTCCCTACTTGTTCTATTGATCTGTCAGGGTCTGAACACTGAGACTCCTACTGATCAAAACTTTTAACACATACCTAGGACATGTCACACATTCTTACAACGGCAGGTATGTCTATATATTAAAGTAATATCCTGATTAACTTCTATGTTCAGGGGAGAGGTGCTTTATTATGAGGACCACAAGTATTGGAGCCAGCCATGTGTTTAACCACTTAAGGACCCAGGGTTTTTCCGTTTTTGCATTTTGTTTTTTTCCTCCTTACCTTTAAAAAAATCATAACTCTTTCAATTTTGTACTTAAAAATCCATATGAGGGCTTATATTTTGCGTCACCAATTCTACTTTGTAATGACATCAGTCATTTTGCCCAAACATCTTCGGCGAAACAGAAAAGAAAATCATTCTGAAACAAAATTGAAAAAAAACACACCATTTTGTAACTTTTGGGGGCTTCTGTTTCTACACCGTACATTTTTCGGTAAAAATAACACTTTTTTTTTATTTTGTAGGTCCATACGGTTAAAATGATCCCCTACTTTTATAGGTTTGATTTTGTCGTACTTCTGGATAAAATCATAACTACATGCAGGAAAATGTATACGTTTAAAATTGTCATATTCTGACCCCTATAACTTTTTTATTGTTCCATTAACGAGGCGATATGAGGGAAAAATTTTTGCACCATGATCTGAAGTTTTTGCATTTATAGGACTTATTGATCGCTTTTTATTCATTTTTTCATGATATAAAAAGTGACCAAAAATACACTATTTTGGACTTTTTGTGCGAATGCCATTGATCGTGCGGTTTAATTAACAATATATTTTTTATAATTCGGACATTTCCGCACACGGCTATAGCACATATGTTTATTTTTATTTACATTATTTTTTTTATTGGACAAGGGGGGTGATTCAAACTTTTATTAGGGAAGGGGTTAAATCATCTTTATTCCCTTTTTTTTTTTTTGCAGTGTTATAGCTCCCATAGGGGGCTATAACACTGCACACACTGATCTTTTATATTGAGCAGTGGTTTCTCATAGAAAACCATTGATTGATGATTCTGCCGCTTGACTGCTCATACCTGGATCTCGGGCACTGAGCAGTCATTTGGCGATCAGACAGCATGGAGGAAGGTAGGGACCCTCCAGCTGTCCTGTAAGCTGTTTGGGATGCCGCAACGATCCCGAACAGCTCCCTGAGCTAACTGGCATTAGTTTACTTTCACTTTAGAAGCGGCATTCATCTTTGAACGCCACGTCTAAAGGGTTAATAGTGTGCGACACCATGATCAGTGCCGTGCACTATTAGCCACGGGTCCCGGACGTTGGTAGAGGCCGGGCCCAACCCACTATGATGCGGGGCCATGCCGTGGCCCCGTGTTATAGAACGGGAGCGGACTCATGACGTACATGTACATCATGGGTCCTGTAGGGGTTAAAGGGGTACTCCACTGGCCAGTGTTTTGACTGCGTTCGGAGCTAAATGTTCAGAACCCTGTGCACGTGCTGCGGGGGTCGGCAATACCCCCTCATGATGTCAGGCCACGCCCCTTAATGCAAATCTATGGGAGGGGGCGTGACTGCTGTGAAATCACACTGTCCACTCAGGAAGCAACACTAATTGACAATCAATTTCACATGCTCTTGTGCAAATGTGTTGTAGATTAACCTCATCGTTCTTATACATAATGTATATACCGAAGCATAGAGAAATAACTCAGACAGAGCCATTGTGCTTTAGCGTTCTGTGTGCTGTCCACTGGGCTTTATTTCAAATCGTTCAAGCTTATATCACCTTTGTCATTAACATAAGTTCCCACCCCCTGCTAGGGGGAAAGGCATGCCACTCCTCAGTTTTTCCAGGGCTCTCTTTGTTCAAAATCTTAAGATGATGGGAGGGGTGATATGAGAGAGAGCAGATAGGGGAGGAGTGGACAAATAACAGGAATGTGGAGTCTTCACCCTAAATGGGCATTTTACATATACAGTATATACGATTTATATATACACACATATAAATCTATATAAATCTATCACAGTCCCCCCTAAAATGACCAATTTTCCCTTTCCCTAATTTCCATCATCCTAACTCATCTTCTCTAATGTGTTTTCTCAAACGTTTCACTGTACTTTAGACGACCCTTGGCTTATCCATGGACCCCCTTAGCCTCAGACTTTACACATATGGAGTCAGATGCTGTCCCTATGGGTCACTGGTGTTATAGATGGCATTGAAGCTCTGTAATCGGGTATAGGCTTCATCTGTAATCTCAAAGTCATCACTGGTGTGGCATTCTTGTCGGTCGTCTCACACTTCTTCTTATGGCAAAACACAACACACAACAAAGCAAGATTATTAGAATTATAAGTATGATTATTTTACCAGTCCTATACTGGCTGAGATATAGGCGCTACAAATCTCCCAAACATCTTGTATACCCCCGTTTTTCCTTTTACACCAAACATCATATCTAATGCCGAACCATTTTGGAATATTATAGCGGATGTGACTCTTAGTTGTTCAGTCTAACATTAAAGAGCATTTACAAAGAAATCCATTAATCTTAGTTGGTTATAATAGATATAATTAATTTTACTCATGGAAATCTGGGATATTATTGACTCAACTCTGTCTTTTTATTTGACTTCTAGTTATAAAACTCATCTGGGACCCCCCTTGGGACTCCTTTAATATACACAAAGGGATCAAAACTCCCAGCAGGGGCTGTACGTTTTCCTCGAAAGTGTGGTTTAGATTTCTTTGTAATATATCAAGTCCTCCGCTCGATCCCCTTTACCACTGCTCTAATGCTCCGACCAGGGAGGTGGCGTTCCTCTCCACGTGCAGCAGACAGACAATAGATGAGGTCCGGCACAATAGTAGCAGGTAAAATCCGGTGCTTTATTCAACATGCAGAATAGCAAATAGTACAGGAGACAGTCGCCTACGCGTTTCGGGCTGTTGAGCCCTTAGTCATAGCATAAAAACATAGTGTGATAATGGACTTATATACACAGATATCTAGTCACATGATCATTAACACAAAATTTTTTGTGTTAATGATCATGTGACTAGATATCTGTGTATATAAGTCCATTATCACACTATGTTTTTATGCCATGACTAAGGGCTCAACAGCCCAAAACGCGTAGGCGACTGTCTCCTGTACTATTTGCTATTCTGCATGTTGAATAAAGCACCGGATTTTACCTGCTACTATTGTGCCGGACCTCATCTATTGTCTAGATTTCTTTGTAGGTTTGATAATGGAAGTGTGTATAGGCAGACGTGTCTTGACTAATCTGTATTCCCCAGTTTAATTCCTTTCTAATTTAACTCTAAACTTCATATCCCAAAGTATCCGATAGTTACCATTTACTCATCCAGCTAGCTAGGTCTATCCTTTCTATAATCTTACACCAAGTACTCCTTTCCTTTATAACATTATTACTCACTGAAATACTTGTTGCGCCCCGCTATTTGTACATGTTCACCTACTGATTCTCCTCATACAACGTCACATCCTAACAATCCGTTGTGATTATCTTTCCCTTTGGAACAACCATGGTTATGCACAGACATAGATTTAACAGTTATCAGAGATACATCTATACGGGATCATCATATGCAATCTTCTCTTTCCTTACGTATTTCCTGCATAGGTTTTGAAGAAATGGGTGACAATTACAGAATCTGAACTAAGTACAGTTTCACAAAAGGTTCTTAATTGTATAATTTACTGTATCTATGGTTAGAGATCAGTACACTTAGACAAGGAGATACTGATACTGACCTACCCCAGGCAGTTAGATGAAGTCTACTCATATTCTCTGAAACAGGTAAGATGTTTATGGAGTGTGTTGGTCAGGTACCTTTATTGTTTTTACCTAGGTCATATGTCCGATGACGTCTGTACAAACCTTCTTTCTGCATTGTTGAATCCTGAGGCGACCCAATGTACTGACATTACTATGCACATAGCTCCCCTCTGCTTAGTGTATGGGGTCATATATGTTACCATGTGGTACAAGAGGGGATATGATAGAGACTTTTAAATACATAAAGGAAATCAACATGGTAAAGGAGGAGAGCATATTTAAAAGAAGAAAAACTACCACAAGAGGACATAGTTTTAAATTAGAGGGGCAAAGGTTTAAAAGTAATATCAGGAAGTATTACTTTACTGAGAGAGTAGTGGATGCATGGAATAGCCTTCCTGCAGAAGTGGTGGGAGTACAGTGAAGGAGTTTAAACATGCATGGGATAAGCATAAGGCTATCCTTCAGATAAGATAGGGCCAGGGACTATTCATAATATTTAGATTATTGAGCAGACTAGATGGGCCAAATGGTTCTTATCTGCCGACACATTCCATGTTTCTATGTTTCTAAGACTGCTGGCTCATACATTTTCTTACTAACTCCTTCCGGATGCCGTCTTTGCCCTGTACCACCTCTTTCTTCTTCCATTGGTCTCTCTCAGCATGCATAGCTGGTTCCTGGAAGAGACCTAACCAGAAAATTCCACATTACCCATCCACCTGTACACTTTGTACCATCATTGTGGGGGAACAGGAGCGCTGCAGCCTTGGCAGCCTCCTTCACCATTCAGTCCCCTTGGCTTTTGGGGCTGTTTCCTTCATGTGTCTCTGATCTTTACGATGGCCATTTTCTCTGGCAGCTCTCGGACTTTGAACACTTGAATTACAAATTTACAGATTGGTTCGCTCAGGGATTCAAGAACAATCTTACGTCAATAGGCCCATACTTGTGGGCGGTAATTAAAGTGTACCCGCACTCATTGTGTCATACTTTTAGATATCTTACACATCTCAGTGAATACCTTCAACTCTACTTCTCTGAACCACCAGCTCAGATCGAATGGTTTATTGTAGTAGAACTTCATTCTGCGTGTGGTCACCATATATCCTGTCTTATGTATTACATCTTTACATTACTTAGAACAAACTTACATTTATGACTCAGCATTAACCATGGATTCTCCGATATCCTATCATGGCTCTTGATTTTTTTATTTATTTAATTATTATTTTATTTTTATTTTTTTATTAATTATTATTTTTTAATCTTATGAGTTCAAGACAATCAGCATCTTCATATTATGTTAAATATCATTATAAAGTTATCCACTTAAAATTGATGTTATTCAAATAAATACAATGTAGAATGTATAGGTATATCACGTTGTGTATGCAGGTACTATAACACATCCAAGTTTAAACAGTAGATTTGTAGTTCCTTCAATTTAATTTGTGTTTCCTTAGACCAAGGCTGTTCTGTCAGTCTTCCTATAAGCCCCGCCTTTCTCCTCCCACTCCTCTATGTCACTGGTCCCCACCCCTTTGAGTCTGGCTTTTTGTCTTTCTTTAGTTTGTTCAATCCTCAAAAATTCTTGACCAATCAGTGCCTACATGGAGACATACCACACACATGTAACATGTAACAATATCAACATTTACAAATACTCAACATATAACACAGACAGGGCCCACATTCTCACCAAAAACAAAATGTAAAAGAATAAAAATATATATACAGAGCTCTTTCAAAAATTGGGAAAAAATCATCTTCAATGTGCATTATTTATAATCAATAAACCATTAGCTGATTTTAAATGCTTAAAGTAATATTCATTAATTAAACAGTGATAACTTTTTCATTTATTTTATGTTTTATTTTATTCTCCTTGGCCAAACTTCTCTCGTTACTCCTATAATATAATCAGATAGTCAATTGCATTTCCTTATAAATTTCCTTTTTTTTTATCCATCTTGCATTGCTGCGAAAACAAACTTATTAAGAGATTAATAAAATATCATCAAGTAGTTTCATTGTGACATAATCATGTACATACACAGTTTCACCTAAATCCATTCACTGGTCATACTCCGTGTATTTCTAATGTATCATATATGTTTCAATTGACTAGATGTGTTAAAAATGGCTGCTGGGGAGTGGAGGTGAGAACTAATTGTATGAACTAAAATGACTGCTGTGGGAGGAACTTCACTTTTGGGAGTGCCAAAATGGCTGCCCCCATACAGAATAAGCATGTGTCAGAGACTAGCAGCCTCATGGAAAGAGACAGAGAGAAAGCATGGAGTGAAGAAAGGTAAGATCTGGGTTATAACTTTAGGGATTAGTATTAGGGTGTCACTCCATAAGGGATTCTTAGCTCCATAATAATAATAATAATAATAATAATAATAATAATATTATACAGACCAATTTTCACACTCCCTCCCCCCTGCTTAATACAAAGACTTTCTTAATTGAAGATATGATAATTCTCACCATCCTGTCACCAGTTTATAAACAAATGTATGTCTGTACATCGGTGTTAACTTCAATACCTAAATATTTGCATCATATTTTCAACCAACACCTTATGCCTATCTATTCGCCTCACATTCTTTTGTCTATCTATATCCATTCAGATGGTTACAATATAACTAAGTCACATCACAATTATTCTCAAGAATCACGATGTTATATATAACTGTATATTACACTGCTATTTATATATAAATCTTCTTATTCTATCAACCATCAATATATTTCAAGCTTGCAACTGCCTTTATCTACAATTGATCAATTCCATTTTAAACTCACCACATGCTTTCCATCAAACTTCATTTCCTCCACTCCATACAACTCCCTGCAATTCTCTTCCCCCACTTCCTCTCCATATGCAATTCTATAAGTGAAGTCAGGTTTCTCCTGCACATTCCAAAAAAAAAAAAAAAAAAAACTGCAGCTATATAGCCCCCTCTGTCTCCTAAAAACCAGAAACCAACAAGCTTAGGGTGTCCCCAGCTGTTGCAAACTAAAACCCCTCTCAAAAACCCCTTACTTTTAGGAGATATCTTTAAAACACTAATACATTGGATCTAGTATTAGAAGGGAACTTATTTCCCCCTCTTCGTCTGAATTAGCTAATTTTCATGGACACATTAAGACAAAACAAGACAAGACACATATCAATCAATTATATGGGACAAGTTCCAGAAGTCTGCTATTGCTGGGAAAATCCCTTGTACCCCCAGTCCTAGACGAGCTCTAATTATGACGTTTTACCAGGTGACCAGCACCAAATCCGTCCTAGATCACTTATGTATTTAGGACTCTGTCCTAAACATTCTAATGATGCCTAAACATCCCAATGATTACTTACGACAACGTACTCCGCAACTCAACTCCCCAATGAACAGTCCCAATTCCACTTATTCACTCACACACACTTCATGCACACTCGGGCAGTAAGATAGATACATTATACATGGGTAATTGGCTGGATGAGAATTTATCTGTCTTTCTCTGTTAGGTCACATGCAAGTCAGCTAGCTCAGCATGACAAAACAAAGGGGAGACATGGGTGTTTTTGGCTAGGTACAAGTATGTCCTACCGTACGCCTGGAGTTGATAAAATCCCATCTGCGTCCATCTTTGTTCCATCGTCTGGTCTCACTTTGACCTGACCTGCACATGAGGCCTATAATCCAGCCCCACGCTAATTGGGCGACATCTGTTGTAGATCAACCTCATCGTTCTTGTACATAATGTATATACCGAAGCATAGAGAAATAACTCAGACAGAGCCATTGTGCTTTAGCGTTCTGTGTGCTGTCCACTGGTCTTTATTTCAAATTGTTCAAGCTTATATCACCTTTGTCATTAACATAAGTTCCCACCCCCTGCTAGGGGGAAAGGCATGCCACTCCTCAGTTTTTCCCGGGCTCTCTTTGTTTAAAATCTTCAAATGATGGGAGAGGTGATATGAGAGAGAGCAGATAGGGGAGGAGTGGACAAATAACAGGAATGTGGAGTCTTCACCCTAAATGGGCATTTTACATATACAGTATATAAGATTTATATATATATATATATATATATATATATATATATATATACACACACATATAAATCTATATAAATCTATCACAAATGGAACAGACAACAGGTGGAAATTATAGGCAATTAGCAAGACACCCCCAATAAAGGAGTGGTTTTTCAGGTGGTGACCACAGACCACTTCTCATTTCCTATGCTTCCTGGCTGATGTTCTGGTCACTTTTGAATACTGGCAGTGCTTTCACTCTAGTGGTAGCATGAGACAGAGTCTACAACCCACACAAGTGGATTAGGTAGTGCAGCTCATTCAGGATGGCACATCAATGCAAGCTGTGGCAAGAAGGTTTGCTGTGTCTGTCAGCGTAGTGTCCAGTGCATGGAGGCACTACCAGGAGACAGGCCAGTACATCGGGAGACCTGGAGGAGGCCATAGGAGGGCAAGAACCCAGCAGCAGGACCGCTACCTCCGCCTTTGTGCAAGGAGGAGCACTGCCAGAGCACTGCAAAATTACCTCCAGCAGGCCACAAATGTGCATGTGTCCACTCAAATGGTCAGAAACAGACTCTATGAGGGTGGTATGAGCGATGGGGGTTGTGCTTACAGCCCAACACCTTGCAGGACGTTTGGCATTTGCCAGAGAACACCAAGATTGGCAAATTCGCCACTGGCGCCCTGTGCTCTTCACAGATGAAAGCAGGTTCACACTGAGCACATGTGACTGACGTGACAGAGTCTGGAGACGCCATGGAGAACGTTCTGCTGCCTGCAACATCCTCCAGCTTGACTGGTTTGGCAGTGGGTCAGTAATGGCGTGGGGTGGCATTTCTTTGGGGGGCCCGCACAGCCCTCCATGTTCTTGCCAGAGGTATCCTGACTGCCATTAGGTACCAAGATGAGATCCTCAGACACCTTGTGAGACCATATGCTGGTGCGGTTGGCCCTGGGTTCCTCCTAATGCAAGACAATGCTAGACCTCATGTGGCTGGAGTGTGTCAGCAGTTCCTGCAAGAGGAAGGCATTGATGCTATGGACTGGCTTGCCTGTTCCCCTGAATCCGATTGAGCACATCTGGGACATCATGTCTTGCTCCATCCACCACAGGCTGTCCAGGAGTTAGTGGATGCTTTAGTCCAGGTCTGGGAGGACATCCCTCAGGAGACCATCCTCCACCTCATCAGGAGCATGCCCAGGCATTGAAGGGAGGTCATGGGCACGTGGAGACCACACACACTACTGAACCTCATTTTGACTTGTTTTAAGGACATTACATAAAGTTGGATAAGCCTGTAGTTTGGTTTTCCACTTTGATTTTGAGTTTGACTCCATATCCAGACCTCCATGGGTTGATAAATTTGATTTCCATTGATAATTTTTGTGTGATTTTGTTGTCAGCACATTCAACTATGTAAAGACAAAAGTATTTCATATGATTGATTGGTTCATTCATTCAGATCTAGGATGTGTTATCGCAGTGTTCACTTTATTTTTTTTTGAGCAGTGTATATATTTTCTGTAGCGAGGGCCCGGCGCATGCACAGTTACACTGCGCAGAGCGCTTTCCGGTGATGCACAGCTCTCACGTTATCAGGACATGAGAGCTGCCTAAAATCTTCCGTGCATGCCCTCTGCACACAGAGCGCAGCGCTCAGGGGGCGTGTAACTTCACATCACTAAGATGTGGAGTTGAAGAAAATGCATATGTGAATAAGGGGGGAGGGCTTAGGCACCTTCCTCTGGGACCCAAAGTATGACTGCCGGCGGGACACAGACCTTCAGAGCGCAAATAAGGGGGTTAATTACTGGACTTTGCAGGATGAAAACTCAGCGGCAACCCAACAAAAGAATTTAAGTGACCCCTGTATGGACTCCTGTTCACCCACACTATAACCCAGTGTATTAGGTTTAGTGTGGGCGAACTTGCCGACAGTTTTCCTTTTAAAGGCTTAAAACAGATTTTGCACTGACAGAACAGATGCAGAATACTCTCTTTGATGTTTTACTAAAATTTTTATATATGTGGTTCCTACTCATATTTGGGTTGTTCCCTGCTTAATGTCCCTCACAGACATCTTCACCTACCACCTGCTATCTCTACAATGATTGTTGAAGCTATGTGCATAGGCTTTTTTTAAACAAACTTTATTCACAATATGCAATGTACATCAATAAGGATCATGACAGAAATACAATTCCAGATAATAAACAGAACATTTTCCATCGTAAGTGTCCATTGTAAAGTAGCATGTTGGAGTTTTTTAACATAATGCAATACTGTTACATAGAACAGAATTATATAATCATTAACACAAAAATCATAACCGTAAAAACTCTGGTATAGAGACTCTAGGGTATAGATATTCTCCACCGCTTTTCAGAGGTGTCAGCAGAGAGCACTGTTGTCAAATAGAAAAGAAATTCAAAAATAAAAGAACTTTTTCTGTAGTATACAGCAGCTGATAAGTACTGGAAGAATTAAGATTTTTAAATAGAAGTAATTAGAGATGAGCAAATCGAATCTGACAAATCTGAATTTTTTATGATTTTCATGAAAAATTTGATTTGTAATGAATCTGAGTATCGCCGCGATTCGATCAAACAAATCATTTCATTAAGCTCCATTTAGTGCTGTCCAGGAGATCTTGGATGGTGGCTACACGTGTGAGGACATGGGGCAAGGGATTGTGGGAAGGTGTGTAGGAGGGATGACCCTGAATCACATGCAGGATGCAGCATATCAGCAGCCAGCCCCTGTGATGTCACAGCCCTATATAATAGGCAGCCATCGCTGCAAACAGGCATTTGTGGGATTCTTAACACAGAGAGCAGACAGTGTGTGTTCCAGAGAAAAAAAAGCTTTACAGCAGCGAATTGATTTGCAGTGAGAGGCCTGAGCTCCCATTATCAGCTAGCGGTCGTGTCTCGACCAGCAACCCATCTGCCGTCATCGATTGATTAACACGCTCATTGTCACGATTCGGCTGGCTGGAGGTGGATCCTCTGTGCCAGAGAGGGATTGGCGCGGACCATGTCGTTGGACTGGTTCTACTGGTATTCACCAGAGCCCGCCGCAAAGCGGGATGGTCTTGCAGTGGCGGTAGCAACCAGGTCGTATCCACCGGCAACGGCTCAACCTCTCTGACTGCTGAGATAAGCGCGGTACAAGGGAGTAGACAAGAGCAAGGTCGGACGTAGCAGAAGGTCAGGGCAGGCAGCAAGGATCGTAGTCAGGGGCAACTGCAGGAGGTCTGGAACACAGGCTAGGAACACACAAGGAAACGCTTTCACTGGCACAATTGCAACCAGATCCGGAAAGGGAGTGCAGGGGAAGTGAGGTATAAGTAGGGAAGTGCACAGGTGAAGGTACTGATTAAAACCTAATGCGCCAATCAGTGGAGCACCGGCCCTTTAAATCGCAAAGACCCGGGACAGCAGAGACGGGGAACAGGTCTGGTAAGCGAGTCAGGATGCGCATCGCGAGCGAGCGCATCCCGCATCGCGAATCGCATCCCGGCTGGGAACATTATCGCAGCGCACCCAGTCGGCAGGTCTGACCGGGCGCTGCAAATAGGAGAACTCTGTGAGCGCTCCGGGGAGGAGCGGGGACCCGGAGCGCTCGGCGTAACACTCATCCACTTCATTACAAGTGACATCTGACACCCCACACAGTCAGTGGGTTCCTCAGACAAAACCCTCAGTTGGCATGGCCAGGGAGCAGTCCCTGTCCTCCCATTGCCTCTGTCCTATGCTGTTCCCTCCCCTGCAGAAGTATCAGAAGTACAGCTCCACTATTTAGTGAGGATGATCTACTAGAGGACAGTCAGCAGCTACTGCCCAGGCAAGAAGGGGTGGAGACATCCGTCGCTACCTCTGCTAGGCAGGCAAGTAGTGATAAGGAGAGTGATATGTGAAGTGGTGTTGCAAGTGTTCAGACTCCTGAAACAGACAATGTTGAGGAACCTGAGGAGGACATCAGTGACGTGCAAAATTTTAATTGAAGATTTTGAATAGATTCACAAGTTTAATGTGTCAGCAGCATGAGGAGATGCTCATGGTTGTATGTGCCCGTAGCATTTGCTTTGAACTAATACTGTATGACAACCAAAGAAATATAACTAGGAGATTACATAACGGCACAATGACAGAGCCTGGGGGTAGCAGCAGCATGAGGAGGACATATGGTGGCAGAATGACACAGTATAAATGTGGCGGCAGCAGGAGGAGACCCCATATAGGCAGAATGACACAGCCTGGAAGTGGTATCAGCATAAGGAGAACATATGGTGGCAGAATGACACAGCCTGGAGGTGGCATCAGCAGCATCAGGAGTCCTGAAAGTGACCCGGTCTTAGGATAAGATATATGGACCCCAAAAAAAGTTTGAAATACAAAAAAAAAAGGAGAGCGGTACAAAATATACCATGTGCCACCTACACTACCAAGTATTGATATGATGCAAAAACCTCTAAAAGGTAGAAGCAAACAACGTATGGTCCATTGTAACTGGTGGTGGTAAAAACTTTCCCTGTAAGGCCCTACTCTCGCCCTATTAATTCCCTTCTTGGCAAGAGTTACTCGTCCTAAAAGGGCAGCCCCACACAGGAAACTCTTTCTTTCAGCGAATAAAGTATCTTTCTATGAGATTGCTCTCCTGTAGGACAGCCCTTTGACATTCCAATATTGTTAAAATAATGGGGTGGGAGATAAGTAACAGAGGGAATGAGGAGAAGGGTCCAGCAGCCATATCAACATACACCTCAAAGAGAGCCATGTGAGCTATTAGTGAAGAGAGCATTAAAGGGGTACTCCGCTGCTCAGCATTTGGAACAAAATGTTCCGAACGCTTAGAGCCGGCGCCAGCAGCTCGTGACGTCATAGCTCCGCCCCTTCAATGCAAGTCTATGGAAGGGGGAGTGACAGCCGTCCCACCCCCTCCCATAAACTTGAATTCAGGGGTGGGTGTGACGTCATGAGGGTGCGGGGCTATGACGTCACAAGCTTCTAGCTCCTGCTCTAAGCGTTCGGAACATTTTGTTCCAAACGCTGAGCAGCGGAGTACCCCTTTAATATAGTCAGACGATAAAAGGTAAGCAACAAAACATAGGAGCAGTATAGTCCACTAGTTGAGCAGGCAACTAAAAGCGAGAATCATTAAACGTGACTTCACTTCTTCTGCGGATAAATTGAGGAAGCTCACATCCTACTAATAAGACTTCATCTAATAGAATTTACGAGAGAGATGTCCTAGGCACTTATAGAGGCTCAGCTGTTCAGGGTATGCTTAAAAAGACCCCTCCTCCCACACCGGCGGCCTCAAGAGTAGTGTTGAGCGTGAATATTCTAAATGCAAATTTTTACTGTGAATATTTAGAATATAGCGATATATATTCGCTATGACGAATGTCAGGGTCCGGATGGGTATACTGTGAGGATACTGGTGGTGGATCCTCTGTGGGGTGATGACGTGGGCCGTACCAGGGGAACGGAGTCTAAGGGGTTACTGGTTTTCACCAGAGCCCGCCGCAAAGCGGGATGGACTTGCAGCGTCAGGTAACCCCCAGGTCGTTCCACCCGATAGCGACTCAACCCCAACTGACGGCTGAGACAGGCGCGGTACAAGGGATTAGGCAAGAGCATGGTTGGACGTAGCAGAAGGTCAGGGCAGGCAGCAAGGATCGTAGTCAGGGGCAACGGCAGAGGGTCTGGAACACTGGCTTGGGGCATACACAGGAACGCTTTCACTGGCACTGAGGCAATAAGATCCGGCAATGCTGGGAAGGGGAAGTGAGGTTTTATAATGTGGGCACAGGTGTGAGCGCTGATTGAGCCAGGCGCCAATCAGTGGCGCACTGGCCCTTTAAATCGCAGAGAGACGGCGCGCGCGCCCTAGGGAGCGGGGCCGCGCGCGCCAGGACTGAGCCGACGGGGCACAGGACAGGTGAGGTGACTGGGATGAGAGCCGCGAGCGTCCCGCCGGTAACACTGATGCAGCGCTCCCGGTCAGCGGGTCTGACCGGGGCGCTGCAAGAAGGTGAACGCCGCGAGCGCTCCGGGGAGGAGCAGGGACCTGGAGCGCTCGGCGTAACAACGAATAATCATTTTTTTTCTTTCTTCACAGTACACATCACAACAATGATGTGTACTGACCAGCTTGTGGTCCAAAGAAGGCTGCAATATTATTTACTGTGTGAGTTGGTGTGGAGCCTGAATATGCAAATATTTGTGATTATGGGCACTTCCAGAGGACACTGCTCCCTCCCTTCTTTTAGATTTAGATAGGGTAGGTTAGTTTAGCAGATAGGTTCTAGTGTAGGGTATATTGTTAGTCAGTTGAAAGATATAATCACACATGCGCACTTTGGGACGAATATTCCTCCATATATTTGTGAAACATTGCAAATTTGAATGTGGCCCTTCGCTCATCACTATTCAAGAGACAGGAAATACCATGCAGACAGTATTCAATATAAAAATAGAGTGGAGGGGGGGGTGACCAGACATTACAGCCCGGGGAGAGTACAGAGAACTGAGAAGTCTTAAATAAGTCACTGCCCCCATCATGATAAACCACCCCCTGCCTTTATTTTTTATTATTTTTTTGTTTTCAACCTTGATATTGCTCTGTATTTTCAGCTCCGTTTCAGTCAGATTCACAGACTGGGAAGGGGTGTTCCCCAGCAGGCGTGACATCTTCTGAAGCCATACATGGGAGAACTTCCTCCCTCACTCTGCTACACACAGCCCAGAGCAGTTCAGTGTGTGAGATGAGCTATGATTGGACAAGGCTGTGTGGCTGTGTGGGACACATGCACTGAGCCCGATTGGTCCTATGTCTCTGCTCCTTGATAGGCTTACCAGCTTGGCTATATGATAATGTGCAGCTGGGTAACAAAGGAATTTTTATTTGGTTTGCTTAACACCTTTTAGAAAGTTTTGTTGTTCTTTCATAGTGGAATTTAAGGTGTTTCTGAACCAGGTTAATAGGGAAGGTGTCAGGATCCGGGTACTGAGAGGATACTGGTGGTGGATCCTCTGTGTCAGTGGGGTGATGACGTGGGCCGTACCAGGGGAACGGAGTCTAAGGGGTTACTGGTATTCACCAGAGCCTGCCGTAAAGCGGGATGGACTTGTTGCGGCAGGTAACCCCCAGGTCGTTCACCCCGATAGCGACTCAACCCCAACTGACTGCTGAGATAGGCGCGGTACAAGGGATTAGGCAAGAGCAAGGTCGGACGTAGCAGAAGGTCAGGGCAGGCAGCAAGGATCGTAGTCAGGGGCAACGGCAGGAGGTCTGGAACACTGGCTTGGGACATACAAGGAACACTTTCACTGGCACAATGGCAACAAGATCCGGCAATACAGGGAAGGGGAAGTAAGGTAATATAGACCAGTGCACAGGTGAAATGACTAAATTTGGGCCAGGCACCAATCAGCGGCGCACTGGCCCTTTAAATCGCAGAGAGCCGGCGCGGGGCCGCGCGCGATGGGACTGGACAGACGGAGGACGGGTCTGGTAAGCAGGCTGGGATGCGAACCGCAAGCGGGCGCGTCCCGCATCGCGGATCGCATCCCTGCTAGAGACACTATCGCAGCGCTCCCGGTCAGCGGGTCTGACCGGGGCGCTGCGAGCAGGTAAACACTGCGAGCGCTCCGGGGAGGAGCGGGGACCCGAAGCGCTCGGCGTAACAGAAGGTGGATATTATATATTTCTCTTTGTTGAATATGAAGGTAAAATAATGCTTTTGGCATTCATTATTGTACCTCTGCCCTACTCATGGACAGTCCTCACATTTACTTACAAGTTACTTACTACTCACATGTATTGTTCTACTATATGTAGTCAATTAACAAACTTGTAATGTTTACTAATATATCTAATTGATATTAATTTGCATATATAATTGTATTTATTATTCATTTATGTTTATAACCTTATAACCAATAAATCTGCATACTTTTATAATACCTGTGTATTATTGTATATTGCAAAACTACATCCTTAAGCGTTAATGTCATCCCGTCATAACAAGAACTTGTTGAATTCATCGGACTCAGATGTGAATTGTATTGATTGGTCATAATTTTGATATTTTTGATCATTTTCATAATTTTTCATAATTAATTTTTGTATGACCATAATTCCTAATTGAGTTATTACCACAAAACAAGATGGAGGCACTGCTGAGATATGATTGAGAGATGACAGATTAATGATTAAACATTAATGACAGATTAAGTAATTTTGCAATATTACTAATTGTGGCTGTGTTAAACTAACTCTGTGTTATTCCACGCCAAGCATTATGTTAGCAGTGGCAGGGTGTAATTATGCCAAGTGTAGTTTGGTTATTGTACACTGTTCTAATGAGTACGCCATCTAGTGGTTGTTAAGTTAACAGTGAGTCCAGAATTTTCATGTTTGTCTTTGTTGGCATCAGAATGCCTAAAGCCAGATCACATATTCAAACCCTTAGAAAGTCTATACATAGTTACATAGTTACATAGTTAGTACGGTCGAAAAAAGACATATGTCCATCAAGTTCAACCAGGGAATTAAGGGGTAGGGGTGAGGCGCGATATTGGGGAAGGGATGGGATTTTATATTTCTTCATAAGCATTAATGTTATTTTGTTCCATGAATTTATCTAATCCTGTTTTAAAGCTGTTAATTGTTCCTGCTGTGACCAGTTCCTGAGGTAGACCGTTCCATAAATTCACAGTCCTCACGGTAAAGAAGGCGTGTCGCCCCTTGAGACTAAACTTTTTCTTCTCCAGACGGAGAATATCAGACATCAATGTCTGGTATTAAAGGGGTTAAACCCATACCAGAACCACAGATGAGTTTGTTGCTATAAGGTGTTATTACACGACAAGTAAATCAATTGGAGGAAGTTGTTTTGTCTATGTTAAACACAATTGATTTTTATATCACCTGAAATTAATTGTAAAATTGTCCAGAGATGTTCAAGACGACATAGGGAACATATTTAGGTATTCTCCTATTAATTCCTGGCCCACCATCTCCAATAGTTGGAGATTTACCCCAATAAGTGTAATGGACTTATTAAGTTCCCAGATTACAGGAGGGTTGAGTTTAGTAGCTCAGGGTGTGGCAGGAGGATAATAGAAAACTTTATGATAAAGTTTGACCCGATATATGCAAGTTGGAGTAAACATGTTTCTTGATAAAAGTTTATTGCAGGATTCTAACTGTACAATCTGCAATTGTTGCAGATATATAAATCCGCAAGGGGGGTGATTGTATTGCTTACCTGTATCTAATTAATTGTTTCAGATTGTAAAATGTCTTTTCACATATTTGTGAGTTTCTTTCACCAAGAAATTGGTGCAACCCATGCAAATGAAGAGGTTGACCAAGCTTCTCAAGCTGTGCGACAACACGCAACCCAAACTTTTTTTGGACATTAAACACCATTTATAAATAAAAATGTATTTGTGTGAGTCAAAACAGTTTGGACTAGTTTGTTTATAAACAGTTTCAATAATTAAAATTATTCAGGTAGTTATTGGTTATGAGCTTGGCTGCTGCATTGATTTAAAAACAAGATTTTAAAATTATAAAATATATATATATATATATATATATATATATATATATATATATATATCACCCACTAACTGTACAAAATGTTTTCAAGTAATAAACCAAGTTACTTTCACACAAAACACAATGGCAAACAGTCTCTTGTTAGAAATCACTCCATTTTTGGAATTTCACTTGGCCTCTTGGCTGTCCGTTAAAAACTCATGCTTTTTCTGGAATGATTTTGGAAAAACTACGAGTATTTTTTGGTTTTTGTCGGTAAAATGCCAATTTTTGCATAAAACACGCCCATTTCAGAGTGAAAAAGACCCACTCAGATTGGTTTCTAAAGTGTCGGTTGTGCGGCGTTAAATTTGGTCGCATAAATAGTCGCACAGACATTGCGAATAAAATTTAGCCGCAATAACCGAGAAAAAGTGATGGTTGGGCTTTGGTAAATGAGGGCCTGTGTCTCTATTAAACTACTGGCGTCCTGCCAAATTCACTAATGTCTTCTATCACAGACTAACTGGAGTTGATCATTAGTTCTTTATAACTCAATCTCTCAGAGACTGTCCTGGCTGGGATCCCATTCACACATATAAACAGTTATGGAAATGTTAGGGAGGGTCATGGAAATGTCTTATAGGCAGAGAAACTCTCATGTTATACTTTCCTGTATACACGCTTGTTCAAGACACGCCTTACTGCAGTGGCTTGTTTGAACTACTGGTGTCCAGCACCTACCCACTAATAGTGTCCTCTCTTACTCAATTTCCCTGAGACTCAGCCCTCTTCTCGAGAACACACACACATACCAGGGCAACAGATATGACAGGTTCAGCAAAACGACTCAGAACAAGAACTTTTACCTGTCTTGTTTGTTGGCCTCTGTCATCTTTTTAAGTGAGAGAACTTTTTTACTTTTTTTGCCCCACTGTATATGAAGCTAATAATGAATTACATAAATATTTCTATATTCCTCTATAGACCAGAACCCTGGAGACTCCTCAGACGATAGCAGAGATATCTCCAGGGGGTTCTTCTACCTGGTCCCTTGTCTTCATCTTGTAGATAAATATCGGCAGGTAATGCTTCACATTCAGGGGTCTGGTGGTCATAGAAGCTGACGCTGCTCCTGTGTATCATTGTCCTCCATCCCCCCAGAGACCTGAAAGCAACAAGAAAAGATAGTTATCTGGAAATGAAGAATAAAGAAATATCTGATGTACGTAACATTTCTATAATAATACACAAGAAATACTTTAGTATTTTTTTTTTTTTACCAAATAACTAAAACATTATCATCAATATACACAGATCAGCCATCATAATAAAATTACCAGCCTACTGTTGTATAGGTCCCTTTTCATCTCTCCAAAACATCTCTGCACTATCGAGGTCTGGACTATACAAGACCTATGGATGTGTTCTGTGATATCCTGCACCAATATTTTAGCAGCAGATTTTTTTCCTGGAGGTGTGATCTCCATTGATAGGGCTTGTTTGTCCAGCATATCCCATAGGTGCTTGAGATTCAGCATTCATTCCTGAAGTATTTTTGCAGTGTGGCTGGGGCAGAGGCTACTGTTATCATAAAATGCTCCTGCCCTGAAGAGGATGACTTGGTCTGTACAATGCTTAGGTGCGTGGTACATGTGCCAGTAAAAACCACACGTTGTCGGGTTCCAAGATTTTCTGGACAAACATTGTCCAGAGCATTCACACTCTTTCAGATGGCTTACCTACTTCACATAGTACATCCTGGTACCATCTAAGAGAAGGGATGCACACACATCTGCCCATTCATATGATTTGAGCTTTTTTTTTTATCACACCAGGCCTCCTTCTTCCATGGTTCCATGTTCCAGTTCTGGTGCTCACACACCCATTGTAGGTGCTTGTGGCGGTTGACACCAGTTAATTATTGCCAATTTCTTTCATAGCAAAAGTACTTTACAATGCCAGCAAAGTAGTAATGTCTTTTTAGAACAATGCAATGATATAAATTCACAATATAATATGCATTTGGTCTACCCCATTTTGTATTAGTAATGTATAAAGTCCATTGTAAGTCTAGTTATGTTAAGAGTCTTTTTGTCTTGGCTTTTAACACTATATATATCTACATACAGGAGAACAACAGGACAGAGGTCACAGAGTTCCTTCTCTTAGGATTTCAGGTCAGTCGAGGTTTAAGACTTTTCCTGTTCTGTCTGTTCCTTGTGGTTTATTATCTGATAATATGTGGGAATCTCCTGATCATCACCCTGGTGTCCACCAGCAAGAACCTCCACACCCCAATGTACTTCTTCATTTCACATCTGTCCATCTGTGACATCTTGTTATCCACAGTTATTGTCCCCAATTTGTTCTACATCCTACTGAATAATGGGGGGACCATGACTTTTATTGGTTGTATCACTCAGTTTTACTTCTTCTGTGCCTCAGAAGGATTTGAGTGTCTTCTCTTAGCTGTGATGTCTTATGACAGATATGTGGCCATTTGTAATCCTCTCCGTTACTCCTCTATCATGACAAGTGGACATTGTGTTATACTGACCGTCATCTCTTGGTTGTTTGGATCTTTCAGTGTTTTGATTTACACTATAATAACAGCAAAACTTGACTTCTGTGGATCAAACATCATTGACCATTTCTTCTGTGACCTTGTCCCTTTACTAGAACTTTCCTGTTCTGAAACCTTCAATGTTCACTTGGTGATGTATTTATTAAGTATTCCAGTTGTCTTTATTCCATCTACAATCATTGTCGTGTCTTATACTTATATTGTCCTAACAATCCTAAGGATCCCATCCAATACTGGTAGACAGAAAGCCTTCTCCACCTGTAGCTCCCACCTCATTGTGGTCTCCATATTCTATGGGACATTGCTCAGTGTTTATATGGTCCCAACAAAAGGCCGAACACTGACCATGAGTAAAATCCTCTCCCTGCTATATACTGTGTTTACTCCATTGGCCAACCCCATTATATACAGTCTGAGGAATAAGGACATTAGGAAAGCCGTACAGGAAACACTTCATAAACGGTTGATTTGGTAAATTATCTACAATACTATGTATAGGTAATGCAAAAATAGAATTAAACACAAATCTTCTATATAAAACTAACCTCATCATCATGGCCACAGGATGGAGGCTCATTGTTTGCTTTATAACAGTCCTGTAAGGCATTGCATGGCATCATCATTAAGGGAGAACATTTATTTGTATGTTTCGCAGATTGATGTCTGGCTTTGCCCACAAGATTTTCTTATGCCCTCTTATTTCTTGCCCTATCAGTGGTGAGCACAGCTCACACATCAGTATAGTGCTCACTGCTCCCAGAGGAATTACCCGACCGGCTACAGATTTGGTTCTGTTAAAGGGGTACTCCGCCCCTAGACATCTTATCCCCAGTAAAAAGGATAGAGGATAAGATGTCTGATCACAGGGGTCCCACTACTGGGGACCCACACAATCTCCCTGCTGCACCCGGCATTCGTTTAGAGCGTTGGTGCAGCATTGAAGGCTCGTGATGTCACAGCCACGCCCCTCAATACAAGTCTTTTTAACCTTACAAACTAACTATGTAACTGAGAGCTGTTTTACAGAAATGAGAAGGGGGCATTGGAGAGAAAAGCAAGTGGAGGGCACAGAAACTGTATGCAGGTACTTTTCACCAGAATGTCCTGATTATCTAGATCCTTTTCTTATTTTGTGTTGCTTTATTCTATTTCATTTATAGGGACTATTTTGTGATACTATTATTGAGGTTCATTTCTCATTTCTTCTAGCAGTTGTGCAGCATTTTAAGAAATTGCCAAATTTCACACAATCCTTGTCCTCAGTTCACAAAATTTCTGTTCAGTCTCAGACACAGCCATGATGTACTGTGGCCAATATCAGGAAGCCAATGACCTTATGAGAATCTTCACTGCAGGTTGGGGGAAAACTGGAAGAAACTAGAGAACGTGAAAATCAAAATCCCCATACAACATGCGAAGATCATAGGAATTCAATGCAGATGTGGCCTACAGGGTAATATGTGTCATTATCCTGCCCATGAACAAAGATCTTGATGTTTTGAATCCATATATATATATATATATATATATATATATATATATATATATATATATCATGGAGGTGTAAAGGATGTATGGATTGGGCTTGGGAGACGATCCCCCACCCATGGATCCTCCTGATTTTACCAGCTGATAGCTGCTGTGAGTAGCCAAATCTAGATGGTGCTGGTAATGCCAACAGTGGCATATAGACTGAGATCATTGCTGGTTCAGGGGTCAGATTGACGTGGTAACTGTAATCCAGAATGGAACCATAATGGATGTGATGTAAGCAGTCTCTATTTTGATTCTAGTGACAATTTGAATGAGCTCATTAGATTTCTTCACATAAATATTTCTCCTTATTGTGTCCTTCTCCAAGTAGAGATAGAAGAATGAACCTTTTGTCACCTTAATATTTACGATTGGTGATAAGGAGAGGGGGGTGAATAGAAGTGCACATTACAAACCTACTATGGAATGTCTGAGGTGGTCAGACAAGGAATACTTATTTACCTTTGATAACTTAGAAATTATTATTATAATTATTATGGTATATCTGAGCATTATATCCTAACTTACAGTATTTAGTCATCCATTATATGATTATTGCATAACTATTTATTGTAACATTGTTTTCTCATTAAGTATGTTAATATAATATGGCCATTGCATGATGTATCTGTAAAAATGACAAATTATCTTTTTTTATGTAGGTCCATATGATTACAAGGATACCCAATTGATATATAGGTTTTATTTTGCCAGTGAACAAAAAAGAAAACAATTGTAATGAAATTGATAGTTAAAATTGTCCTCTTCTGACCCCTATAACTTTTTTATTCTTCCTTAAGGACTGTATGACGCATAATTTTCTTGTGTAGTTTTTAAAGTTTTGTAAAAAAAAAAAAAAAAAAAAGTAAAACAATGTGAAAAATCCCCTCCCTCAATAAAAATGTAAATCGTCACTTTTTTCCCATTTTACCCCTAGAAAGTGTACAACAAATAAATTAATAAACATGTTTGGTAACACCGCGTGCGTAAATGTCCGACCTATAAAAATATTATATTAATGATCCTGTTTGGTGAACGGCGTAAGCGAAAAAGAAAAAGTCAAAAATTGCAGCTTTTTTTTATCACATAATATTCTTTGCAAAATTTTAAAAAATGTATTAAAAGTTTCATATATGCAAATTGGGTATCAAAAACAGTACAGATCCCAGCACAAAGAATGAGCCCTCGTACCACCGCTTACACGGAAAAATGGAAAACTTATAAGTTGTCAAAAGGGATTTTAAATGCACTAATTTGGTTAAAAGGTTTGAGATTTTTCTGAAGCGGTACAATAATAGTAAAGTATGTAATCATGGGTATAATTTTAATTGTATTGACCCACAGAATAAAGAAAATATTTTTACTGTAAGTTTTACAGCGTGTAAACGAAACCTTCCAAAATACGCAAAATTGGGGTTTTCTTTTCAAATTCCCCACACACATAGTATTTTTTTTTTATTTTGCCATACTTTTTATGGTAAAATGAGTGATTTCATTACAAAGGATAACTAGTTTCACAAAAAACAAGCCCTCATACTAGTCTGTGGAAATATTAAAGAGTTAAGATTTTTAGAAGGCGAGGAGGAAAAAAGGAAAAATAAAAAATAACATTGGCTGCGTCCTTAAGGTCAAAATGGGCTGTGTCCTTAAGGGGTTAAGAGACTTTTTGATTACTTTTTATGATTTTTTTTCTGCTATATGAAGTGGTCAGAAATGCACAATTCTGGATTTTGATATTTTTTTCTGTTTACGCCATTGACTGTGTGGTGTAATTAACATGATATTTTAATAATTCATACAATTACGGATGTGGTGATATCATATATGTTTATCTTCTTAAGGACATAGCGTGTACCTGTACTCCCTACGCCTGGTCCCGGTGTTTAAAACGGGGTCACGCCATGACCCCGCATCACACCGGGTCGGTCCCGGCTGCTAATCATAGCCGGGACCCAGGGCTAACAGCGCACAGCATCGATCGTTGTGCCGCGCGCTGTTAACCCTTCAGACGCGGCGATCAAAATTGACCGCCGCGTCTGAAAGCGAAAGTAAACGCTTCCCGGCAGCTCAGTCGGGCTGATCGGGACATCGCGATAAAATCGCAATTTTCCGATCAGCTGGGACGCAGGCGGATGTCTCCTTACCTGACTCTGCGGCGTCCGATCGTCGATTGATTGCTCCAAGCCTGAGCTACAGGCTTGAGCAATCGAGCCCCTATCTCGCTGATCCGTGCAAAGCTATGGCTTTGCAGGGATCAGCACAGGAGATCAGTGTGTGCAGTGTTATAGGTCCCTATGGGAGCTATAGCACTGCAAAAAAAAGTGAAAAAAAAAGTTAACAAAGGTCATTTAACCCTTTCCCTAATAAAAGTTTGAATCACTCCCCTTTTCCCATAAAAAGTCCAAAATAGTGTATTTTTGGTCACTTTTTATATAATGAAAAAATGAATAAAAACCGATCAAAAAGTCCAATTAATACAAAAATGGTATCGATAAAAACTTCAGAACACGGCACAAAAAATTGAGTCCTCATACAGTCCCGTACGGGGGAAAATAAAAAAGTTATAGGGGTTAGAAGATGAGAATTTTTAACATATAAATTTTCCTGCATGTAGTTATGATTTTTTCCAGAAGTACCAAAATATCCAACCTATATAAGTAGGGTATCATTTTAACCGTATGGACCTACAGAATAAAGATAAGTTGTTTTTTTATCGAAAAATGCACTGCTTAGAAATGGAAGCCCCCAAAATTTACAAAATGACATTTTTTCTTCAATTTTGTCGCACAATAAATTTTTTTTCTGTTTCGCCGTGGATTTTGGGGTAAAATGACTAATGTCACTGCAAAGTAGAATTGGTGGCGCAAAAAATAAGCCCTAATATGGAATGTTATGTGCAAAATTGAAAGCGTTATGATTTTTAGAAGGTGATGAGGAAAAAATGAAAATGCAAAAACAGTAAAACCCTGCGTCCTTAAGGGGTTATTTTACATTTTTATAATATAATTTTATTCATAAAATGTTAAAAGGAGGTGATTAAAAATATTATTAGGAGGGGGTAATATACATTTATTAATTTTTTTAAACTATTTTTTACATTTCCTTTTAGTCCCCTTAGGGGATTATTGCATTACACAGCATTAATCAGTGTTATCTGCGCTTTGTTGCTGTAGCCAGCTTTTGCAGGCTGGAGCCACAGAGAGAAGATCTGACAGCAAGGAGGCAGGTAGAGACCCTCCGGGCATCATGTAAGGTGATCAGGATTACCCCCGTGGTGGTCGCGATCACCTATAGCAACCAGCCGTCAACATTGAATTGCTGGCTTTAGGTCCTGCGATCGCTGCTGCAGGCTATTAGCTGCAGCCCCTGGCTGTTTATGTCTACCTGTTGATGAGTTGCTTCACTAGGCGGGTGAAAAAAGGTACTCATCAGCGACTGCTCCTGCCACCCCACCTCTCCCCAGCAGCCATGGCAGTGGAAGGTGAGCGCAGAGGGCCTCCCGAGTAAGACCTGCTAGTGGATGGACGATGGCGCAGATGGACATCGGCCAACTGACTACGTAGGATCTCTCTGCAGTAGGTCAGTTTGTCCTCCCTCTCAGTGGGTGTGAAACAGGCCCCCACTTTGTGCCGGTAGCGAGGGTCCAATAAGGTGGACACCCAGAAGTCATCCCACTGCCGTATGGTGACAATTTGTCTGTCACTACGCAAGCAAGTGAGCATGCATCGTGCCATTTGTGCAAGTGACTTGGAGGGACTCCCTGCATCCATCTCCACTGCATTCTGCCTCGGTGTGTCTGTGTCATCTGTCTCGCCTTCCTCATAACCCTCTAGCTCCTCTAGTTCATCATGCTCCTCCTCTCTTGTCAGGTGACTAGAAACACCTAAACTGTGCTCCACTGTGCCATTCATCCTCCTCCTCCAGTTCAGCCCCCACAGGACTCATGTGACTGTGAGATGTAGGCGCAAAGTCTCCATTGCCCTTACCAGCCATTGTTTCCAAGACTTGTTGTAGGATATGAAGCAGTGGAATGACGCCGTTCATCCCGTAATCCTGGCGACTTACGTATAATGTGGCTTCCTCAAAGGGCATCAGCAAACGGCAGGTGTCAGGTATGAGCTGCCACTGGTTCACATTGAAGTTACACAGGGGAGTACTCCCCTCCGCTTGCATCATCAAGAAATTGGTGATGGCTTTTCTTTGTTCGTATAGTCTGTCCAACATATGGAGGGTGAAATTTCAACGTGTGGCAACGTCACAAATACGACTATGTTGGGGGATACCATTCTGACGCTGCAGCTCAAGGAGGGTGTGCTTTGTGGTGTATGAGTGGCTGAAGTGCATGCAAAGGATCCTTCCCATTCTTAGGATGTCTAGCAAATGGGGGGAACACTTCAGGAATTGCTTGACAACCAGATTTAACATGTGTGCCATGCAGGGCGCATGGATCACCCTTCCTTGTTGAAGTGCGGCCACGATGTTCTTCCCATTGTCGGTCACCATGGTTCCCATTTCCAGTTTTCGTGGAGTAAGCCATGCTCCGATTTCTTTACAATTGACTTTTAGCAGTTCCTTCCCTGTGTGATTCTTTTCACCAAGGCAAACCATGTGAAGAACAGCCTGACACCGCCGTTCCCTGCACACATGGTATGCTGAAGGGCCACAAAGACTTGTCCGGGCAGTGGAGGCTGAGGACACGGTGGAGGATGAGGAGGCAGAGTCGCGCACTATCACAGGACTAACGGACTGACTGCGTGGAGGAGGAAGCGTCGTGACCTGTCCAAGTTGGGGTTGTGGCTGTGCAGGAACCACATTAACCCAGTGAGCCGTGAAGGACATGTATTGTCCCTGACCATAGTTACAGCTCCACATGTCAGCACTGCCTTGCACTTTGGTACACACCAACAGGCTCAAGGACTGGCCCACCTTCTCTTCCACAAAATTGTGCAGGGCTGGTACTGCCTTCTTCGCAAAGAAATGACGGCTTGGCACTCTCCACCTCGGCTCGGCACAAGCCAGTCGACCACTTGAAAAGGGAGGGACTGCAGCACCAGCAACTTGGACAGGAGCACATTCAGCTTCTGAGCCATTGGATGAGTGGGCGCACACTGTTGTCTTGGACATGGCTTCACGGATAGATTGTCGGCGGAAAGGCTGACTAAAAGTGGGAGAAGCAGGAGCATCTGGAGCGACAGAAGGAGGGTATGACACACAGTTCCCTTCGGCTGAGTTGGTGGAGCCTTGGATGGCTGAAACAGGAAACGGCTGCCCACTGGTGATGGTGCAGGCTGGACCACTACATCGGAGCCACGGTTCTCCCAGGCCGCTTTATGGTGGTGAAGCATGTGTTGACGCAAGGCAGTGGTGCCAACATTGGGACCCTGGCCACACTTCACCTTCTCCCGACATATCTTGCATGTGAACTTCCTCCGGATGCTTAATGAAAAACTTCCACACCGCCGAGTAGCTGATTTTCCCATCAACACTCCACACTGATTGACTGCTACTGCCGCCGTCTCCAGGAACCTCTGTTCCACTACCTCCCGGGAAGGTAGGCTGCCACGAAGCAGGCCATGCTGACTGACAACCATGCTACTGTCTTGCTGGCTCAGCTGATGCCTCATGGGCAACCTGCTACTCTTTTCTCCTGATGATGATGAAGCCCCTTCTGCACCCGGCTCCCAATTGCGATCAACTTCATCATCATCGAGTTGTGTCTGCACGTCACTGATATCCTCCTCAGGTTCCTCAACAGTGTCTGCTTCAGGACCCTGAATCCTGGCAACTCCGCCTCCCACATCACTACTTGCCTGCCTAGCGGAGGAAGGGGCGCATGTCTCCTCCCCTTCTTGGCTGTCCAGTAGCTGCTGACTGTCCTCTATTAGATCGTCCTCAGTGAATAGTGGAGCTGAACCCACAGCATAAGATAGTTCTGTAGGAGAGAGAACAGCATAGGTCAGAGGCAATGGGAGGACAGGGACTGCTCCCAGGCCATGCCAACTGAGGGTTGTGTCTGAGGAACCCAACGACTGTTAACGGTGTCAGATGTCACTTGTGATGAAGTGGATGACCGTGTTAACCCATCGATGACGGCAGATGGGTTGCTGGTTGAGACAAGACCGCTAGCTGGTAACGGGAGCTCAGGCCTCTCGCTGCGACTCCTGCTGCCACTCGCCCCTAGTCTTCTGCGACCTCTGCCTGAAGTATTTAAGCCTCTGACCCTCCTTTGTGCACGTCCTGGCACTTCTCTGCCTGACATACTTAGTACGTGTATGAGGGGAGTACAATACGCTTCACTACTCTTAAAACAGTATTTGTCTAGAACAGTAGCAGGTGATTACTTTTGCTTGGACTTTCACAGTATGTAGGCTCTTGACAGATTAACAGGAACAAAATAGTACACTACTTAGTTGTAGGTATGCGGTATGCACTGAGGAGAGCAGAAAAATGTGCTACTGTAGGCCAAAAAACTCTGTATTTTTGTAAAACACCAGCCGGTGAGTACTATTGCTTGGATTTTCACAGTATGTTGGCCCTTGACAGATTAACAGGTACAAAATAGGACACTACTTAGATGTAGGTATGTGGTATGCACTGATGAAGGCAGAAAAATGTGCTACAGTAAGCATAAAAACTCAGTATTTTTGTAAAACCCCAGCCGGTGAGTAATTTTGCTTCAACTTCCACGGTATGTAGGCCCTTGACAGATTAACAGGTACTAAATGATACACTATTTAGATGTAGGTATGTGGTATGCATGTATCAGGGGAACAAAACTGTGCTACAATAAGCCAAAAAACTCTGTATTTTTGTAAAACACCAGCTGGAGAGTACTGTTGCTTGGACTTTCACAGTATGTAGGCCATTGATAGATTAATAGGTACAAAATGGTACACTACTCAGATGTAGGTATATGGTATGCAAGTAGGAAGGCAAAAAAATGCGCTACAGTTCACTTGGAAAATGTATTTTCGTAAAACACCAGCCGGTGATTACTTTTTCCAGGACTTTCCCAGTATCGAGACTTGTGATAGATTTGTAGATACAAAATAGTAGACTACTTAGATGTAGGTATGTGGTATGCACGTATGAGGGCCGAAAAATGCGCTACAGTCCGCTGAATTTTTTTTTTTACACAGCAGCAGGACACAACAGTGCAGCACCACAAAAAAAGGGGATTCAATCTAAATTGCACTGTCACAGAGTGTTAAGAATGGTGTGAATTGGTTTTTATACGGTCTACAGACTAGTATAAGCAGCAGATGATTTCTTGTGGAAAAAATACAGATCTACTAGAGTACAGTCAGCAGCTACTGCCCAGCCAAGAAGGGGAGGAGACATCCGCCACTTCCTACGCTAGGCAGGCAAGTAGTGATGAGGAGAGTGATGTGGGAGGCGGTGTTGCCAGGGTTCAGGGTCCTGAAGCAGACACTGTTGAGGAACCTGAGGAGGACATCAGTGACGTGCAGACACTTGTTGATGATGATGAAGCAGATAGCAATTGGGAGCCGGGTGCAGAAGGGGCTTCATCATCATCAGGAGAAGAGTTTTGCAGGTTGCCCTTGATGCAGCAGCTGAGCCAGCAAGGCGGCAGCATGGTTAGCAGTCAGCGTGGTGGCAGAAGTGGAAATTCTGGAGCCAAACATGCGCAGGGGAGACCACCTGCATTGCGGTAGCCTACCATCCCGGGAGGTAGTGAAACAGGGGTTCCGTTCCTGGAGACGGCACCAGCAGCAGTCAATTAGTGCGGACTGTTGGTGGGAAAATCAGTTACTCAGCGGTGTGGAAGTTTTTCATCAAGCATCCGGAGGAGGTTCACATAGCCACATTCAAGATATGTCGGCAGAAGGTGAAGCGTGGCCAGGGTTCCAATGTTGGCACCATGGCCCTGCGTCAACAAATTCTTTGCCACCATAATGCAGCCTGGGAGAACCGTGGCTCTGATGTAGTGGTCCAGCCTGCTGCATCACCCATTGGCACGCCGCTCCTTTTTTCAGCCAGCCAAGGCTCCACCACCTCAGCCGAAGGGAGCTGTGTGTCATACCCTCCATCTGTCGCTCCAGATGCTCCTGCTTCTCCCACTTTTACTCCGCCAACAATTCCTCCGCGCGAAATCATGTCCAAGGGACAACAGTATGCGCCCAATCATCCAACGGCACAGAAGCTGAATGTGCTCCTGTCCAAGTTGCTGGTGCTGCAGTGCTTTTCAAGTGGTGGACTCTACACCTTTCAGAGAATTGATGGCTTGTGCCGAGCCAAGATGGAGAGTGCCAAGCCGTCATTTCTTTGAGAAGAAGGCAGTACCAACCCTGCAAAATTTTGTGGAAGAGAAGGTGGGCCAGTCCTTGAGCCTGTCGGTGTGTACCAAAGTGCATGGCAGTGCCGACATCTGGAGCTGTAACTATGGTCAGGGACAATACATTTCCTTTACGGCCCACTGGGTGAATGTGGTTCCAGTACAGCTACAACCCCAACTTGGACACGACGCTTCCTCCTCCACGCTGTCAGCCCTTTGGTCCTGTGATAGTGTGTGACACTGCCTCCTCATCCTCCACCGTGTCCTCAGCCTCCACTGCCCAGCCAAGTCTCAGTGGCCCTTCAGCATGCCATGTGTGAAGGGCACGGCGGTGTCTGGCTGTTCTTCACATGGTTTGCCTTGGCAAAAAGAGTCTCACAGGGGAGGAACTGCTAAAAGTAATTCGTAAAGAAATCGGAGCATGGCTTACTCCACGAAAATTGGAAATGGGAACCATGGTGACCGACAACGGGAAGAACATCTTGGCCGTGCTGCGACAAGGAAGGGTGAGACATGTGCCCTGCATGGCACACGTTTTAGATCTGGTTGTCAAGCACTTCCTTTAGTGTTCCCCCCCATTTGCGAGACATCCTAAGAATGGGAAGGAAACTTTGCATGTACTTCTGCCACTCATACACCGCAAAGCACACCCTCCTTGAGCTGCAGCACCAGAATGGTATCCCCCAACATAGTCTAATTTGTGATGTTGCCACACGTTGGAATTCCACCCTCCATATGTTGGACAGACTGTACGAACAGAGAAAAGCCATGAGTGATTTCTTGATGATCCAAGCAGATAGGGGTACTCTCCTGTGTAACTTCAATGTGAACCACTGGCAGCTCATATCACGGCCACGTGAGCCCTGTGGGGGCTGAACTGGAGGAGGAGGATGAGGGGCAGAGTGGAGCACAGTTTAGGTTTGATGAGATGGGCGGTGTTTCTAGTCATCTGACAGGAGAGGAGGAGCATGATGAACTAGAGTAGCTAGAGGGTTATGAGGAAAGCGAGACAGAGGACCCAGACACACCGTGGCAGTATGCAGTGGAGATGGAGGCAGGGAGTCCCTCCGAGTCACTTGCACAAATGGCACGATGCATGCTCAGTTGTTTGCGTAGTGACCGCTGAATTGTCAACAGTCGGCAGCGGGATGACTTCTGGCACTCCACCTTATTGGACCCTCACTACCTGCACAAAATTTTTACACCCACTGAGAGGGATGACAAACTGACCTACTATAGAGACATCCTACATAGTCAGTTGGCCGATGCCTATTGGCGCCATCGTCATCCTCTCGCAGGTCTGACTCGGGGGGCCCTCTGCGCTCATCTTCCACTGCAATGGCTGCTGGGGTGGAGAGGGGTGGCAGGAGCAGTACCAGCTCCATCTGCAGCAGCCTGAGTCTACAGGCGCTGATGAGTAGCTTTCTTCATCTGCATAGTGAAGCAACTCATCAGCAGCAGGTAGAAATGGAGCAGGACCTGAACCAGCATGTGGCAGCATACCTTGACATGGCCATGCCAACAACCGTTGAAGATCCGCTGGACTTCTGGGCAGTCAAACTTGATTTATGGCCGCAACTAGCAGAGTTTGCCTTGGAAAAGCTGTCCTGCCTGGCCAGTAGTGTGAAATCAGAGCGAGTGTTTAGTGCGGCCGGGGCCATAGTCACCCCAAGGAGAACTCGTCTGTCCACGAAAAATGTGGAGAGACTGACCTTTGCGAAGATGAATAAGGCATGGATCAGCCAGGATTTCCACCCACCAATGCCAGATGCATCAGATTAGATTGACCATGGTGCTACACCAACACTGCACAAATATTGCTTAGGCCAAACAGATTTAAGGCACTGCTCCCCATTTACAAACATTCCAGCCACCTTCATCACCGGGTACTGGTATTGCCACCCACCGCACCACTCTGTCACCGGGTCACTTTCAGGACTCCTGATGCTGCTTCTGCTACCTCCAGGCTGTTTCGTTCAGCCACTATTTTGTCTCCTAATGCTTCTGCCAACTCCAGGTTGTGCCATTCAGTCACTTTATGGTCTCATGCTTCAGCCACCTCTAGGCTGTACCATTCAGACACTATATGGTCTCCTTTTGCTTTCCCCACCTCCAGGCTGTGTCATTCAGCCAATATATTGTTTTCTGATGCTGTTGGGACTGTCTTGGATATTACCTACAGGTTTTTTTTTTATGGTAGCACTAGCAAACATACATGATCAATAGAGATTTTAAACATAGATTTTTTTAATCTTAGGCGTTGTGAAACCCTCTTATGTACGCATCCTGCTGCCTGAACCTGACTGTATCTTTCAGGAGCTACTTGGCTTACGTATGCTGCTGGGCTTGGGCCTTACATTTTTGGATGTTAGAACTAGTTTACATACATGCTTAATTGAGATTTCAACATTGATCTTTCAATGTAAGGGGTTATGAAACCTTCTTGTGTACTGCTGATGCCTGCTCCTGACTGTGTGTTTCAGGAACTTCTTGGCTTACTGATGTTGCTAGGCTTGGGTTTTACATTTTTGGATGTTAGCACTAGCTAACATGCATCTTCAATATTCAACATTCACCTTTAATGTTAGGGGTTGTGAACCTATCTTGTGTACTCATGCTGTTTCCTGCTCCTGTATGTGACATATAGCAACTACATGGTTTAGTGATGCTGCTTGCCTATGACATTACCTATATATATGTTTATGGTAGCACTAGGTACCATACATCTTTTATTATTAGACATTGTGAGGCCCTATTGTCTCCTCATCTGCCGCCAACTCCTGGTTGTGCCATTCAGACACTATATGGTCTCCTCATACTTCAGCCAACTCCAGGCTGTGTCATTCAGCCACTATATGGTCTCCATATATTGACTATGTATTGTAGGAAACATCCTTGAGTTACTCAGCCAGCATCATTGCCATGTTGATACCAGACCAGTAATGCAAGGAATATTGCGAAGGACTAGCAGAAACATGGAACTGTGGATACTGACCACCGGCTGTTGGAATTGACTGACTATCCCAAGTGGTAGATTTACCATTTTGAAGTTCCTCAGTTCCAGTAGGCTTTAAGTCGTTCATTCTTTGTTGTACTTCTTCAGTTTCAGAATTAAGTTGTATCATGTTTTCCTGTTCCTCCGATGAGCTAATGTCACTGGAACACACAATACTCATATTGTCATCTAATGAAGGATCCTTTTCTTCAGAGAACGTATCTATCATTTTATTATTTTGAATGTCAGATGGTATTCTGACAATTTTTGTGAAGCCCTGAGGTCTCCTCATGCTTCAGCCAACTCCAGGCTGTGCCATTCAAACACTATATGTTCTCCTCCTACTGATGCCACCTCCAGGCTTTTTCATTGTGCTGGGACTCCTTGTTAGGTTAGGTCCTTTGTACCCACTCGCCGGGGCCCGGGCCACTAAAATATGGGAGTTAAAAGTTCCATTTCAAAATCCTCCATTTCTATTTCAAAATATTAGATTTATATTTAAAATTGTATTTCAATGGTCTCCTCATGCTTCTGCCAACTCTAGGCTGTGCCATTCAGATACTATATGGTCTCCTCATGCTTTAGCCAACTCCAGGCTGTGTCATTCAGCAAATATATGGTTTACTGATGCTCCTGGGCCTGGGCCTTGAAATAAAAAAATCTTGTTTAGGTAGCACTAACTACCCCAAATCTTCGGTTTAAATTCAAACCTTGTCTTTTTTTCTTAGGGATTGTGAAACCCTGGTGTCTACTCATGCTGCTGCCAATTCCCGGCTGTGCCATTCAGGAAATATATGGTTTACTGATGCTGGGGGCCTGGGTCTGGGAATAAAAATGTTGTTATGGTAGCACTTGCTACCCAAAATCTTCAGTTTAAATTTCAGAATTCAGGATTCTACTCATGCTGCTGCCAACTCCTGGCTGTGCCAACTCCTGGCTGTGCCATTCAGACACTATATGGTCTTCTCAGGCTGTCAACACCTCCACGCTGTGTCATTCAGCCACTATATGGTCTCCTCATGCTGCCAAGACTTCTGCGCTGTGTCATTCAGCCACTATATGGTCTCCTCATGCTGCCAACACCTCCACGCTGTGTCATTCAGCCACTATATGGTCTCATCATGCTGCCAAGACCTCCACGCTGTGTCATTCAGCCACTATGTGGTCTCCTCATGCTTCAGCCTCTTCCAAGCTGTGTCAAACTTCTGCTGATTGAAATAGAGGTGGTCAGCAGAACTTGGAACCATTAAATCAGGGCTCAAGAGGATTTTTTCTCACAAACTTTTTCACTAGTGTCTGGGCATCCACTTGGCAAATGAGGTTCAATGTGGATAAATGTAAAGTTATGCATCTGGGTACTAATAACCTGCATGCGTCGTATGTCTTAGGGGGGATTAAACTGGCAGAGTCCCTGGTAGAGAAGGATCTGGGTGTACTTGTAGATCACAGACTACAGAATAGCATGCAATGTCAGGCTGCTGCTTCCAAAGCCGGCAGGATATTGTCATGTATAAAAAGAGGCATGGACTCAAGGGACAGGGACATAATACTCCCCCTTTATAAAGCATTGGTACGGCCTCACCTGGAATATGCTGTTCAGTTTTGGTCACCTGTCCATAAAAGGGACACTGCGGAGTTAGAAAGGGTGCAGAGACGCGCGACTAAACTTATATGGGGCATGGAACATCTTAGCTATGAGGAGCGATTAAAGGAGTTACAATTGTTTAGTCTTGAGAAGAGACGTTTAAGGGGGGATATGATAAACGTATATAAGTATATTAATGGCCCATACAAAAAATATGGAGAAAAACTGTTCCAGGTTAAACCCCCCCAAAGGACGAGGGGGCACTGCCTCCGTCTGGAGAAGAAAAAGTTTAGTCTCAAGGGGCGACACGCCTTCTTTACCGTGAGGACTGTGAATTTATGGAATGGTCTACCTCAGGAACTGGTCACAGCAGGAACAATTAACAGCTTTAAAACAGGATTAGATACATTCCTGGAACAAAATAAGATTAATGCTTATGAAGAAATATAAAATCTCATCCCTTCCCCAATATCGCGCCACACCCCTACCCCTTAATTCCCTGGTTGAACTTGATGGACATATGTCTTTTTTCGACCGTACTACTAACTATGTAACTAGTACCCAATCACCAGGCAATAGCTTGTGAGTCCCAGCAACTGCTTTAGGATATGGAATAGAAGAAAACACTCGGTCATGGATTTTAGTCAACTCCTTTGATAATGTGGCCACATAAATATTTAGTGCATCAGACTATACTTGTAACTGCTGAGGATAGTAACACCCTAATCTTGGGGCGGTGCCAAACAAAATCTCATAGGGGGATATGGATTGCACTCGTCTAGGGGTGTATCTGACGCTATAGAGGGCAATGGGTAGACAATCAGTCCAAGGTAGACCAGTTTCATTGGAAATTTTCAACATTCAAGTTTCAACCCCTTAAGGACTAAGGCTGTAACTGAAAGTCCTGAGTCTGCTCCCGTTCTATAACTCGGGACCACAGCGCGTCATAACGGGTCAGGCCCGGCCAGGACCCGTGGCTAATAGTGCGCAGCACTGATTTTAACCCATTAGACGCGGCATTCAAAGTTGAACGTTGCATCTAAAGTGAAAGTAAAACATTGCTGGTTAGCTTAGGGGGCTGTTCTGGATCGCCACAGCGAAATCATGGCATCCTGAACAGCTCTAGGACAGCAGGAGGGTCCCTTACCTGCCTCCTGTTGTCCGATCGCCGAATGACTGCTCAGTGCCTGAGATCCAGGCATGAGAAGTCAAGCGGCAGAATCATTGATCAATGATTTCCTATGAGAAACCATTGATCAATGTAAAAGATTAGTGTGGGCAGTGTTATAGCCCCCTATGGGATAACAATGATCAGTATAAGAGATCAGTGTGTGCAGTGTTATAGCCCCCTACGGGAGCTATAACATTGCAAAAAAAAATTTGAAACAAAAAGTTAATAAAGATCATTTCACCCCTTCCCTAATAATAGTTTGGATCATCCCCCTTTTCTCATTTAAAAAACAAAAAACAGTGTAAATAAAAATAAACATATGTGGTATCGCCGCGTGCAGAAATGTTCGAGTTATAAAAATATATAATTAAATTAACCACATGGTCAATGACGTACGTGCAAAAAAATGAATAAAAATGAATAAAAAGTGATCAATAAGTCTGATCAATTCAAAAATCGTACCGCTAAAAACTTCAGATCAGGGCGCAAAAATTGAGCCCCAATACCGCCCCATACGAAGAAAAATAAAAAAAGTTATAGGGGTCAGAATATGACAATTTTAAACCTATAAATTTTCCTCCATGTAGTTATGATTTTTCCAGAATTACAACAAAATCCAACCTATATAAGTAGGGTATTATTTTAATTGTATGGACCTACAGAAGAAAAATGTACTGTGTAGAAATGGAAGCCCCCAAAAATGACAAAATAGCATTTTTTTCTTCAATTTTGTCGCACAATGATTTTTTTTCCGTTTTTGCCGTAAATTTTTGGTTAAAATTACTGATTTTTAGGTGCAAAAATGAAAGGGTTATGATTTTTGTAAAGGTAAGGAGGAAAAAATGACCCTGAGTCCTTAAGGGGTTAAGGGTGCCATTAATTTTTTCACCATTTCCACTGCTCTGTGGCTGATAGGGGGTATGAAAAGATAAAGTTAGTCCTAGGGCAGACCAGATTTATTTTGTCACCGTAGCTGTGAATGTAGGTCCTTGGTCACTTTCTATGACTTCAGGTACTCCATACCAGCATACTATTTAATTGAGGAGATTCTTGGCCATTGTCTTGGCTGTAATATTGGTAGTTGGGTAGGTTTCCGGCCACCCTGAAAACATGTCCATCACCACAAGGGGGTATTCAAATGTTCTGCTCTTTGTCATTTTTATATAGTCAATCTGTATCCTTTGAAATGGGTACTGTGGTCTGGCCAAGAGTTTCTGGGGTGTTTTCTCCATACGGCCTGGGTTGCACTTTGCACAAATAGCACAGGACCTGCGGTAGTTGTTTGTTAGCGGTGTAATTCCTGGTGCTATGCAGTACTTTTGAATTAGGGCATTCACGAGAGTTTTTGACAAGTGGGCAGCTCCATGCTGGGTACATACTTCTTGGTAAGCATGGCTTTTTGTTATTTTCAAATAGGCCATTCCTGTTCAACACAGCTCCTTTCCATTTCCATTTCCATATGTCCTTTTCTTGCATCCTCTTGTAGTTCTTTCACTGGGATTTGTCTACTGGTAGGGTCTGTAGGGCCAATATCGGGGTATCCTCCACTCGGCTTTTCATTTCCTGTGAGTTTTCTGGCTGCTTGTTTGGCCGCAGAATCTGCTAGGTAGTTGCCCTTTGCTAGAGTTCAATCATCCATGGGCCTTCACTTTCAGAACTGCCACTTGAGTTGGGAGGAGTAAGGCATCCATCAGATCCTTGATGGCCATGCTCTGTTTTACTATTGTTGCTGCTGCTGTCAGGAAGCCTCTGGTTTTCCACAGTAATCCAAAATTATGGGTAGCGCCAAACACATAAGCGGAATCAGTGTATATATTCGTTGTTTGGCCTTCTGCCAATTTGCATGCCATAATGAGGGCCTGAAGTTCTGCTTCCTGTGCAGAGACAGTAGGAGGTAGGGCCTCCGATTTTAGGACTGTATCTTCTGTCGTGACAGGATATCCTGTATGGTATTTCCCATGCTCATCTGCAAATCTCAAGCCATCCACAAAGATGGTGAGGTCTGAATTGGGCAGTGGAGTTTCACTTACAGATGGCAAATGTGTTGTTTCCATCTTCATCAGCTCAAATAAATCATGGGAGGGGTTACCCTGATCCTTTTCACCTTGATCCTCTTCAACATCTTCATTTCCCCCCTCAGGAAGTGGAAGCAGGGTGAAGCACTGTAGACTGAGATGTCTTGCTGTGGAGAGATGTTTTGGATGAGTCTGGTTAAGAATTGCAGAGATGTCATGAAGAGCCAGAAGAATGACATCTAGACCAAGAACTAGGTCAGAAGTTTTGTCCAGGATTGCCTTTGCAGCAAAGACAGCTCTAAGGCAGGATGGGCCTCCTCTGGCGACAGCATCGAGTCTGCAAGAGTAATATCCAATAGGTCTTGTCCTGCTGCCATGAGACTTGGCTAGGACACCAGTGGCATGTTGCTGTCGTTCCGAGGCAAAAAGCTTGAAGGGTTTGTCATAGTCTGGCAGGGCAAGTGCAGGTGCTGAGGAGATGACATCCTTGAGTTTCAGTAAGTTGAAGATTGCCTCCTCAGAGAGGTCAAAGTGATACAAAGATATGCTAAAGAAAGCATTACTGAGATTGACAACAGTGAAATACTTCGCAGTAAGGCACACCCTTGACAGCAGAGTATTGGGATTGGGGACAATAGGGGGTGTCTAGTACTGTGGCTTCATTCACGGCTCTAAGATCTTGAACCATCCTGTACTTCTCAGTGTCTGGACTTGTTTAGAGAGAGCCTCAGATTGGGCAATCTTAAGTGGGTACTGGGGTTTTCTAGGCAGCGGGGCTCCTGGCTTGAGAGTGACCATGACAGGTGGGACCTTAAGTTTGCCAATGTCTCCTCGACCAGTTGACCAGAGACTGAGTGGTATACAGGAAAGTACATCTGATGGGATTGTGGAGGTGGGAGTTTTATAGAGAGCCAAGGATCAGGATGGAGCATAGAGCGGAGGCATCCTCAATCTCCAGAGGGGATGAGACGGCTATAGTTCCAACTTTGCTAAATTTAATGGGTTTGGAGTCTGGAGAGAACGTCTGCTCCTAACAGGTTGAGCGGACAAGTGTCTGAAACTACAAATCTGGCCAGTAAGTAATACATCTATATTTGAGAGGAAAGATTCAGTTGGCAGGTCTTGGGCCCTAATTACACTTCTGGCTGCACCTGTGTCTATAAGAAAGGTTGTAGGGTGCCCTTCACTTTAGCCAGAAGGGCCATCCATGTTGGTTGAGGATACTGCCATAGAAGGTGAGTGAGACACAGATTTGCCCAAATCCTATGGTAACAGATCCTGGGTAGATCTTTGCCCTTGGTTTGGGGAGTATTCAGAGAGCTCTTGAGTGCCATGTGGGTCATTAGGTGGTTGGTATTGGTAATTAGCCAAGTATTGACCTTGTGGGGGTCCAGATCTTCTTGGGGATCTGCAGTCACGTTTATAGTGGCCAGGCTTGTGGCAGTTGTAGCAGACTACAGTTTGGTGCCATCCTGGTGGAGGACAGTTGGACAGTTGGAGATCCCCAGTCATCATAAGAGGGGAAGATTTCTTGGTGAGAGCTTGGCTAGACTCTAAGCCTTTTGCCACTAAGAGTAGGGTATCAAGTGTCAGCACTCTGTATTCTGGGTGTGATAGAACATGGCCCTTCTTTACCGGGTCTTTTAGGCCAGAGGATAACATTTGTGAATGTGATTTGTTGGATGAGTCAAATCCAAAATAATGAAAGAGTTTCTTGAGTCGGGCATAGTATTTTTCAACAGATTCACCTTTGTCTTGGCTAATATCATGGACACTAGTTGCTTGATCTGCTAATCTGTCTTGGGCCCAATTTCATAGGCGCTCGCAGAAGTAGGTGCCTGACTGGTAGGTAGTTTCCTGAGGGTAGTGTCCTTTCTGGAGATGCGGTTCCATAATTGGCCAGTAAGCATCACCAGCCTTAATCTGACATAGGCTCTGTAGATCCTTAAATGAAGCAGAGTAAGATTGTTCAAATTCCCTGATCCTTCAGTAAAAGGACATTGATTGTTTACCTGGGTCAGGGAGTTGAGATACAAGGCTAGCTTCTTGGAACGAGTTAAAAGTAACATACATAGTAGAAGCATCAGGAGGGGCATTGCCCTGTGCATGTCCATCAAGCCGCCTCGGGGTATAAAAAGTATTTCTGATAGGGGTCTCAGAAAGGCTGGCTGGATTAAAGGGTGACATGCAGAGGCGACCGGGTGTAATCAGGTCTACCTGCTGCTTGGGACGGGTCACGTAGCCGTCCACTAGGAGGGGCTGCATTAGGGCTGGTTCGATCCCTCCTCCCCCCCCCCCCCATTAAAAGAGTGAGGGAAGATGGGTGTAGGAGGAACATGGTAGGAGCCATAAGGATTAAGCACAGGATACAAGGGAGTAAGCCTTCCGAGTATTGCAAGATGGCTGCCAGGGGTGGGGCTGGAAGTAGGGGAAGTAGGAGTATTGGGTGACCCAAGATGGCTGCCAGGGGCGGAAATGGGAGTACCCATACTTCTGGGTATACCAAGATGGCCACCATTTCCGGATACCGAAGGGGCAGGTGTTTTCAGGTCATTACTGGGGGCAGAAACTGGATGTGGCCTATGGGCACCACCACTATAACACGTATATCGCCAGGGGGCGTTGTGGGCACCAGAATTAAAACTTATCCACTCTGGTCTGCCATTATAGGTCTGTGGCTGACTTAAAACATTGATGGGGGTTGGGGGCATTTCACCAGGATTAAGACATTTATGGTGCACATATACCTTCTTATCCCCCTGTTCTATTTAATGTTTTAACCAATTTTCCTTGTGCACAAATTTAGCTGTATTAATTCATTCTTCTGCCGTCTTCAGCAGATTATTATCATTTAATAATCCTTTCTTCTCTCTGAGAATTTTCCGCCACTTTTCTGGCTGAAAACTTCCTCCCATTACTGGTTGCATATCACATATTTTCATTAGTTTACCCAACTTTTTCACATTTTCTTCACCCTCTCTCTTTGCCACCAGATCACCTGCTAAAATCCCTCTCTCAGGCTTCATCTGTTTCTGTCCCATCCTTACTCTGGACCTCCCAGTTGGAGCCCAAACAGATCTGCTGCTCTACATCGCTCTTCCTTCTCCCAGTCCTCTGACTGTTCTTGATGGCAGGGGCACCTAACTGGCTCACTCCCCTTCTTTCTTGCTTTACCTTCTATTTCTTCCAAAGACAGTCCCTGCTCCCAATCCTCTATTTGAAAGTGCACATTCAGTCTAAAAACCACTACATCTTCCAACTTTGGTATAATTGGGTGACGTCCCAAAACTTTGCTTGGATAACCTCGGCTAATCCCTTTAAGCAATCTCCAACCCCCTTCTGAAACTGCTAACATTAGTCCACAGAAACAATTTGGACATGAAATGACATAAATACAGATAACATAAATATACACACTAGGACAAGTCACATGATGTCTTATTATCAGAGAAATCCTGTGCGCCTGCACGTACCAGAGACACTAACTATACACTGTGTCTCTATTAAACTACTGGGGTCCTGCCAAATTCACTAATGTCTTCTCTCACAGACTAACTGGATTTGATCATTAGCTCTCCATAACTCAATCTCTCAGAGACTGCCCTGGTTGGGATCCCATTCACACACATAAACAGTTATGGAAATGTTAAGGAGGGTCATGGAAATGTCTTATAGGCAGAGGAACTCTCGAGTTATACTTTCCTGTATACATGCTTGTTCAAGACACGCCTTACTGCAGTAGCTTATTTGTACCACTGGTGTCCAGCACCTACCCACTAATACTCTAACTAACAGAAATATCTGTAGCAGCAGTTATTAGTGTCCTCTCTTATTCAATTTCCCTGAGACCCAGCCCTTTTCTCGAGAACACACACACATACCCGGGCAACGGATCGCTTTATGACAGGTTTAGCAAAACGACTCAGAGCAGAAACTTTTACCTGTCTTGTGTGTTGGCCGCAAGCCAGTTAGCTAAGTCACAAGGCAGACCATGCGGGGGAGACAGTGTACTCGCTAGGTTACAACAAGAAATGTGTCCTACCGTACTTTGAGTTAATCAAGCTTGTCTGCTGCATCCCGTCTGCGGTTGGCCTAACCGAATGCCTCTTCTCGTGACTGACTTCCGGTATCAGTAGTCGGAGTCCCTGTTTGGGTGCCAACTGAAGAAGACTCTCATTCAGGACCTAGTGGATATCTGTTCCCGTCCAAATCAATTATTACTTGATGCATACATTGAAGTGAAAAACACAATGACACGTCTGTTCAATACATAAATATTTCCTTACTTTATTACACCATTGATCCAGGGTTTAAAGGCTTCAGAATTAACATAAATTACCACCCACATTATTGATTAATTATGATTGACGTATGTGTGTTAGTCTGCGTGTACATAGTTTTGTCATACCCAAGTTGACTTGTTTTGTTTCTAAGCACTTAAGCAATTGTTACCTTTATTTCTCTCCTCAAATGTCATTTTGAGATCACCTTATCTATCTGCAAACAGTTCAATCTTGATAGTGCAGGCTACACTTGTGAGGGAGAACATGATTTCTGTCAGGTCAACTAGTATTGAGCAAAAGAACTAAGCAGATGTAAAATATGACATTTTATACCAATTAAAAAAAAAAATATATATATATATATATAAATTGATATATATATATATATATATATATATATATATATATATATATATATATTGTAGAAAAACGAAAAACGAGCAGCACTGCGGTGTAATCTGGTGCTAGCTGGTAAACCCGGTCACGGGTCCAGTAAATCCAATGAAGAAACAGCAGCACTTAAGTTCCGTGGAAATAAAGTATGAACAGAAAAATAGCCCGCAAATCATATATAAGTCCATAATTAGTGAACATGTGACAAACTTGATAGGTGTACCTTCCAGGAGGGAGGAGTTTCATCGCGCATCTTCCACTTGCCCGAACACACGAGGACGCCATCCAGCACATCGCACATCCGTCTTCTCTACATTTCCGGTCTGCGCCAGAAGTGACTTCATAGTAAACAAATACACATGGAGTTCGCACATGTTGTGTTGTCGGACTATGCGCCATCTTGAGTCCTGGCAATCCCTGTCTGTCAACCGTGCCTTGTCATGATCGTGCTTGTATATGGCAGTTATACTAGTGTATAGTGGGGGTGGGGTTGTCAACTTGTTTCGGAGCGGTGATGTGGAGCGGGCCATCCGTTCCATCTAGCATACCGGTTATGTGTCGCACAGAGTGGGGACCCATTCTGGTGACATTCCCCGGTTCGCTCATTCCGTTCAGTGACATCCTTGTGTCCACACACCCACCTTTACTTCCATACGTGCACTTCATATTTCTTGTTAACGGGATGCTCAGGTACCCAAGGAAGGTGCAAAGGTGCAGTGTATATGTCAGAGGATAGAGATGAGGATGCAGTGGTGGCACTCCCAGTATCCGGTGTGGCTTGATGCGCGGTGTCCTTCACTTACTCCTGTGGAAGAGAAAATAGATATTAATAAAATAAAATAATTAAGTACCAAACATACACCATGGTTTGCGTCGGTCCCTGTAAAATGTTCTATAAACAGAGGATATTTATGGATTACAGATCTTATGGCTGAGTTTATATTCAGTATTCAAACCGTGTGGTTTGAGGGAATTTAATTCATAAATCCACCTCAAGTCCCTTCTTTTTAGTTTACTTTCACGGTCACCACCTTTATTGAGGGGGGGGGGGGATGTGGTCCAACAACATAAAACGTAAGTCACTTTTTGTATGGTTCAATTCATCAAAATGTTTAGCTACTGGGAGATCTTGTCGTTTTCTCCGGATAATAGAGCGGTGATGATTAATTCTAGTTTTAAAATCCCAGGTTGTCTCTCCTACATATACCAATCTGCAGGGGCACCATAACACATAAACAACATAAGCAAATGTACACGTTAGATTTCTCGACACTTGGGTGCAAATTGAGGGAAACTGTGTGCGGACTGACCTGTATGTCAAGCCCACAGACAGTAACTCAATTTTGCGTTATGACAGCCAACATCCTAGGCACATGTTGAATTCCCTACTGACCAGCCAAATGATAAGAGCAAAAAGGATAGTCAGCTCTGAACAGAAATTGAATGTAGCCCTCACTGAAATGACATCCAACTTCGCAGAACGTGGCTACCCTAAACATTTGATTAATGAAAGCAAACAGAAAGTCCTTCTATCAACTGAATGACAGAGATCAATGGGAGATGCTACTAAAAGAATTGCGTTTGTGCCCACTTTTTCAGATGTCTCTGGGAGGGTAGCGGGTGTCTTACGTAGACACTGGCATATCCTTCCAGAGGGCTATGAAAAACTGAATGACTTTGCCTCCCTCCCACTAATGTCTTACCGTAGATCCGGGAATTTGAGGGACCGCTTGGTAAGAGCAGATGTAGGTGGAGAGGGTCCCAAACAGAGATTTATGACCAGTGCCAATTTAGGATCATACCCGTGTAGATCCTGTATAAACTGCCCATTGATGTGTAAAGGAAATACATTTATACATCCAACTATAGGACAGGAATTTGCTATCAAACACTATCTAACGTGTACATTTACTTACGTTGTTTATGTGTTATGGTGCCCCTGCAGATTGGTATATGTAGGAGAGACAACCTGGGATTTTAAAACCAGAATTAATCATCACCGCTCTACTATCCGGAGAAAACAACAAGATCTCCCAGTAGCTAAACATTTTGGTGAATTGAACCATACAGAAAGTGACTTACGTTTTATGTTGTTGGACCACATACCCCCCTCAAAAAAGGTGGTGACCGTGAAAGTAAACTAAAAAGAAGGGAATTGAGGTGGATTTATGAATTAAATTCCCTCAAACCACACGGTTTGAATACTGAATATAAACTCAGCCATAAGATCATAATAACATTTTACAGGGACCGACGCAAACCATGGTGTATGTTTGGTACTTAATTATTTTATTTTATTAATATCTATTTTCTCTTCCACAGGAGTGAGTGAAGGACACCGCGCATCAAGCCACACCGGATACTGGGAGTGCCACCACTGCATCCTCATCTCTATCCTCTGACATATACACTGCACCTTTGCACCTTCCTTGGGTACCTGAGCATCCCGTGAACAAGAAATATGAAGTGCACGTATGGAAGTAAAGGTGGGTGTGTGGACGCAAGGATGTCACTGAACGGAATGAGCGAACTGGGGAATGTCGCCAGAATGGGTCCCCACTCTGTGCGACACATAACCGGTATGCTAGATGGAACGGATGGCCCGCTCCACATCACCGCTCCGAAACAAGTTGACAACCCCACGATACACCAGTATAACTGCCATATACAAGCACGATCATGACAAGGCACGGTTGACAGACAGGGATTGCCAGGACTCAAGATGGCGCATAGTCTGACAACACAACATGTGCGAACTCCATGTGTATTTGTTTACTATGAAGTCACTTCTGGCGCAGACCGGAAATGTAGAGAAGACAGGATGTGTGATGTGCTGGATGGCGTCCTCGTGTGTTCGGGCAAGTGGAAGATGCGCGATGAAACTCTTCCCACCAGGAAGGAACACCTATCACGTTTGTCACATGTTCACTAATTATAGACTTATATATGATTTGCGGGCTATTTTTATGTTCATATTTTGGCACAAGAGTTTCTTTCATATGTGGTAGGCACCTAATGTATATGATGTGTTTTATTTTTGCCCTGCGACTTATGATCATATATACACTGTAATGTTCCGCAGTTAATTGTAAACAATCATGACACTAATTGTATGACACCTGTACCCTATATATATCCTGAACTTTTTACTAGTCACTGCTTGAGAAAGGCCGTGCGAGACGGCTGAAACGTCGCTCATCAGATGTTTGGTTGAATAAAGCTATACACTATTTCCACGGAACTTGAGTGCTGCTGTTTCTTCATTACATATATATATATATATATATATATATATATATATATATATATATGATTATATACATTAAATAATTTACAAGATGAACTTTTGTTATTGACCAAATACTTATTTTCCACCATAATTTGCAAATAAATTCTCTAACAATCAGACAATGTGGTTTTATGGATTTAGTTTCTCATTATGTCTCTCATAGTTGAGGTATACCTATGATGAAAATTACAGCCTCTCTTATCTTTTTGGGAGTGGGAGAACTTGCACAATTGGTGGCTGACAATACTTTTTTGCCCCACTGTACAGGAAGTTAATAATGAATTATAGATTATTTTCTATCTTCCTCTATAGACCAGAACCCTGTAGACTCATCAGACAATAGCAGAGATATTTCCAGGGGGTTCTTCTACCTGGTCCCTTGTCTTCATCTTGTAGATAAATATCGACAGGTAATGCTTCACATTCAGGGGTCTGGGGGTCATAGAAGCTGACGCTGCTCCTGTGTAACATTGTCCTCCATCCCCCCAGAGGCCTGAGAGAGATGAGAAGAGATATTCATCTGGAAATGAAGTATAAAGAAATATCTGATGTAAGTGACATTTCTATAATAATACTCAAGAATTTTTTTTTTTACCAAATAACTTAAACATTATCATCAATATACACAGATCAGCCATCATAATAAAACTACCAGCCTAGTGTTGTATAGGTCCCCATCATGTCTCCAAAACATCTCTGACCTATCGAGGTCTGGACTATACAAGACCTATGGATGTGTCCTGGGATGTCCTGCATCAAAATTTTAGAATTTTTCCTGGAGATACTTAGGTGGGTGGTACATGTCCCAGTAAAATCCACACAATGCCGGGATCCAAGGTTTTCTGGACGAACATTGCCCAGAGCATTCACACTGTTTCAGATGACTTACCTACTTCACATAGTACATCCTGGTACCATCTAAGAGAAGGGATGCACACACATCTGCCCATTAATATGATTTGAACTTTTTTTCTCACACCAGGCCTCCTTCTTCCATGGTTCCATGTTCCAGTTCTGGTGCTCACACACCCATTGTAGGTGCTTGTGGCGGTTGACACCCGACAATTATTGTCCATTTCTTCCATAGTGCAAAAGTACTTTACAATGCCAGCAAAGTAGTAATGTCATTTTGGAACAATGCAATGATATAAATTCACAATATAATATGCATTTTGTCTAACCCATGTATTAAGTCCATTGTAAGTCTGGTTATGTCAAGAGTCTTTTTGTCTTGTCTTTTAACACTCTATGGGGGATATTTATCAAAGTTGTCTATGTCCCGCATCAATATAGACCAAACTACAGAGGGTTAGTCTGGTCTATTGCGCACCTAATTTATCAAATGGCGCAGGGCTCTTGATAAATTCTGTGCACAGACTGCATGATCTATGCTTTAGTCTATATTTAAACCTGCTCCAGCATGGTCTGACATTTCGGCGTACTTTCAGCCTATGCGACTTGTCGCTGGAAAGTCGCTTTTGATAAATTCAGCACCAATGCATTTTCCAATGCATTTCAGTCTAAAATAGACTTGCATGCATCATGTTCTAAAAATCCTCTAGAGCAAAAGTCGCAGAAAAGTCGCACATATTTAGACTGCGACTTTCTGTGCGACAAATTTAGATAAGAAAAAACAGTCTAAATCCTTTGATAAATCTCCCCCTATATATCTACATATAGGAGAACAACCGGACGGAGGTCACAGAGTTCCTTCTCTTAGGATTTCAGGTCAGTCGAGGGTTAAGACTTTTCCTGTTCTGTCTGTTCCTTGTGGTTTATTGTCTGATAATATGTGGGAATCTCCTGATCATCACCCTGGTGTCCACCAGCAAGAACCTCCACACCCCAATGTACTTCTTCATCTCACAACTATCCCTCAGTGACATCTTGGTCACCACAACGATTGTCCCCAATTTGCTCCACATCTTACTGAATAATGGGGGGACCAGGACTTTTATTGATTGTATGACTCAATATAATTTTTTTGGTGCCTCAGAAGTATCTGAATGTTTTCTCCTCGCTGTGATGTCTTATGACAGATATGTGGCCATCTGTAATCCTCTCCGTTACTCCTCTATCATGACAAGTGGACATTGTGTTATACTGACCGCCATCTGTTGGTTGTCTGGATTTTTCTGTGTTTTTATTTACACCATAATAACAGCAAAACTTGACTTCTGTGGACCCAACATCATTGACCATTTCTTCTGTGACCTTGTCCCTTTACTAGAACTTTCCTGTTCTGACACATTCATTGTTCACTTGGTGATATACTTATTGAGTATTCCAGTTGTCTTTATTCCATCTATAATCATTATAGTGTCTTATACTTATATTGTCCAAACAATCCTAAGGATCCCATCCAATACTGGTAGACAGAAAGCCTTTTCCACCTGTAGCTCCCACCTCATTGTGGTCTGCATATTTTATTGGACTATATTCATTGTTTATGTTGTCCCAACAAAAGGCCGAACACTGACCATGAGTAAAATCCTCTCCCTGCTATATACTGTGTTTACTCCTTTAGCCAGGTTATGCTTTAGCTAGGTAATGCATAAATAGAATGAAACACAAATCTTCTATAAAAATACTAGCCTTATATTCATGGCCACAGGATAGAAGGGTCATTGTGAGCTTTACAGCAGTCCTGTAAAGCATTGCATGGCATCATCAATAAGGGAGAATATTTATTTGTATGTTTTGTAGATTGATGTCTGGCTTTGCCCACAAGATTTTCTTTTTTTATTTATTCATCTTAGGCTCTGAAAAATAATGGTCTGAAACAAGGGCCATAATTAAGAATCAGTCCTTTCTATCCTACTGGTTGGTCAAAGGTTATATAACATATTAATCTCCCCACACTCCAGTGGTGACCTTGGATCAATGCCTTCCCTGGTGCCGATGACACCGCTCTATATCTATGATTACAACACTCACTAACAGCAAGACTGGTAAGCCTATTGGGGAGCTGAGATGCTGGTCCAATCAGGTTTGGTATTGGGGTCCCTCATTTTCTGAAAGGTGCCAGATTGAAAAATGCATTCTGCTAGCCACAGACACCTGTCACTGGTTTCCCTGTTTTCCTCACATGCATTCGGTACCTAAGAGTCTTCTCTGTTCTGACTTATTGCCTATTTACTTGATTTTTGCCTTGTCCCCTAATTTTTGCTTCTGACTTTCCCTCCTTGTGATCTGCTCTCTGGCTGGACTATTGACAGTTGTTTGGTTTCTGACTGTGCCTCTGACCCTCTCTTCTGGCATTGAATACTCTTTTGGCTTTGGGCTACCTCTGTTTTGTGCCAGTTTGTTGCTGATGTGGCTAGTTGACTACTCTCCCTTCTAGGCACTTAGTGAGGAATGCACCACTGCCAAGTTTGAGCCACCACCACTTAGAGTGATAACTCTATGTAGGTAGGCATATGAGTGCACGTGTAGTTTAGCGTCCCCTCATTACAGATAAGCTAGTCTAAGTCTGCATAGTGCCTAGCCACAGCATTGTACGGTGAATTATCTTTAATATTATGGGACCAGAGCACTTGGTGCAGGTATCAAAAAGGTGGTGTACTTGCAATGTGGAAGAAGATTACTGACCAATGAGGGTTCCCCCCCCCACACACTAATGGAAGCACTAATTGGTAAAAATGACCATTGATAGGTTCTATCAGTTCTGAGAAGGGTAGTGTTCATTGGTGTTCCAGATGCCAATGCCCTATCAGTGGTGACCACAGCTCACACCTCAGTATAGTGCTCACTGCTCCCAGAGGAATTACCCAACAGACTACAGATTTGGTTATCTTAAAGGGCTACTCCGCCCCTAGACATCTTATCCCCAATACAAAGGATAGGGGATAAGTTGTCTGATCGCAGGGGTCCCACCACTGGGGACCCCCACAATCTCCCTGCTGCACCCGGCATTTGCTTAGAGCGTAGGTGCCATGCTGGGGACTCGTGATGTCACGGCCACTCCCCGCTCGTGACCTCACAGCCGTGCCCCCTCAATACAAGTCTTTTTTAACCTTACAAACTAACTATGTAACTGAGAGCTGTTTTACAGAAATTAGGAGGGGGCATTGGAGAGAAAAGCAAGTGGAGGGGCACCGAAACTGTATGCAGGTACTTTATACCAGAATGTCCTGATTATCCAGATCCTTCTCTTATTTTGTGTTGTTATATTCTATTTCATTTATAGGGACTATTTTGGGATACTATTATTGAGGTCTATTTCTCATTTCTTCTAGCAGTTGTGCAGCATTTTCAGAGATTGCCAAATTTCACACAGTCCTTGTCCTCAGTTCACAAAATTACTGTTCAGTCTCAGACACAGCCATAATGTACTGTGGCCAATATTAGGAAGCCAATGACCTTATGAGAATCTTCACTGCAGGTTGGGAGAAAACTGGAAGAAACTAGAGAACGTGAAAATCTAAATCCCCATACAACATGCGAAGATCAAAGGAATTCAATTCAGATGTGGCCTACAGGGTAACGTGTGTCATTATCCTGCCCATGAACAAAGATCTTGATGTTATTAATCTCTGAATGCTAAACTGAGATCATTGCTGGTTTAGGGGTCAGATTGGCATGCTAACTGTAATCCAGAATGGAACCATAATGGATGTGATGTAAGCAGTCTCTATTTTGATTCTAGTGACAATTTGAATGTGCTCATTAGATTTCTTCACATAAATATTTCTCCTTATTGTGTCCTTCTCCGAGTAGAGATAAAAGAATGAACCTTTTGTCACCTTAATATTTACGATTGGTGATAAGGAGAGGGGGGTGAATAGAAGTGCACATTGTACAACATTGTTTTCTCATTAAGTATTTTACACAGTCCTTGCATGGGGGGAATATGGCCATTGCATGAAGTATATGAGAAGATATGAACATTAACCCCTTAATGATGCAGCAATTTTTAAAATCCAATTTTTAAAAAGCTTTTTAAAATCCATAATTCTTGAACAATCGTTCATCTATATGGCTTTTTGTTTTTGGGCCTTATTGTACTTTGTAATGGCATCTCCCATTTTACCACATAAGGTATGGTGAAGCCAAAAAAAAGCCATAATTCAAATTTTAGGGGGTTACGTTTCTGCGCAGAGCACTTCTTGGTAAAAATTACAAATACATTTTTTTTCTGCAGGACCATATGATTACAAGGATACCCAATTTATATATAGGTTTTATTTTGCTGGTGAACAAAAAAATGTAAAAAAAAGGATAATTGTCCTTTTCTGCGAGAAAAAATAATGCAAAAATTGCTGCTTTTTTTAAATCACATAATCTTCCTTTTTTTTTCTTAGAAAAATTTATTAAAAGTTTCATATATGCAAATTGGGTGTATAAAAAAAGTACAGATCACAGCGCAAAGAATGAGCCCTCATACCGCCGCTTATATGGAAAAATAGAAGAGTTATAAGTTGTCAAAATAGAGGGATTTTAAATGCACTAATTTGGTTAAAAGGTTTGAGATTTTTCTGAAGCGGTGCAATAATAGAAAAGTAGGTAATAATGGGTATCATTTTAATCGTATTGACCCACAGAATAAAGAAAACATTTTTACTGTAAATTTTACAGGGTGTAAACGAAACCTTTCAAAATGAGCAAAATTGTGGTTTTCTTTTCAATTTCCCCACACAAATATTATTTTTTAATTTTGCCATACATTTTATGGTAAAATGAGGGATGTCATTACAAAGGATCACTGGTCGCGCAAAAAACAAGCCCTCATACTAGTCTGTGGATGAAAATATAAAAGGGTTATGATTTTTAGAAGGCGAGGAGGAAAAAAATAAAATGCAAAAATAAAATGGGCTGTGTCTTTAAGGGGTTGAGACTTTTTGATCACTTTTTATTAATTTTTTCTGCTATATAAAGTGGTCAGAAATGCGCATTTCTGGACTTTGATATTTCTTTCCGTTTACGCCATTGACCGTGTGGTGTAATTAACATTATATTTTAATAATTCAGACATTTACGGATGTAGTGATATCATATATGTATATTTCTAATTTTTATATCATTTTTTTATTCATAAAATGGGAAAAGGAGGTGATTCAAAATTTTATTAGGAGGGGGGGTAATATACATTTATTACTTTAAAAAATATATATTTTACATTTCTTTTTAGTCCCCTTAGAGGACTATTGCATGGAATCTTTCGATTCCTAATGGTGATCAATGCTGGGCTATTATACAGCATTGATCAGTATTATCTGCACTCTGTTGCTGTAGCCAGCTTTTGCAGGCTGGAGCCACAGAGAGAAGATCGGACAGCATGGAGGCAGGTAGGGACCCTGCTACATAGCTGCCCCCCTCCTCCTCTTTTCCAGGACATACCCATACGGCCTAGGGAGGGAAGGGGTTATTTGTTGTTTGTATGAGCAATGAGACTACACATTAATGTTGGGGAGTCAAGTCTTCTCATACATTTATAGTCTAGGAAGAGTGAACTGATGCCAGTGAGTAGAGATGAGCGAACTTTTGAAAAATTTGATTCGGCCGATTCGCCAAATTTTCTGAAAAAAGTTTGTTTCGATCCAAATTTTTTCGCGGCAAATCTATATTAAAAAAGGATAATTCTAGCCTACAGACACACTTTGCTGTGTTCTAAAACCCATATGGAGTGTGCTGGGGTAGTGAAATAATACTGTTATTCAGAATAGCATGCAGATTACCGGCATCGCTCTTAGAATCACTGCCGCACAGCAGCACAATGACAGAACCTGGTGGTGGCATCAGTGTCATGAGACCATATAGTGACTGAATGACATAGCGTGGAGGTGTTGGCAGCATGAGGAGACCATATAGTGGCTGAATGGCACAGCGTGGAGGTGTTGGCAGCATGAGGAGACCATATAGTGGCTGAATGACACAGCGTGGAGGTGTTGGCAGCATGAGGAGACCATATAGTGGCTGAATGACACAGCATGGAGGTGTTGGCAGCATGAGGAGACCATATAGTGACTAAATGACACAGCTTGGATGAGGTTGAAGCATGAGGACACCATATAATGGCTGAATGACACAGCTTGGAGGTGTTGGCAGCATGAGGAGACCATATAGTGGCTGAATGACACAGCATGGAGGTGTTGGCAGCATGAGGACACCATAAGAGACGTTTAAGGGGGGATATGATAAACGTACATAAGTATATAAATGGCCCATACAAAAAATATGGAGAAAAACTGTTCCAGGTTAAACCCCCCCAAAGGACGAGGGGGCACTCCCTCCGTCTGGAGAAGAAAAGGATTAGTTTAAAGGGGCGACACGCCTTCTTTACCCTGAGGACTGTAAATTTATGGAACGGTCTACCTCAGGAACTGGTCACAGCAGGAACAATTAACAGCTTTAAAACAGGGTTAGATACATTCCTGGAACAAAATAACATTAATGCTTATGCAGAATTATAAAACTACATCCCTTTCCCTTATCCCCTTACACCCTTCACTTCAATTCCCTGGTTGGACTTGATGGACGTATGTCTTTTTTCAACCATATTAACTATGTAACTATGTAACTATATAGTGGATCAGTTAACCATATATTGCTGAATGACACAGCCTGGAGTTGGCTGATGCATGAGGAGACCATTGATATGTCAGATTTTTTTATTTGAAATTTAAATCAAACTTTGAGTGTCCCGGACCCCTGTGTGTGGGTACGAAGGACCAAATCCAACAAGCCCCCACAGGGCTCATGTGGCCGTGAGATGTAGGCACAACGTCTCCATTGCCCTGACCGGCCTTTTTTTTTTGTACCTTTTTTTTAAGAACAAGTGCATATCCAAGAGTCCAGAAGACTCTATAATGTAGGACAGTGGACCACAAAAAGACATTCTTCTCTAAAGTAATGTTTTCTGAAATAAAGAAGCAGAGTTCATCCATCTCCGTATTATTTTTGACAATTTTAATAAAAAAAATCACACACAACAAGCGTTCAATGGTGTAATGGTTATTATTCTGGAAAATTCAAGTTTATTATTGAGAAAATTATCAGAAAATTTGAAAAAAACACTACCCAAGATTGTTTAATAACCTCATACATTGCACCATAAATGTTGAAATTTTAATTAAGCATGTATGTATCTATTTCTCAAATCCTAAAATTGAAGGCCCAAGCCCAGAAGCATCATGAAGGCAAGCAGTTCCTCAAAGACACAGGAGCAGTCAGGAGTAGGCATCAGCAGTACCCAAGAGGCTTTCATAACCTCTTAAATTGCATAATCAATTGCAAGATCAAGCAATAACAGGTGTGTTATGCCCTCAGATGTCCAGGCCTGCACGCGTGCTACACTGAATGGACCAGGGTGTGTCTATCCTTCACCGACAAGTGCGGGTAACCAGCTCAACCCCGTTCGTGATAGGGATCGGGGATTGCAATTATTTGCCATGAAAGAAGAATTCCAACTAAGCGCGGGTCATAAGCTCGGGTTCATAAAGTCCCTGCCCTTTGTATTAGCTACTGCTAAACTTCCAAAAATGAAAGGCCCAAGGCCAGAAGCATCAGTGAGGCAAGAAGTTCCTGAAAGACACAGGATGAGTCAGGAGCAGGCATTCGCAGTACCCAAGAGGGTTTCATAACCCCTTCACTAAAGATCAATGTTGAAATTTGCATTAACCCCTTCATGACCCAGCTAGTTTTGGCCTTCATGACCCAGTCCGTTTTTTCAAATCTGACATGTGTCTCTTTAAGTGGTAATAACTTTGAACTGCTTTTACCAGGCAAAGTGATTCAGAGATAGTTTTTTCGAGACATATTGTACTTTATATTAGTGGTAAATTTTTGTTGATACATGAAGAGATTTTTGTGAAAAACTCTAAAATATTGTGAAAAATTGAAATTTTTTTAATTTCTCTATGTTTGAAACTCTCTACTTGTAAGAGAAATAGTCATGGCAAAAAAATGTAGTTATTAATTCACATGCACAACATGTCTACTTTATGCTGGCAACATTTGTTAAACATTCCTTTACTTTTTATACGACATTAGAAGGCTTATATTATTCTGAGAATTTTTTAAAATTTTCTACAAAAGTCCCAAATCTATTTTTTTTGGGAACAATAAAATGTTGAATATATATATGTGTGTGTGTGTGTGAATATATATATATATATATATATATATATATATATATTTATATATATATATATATATATATATATATATATATACATACATGTGTGTGTGTATATATATATATATATATATATATATATATATATATATATATATATATATATATGTATATATATATATATATATATATATGTATATATATATATATATATATATACACATATATATACATGAACATGCAAAACATGCAGTACCAGGTTTTGGACACTAGGGGGAGCTGTTGCACAATAAAGAAAAAAAAAAGAAAACGAAAGTGAAAGGGACACCGGGGGAAGGGGCACCGGGGGAAGGGGGATATTAAGCTCTCCTAGCAGAGCAGTGTGTGTCCCGATCCCCGTGATCGGGACACACACACCATGCTGCTTAGGATTTTTATGTGCGAAACGCTGCCATCAGCTAGTCAGATTTGACTATCTGATAGCAACGATGAGGGGGGGAGGGAACAAAACCCCCCTAGGTCCCGAGGCAAGATGGCTGGTTATCAGTGATAGCCACCAACTTACCGGGTGCAGCACTGCACATTTAGTGGCGGCCAATATAATACATAACGTTCATGTACGTCATGGGTCGGGAAAACCTTCCCTTCCATGACATACATGTATCCAAGGTAACAAACACACAAAAAAAAAAAAAAAAACAGATCCAGGCACAACCGCTTAGTTTCAAAGAGGAGATGGTGAACTTGAATTTTTCACACCAAAATAATTTAATGCAATTAAAAAGTAGATACTGGCCACAAAATAACGTGTTTCAGGGCCATTGTTAATGCCATTTTTACACATCTGAGGAAGGGGCGTTGTATGCCCTGAAACGCGTTATGTTGTGGCCAGTATCTACTTTTTAATTGCATTAAATTATTTTGGTGTGAACAATTCAAGTTCACAATCTCCTCTTTGGAACTAAGCAGTTGCGCCTGAATCTGTTTTTTTTTTTTTGTGTTTGTTACCTTGGATTCTCACGGTGGATCAGTGGATCTTCATCCGGCACCCGGTGGCTGCACTATATGTTCATATGTCAAAACGCTATAAGTTGTTGTGTCTTACCCACACAACAACAACAACAACAGGTGAGTGGGTTTAAAACTATCCACTAGCCCATTCTGTTTGAAGACTACTACGCAATGAGAGGCTCTGCTGTTCTTTTTCTTCACATATAGATACTGCACATGACGTAAATGTATGTCATAGGTCGGTAAGGGGTTAAGCATGTATTTAGCTACTGCTAAACATTCAAAAATTAAAGGGCCAAGGCCAGAAGCTTCAGTGAGGCAAGTAGTTCCTGAAAGACACAGGATGAGTCAGGAGCAGGCATTGGCAGTACCCAAGCGGGTTTCATAACCTCTTACATGTAAAGATCAATGTTGAAATTTGCATTAAGCATGTATTTAGCTACTGTTTAACATAAAAAAATTTATGGCCCAAGGCCAGAAGCGTCAGTGAGTTAAGTAGTTCCTGAAAGACACAGGATGAGTTAGGAGCAGGCATTCGCAGTACCAAAGAAGGTTTCATAACCCTAATTAATAACTCAAGAGGGTTTCATAACCATAATTGGGAAATGTTGGTGTAGCAGCATGGTCAATCTACTCTGAAGCATCTGTCATTGGTGGCTGGAAATCCTGGCTGATCCATCCCTGATTCATCTTGAGAAACGTCAGTCTCTCCACATTTTTAGTGGACAGACGAGTTCGCCTTGGGGTGACTATGGCCTCAGCCGCACTAAACACCCGCTCTGATGGCACACTACTGGACGGGCAGGACAGCTTTTCCAGGGCAAACTCTGCTAGTTGCGGCCATAAATCAAGTTTGGCTGCCCAGAAGTCCAGCGGATCTTCAATGTTTGTTGGCATGGCCATGTCAAGGTATGCCACCACCTGCTGGTTCAGGTCCTGCTCCATGTCTACCTGCTGCTGATGAGTTGCTTCACTATGCGGGTAAAGAAAGCTACTCATCAGCAACTGTAGACTCAGGTTGCTGCTGATTGAGCTGGTATTGCTCCAGCCACCCCTCCCCAGCAGCCATGGCAGTGGAAGGTGAGCGCAGAGGGCCCCCGAGTCAGACCTGCGAGTGGATGGACCATGTGGCCGATAGGCATCAGCCAACTGACTACGCAGAATCTCTCTGTAGTAGGTCAGTTTGTCCTCCCTCTCAGTGGGTGTAAAAAAGGCCCCCATTCTGGGACGGTAGCGAGGGTCCAATGAGGTGGAGATCCAGAAGTCATCCCACTGACAAATTTTGACAATTCAGGGGTCACTACGCAAGCAACTGAGCATGCATCGTGCCATTTGCGCCAGTGACTCAGAGGGACTACCTGCCTCCATTTCCACTGCATACTGCCACGGTGTGTCTGGGTCCTCTGTCTCGACTTCCTCATAACTCTCCAGCGCCTCTGGCTGCTCCTGCTCCTCCTCTCCTGTCCGATGACTAGAAACACCGGCCATCTCATCCAACCTAAACTGTGCTCCACTCTGCCCCTCATCCTCCTCCTCCAGTTCAGCACCCATAGGGCTCATGTAGCCTTGAGATGTAGGTGCAACGTTTCCATTGCTGTGACCAGCCATGGTTTCAATAATTTGTTGTAGGAAATGTAGGAGTGGAATTACGTCGTTCATGGCATAATCCAGGCGACTTACAAATAATGTGTTTTCCTCAAAGGGCCTCAGCAAACGGCAGGTATCACGTATGAGCTGCCACTGATTCACATTGAAGTTACACAGGGGAGTACTCCTATCGGCTTGGATCATCAAGAAATCGGTAATGGCTTTTCTTTGTTCGTATTGTCTGTCCAACATACGGAGGATGGAATTCCAACATGTGGCAACGTCACAAATAAGACTATGTTGTGGGATACCGTTCTGACGCTGCAGCTCAAGGAAGGTGTGTGTTACGCTGAGCGCTCCGGGTCCCTGCTCCTCCCCGAAGCGCTCGCGGCGTTTCTCTCCCTGCAGCACCCCGGTCAGACCTGCTGACCGGGAGCGCTGCACTGACATTGCCGGCGGGGATGCGATTCGCATAGCAATTCACTTACCTGTCCCGGCCCCCGGCTGTCATGCTCTGGCGCGCGCGGCTCCTCTCTCTAGGGCGCGCGCGCGCCAGCTCTCTGAGATTTAAAGGGCCAGTGCACCAATGATGGTGCCTGGCCCAATCTCCCTAATTAGTTTTCACCTGCTCCCTGGCTATATGATCTCACTTCCCCTGCACTTCCTGCCTTAGTGCCTTGAGAAAGCTATTACTGTGTTACCCATACTGTGTTCCTGACCTCCTGCTATTTCCATATTGACTACGAACCTTGCCGCCTGCCCCGACCTTCTGCTACGTCTGACCTTGTCTCTGCCTAGTCCTTCTGTCCCACGCCTTCTCAGCAGTCAGCGAGGTTGAGCCGTTGCCAGTGGATACGACCTGGTTGCTACCGCCGCAGCAAGACCATCCCGCTTTGCGGCTGGCTCTGGTGAATACCAGTAGCTTCTTAGAACCGGTCCACCGGCACGGTCCACGCCAATCCCTTGCTGACACAGAGGATCCACTATCAGCTAGCCGAATCGTGACAGTAGATCCGGCCATGGATCCCGCTGACGTGCCGCTGCCAAGTATCGCTGATATATCCACGCTGGTCGCCCAGCAATCCCGACAGATCGCTCAACAAGAACACCAGCTGTCGTACTTGACCACCATGACACAGCAAATTCAGTCACAGCTACAGCAGCTGCAACAGCAACAACCATCTCCTCCGCCGGCTCCTGCACCTCCTCCGCAGCGAGCGGCCGCTCCTAACCTCCGCTTGTCCCTGCCGGACAAATTTGATGGGGACTCTAGACTCTGCCGTGGTTTTCTGTCACAATGTTCCCTACATTTGGAGATGTTGTCGGACCAATTTCCTACAGAACGGTCGAAGGTGGCTTTCGTGGTCAGTCACCTGTCTGGGAAGGCTTTGTCTTGGGCCACACCGCTCTGGGACTGCGATGACCCTGTCACCGCCACTGTACACTCCTTCTTCTCTGAGGTTCGCAGTGTCTTCGAGGAACCAGCCCGAGCTTCTTCTGCCGAGACTGCCCTGCTGAACCTGGTCCAGGGTAATTCTTCAGTAGGCGAGTACGCCATCCGATTCCGTACTCTCGCTTCCGAATTATCTTGGAACAACGAGGCTCTCTGCGCGACCTTTAAAAAAAGGCCTATCCAGTAACATCAAAGATGTGCTGGCCGCACGAGAGATTCCTGCCAACCTGCATGAACTTATCCATTTGGCCACCCGCATTGACATGCGTTTTTCGGAAAGACACCAGGAACTCCGCCAGGAAAAAGACCTTAATCTCTGGGCACCTCTCTCACGGTATCCCTTGCAATCTACCCCTGTGCTTCCCGCCGAGGAGCCTATGCAAGTAGATCGGTCTCAGATTTCTTTACGAACGAATTTTAGCAGTTCCTCCCCTGTGTGACTCCGTTTGACAAGGCAAACCTTGTGAAGAACGGCTTGACACCGCCGTGCTCTACACACATGTAGAGATGTTGCGAATTGTTCGTCGGCGAACAGTTCCCGGCGAATTTCGCATGTTTGCGTCCGCATCGCTGGGAGAACATATGTGAAGTTCGATCCACCCCCTATACTTTAACATTGCAGTAAACTTTGAACCTGTGAGTCAGAGTCAGCAGACACATTACAGCCAATCAACAGTAGTCCCTCCCTTCCAGACCCTCCTACCTCTTGCACGGACGTCATTTTACCCTCATTCGGCATGCTGCAGGCATAGGAAGTGGAGGGTTAGAGAAGCTGCTCCTGCTGTATAGGGAAAGCGATAGCTAGGTTGCTGCTAGGTAGTGTATTCAGGGTCCAGTTTACTCCTAAAGCACTAGTGTAACATCTGCTTTAAGGACAGCACCCAAAAAAGCCCTTTTTAGGGCTGAAAGATATCAGTCCTGGTTGGGAGGGAACCGCTCGTTAAAAGGTATACTTCAGAATCAAACTTAAGTTCCTTCAAGCAACTATCTACTACAGTATTCAAAGGGCTGAAAGATATCAGTCCGTGAGTCTTGCAACAGCTGGAGGCACCCTGTTTGGGAGGGAACCGCTGGTTAAAAGGGGTACTCCAGAATCAAACTTAAGTTCCTTCAAGCAACTATCTACTACTGTATTCAAAGGGCTGAAAGATATCAGTCCGTGTGTTTTGCAACAGCTGTAGGCACCCTGGTTGGGGACCACTGTTTAAAAGGGGAACTCCGCTGGCAAGCTTTTTTTCTTTAAAGCAACTAACTACTACAGTATTCGAAGGGCTGAAATATATCAGTCCGTGTGTTTTGCAACAGCTGGAGGCACCCTGGTTGGGGACCACTGCATAAAAGGGGAACTCCGCTGGCAAGCTTTTTTGCTCATTGTCACACTAGTGGAAATCACATTAGGTGTGACAGTTGTGCAAATAAAAAAAAAATACTTTTTTGGCTGTTAAATAAAACCAGTCGTCACTGTCAGTTCACGTCACAGTTGCCAGTTTTTTTGCCTGCAGGGCAAATTGTGTCAAACTAGTGCAAATCACATTAGGTGCGACACTTTAACAAATTTAACAAAAAAATTACAGGCAGAGGAAGGCTACCCCGCAGGGGTCGTCGTGGTGCTGGGATTCCCTTTGGCCCTAGAATGGCCAGTGTTCAGAGGCCACGTAGCCTGAACGCCCAAAGTTCTGAGGACTTAGTTGACTGGCTATCACAAGACACCCAATCTACTACAGCTTCCGCTCGGAACCTTGACGCACTGTCCTTCTCCTCCTCTAGCTTAGCTTCGGGCACCTCTCATGCTACCACTTGCCCGCCTGCCGCCAACACTAGCATCACAGCAGCTTTACTTGATCTGTCAGAGGAGTTATTTACACATCAGTTTGAAGACATAAGTGATGCACAACCATTATTGCCAGAGGATGTAGTTAACAGGGATATGTCTCAGTCAGGCAGCATTACACACATGGACATACGGTGTGATGATGATGATGTTGTACCCACTGCTGCTTCCTTTCTTGAGGTGTCAGATAGCGGTGAAGGTGTTGATGATGACGATGTGTCCGTGGATGCCACGTAGGTGCCCGCTAGAAGAGAAGAAGAGGGGGAAAGTTCAGATGGGGAGACAGAGAGGAGGAGGAGACGAGTTGGAAGCAGGGGGAGGTCGTCGCAAGGAGCTAGTGACACAGTCAGACAGCATGCAACGGCACCCGGGGTCAGCCATACGGGACGCCAATCAACGCATGCTGTTGCCACCACCAGAATGCCGTCATCGCAGAGCTCAGCAGTGTGGCATTTTTTTGTGTCTGCCTCTGACAACAGCGAGGCCATTTGCAACCTGTGCCAAAAGAAACTGAGTCGTGGGAAGTCCAACACCCACCTAGGCACAACTGCTTTGCGAAGGCACATGATGTCACATCACAAACGCCTATGGGATCAACACGTCAGTACAAGCAGCACACAAAGTCAAAGCCACCATCCTCCTCCTGGTCCAGAATCTTCAGCCAGGTCAACCACTGCTGCCCTCCTTGCCCCCTCTCAACCATCCGCCTCTCCGTCTCTCGCCTTGAGCAGTTGCTGCTCACCTGCCCACAGTCAGGTGTCTGTCAAGGAGATGTTTGAGCGCAAGAAGACAATGTCTCAAAGTCACCCCCTAGCCCGGCGTCTGACAGCTGGCTTGTCGGAACTGCTAGCCCGCCAGCTTTTACCATACAAGCTGGTGGAGTCTGAGGCCTTTAAGAAATTTGTAGCCATTGGGACACAGCAGTGGAAGGTACCCGGACGAATTTTTTTTGCACAAAAGGCAATCCCCAACCTTTACTCCATTGTGCAAAGAAATTATGTCATGTCTGGCACACAGTGTAGGGGCAAGGGTCCATCTGACCACTGATACCTAGTCTGCAAAGCATGGTCAGGGCAGGTATATCACCTACACTGCGCATTGGGTAAACCTGGTGACGGCTGCCAAGCATGTAATGCGTGGCTCTGCAGAGGAGTTGGTGACACCGCCACTGCCACCTCCTCTACTCCTCCTACTCCATCCTCTTCCATAACATCCTTGGCCGAGTCCTCTTCCACTGCTGCGTCTTGCTTCACATCACCGGCTACCCCCCAGCTCCCCAGGTGCTATTCCACATCCCGGATACAGCAGTGTCACGCCATCTTGGGGTTGACTTGCCTCAAAGCGGAGAGTCACACCGCACCAGCGCTCCTGTCAGCCCTGAATGCACAGGTGGACCAGTGGCTGACTTTGCACCAACTGGAGATCGGCAAGTTGGTTTGTGACAACGGAACATTGAGGTTGGGCAAGTTGACACATGGCACATGTGTGTAATCTGATTGTACAACGCTTTGTGCTCAAGTACCCAGGCTTACAGGATGTCCTGAAGCAGTCCAGGAAGGTGTGTGGCCATTTCAGGCGTTCCTACACGGCCATGGTGCACTTGTCAGATATCCAGCGGCGAAACAACATGCCAGTGAGGTGCTTGATTTGCGACAGCCCGACACGTTGGAATTCAACACTCCTAATGTTCGACCACCTGCTCCAATAAGAAAAAGCCGTCAACGAATATTTGTATGACCGGGGTGCTAGGACATCATCTGCGGAGCTGGGAATTTTTTTGTCACGTTACTGGAGGCTCATGCGCAATGCCTGTCGGCTCATGCGTCCTTTTGAGGAGGTGGCAAACCTGGTCAGTCGCACCGAAGGCACCATCAGCGACATCATACCGTTTGTTTTCTTCCTGGAGCGTGCCCTGCGAAGAGTGCTGGATCAGGCAGTAGATGAGCGTGAAGAGGAAGAGTTGTAGACACCATCACCACCAGAAACAGCCTTATCAGCCTCGCTTGCTGGACCTGCTGCAACGCTGGAAGAGGATTGCGAGGAAGAGGAGTCAGAGGAGGAATATGGCTTTGAAGAGGAGGAGGAAGACCAACCACAGCAGGCATCCCAGAGTGCTCCTTGTCACCTATCTGGTTCCCGTGGTGTTGTACGTGGCTTGGGGGAAGAATATTATACCTTCCCTGACATCACTGAGGACGAGGAACGGGACATGAGTAGCTCGGCATCCGTCCTTGTGCAAATGGGGTCTTTCATGCTGTCGTGCCTGTTGAAGGACCCTCGTTTAAAAAGGATTAAGGAGAATGACCTGTACTGGGTGTCCACACTACTAGACCCCCGGTATAAACATAAAGTGCCTGACATGTTACCGCATTACAGCAAGGCGGAAAGGATTCAGCAGGTCCAATATAAATTAAGAAGTATGCTGTACACAGCGTACAAGGATCATGTCACAGCACAACAGGGATCTAACAGGGGAAGAGGTGAAAGTAATCCTCCTCCCCCTCCCACGAACACGCCAGCAAGGACAGGATGCTGTACAGACATGCTGTTGATGGAGGACATGCAGAGCTTTTTAAGTCGTACGCATCGCCACTGCCCTTGGGGGTCCACCATCAGAGAACGACTTGACTGACAGGTAGCAGACTACCTGGCCTTAACCGCAGATATCGACACTCTTGACTACTGCGATGAACCCCTTGACTACTGGATTTGTCGGCTTGACCTGTGGCCTGAGCTATCCAAATTTGCACTCGAACTTCTGGCCTGTCCTGCTTCAAGTGTCCTGTCAGAAAGGACCTTCAGAGCAGCAGGAGGTATTGTCACTGAGAAGAGGAGTCGCCTTGGTCAAAAAAGTCTGGATTACCTCATCTTTCTTAAGATGAATGAGGGATGGATCCCGAGGGGACTGACACTGGGCGATACATTTGACTGAACAAGGCCTGATCAGATGAGCTGCCTTGGCCTAAAAATGGTCCACACGCTGCTGTATTTGAACTCTGAATGCCGGATGACTTGCGTGACTTTTCCGCCACCAACTACGGTTGAAGCCACAATGTTTTAGGGCACTTTCTGCCAGGCAAAACAAACATCAATTTTTCAGGCCGCTGCTACAGCAGCGGCTGCGACAATACCAAATTTTCCAGCCAGGTGTACATGCCTAATTTTTTGGCCTCTGCTGCTGCACTTGTTATGGTGCTGCAATTTTTATGGCCACTGCTACAGCTGTGACAATACCCAATTTTCCTGCCAGGTGTACATGCCTAATTTTTCTGGTACTCTCTGCTGACATCTCTGTCCATTTTTGCAACTGTGGATATTAGATGTATGCTAAGGGTAGCATGGTGGCTCAGAGGTTAGAATTGCTGCCTTGCAGCGGTGGGGCCTTTGGTTCAAATCCCACTATGTGCTGCCTCAAGGGGGGCTCTAACTATGTGCTGCCTAAAATGGGGGAATCTTATGTGCTGCCTAAAGGGGAGCTCTAATTATGTGCTGCCTAACATGGGGTAATCTATGTGCTGCCTAAAGGGAGGCTCTAGCTATGTGCTGCCTAATATGGGGGAATCTAACTATGTGATGCCTAAAGGGGGGCTCTATGTGCAGCCCAAAGGGGGCTAAAACACATTATTCCAAACCATTTAGGAATAATAGGTGATTTATGCCCTTTATGGATTAAAACCAGACTCTGCATCAACCATGTAATTTTCCATGGGAGTTTTGCCATGGATCCCACTCCGGCACGCCACAGTCCAGGTGTTAGTCCCCTTGAAACAACTTTTAAATCACTATTGTGGCCAGAAAGAGTCCCTGTGGGTTTTAAAATTCACCTGCCCATTGAAGTCAATGGCGGTTCGCCGGTTCGCGAACTTTTGCGTAAGTTCGCGTTTGCGGTTCGCAAACCGAAAATGTTATGTTCGCGACATCACTACACTCATGGTACGATGAAGGGCCACCGAGATTTCTATATGCAGTGGAGGCCGAGGACACGGTGGAGGATGAGGAGGCGGAGTCGCACACTGACACAGGACCGACTGCCTGGGAGCGAGAGCATGGAGGAGGAAGCGGTGTGACCTGTCCAAGTTGCTGTTGTGGCTGTGCAGGAACCACATTCACCCAGTGGGCCATAAAAGACAAGTATTGTCCCTGCCCGTAGTTACAGCTCCACACGTCGGCGTGAACACACCGACAGGCTCAAGGACTGGCCCACCTTCTCTTGTACAAACTTATGCAGGGCTGGTACTGCCTTATTCGCAAAGAAATGATGGCTTGGGACTCTCCACCTCGGCTCGGCAGAAGCCATCAATTCTCTGAAAGGTGCAGAGTCCAACACTTGAAAAGGGAGGGACTGCAAAACCAGCAACTTGGACAGGAGCACCTTCAACTTCTGCGCCGTTGGATGAGTGGGAGCATATTGTTGTCTCTTGGACATGGCTTCGCCGATGGATTGTTGGCGGAATGGCTGACTAAAAGCGGGAGAAGCAGGAGCGACAGAAGGGGGGTTTGACACACAGCTCCCTTTGGCTGAGGTGCTGGAGCCTTGGCTGGATGAAGGAGGGAGCGGATGGCCACTGGGTGATGCAGCAGGCTGGACCCCTACATCGAAGCCACGGTGCTCCCAGGCCACTTTATGGTGGCGAAGGATTTGTTGACGCAGGGCCTTGGTGCCGACATTGGGACCCTGGCCACGCTTCACCTTCTGCCGACAGATCTTGCATGTGGCTACGTGAACCTCCTCCATATGCCTGATGAAAAACTGCCACTCCGCCGAGTAGCTGATTTTCCCACCTACAGTCCGCACTAATTGACTGCTACTGGCCCCGTCTCCAGGAATCCCTGTTCCACTACCTCCCGGAAAGGTAATCTGCCGCAAAGCAGGTGGTCTCCCCCGGGCACGTTTGGCTCCAGAATTTCCACTCCTGCCACCATGCTGACTGCCAACCGTGCTACCGCCTTGCTGGCTCAGCTGCTGCCTCGAGGGCAACCTGCAACTCTCTTCTCCTGATGATGATGAAGCCCCTTCTGCACCCGGCTCCCAATTGCGATCAGCTTCATCATCATCAACAGTTGTCTGCACGTCACTGATGTCCTCCTCAGGTTTCCCAACAGTGTCTGCTTCAGGACACTGAAACCTGGCAACACCGCCTCCCATGTCACTCTCCGCATCACTACTTGGCCGCCTAGTGGAGCAAGTGGTGCATGTCTCTTCCCCTTTTGGCTGAGCAGTAGCTGCTGACTGTCCTCTTTTAGATCTTCCTCAGTGAATAGTGGAGCTTAACCCACGAGGGAAGAGCATAGGACAAAGGCAATGGGAGGACAGGGACTGCTCCTGGGCCATGTCAACTGAGGGTTGTGTCTGAGGAACCCACCGACTGTTGACTGGGGGTGTCAGATGTCACTTGTGATGATGTGGATGAGCATGTTAACCAATCGACGACAGCAAATGGGTTGCTGGTCGAGACACAATCGCTAGCTGATAACGGGAGCTCAGGCCTCTCGCTCCGACTCCTGCTGCCACTTGCCCTTAGTCTGATGCCAACTCTGCCTGAAGAATTTAGGCCTCTGCCACTCCTCTGTGCACGTCCTTGCACTTCTCTGCCTGACATACTTAGCGCGAATATGAGGGTATTACAATACGCTACACTACTCTTTAAACAGTATTTATCTAGAACAGCAGCAGGTGATTACTTATGGCTGTCCTTTCACAGTATGTAGGCCCTTGACAGATTAACAGGTAAAAAACGGTATGCACTGATGAGGGCAGAAATATGCGCAACAATACACAGAAATAAATCAGATTTTTTGTAAAACACCAGCTAGTGAGTAATTTTGTTTGGACTTTCACAGTAAGTAGGCCCTTGACAGATTAACAGGTACAAAATGGTACACTACTTGGATGTACGTATTCGGTATGCACTGATGAGGGCAGAAATATGTGCAACAATACGCAGAAAAAAATCTGTATTTTTTAAAAACACCAGCAGGGGATTACTTTTTACTGGAGTCAGGACTTTCCCTGTATCTAGACTTGTTACAGATACAGAATAGTAGACTGCTTTGATGTAGGTATGTGGTATGCACGTATGAGGGCTGACAAATGCACTACAGTCCGCTGAAAAATAACTTATTTGTGAACAGCAGCAGGACCCAACAGTGCAGCACCACAATAAAAAAATATACAGGGATTAAACCCTAAATTGCCCTCTGTCACACAATTCTGAGCAGCAGAAGATTTGTGGAGAAAAAAAAACTCAATAGAGCTGAAAAATGAGGAGATAAGATGCTTCAGAAAGTTCAGGCAGCTTGGAGATCTGTATGAGGCAGCTGATAGCTATCTGCCCCTCTCTGCTGCAATGCTCAATAACGTGAATAGGAGGTTTATATATCAAAGATCCTTCTCAGTGAGAACACTAAAGCACTCTGCACTCCTGTCTTTCCCTAATGCTGATGTGACTAGCAGTTGCAGTTTAACGCTGTGGTATGAGCTATTCACACACACGCAGTCCCGTCCTTTCTATCTCTGAGTGCATGGATGAAATGAAGAGAGGCAAGAGGGCTGCCGATTATATAGGGGCTGTGACATCACAGGGGTCAATGAATGCTGATAGGCTGCATCTCGCATGTGATTCAGGGTCATTCCGCCTACCTTCATTCCCGTCGCAGTTTCCCGCCCTCCCATAATCCCCTGCCCCATGTACTGACATGTGGATCCGCCATTTTAGGTCTCCAATAGCCTGGAACGCTGTAAAATGGAGTTTAATGAAGCGATTTGCGCTATAGAAACGCGGCGATATTCGCATTCGTTGCAAATCGAATTTTTCATGAAATTCATAACGAATTCGGGTTCGTCAGCTTCGGCTCTCTCATCTCCAATTACGACACATAGGTGGTTGTTTTCCTGCAATGCCTGCCACGTCTGCAGGGGTATGCACCACGCAGGGTATTGTTACTGACACGTCTTCAGAGCAATAACATTACAACACACAGGTGGTTGTTTACCTGCTATTCCTGCTACGTCTGCAGTGGGATGCACCACGCAGGTTATTGTTACTAACACGTCTTCAGAGCAATAATAATACGGCACATAGGTGGTTGTTTATCTGCTATGCCTGCCACGTCTGCAGGGGGAGGCACCACGCAGGTTATTGTTACTGACATGTCTTCAGAGCAATAACATTGCGACACATAGGTGGTTGTTTACCGACTATGCCTGCCATATCTGCAGGGGGATGCACCACGCAGGTTATTGTTACTGACACGTCTTCAGAGCAATAACATTACAACACATAGGTGGTTGTTTACCTGCTAGGCCTGCCACGTCTGCAGGGGGAGGCACCACGCAGGTTATTGTTACTCTCATGTTCGCAGA